>NC_085844.1:196923684-197551184 GCF_035594765.1 Anolis carolinensis
CAGGGAAGGGCTCAGGTAAAGCCTAAAGGGAATGGCTCATTCCACCCCTTCCTTTCCTCTTCTCCCACTGAGTTAATGGAGCACAAACTACTTTTGCACCTTAAACTCCATTTACAGCAATAAGCTAAAGACATAGGAGCCCTCAATCACGCAGTGGGTTAAACCCTTGTGCCGGCAGGACTGCTGATTTGAAGGTTGGATTGCTGACCTGAAGGTTGCTGGTTTGAATCCATCCCGAGGAGATGGTTAATGAGCTCTCTCTATCAGTTCCAGCTCCATGTAGGAACATGAGGGAAGCCTCCTACAAGGATAGTAAAAACATCAGAACATTTATTTATTATTTATTTCCAATATTTCTATCCCACCCTTCTCACCCGAAGGGACTCAGGGCGGTGTACAATTGGCAACAATTCGATGCCGACACATCATTAAAACAACAACATATAAAAATGTATTACAACCAGTTAAATACTGTATAAAATATAAAACATAAAACATATGCTTAAAATTTGTTCATCCAATATCCTCCTACTTTATCCATATAACATCTGGGCACCCCCTGGGCAACGTCCTTTTAGACGGCCAATTCTCTCACACCAGAAGCGACTTGTAGCTTCTCAAGTTGCTCCTGACATGAAAAAAAAGCTAAAGACATTGGGGAGAGCACAATCAGGAGTTGCCTGACCCATTACTACATTATTCCCTTGCCAGGGGTGGGGTTTGGCATTAAAAAATCAAGGATCACGGTTGGAGGAGAGAGCTTAGTTACAACTAAACCAGTGTGATGTGGGATTGCAGCCCTGTCTCTTGGGATGGAACTACCACCTACATTTTGGCTGTACCATTGGTGATAGCCCTGCTAGCCTATGTGGCCTAGTAGCAACAAGCAAAAGACTCAGTGCTTTTATATAGCGTGTATTATGCAAAGCTCTTGATTCAGGGCACACTGAACATTTCCAAACCAGTATCATTGATCACCCATAAACCAGAAGTGCTCAATGGAATTGCAGGAGATGAGGATTGAGGACAGTTGTTGAAAGTTTTCTAATAACAAGACAGAGCTGGAGAGTGATAAGGAAAAAGCAGCTGTACATAACAAAGAGAGAACATGGATGTGTCACAAGGTTTTATCTGGTTCTGCCAGTATTTCATAATCTGTGCTTGAGCAGTTATATTCTAGTCGTACAACAAACAGGTTGTCTGGTGCATTAAACGCTTATTCCTTAGAGGCCTATGATAATTCATTTCTGTTGCAAGCCCATAACCTTTAGATAGCTGCTAATTTCCCTTTGTTATTCAGAGGAATGGATGGTCCGCTTTACAGATTGCAGAGACAGGCTGCTGCATTATTCACTTCAAAATGCCTGGTCATAAAAATGCCTTCTGTAAAGTGCAATAACACAAACAGACTGAGGGTGCTTCTTTTTTCATGGAAGGCAATAGAAATATGGGTTGAGTATTCCTTATCTGAGATACTTTGGAGCAGAAGGTTCTTCTTAAATTTTAGAGTACCTGTATTTGTATATATGTACACAATGAGATATCTTGAAATGGGACTTGAATCTAAACATCACTCTAAGATTTTGTATACACCTTAAACACATAGCCTGAAAGTAATTTGAAACATCATTTTTAATAATTTTGTGTGTGAAACAAGATTTTGTACATCAAATCATTAGAAAGCAAAAGAGATTACTATTTCCCCATCTAGATGAATTTGGAGTATTTTGGATTTTGCAATTCTATATAAGGGATGTTTACCTTATATCAATATAAGCCGTTTGAGCCCAGTGTTTTCTCAAGATGACATCAACAATCTTATCAGACTGATACCCAGACTGGAGAGAGATGACATGGGAGATCTGTGGACAAATCTCAGGATCTTTCATTTGTTTTACTTAAAACTGATTCAGGATGTTGGCTGAGCGCACCATCATGAGCTCGAGGCAAACAGTTTTGTTTTTAACTGGTTTTGCTTGGTTCTTGATTGGCTAGCATGAGTATGCCAAACTATATTCACCAATTAATAGATCAAACCAATTTAATCCATAGTGATGATTGGTTGGATAATACATAAATTACAGAGCCACCATCCCCACTTCATAGCAATTTAAAAGAGATGTGGTACCCGCAATCCAAGTATCTTAAAATCGCATATAATAGGATCTGGTTTAAAATCCTTTTTAAATATCAGTATTTCATTGTTGGTGATTTTTTTAAAAAAGAAAGTTAATAATAATAATAATAATAATAATAATAATAATAATAATAATAATAATTTACCATGTAATTATATTACAATAGATGAGACCTTGAATCATCAGACATAGCTGACAGAGCTCCATCATTGTTGCTATATCTAATGATTTGACACACACACACCGTCAGCAACCCACCTTAGAAATCAGGCAGCTACACCAACCAAAGAAGCTCAATGATGCTAGGGAGCAGAATGCTGAACAGAGCTGCCTCCAGTCCCATTCTCCCAGGGAAAAGCACTAATAGGGATCCCGCATGGTTTCTTGACTCAATAGCTTATCTCATTGTGCCTCACTGGCTGGATCGTCATTCATCACCCCATACATTCAGCATCTTGGAATCTCTTTGGTTGGCGTGGCTGCCTAATTTCTTAGGTGGGCTGATGGTGAGGCATTTGCAGTAACTGCCATGCTGTCTCAAGCATCAATGTTAACTGCAAAATTTGTAAGGTCATAAATTGGCTCATGATATTGTAAATATTGAACAGAATACCAACCATCATGTTTTGTATTCTCACTTTATTTTTATTTTCTAGGATACAGTAAGCACAGATTTAAAATATGACTGGTATCCTTTACAATATGAGATCATAAGCTGGTCCTACAATCAGAAGTGCTGAAGACTCATGTTTATGGTGGTTAATGACCAAACATAATCCCCAAACCCTACCATATCAGCCTGGTAGTGTGTCAATTGAAGCATTTCTGAGACATTGCAGATCTTTTCAGTGGCCTGTTTGTTCTTCACAGGCTTATGACTGGAAGAGTGTTTCAGACATCTTTTCCCAGCATCCTGATCAGAAACTCTTCTGTTGAGGGGCTATCAGATTGAAATGTGTGTGGGGTTTGTTTTTTTGTGCAGGGCAGGATTAACAAATATAACTACAATGATGGTGCTCTTTCATCACAGTTTTGTATGACACAGTTTTGTATGACACTTAGTCCATATCTGGGGGGAAAACACTTCTGCAGATATGGAAAATTGCTTGTTGGTACAATCAACAGTTGCGTCTCTGACTATTTTCATTCTGTTTTTATTATTGACAAACATAACCAGAATGTTTACTGCAGGTTTTTAGAACAGAATGTCTAGTCTCTCCTCCCCAGTCTAACAGGGAGAAACGAATGTGCATAATTATAAAAAGGCCTGTACAAAATATACTTCAGCCTGAAACTAGAGCTTGGAAAAATAATATGCCATGTTGATTTGGAGATTCTGTGCATTGTTCATGTTTTAAAAAGTAATTTTTCCAAGCTCTTCCTACAGTCTAGCCACATTTACTAAGTGGGACTGTATCTGAGTAAACAGATAAGTCTGGGCTAGCTGATTATTCTTGCAAAGATATCATCATACAGACCATAAATCTTACTTTGCCTTCATTCATGTCATCAGATTCCAGTGACTTACAGTTTCTGCATTTATGATTATTATAGAAGTATCCTCCTAAATCCAATTCTAAGCAACATCTTAGATACTATAAAGTGATTTCTTGATTTTTGTTGATATTATTGAGCCTTTTCCCAGTCATCGTAATTCATATTTCCTACCCACAAGTCATTGCAATGCTTCACTGAAAACTGGGATTTTTCAAAGAACTAGATTTTTGTTTTAGCGTTCCTTTTGTATGGAATGCAATTTGAAAACAATTATGCCAACAATGAGACCAGGAAAAACCTAGGAACATGTAGCCTGCAGATTATTGTAATAAATTCTAAGGCTTTCACTGATCTGAAAGGTGCTTCTATGGTTCAGCTCCTGGGGGGAAATACTTTTCAAATTAGCTCCCAGTGACCACAGTCCCATTTTGAATATTGCAGTCCCATTTCTTTCATCTGTGGAATTAAGGATTCTTGTCAGTTGTTGGTAACTATTAAGGATTTCCTATCACCCACTCTCTGGTCACCTGAATTTCCAACATGTGAACAGTGTTATTGTCCTAATTGTTGTGGTCTGTTTGCCTTCCAATCAACTCTGATTTATAATGATTCTATCACAGGGTTTTGTAGACATGATTTATCCAGAAGATGTATGCCATCATCTTCCTCTTAAGCTAAGAGGGTGTGCCTTGTCCAAGGTCACCCAAAGTTTTCATGGCTGAGTCGGGATTCAGCTCCTAGGGCAGATCTACACTTACCCATCATCCCAAGGCTGATCTAATATAGCACAAACCAGATTGGCTCCAGGATAGTTTACACAGCCATCCCATGATTGTTGTGGTGGCGGGGATCCCAAATGTCCAGTGATGCCCTGGTTTGGCACTGCTAGATGGCCACCCTTACTGCCCCCTCCCTCTTCCCATTTCATAGTAGTCCCTGGACCCAATGTGGATCTTTCTGGTTGGGCATTGCCTGTGATGTCAGCCAGGTTGACAGAGCAATGAAAGAAGGGGAGAGGAGGAATTGTCCTATTTTCCTTCATCCCTTCCCCAATTGCTTTATTTGGCAACATCACTACAGGAAAGGACAACACACAGGACCTATATTTCATCTGGAAACTACCAGAAATAAAGAATGTATGTGGACAATACATGTCAACATGTGTTCTTGGGCTGCCCAAGCCCAGGACACATTGGGATGGCAATGTAAAGTGGCCAGTTCCAACTTGGAAATTTCCTGATTATTTACATGGGCCCAAAGTTGTTGGTTGTTCCAGATTCTGGGCCAGAATTCAGAGTATCACATTATTTTGGTAAAAAACCACTTTTACTCAACAGTGCATAGTGTGACTACCACAGAGCTGACCTGAAGACTCTTCACATTTAGTGATCAGTGTAGATGTGAGTGTCCCAAATTTCTAATCCACTATTTCTAGTCCTATACCATACTGGCTCATATGGTTCTCATAGGCAGGTCAAATGAACACTACCCTCAGGATTCTCTTAAGTGCTGGAATTTCAGAATATTTGTCATGGGAGAACAAACGTGAATTTGAAATCTTTTAGGCTTTTTATTAAGATAATCAGTTTAGTACATTCAACATTCCATGCCCCCTTGGGGAGGATTATGCATCACACCGACAGTACAAACCACTCTACATCACCTGCAAAGAATTAAGCAGTGGGGAACCATGTCTATTTCACTGCAAAGCCATCAGGATATAAGTATGTCCATGATACTGGAGGAGAGATTAAGCAATAAATGAGCAATTTTTTTTCTGAATAGGGCTGTATTCATGAGGATCAATGGAAGTGAATTTGATTTGGTCTATTTTAAAAATAAGAATGTTCAAAAACAAACCACTAATTTTCTTCATGGATTTCAGAGAGCTTACTAGACAATGAACACATTTATTAGGAAATGAAACTGACAGATTCCTCTGTCACATAGTAGGGCTTTCGACACTTAGTTCTTCAAAGCTTGGCTTTAAATGCCTATTTATTCAATGTACAAAGTGATCTTGTAGAACCTTTGACACTGAGACACCACTGATATTGCAGAAGTATTGCAGTTTCACACCCCTTTAACTGCCTCCTGTGAAGAATTAAACAGAGTGAATGCTATAGATTTCTGGGATTTGTATTTTTATAAGGCACCAGCACTTTTTGGCAGAGAAGGCTAAAGACCTTTTAAACCAGCAATTCCCATGATTCCATAGCATTTACTCATAGGCATTGAAGTGGTTTAAAACTGCATTAAATCTACCATATAGGTGCACCCTCAGTCTATTTAACCAATTTATTCAACAATTAATGATTCCAATTTAAATTGTAAATCACTCTGGGTCTAATACTTGCGCTGGAAGAAATGAGAGATATACATTAAATAAATATACAAATAAAACAAACCAGATTGTAATGGTGAACCGAGGCTGCCACTTCTCCATTCTCATAGAATAATAGAGTAGGCAGAATGGTCAAGTCCAACCACCTGCCATCCAGAAACACACAATCAAAGCAACCCCAACAGATGGCCATTCAGCCTCTGCTTAAGATGGGTCCTTGTCTTTTACGGGTTCATGGCAAATAGGTAGAACAGTATCCTCTCCAGAATGCCCCTAGTGCATTTGACCATTGCATATGAGCTTTGTTTAAATCATTTTAATGCCAATGTTGACAATTTTCTTCAGAAATGTAACGGAAATAACTTGTTATATTTAAAAATGTTAAGGGAGGAGAACTGAACTAATAAATTTAGCCATCTGTTTTCATAACCTATGTTTAAAAGCAGCACAGCCAGATGCTAACATAGCAAGACTGAGGAAATTGTGGAAGAAAATGACAGTTTCTCTAATGAATTAATAACTGGCTAAGCAACAAGAAAGAGGGTGGTGGAAATAGTTCCTTTAAAGGACAGAATAAAGTAGGAAGCCTTTGGGTGCTGTAAATCCAAGCTGGGGCCCCTTCTACACTGCTATATAATCCAGATTATCAAAGCAGATAATCCACATTATCTGCTTTGAATTGGATTATCTGAATCTACACTGTCATATAATCCAGTTCAAAGCAGGTAACATGGATTTTAGATAGCTGTGTAGAAGGACCTTGGGTTCTATTTGATTCAAATGCTCTGTAGAAGGAATAAACACTGAAGTAGTTTAAGTTTTGGAAAGGCAAAACAACAACAACAATATGTAAATAAAAACAAACAAGTCAACAAGACATGAAACTCCAAAGAGTTTCCAATGAAAAAACACAAAAAGTTCTGGAAGCAGGTTTTCCTGTGGTTGGGTGAATGGGTGAAACTGGGTTGTCATGTCAGATTCATACATGGGCAGGTATGAAACTCACATGCCCTAATGGGTGTGTATGTACTGTACATACACACACACACACCCTAACTCTATGGGGATCTGAATTGACAGCAGCTAGCTTAAAAAGAGCATGTGTGCTCATAGTGGATAGCTCTCAATGAAAATGTCAAATCAGTATGTATCAGCAGTGAAAAAGGCAACTTCCATGTTATGGATAATAGGGAAAGGTACTAAAAATAAAACTGCTAGCACTGTTTTAGTTTTATGAAAATATAAAGTACAGGTAGATTTGCAATACAGAGAACAATTATGTTGCCTGACCTTAGAAAGGATATCCTAGAGCTGGTGCAAGAATAGAAAAGGGCAGCCAAAATGCCAAAGAGTTGGAGCACCTTATACGTGATGAAAAGTGAGAAAGAAAGTGAGACTAAGAGCCCTTCCAGACAGGTCCTGTATCCCAGGATTGGATTCTAAAATAAAGATCACAATGAGATACACTATTCCATTTTTAAAAAATTCCTTTGCCAGTACAGAAAACAACCTGATATATTATTTAAGTACTGTGTGTGTGTGGGGGGGGGGGGGGGGGAGAGAGAGAGCAATATCTGTGCTGAAAAAGAACAGTGCTAATGTTTGTAGAAAGCAACAATTGCAGGAAATGTATTGAATAATGGAAAATATGATTTCAGAAATCACCCTTGAACTCTGTAGTCTCAGGAAGCGTTTTCAAAACTCTTTATCTATTGCACTGCTTGGGAACAACTAATGATGCCTTTTTCCATTCAAACTTTGGTTATGGGGAAATTAAACTGCAGCTCAGTAAAATGTTACAACAAAAGAATCTGGATAACTGATCTCTAGTCTGACATCCTGATTCTCAAAACAGTTACTTGAGAACAAAGCACTTTGGCTTCAATTGATGAAAAATAAGTAAAAATTAAGGTTATCCGTGTCAATATCTTCCAATGGTATCTTGGGTTTAGCTTGTCTGTAATGAGTGATCCATAGTTTTGAATGAAGTCCATAGGTCATAGTGCCTTCTGAGATGCTCTGTTGACCTCCTTGATATTTGGAGGAGGGGTAGAAACTACAACTCATCTTTTCAGAATAAAATTACATTAAAATAATATAGAAACACTATGCTTAAGTCACATAGACAGTTTAATGATACAATACGAGAATGAACTTATCAGGAAAGCCAGACTGGTTAGAAAAGTGCTGCTTAATGCCTAATTTATAATTTTTATTGTTAATGTTGGTTGCTTGTGTTTTGAATATCTTGTTTGTTTTTCTATTGGTTTGATGTGTTATTATTTGTTATTTTATTTTTATGTATTTTTTTGTATTCATGTTGTGAGCCACCCCGAGTCCTTTGGGAAGATGGGACAGGGTATAAATAAAGATGATGATGATGATGGTGATGATGATGATGATGATGATGATGATGATTGTGAAACATGAGAGGCTATCCCATTCACGTAGGAGACACAGCTAGCAGTCAAGGTCAGCAGTACCTTGGTTAGTCCCTTTGGAAGACAAGCTGCACATGTACACTGACCATTTAAAGCAGTTTCAAACTGGTATTGAAGAAAGTGGTTTTGATGTGTAGATAGGAAATCCTGGAACCAGCTTGAGGCCCCAGATGGTGATTACACAAAGCACAGAGTATTGATTCATATTAAGAGCTTTCTTTTGCATGCTTTTGTAGGAGTTTGCTGTCTGGCAGTTGCAGTTTGAAGCTAGCTTAGAACTGCATTAAATAGTCAGCGTAAATGGGGACATATTCAAGGAAAGGCTGCATTCTCAGTGGTACAGTTGGAACAAATGTTTCTGGGCCCTTAAGGACCTCAAACTCCTGCTGCCTTTCTGTAAACTTCCGGTACTGTGATGCTGTCAAAACAAAATTGCTCCTGGGGACAAAAAGTCTGTACATTTTTTTCTCCCATCCTTCCCAGAGAGAAACATTGTTAATAGTCTTGCCATTTCAAGATTGTCTTCTAACATGAAGTTTTCAGTCCAAAAAAAATCAATTTCTGAAATGTTGCATGTCACTCCATGTAACATGTGATCGTTGGCTGGAAAAGAGGAAAGAGAGAAAGAGGGAGGAAAGAAGGAAGAAAACCGAGTATATTTCAAAGACGATTGAGATCCATGCAAATCAAAACAAAAAAAATGGAAACTCTCAGAATAATAATAATAATAATAATAATAATAATAATAATAATAATAATGCTTTGTTTATATCCCATCCCCTCTCTACAAGGGGACTTAGTATGACCCTATATCCCTGGAACAAATCTCAACAGTTTCATTTACACATGTCTAACAAATCATATTGCTTCCAAGCATTTTTTAGGTCCTCCAGTGTGACTTTATGGCATTTCTGGGCCAGAGATTCTTCATTTCAATTACATTCACTATTAACTGTGGTTTGATGTATCCACACAAATCCAGGAACATATTCCTCACAGATATGAGATCTTACTCTATTATGAGGTAATCTAAACCTAAACTATTGTAACCCGCTGCTGCTTTTCTAGCCGAGCTGAAGATTTGCATAAAGCTCTTTCCTTTTGCCCAGAGCTGAGTCCCACAAAACTGGAAAATAGCACCCTTGTCTCCTGCCTAGAGATGACCCATGAAAACTGGAGACTCAGGATCCAAGATCTGGCATCCCAATGATATATGTGACCCCACATTCCTGTAGCAGAGAAGGTGGAAAGGCAGTTGGAACATAAGTGTTGCTGCCTTTGAGACTTCAGCTTCGGTCTTGCCAGCTGGAACTGGCAAGTGAGTAGTTCACAGCTGCCCCACACAGTTAAGCGTGAAATTGAGCTCATACATGTGCAGAAAGAGGGTCCTGCTCTGGAGCCCAAACCATTGTAATTTTTCTTTGATTCCAAGTAGTTTGGATTATTGCAAGCACAAAAAGGAAAAACACAATTTCACTCTGGCTCAGCTCATAAGCTATGGGATGTTCTTACTTAGTTAGCTAACTAGTTAAATATGCACATCCTACCAGATATCACAAGATCTCAAGGTGGCAAATAGACAAAAACAATGTAAAGCAATTTAGACCGATTTTTTAAAAGGTGATGAATAATTTAAATAATTTAAACAGTTTAAAAGCGTTTTAAACAGTTTAGCAACTAGAATAAATGATAACCATTTAGCAACTAGAACAAAGTAGTGTTTCTGTGATAGGGAACATTAGGTTCCATGCCCAAATGTTGTCTTTAAAATGAAGCTACTGTTTGTAGCAAGCAGGCATTTCACAGATGTCATGTCAAAGAAGTCCCTCTGCTGTGTGCTTCCAGAGTATATTGCTATCAAGAGTTAGATCCTTCAGTCTTAGAGCTGTTACCCAGTTCTCGTGCAGTTGTTCATGTGAAAAGGCACTCCAAGTCCCAAATCATTTAGGGCTTTCAAATTTATCATCAATACTTTTTAGAGCAAGTGTGGTGTAGTGGTTTGAGTACAGGACTATAATTCTGGAGACCAGAATTTGGTTCCCTGCTTGGCCATGAAAATCCACTAGGTGACCTTGAGTGAGCCATATACTCTCAGTGCCAGAAAACTCAATTATAGGGTCGCAGGAAATCAGAAACAACTTGAGGGCACACAACAACAAACTTTTAGTCCAGACTGGAATAGCATTTATAGCCAGTGCCAACTAATTTTTTATGCAGTGCCCTGGTGATTCTCAGATGAAGGGTTGAATGTGCTTAGAAATAGGAAAGTTGGTAGAAATGACTTATCGTGTCTAGTTAACTGTTAATAGGAAAAACTAATTTGATTTCACTTACATCACAGAGGGGGAATATGGCTCTTAAGTTTATGTTAAGTTGCAATTTAATTTAATTAATATTAAATGCCTGTGCTTAATCAGAATCAGGTTGAAACTTGTCATCCCTAATTTTATTTCCTACTCCCCATTTGTGTTTTTAGCTCTGGGCAGAAGAAATGAACTATGTGATTTTTTTTTTGGGGGGGGGGGAGGATTCCATCTACTCCAACCATCCTTTATAATATAATTTCCTTACTCCTCTGCTCTCATGGCAAACTTACTGATTTCCATGGAGATATTAGCAGAAGTTCCAGAATAACAACTTCAAAATTTAGTGTGCTAGGACAAATAAGGAAGTTCTACTTGCTGGTTAAGATATCTTAACCTTTGGATTAATTAAACTTTTATAACATTGGCTTGACATTTAACATAATCACTCACATAATTATTAAAGTAAGAAATTCTAGAATTAAATTAATACAGAAATTTCGACTCAAACCACTGGAGTGAAAAATTAAATTTAAACTGCACCTTTCTATTAGAAATTTTCAACTCCAGTTGATACCTTGATTGATTTTAACTACCAGTAGTTATCGTAGTTCTCACCTCTGTGTATGTTTCATATCACATTTCATCCTGGTAGAGTATAAAATTTTACTTTAAAGAAGAATCAACTATGACTTCCTTGTGACATCTATAATCAAGATGTGATTGAATGGAAATCTGGGAAGCTCTTTAAACTATTTCTTAAAAGTAACTTCCTGGGTTCTGCAGGTTGGGTGTTCAGTACAGATTGAATTTCTCTTGCTAAATATGGCAACTCATGAAAGAAGTACACATTATTCCCTGATTTAATCTGAAAGAATTATTGTTCTTCTTCGACCATTATGTACCCATCACTATCTAGTTTAATGTATTTCTGCAATTTCATTATGCAATGGGGCCCTAGATACTTAACTAGCTTATTCATTGATTCATTCATTTATTCAAGGCTTTTATTAATCTTGACAATTATTGTAATTTGGCCTATTGTGGCTCATGCAGGAATCTGTGTTATTCTATTAAGGTAATGTTCTCAAGAAGTTGCTTGAGATGGTTCAGGTGGTCATAGCCTTCATCAATGATAGGACTCAACCAAGGCTCCTTCTTTGGAAGCTTTTAAACAGAGGCTGGATGGCCATCTGTCGGGGGTGCTTTGAATGCGATTTCCTGCTTCTTGGCAGGGGGTTGGACTGGATGGCCCATGAGGTCTCTTCCAACTCTACTATTCTATGATTCTAAGTGGATGACACTGGGAAGAGAACAAGGGGGTTCGATTTGTAGTGTGGCCGTGTCCATGACAATAGGAGGGCTTACAGAGACATTTAAAAGATATTTTAAAAACTTAGATTTTTTTTTTTAAAGAAAATGACTGAGAAATTATTCCCCAATATTTGTTATTTATTTGTTCAGTCACTTCTGACTCTTCATGACCTTGTGGACCAGCCCACGCCAGAACTCCCTGTCGGCTGACACCACTCCCAGCTCCTTCAAGGGAAAGCCAGTCATTTCAAGGATGCTATCCATCGATCTTGCCCTTGGTTGGCCCCTCTTCCTTTTTCCTTCCATTTTCCCCAGCATCATTCTCTTCTCCAAGTTTTCCTGTTTTCTCATTATGTGGCCAAAGTACTTCATCTTTGCCTCTAATGTCTTTCCCTCCAGTGAGCAGTCGGGCATTTATTTATTTATTTATTTATTTCAAATATTTCTATCCCTCCCTTCTCACCCGAAGGGACTCAGGGTGGCGTACAATTGGCAACAATTCGATGCCGATCATTAAAACCAACAACATATTAAAATATATTACAATCAATTAAATACAGTATAAAATATAAAACATAAAACATATGCTTAAAATCCGTTCGTCCAATATCCTGGATTATTTCCTGGAGTATGGACTGGTTGGATCTTCTTGTTGTCCAAGGCACTCTTGGAATTTTCCTCCAACACCACTGTTCAAAAGTGTTTATCTTCCTTCACTTAGCTTTCCTTATGACCTACATGTAGATTTTTTTTTAAAAAAAAAATAGAATGTATTAGTCGTAATTGCATTTACCTTCCAAAGAAAAACTGGCAGGCAAAGTTATCAAGTTACCAAGGGAAAGTGAACACAGAAGATATAAGAGTTCTACATGCGAACATTTTCAAAGTTTAACTCTTTGCAGCATTACATTTAATTGGAAGGTGGGGGGGGGGATGCCTGTTTTACCCTTTCCTAGTTACACTCCTGGTCTTCATCAAATCCACTGCTAGCCATGCCTCAATAATATTACTGTAATTTCCATACGAGTCTCACTACTGACCACTATTTAGAAATAGTCAGTGAATGAATTTAATCTCAATGCAAACAGGACATAGAGCATCATTAACCCAACACAGTTTAGTGATGGTTGAATTCAGCAAATGATTCTACTCCTTCTTTTTAAAAGCAATGAACAAAGCATTTGACAGGCCATTAAGTTCCATTGCTTAAACCTCTTTACAAGAATCTTACATATTTCCAGGAAATCTGCCAGGACAGCTGTTCCCTGGGGAATACTGCAGAGGCAGTTCATATTCCAGATAGAAAGGGTGAAAGTATTAGTAGTTTGTCTTGCTAATGTAGGGAGGCATCTAATATAGGGAGGCATCTATTCAGTGAGAAACAGTGCTGTACATAACAATTAGCATTGCATCATTCGTTTTGTGGGGAAAATCCATTTAAGGCACTTCACATAAATATAAAAATGCATCCCAAAATAGTAGCATTGACCTTGGCACAGGTTACAATCTGGTGATTAGCTTGGGTTAATGGAGTCTTTGTATGCATCTAAGTCATTAAAGTCCTCCCGGTCAGTCATTAATCCTCAGGAAATGCCCTGTGACTGGGATAATTGATAGTTAATTAATATAAGCTCCCCACTTGGAGAAGTGGGCCAAATTCTGAAGTCATTATGCTAGTGTGTGATCCAAGTTATACTGAAACTAATCAAAAGGGCTCCCCATAGAGGATTAAATAGTTGTGCGTAAGGAACTGGGCCATAAGACTTTATAGCACAAGCATGCGATTCCATTAAAGTCGTGTTATCATTGATGCATACTAGTTGAACAAATTCAACATCATACCTCTTTTAGGTTGTGCAATTGCACCAATGTGCCAATTGGTGATTTATGTACTGCCAAGAAAAAAAGCACAACTACATTACCAAGTAAGAGGACAAAACATATTTGCATGCATAACATTTGCAAGAGCTAGTTTGTATGTGTTTGCACGCACATGCATGTGTGTCAGCAAATTTAAGTAAAATTGCTATAATTTAATTGGACCTTAGGGGAGAAGAATGTGACCAAGTGGCTTACCGTATATTCCTTTTCAGACTGCTTTCCGGCTGCAAAGTTGCAGTGGGTTATTTCAAGAGATAATATCTTTTGGCTTTTAATTGTTATCTTTGATATATATACTGACTTAGCAATCCTTAAAATAGAGGAGTTGCCTATATAAGTGAGGACACATCATCACTCTGCCCTGAAGAATATTTGCCCCTCTACTTTTATGCACACATATACCATCAAATGTCCTCCTGTTCTAAGAAAAAATACTACAAATGTGTCCTATCCATTCCCATTTATAAAGTCCATCATGTAATAAGTGCATCCTTCCAGCTGTCTTCTTGTTGGGGGAGTAATCCCCATTTTCTCTCCCACATCTGCCTTCTCTGATTTCTTGTTAGAAAGAGAAATAAAAACCAATTTATCAAAATAATGGCTTTAATTTCAAGTTGTCATGGGTGATTTATTGACTGGTAGCCTAGGATCATATTTCTGTTAAGCAAAATAGATGAATGGTGCATAACGTGAAGCTGTGAAGTGAAAGGAGAGGAAGCCATCTTGGCACTGTACATCTTGGCCACTAGATATTGGTGGAACAAAGTTGAATTCTCACCAACATGCAAATGAATTGAAGAGCAGAT
The DNA here is from genome assembly GCF_035594765.1 of Anolis carolinensis. Taxonomy (NCBI): domain Eukaryota; kingdom Metazoa; phylum Chordata; class Lepidosauria; order Squamata; family Anolidae; genus Anolis; species Anolis carolinensis. The sequence goes on from NC_085844.1 coordinate 196,938,409, forward strand.
TTCAAGTTCTTATTGGAGGCAGAGTGCACTATTTCAGGATTGAAGGAATACTTAAAGGAACTCAAGAAAGTATCACATTAGACAAATCAAACTTAAAATATGCATATATATTTACATTACATGTGGAAGCTAACTGTCCCAATTTGTCCTATGCAGCTATTATTTTGAATGATTGGCCTGTTTTTGCAGTGTCTGCTTAGAAAACCTGCTGGATTTACAGGGAAAAAAATGCTTAAGTAATGCCTGCTGGACACTAGAAGACTGCTCTTACATTTACCTGTATTGGCAGTTCACGGTGCTGTATTATTGGGAAAACCTGTAGGTTGACATATCAACATTCTGCTGGGATGCTAGCACCAGCAGAAGACTGCCATTTGTAAAAGGAGCTGTGTGGGAATGACAGCGGAGCAACTTTTAGGAGAAATGTAGTGCTTGTTTAGAGGCATTTGCACTGTGTCCGATGATGATGATGATGATGATGATGATAATAATAATAATAATAATAATAATAATAATAATAATAATAACAACTTTATTTATGCCCTCCCTATCTCCCTGTGGGGATTCAGGATGGTTTCCAACAGACAAAGGCAAACATTCAATGCTAATATCAAAAGAGAGTAACTGTAAAAATTTAAACAGAAAATCACAAAAATTCAATTACAACACCAAACCTTAGTTAAAACATCAGATTATAACAATTTAAAAGCCAGTCTAGCCAGAGTATCATACCAATTTTGTTCCATTTTGTCCATATTACAAATTCTATACTTCCTTCTTACTATATGCTTGAGAGCAGTTGCTCATCTGGCTGCTGATCTCTGTACTAGTTGAAGCTTCCAAACTATCTTTGAAGGGAGCTCCACGTAGAGCGTGTTACAGTAATCCAAAAGGGATGTGACTAAGGCGTGGACTACTATGGCCAGATCTGGCATCTCAAGGTACAGGTGCAGCTGGTGCACAAGTTTTAGTTGTGCAAAGGCACTCCTGGCCACTGCCAACACCTGAGACTCCAGGGTCGGTTAGGAATCGAGGATCATCCCCAAACTGCAAACCTGTGTCTTCAGGGGGAGTGTAACCCCATCCAGCACAGACTGTAAGCCTATACCCTGATCTGCCTTACAACTGACCAAGAGCACCTTTGTCTTGTCAGGATTTAATTTCAATTTGTTAGCCCTCATCCAATCCATTACTTATTACAGGCACCCGTTTAGGATCAGGACAGCATGTTTGGCTTTTGGTGGAAAGGAGTAATAGAGTTAGGTGTCGTCTGCATAAATTTGACACCGAACTCCAAAACTCTGGATGATCTCACTCAGCGGTTTCATGTAAAGATTGAACAACATGGGGGACAACATAGAACACTGTGGGACCCCACAGGCCAGGGGGTTGAACTGGAGTTTCCCAGCACCACCTTCTGGGTCTGATCCCCTAGGAAGGAACGAAACCTCTAAAACAGTGCCTCCTAGTCCCATTCCAGAGAGATGACTCAGAACGATACCATGATTGATGGTATCAAATGCCACTGAGAGGTCCAGGAGAACCAACAGGGACATACTCCACCTGTCTAGCTTTCTTCCTTGATCATCTACCAAGGCGACCAGTGCCATCTCTGTTCTATGGTCAAACCTGAAACCAGATTAAAATGGATCTAGATAATTGGTTTCATCCAAGAAACTTTGGTGCTGAGAGGCCACCACCATCTCCAGAACCTTGCCCAAAAAGGGGAGATTTGAAACTGGTTGGTAGCTGACCAATTGAGTAGGATCCAATGCTGGTTTCTTTAATAAAGGTCTTACCACTGCTTACCACTGTTGAAGCTAACTGATATTATGACTTGTGCCAAGGATACATTTACCAGCACCTTCACGCACTCTGCCAGTCCCCCTCTGGCCTGCTTAATTAGCCAGGAGAGCAAGTGGTCACCTTCATCTTTCAGTAAGACCTGGATTTCAGTAAGGCCTTCGACAAAGTCCCCCACGACCTTCTGGCAAACAAACTAGTAAAATGTGGGCTAGACAAAACTACGGTTAGGTGGATCTGTAATTGGCTAAGCGAACAAACCCAAAGGGTGCTCACCAATGCGTCGTCTTCATCATGGAAAGAAGTGACAAGTGGAGTGCCGCAGGGCTCTGTCCTGGGCCCGGTTCTGTTCAACATCTTTATTAACGACTTAGACGAAGGGTTAGAAGGCACGATCATCAAGTTTGCAGACGACACAAAACTGGGAGGGATAGCTAACACTCCAGAAGACAGGAGCAGAATTCAAAACGATCTTGACAGACTAGAGAGATGGGCCAAAACTAACAAAATGAAGTTCAACAGGGACAAATGCAAGATACTTCACTTCGGCAGAAAAAATGGAAATCAAAGATACAGAATGGGGGACGCCTGGCTTGACAGCAGTGTGTGCGAAAAAGACCTTGGAGTCCTCGTGGACAACAAGTTAAACATGAGCCAACAATGTGATGCGGCAGCTAAAAAAGCCAATGGGATTCTGGCCTGTATCAATAGGGGTATAGCGTCTAGATCCAGGGAAGTTATGCTCCCCCTCTATTCTGCCTTGGTCAGACCACACCTGGAATACTGTGTCCAATTTTGGGCACCACAGTTGAAGGGAGATGTTGACAAGCTGGAAAGCGTCCAGAGGAGGGCGACTAAAATGATTAAGGGTCTGGAGAACAAGCCCTATGAGGAGCGGCTTAAAGAGCTGGGCATGTTTAGCCTGCAGAAGAGAAGGCTGAGAGGAGACATGATAGCCATGAACAAATATGTGAAGGGAAGTCATAGGGAAGAGGGAGCAAGCTTGTTTTCTGCTGCCCTGCAGACTAGGACACGGAACAATGGCTTCAAACTACAGGAAAGGAGATTCCACCTGAACATCAGGAAGAACTTCCTCACTGTGAGAGCTGTTCGACAGTGGAACTCTCTCCCCGGGGCCGTGGTGGAGGCTCCTTCCTTGGAGGCTTTTAAGCAGAGGCTGGATGGCCATCTGTCGGGGGTGCTTTGCATGCGATTTCCTGCTTCTTAGCAGGGGGTTGGACTAGATGGCCCATGTGGTCTCTTCCAACTCTACTATTCTATGATTCTATGATTCTATGATTCATCTCTCCCAAGATCTTGTCCATGTCATCAGGCTGCATGAACTGAAATGAATCAATTAAAACTGGACAACCAGATGCCTCAGTTACATCCACTGAGACTGCATCAATATTGGAATCTAAGGCAAAACAGATTTGAGTGACTTTATCTGCAAAGAACCTAGCAAATTCATTACAATGGGCTGTCGATTGGTCAGGGATAACTGGCTGAGCAGGGTTTAATAGTCCTCGGACCACTCGAACCAGCTCTCTCAGGCAGTCCTTTGCAATGTTAGCGGCAACAAATGATTTCTGTGCTGCCTTCATTGCTACAGAATAGGATCTTAAATATGCTTTAGCCTATGCTCTGTCAGATTCATTTTGAGTGCTCTGCCAACACGGCTCTAGACTCCATTTCACTGCTTCATCACCACCAGCTCAGTGGGCTGATTTGGCTCTGCTCTGTGAAAGGAGATGTTCAGGAGCGATTGTGTCAACTGCCCTGGCAACCTCTTTATTCCAGAGGCCCACCAGAGCTTTGACAGAATCACCTAATGAAATGACAGGAAACTGCCCAAGAGCCATCAGGAATCAATCTAGGTCCATAAACCTCCTGGGGTGGACCATCCTAATCAGTTCTCCAGCCCTGCAGAGGTTCAGAGTCCCAGTGAATCTGACCAGGTAGTGACAGGTCCTCCACTATACTGTCACCTTCATCCCATCCCGAACAGAAGACCAGGTCTAACGTGTGTCTAGCACTATGGATGGGACCAGACAACATTTGGAACAGGCCCAAGGTTGTCATGGTGGCCAGGGTGATCTCAACACGGATGTTGAAGTCTACCAGCACATTAGCAGTTGGGACTCCAACACCAGGCCTGAGACCACCCTGGCTAACTCAGGCAGGAAGACTGTGGAGCTATGGGATGGATGGGACACCAACAGAATCCCTGTTCTGTCCAGCCACTCACCCTCAGATGAACACATTCGAATGTGGTCAACTGTGAGATGGGGAAATAGACAACTGTGACTCCTCCTCCCGGGCCCCTGGGTCTCACTTGCTGCTACATACAGAAACCTGGTGGACAAAGCTGGGAGAGGTCCCCCACACCCCATCCAACCAAATCTAGGGTATGCAAGCCAGGTCTGTATGCTCATCCAGGATCAGATCCTGGATGGCAGCTGTTTGACCATTCATTGACCTGGCATTAAGCAGCAGGACTTTCAATCCAGGGGGCCTGCCACTTTGGTTTCCTAAACTATTTACGGGCAGGGAAGGGCCAGGGACAACAAGGGTTCTTTTGCAGTCCCTGGGCCATCTCTGCCCTTTACATCTGTCCTGGAGCATCATAATGGCCACCCCCCAACCAGAAGGATTCCCTCCCCCCTCATCTTCCTTCAGTTGTAAACCAACCACTGGCAGAAAAAATTACAGCATTGCACAACCCAGTCTTTGATTTGAGTTGTTATAGGACATACACAGCCGCAGAGTAGGAAGATCCTCTTTGAATGTTTAATGATTTACAACTTAGCACTACACACACACACACACCTCCTTTCCACCCTCCCCTTCGTTAAAAACTCATCCAACTCATTCAGGCCCCATCAAACTATAAAATCCACTGAGTCCTGAACTTGGGTGAAATATTAAAGTCCACAGTCCTCTTGGGCAGTGGAGAGAGTGATATGAAGTTATTCAAGGGCTAAGAACAAGAAACCTCTTAGATGGAAGTCAGTTTACCTGGTGGCCCAGATGGTTGTATAGTGGGTGTGATAGTATAGTTGGCAATGGTTTGATCGTGGCTGCTTGATGGACTGAGGAGGTGGTGTGGATGTTTAGATGGGGCCTGGCAACCTGATAGCCCCAACTGATGCTGCTGAATCCATTGGCACCACCACCATTAAGGTCCGCAGGACCAGCAGTCATCACCATCAAAGGGGAGAGAGCAGGCCTAGCCGGAGGCAAGGTGTCATTGAGGGCGACCGCACATGATGGAAGAGTGCTCGATGAAATGGATGCAAGGGCCAGTCATTCAATCATTCCACGCTGCTCCAGTTCCTGGTGGAGTCCCCCATAAAACTCAGAACCCATGGTAGTCGCCGTTGCAAAAATTGGCGTGGTGGAGATGGAGGCTAGTCAGGTAAAAATCGGTGGGGGGTGGTGGCCCAGAGGTATAGTCGGTGGTGAAGTTGGTGGCCAAAGATGGCAGCACAGCCAGTGATTGAAAGCGGCAAGGAACCTCCAACAGAATACATTACTTTTTCTAAGGAAGCGACATGAGATCATAGAATTCTATTGGAATCAACTTTGGGGAAGTCTAGTCACCTTGGGAACACAGAAGGAGAGAGAGTAGTTTATGCCTTTTCTTTCATGGCCAGACCAAAATCACCACTCCAACTTGATGTTTGATATACTGGTGAAAAAGTATTTCTCCCACATAAAATGGTCCACAGCAAGGTAAGAAAGACACACTGAATTCCCAGTCCCTTCTTTACCTCCTGGAATTTCTAATCATCTTATGCCATCCCTTGAATGTGGTTGAATCCCAGATCAGCTTTCTGTCAGCAGTGCTTTGATTGTGTGTTCCTGTATGACAGGCAGTTGAACTGAATAACTCTTGTGGTCTCTTCCAACTCTATCATTCAATGATTCTATGATAAAAATAATTACGCAAGCAAGGCAATAAAACAGGAGTTCAATAAGTAAATTGCTATTTATTCCCAGATTTGGTGTTCTCCAAGAGTCCTTTGATTCTCTAACATTTCATTTGACTTTGCACACCCATATAGGGCACAGGAATGGATCTGCTTGTCAAAAAGAGCAGCAGAGATAATATGAAGCTATAAAATACAAGTGATGTCACAAATACCTCCCCCCCCCCCAACAGTGAATTTAGGCAGGGGTTATTAAAATTTACTGTGAAAGGTCACAGCTTGTGTAGCTTTTCAAGCAGTCACAACCAATGACAGACAAATATTTTCTGGCTTAAATGCTGGGAAATTTATTTATGAAGCAATCTCTGGGAACTATAACTATTTTTTATAAATTGGCAATATTTCTATTTAGAAGCTGGAAGCTGATAAAAGGAAAGGCTAGGACTTCCAGTAAAATGGTGTCCTGTTTAGTGATTTCTGCAGATTCACTGCATTAAAGAGACATAACTGCCACTTAAAATGAAATAATTTGTACTTGATACTCATAAAATGCCCAGTTCCGTTGGACCATGGTACCTAGTCAGCATTCTTCTGAAATGTGAATTCAGCATACATGGAAGGGTACAAAGATAAGCGCATGAACTTTACTCCTCTTTACTACTGCCATGGTCACACCCTACAGGTTGGGGGGTGGATTCCTAAACGGGCTCTTTGTATGTGCATTACAGGTAAGAATGTTTGCATGCCTATATCTACTGACTGCTTCCTGTCTATTTTATCATGCCCACTCCCATAGGATTCAAGTACGATTAAAAGCCCAAAATGTTGACAACCATTGCCTTGAAAGAGACAGACCAACAGGAGAAAATGCTGTTGCTTGAAGTAGAGAAGATTTTATAGCTAAAATCTATCATTTTTAAGGATAATCAATTATACTTTGTGACAGAGTATAACACAGCCAAAGAAATGATGGATAATCTTTTAAAATTATTTTGCTAAATGCCAGACAATTCTGGTTTAGAGACATGCCCACGTAAAATGGCTTATAGCAAAGTAAGAAAGATATGAAACTGAAACGGGATTTCATTGAGAATTGGTAGACATATATAACCATATTAGTCAGAATTTTTAAGAAACTGAGATTAAATGGATTTAACTTTGCTAGTGAAGACAAAGTAGAATTTGGAAGTATAAAGGTAAAGGTAAAGGTTTCCCCTGACGTTAAGTCCAGTTGTGAACGACTCTGGGGGTTGGTGCTCATCTCCATTTCTAAGCCGAAGAGCCGGCGTTGTCCGTAGACATCTACAAGGTCATGTGGCTGGTATGACTGCATGGAAAGCCGTTACCTTCCCGCCAGAGCGGTACCTATTGATCTACTCACATTTGCATGTTTTCGAACTGCTAGGTTGGCAGAAGCTGGAGCTAATAGCGGACGCTCACTCCGCTCCCTGGGTTTGAACCTGGGACCTTTTGGTCTGCAAGTACAGCAGCTCAGCGCTTTAACACACTGAGCCACTGGAGGCTGGAAGTATAATGGGCCATTATATCTGCTGGGGTTTGGTTCCAGGATCCGCTGCGAATACCAAAATCCATGGATTCTCAAGTTCCATTATATATAATGGCATAGTGCCCATTGTATACAAAATTGTGCCTTTTATATAAAATGACAAAAACAAGGCTTGCTTTTTAGATGTTGTAAATATTTTCAAGCCATGGATGGTGGGCTCTGTTGATACAGAATCCATGGATACAGATGGCAAACTGTACAGTTTGATTAGTCTGTGTATGTGCTGGAGGACATAGATTCCCTAGTATTTAATAATACTGTCTCAAAGCTCATAGGAAAACCAAGACTGTTAACAAAGAACATGGAACAAAGGGCATAAGCCACTCTTCTTTCTCAAAATTCAAATGACTCGAATTGCATTTAAGAAAATTGTGCAAAACACAGCCTATAATGTCTTGTTTATTCCTGACTTATTGTAACGTAAGTCAGGAATAAACAAGACATTATCTGTTCTGTTTTGCACAATTGTCTTGTGCTCAGTGTGCCAGCTCTAGATTAAAAAATAATTTGAAATACTTTTCAGAGAAGGAAAGTGCACAGTTACTAAAAATAATGTGTTTGTTGAAGCATTTGAAAATGATGTATGTGAGTTAAGTCTTAGCTCAACAAACAAATGTGGCTCAAGCAGAGAAAAATGAGGACAGCCTTCATCACAGGCATGTGGGTTTGTGTGTGTGTGTGTGCGTGTGTGTGTGGTAGGGAGGGGTGGTAATATGACTGATTTTTGTGGGCTTCTGTCTTGCAAATTTCATTAGTCTCATTGGGAGATGTACCACTGTCTCTCACATTTCCCAACAGTTTAAGCTCTTGCTATGATAAGACTCCTGAAAAATCATGATTCTCTGGGGAGCCTGGATAAGTAGAAAAAGATTCCTGCTGCAGATATTTATCTCTGATTCATGCAGTACATAAAAAACCATGATGGAGTGTGAATGGAGCTGGTATCTTCCTTCTCGGTACTCCTCCACACACTTACTTGATGAGTTGATTCCTACTAGTACAGAAAATGTATTACAATTTGCAAAGCTTTGTCACAGGCTCTAAAAAGTCACAGTCAGCCTCTAGAGTGAGTAACATTTCAAATTTTAATAACAACTTCAGAGTTAGCAGAGATCCATGCACTACCCCACACATAGGTAAATGGGCATAAGTCGCCCCAGATCCTGTTGCCATTTTAACACAGAGAGACCCATACATAAAGAGAGATACACACAAACCCACCCTTAATTGAGATGGTGAACACCCATAAAAATAAAAAAGACTAGTTTTAATTAATAAGTTCAAGTTTCCATTTTGCAAATAAGGTCATGAAATTTCAGGGGAAAAGTCATGTTTGAAACAATTATGAGTGAAAAATTTCTACTTTGGTTACTTTTAAATTCAGAGAAATCACAAGCAATGTAATATATTTACATGAGTATAATGCGCCATTGTTTGTAATGCACACCTCAATTTTGAAGGTTTGCATTGCAAAAAAAGAAAGAAAAAGATTTGTTGTTGAATGTAATGTGCAGCTTTTTCTGTCCACCTCGGAATGGCTGACAGGCAAGGGGAAGCCATGCTCTGCCATCAGGCTAAGGCTGGTGAAGATAGGCGCTGCTTCCCAACTAAGATATCATTTATGAGTCCTTCAGAACTGAGGGGGAGGTCTTGAAGACCTCATGAATGAGGACAATTGTGAAGCTGTGCTCCAATGTCAGGCCAAGGAGGGAGGCTGCAAAGCCAGGCCGGGTTTACATGCTCAATTTCAATGCACCATCAAATCTAATGTGCGTCTCACTTTTTGCTATGTAATTTATCCAAGAAAGGTGAGCGTGAGATTAGAGTAAATATGTGAATTATTTTCAACATGTTTCTAATTCAGGATAGGAAAAATTCTAGTTTTTGAAAAGAGATAGGCAATTACAGACATGTAATGTTACTTGACTACTATATGCCTATCATCTGTGTGTCAATAGAGAGCCCAGGTTTTATCTCCTTTTTTGGAAAATTACCCCGAATCTAAGTTTGTTAACCAAGGTACACATAGAAAGTATCTAAATAAGATTTTGTTACTTCAGCCAATGTCGATAGAAGAAAAAAGCAGAAGAATATGGATGAGAATATATTAGAACAGACCAATTACCACCTTTTAATGACAAAACTGCTCTAGTTTTAATAGCTACACGAGACTTTCCTTTCCACCACAAAAAGTGCTACCTTGGAATTTCTGTTTATAAAACAGATCTTCAATGCCCCCAAGCTCTGCCATTAGAACAGACTGGTTGGCTACCTTCCCTTGGCCATATTTCCTTCTCCCATTTCATCACTCTTGGCTCAGTTCCATCTTTGTCCTGGCCAGTGGCTGCAAAGATGGTATATATAAGTCTTGCTGACAGACTGGCACCTGGAGACTAGGAAAGCAATGGTTGATGGTTTATCTCATCTCATCTGGAGTATCCTCTTCTCCTGTGTTCTTATGAGTAGGCTAAATATGGCAGGCATCTTGGTTTGATGGATTGAAATGGGATGCACAGAAGAAACAATCCACAGAAGCAGCTGTATTATTAAAGAGCTATGGTTGGCAGCATGAGGCAAGAGGGAGTATGCAATCTTGTGCATAGTTTTAATCATGCTGATTTAAATGGAATTATCCAAAGGCTGCCAAGTGGCTTGAGAGATCTGTCAGTTGGTCTGTCTGCCTCTTTCCTTCCCCAATGTAGGTTTTAGCAGCAAGGAAAGGAGAGGGGGGGTACACTTCATGACTCAGAAACTGTTTACTCCAGTGAAACCCTCCAGGGGCTACGAAAAAGTCTGGCATCTCCACTGCAAAAAGAAGCTTTTATAGGAATGGCTGTGGGTTTAGGGACACATGATCAAGAGGTTCTTTATTACACTTCAATTTATATTTATAAAAAGGTATTATTATTAGTAGGAGTTTATATAAGTACTTCCTACTCATTTTTTTCAAGGAAACAGAATGTGAATTTTCTTTAATAATAAAACAGAGCCTGGGCAAAATTACTGATTGTACTACAACTTCCAGAATCCCACAACTTGAATGTTTCCAGCAATGAAGAAAAGGAGGGAGGAGGACACCAGCTCACCTATGATAATTAAGAATGTAAGAGACCAACACGCATTCAGCACTCTGGATTAAGAGACTAATAGACCTCCCCTCCTCTAAGGACTTCATCAGATGGATCAGGGGCAAAATCTGGGGAAAGTAGACGGAACCATGTTACCAAGTTATCTCCCGACCTTCCCCGCCTTGTGGGATTCCCAGCCATTCCACAGCCTTTATGCTGCCTTTCTCCCTGCTTAAAGCTGTTTGGAGTTGCGTAACATCAGACTCCTGAAAACAAGGGCTCATGTGCTGCGGAAACAGAGCCACACAGTGTCCCACCGAAAGTGCCCATACATCATGTGATGGCCTCTGTGGGGCTCCCGTGGGGCTCTGTTTTCACAACACATAGAAATTGAGTCCTACACCCACCTGATGAGGTCCTAAGTCTGCAAAGCACAAAGCACTTCACTTAAATTCAGCTTCTCTTGCTTTGATTAGTTGTCTGAGAATGTTGGAAACAATGTGTTTCTGTTGTTTTTCCTCCTAAACATACCTTTGGGAAGTTTGTTTTTGGAGTACAACTCTCCTATTTTTGGATTACAATCACTGGAATCACCCAGCAAGCTGAGTAGAAAATCCTGGGAGCTGTACTCCAAACAGGAATATTTCTCAAGCTCTCTGGCACATCATGTAAAGAAAGGATGTTGACAGGGTTGATGACATAGACAGTTACACTCTGCTTTCTGTACCTGTGGAAAAGCCAGGCTTAATTTGTCACTGATGCACTGCATACCATCCAAGAGCTCACAGATGAAATAGTGACACTTTTGGCCAAACCACATACAAGCTAGGAGAGGTTTTTTATTACCAGAGTCTACTGGGAATGACATTATTGTGCACTTCAAATACATTTCTCAGCAATTTAATAAAATTGAGTACAAATGGAAAAAGTGAGAGGAGGACACAGAAACAGGGACATTTTAAAAACAGATTAAAGAGTACAATGGCAGATGATTACTAAGGTCTGTCCCTTCCAAATCAGGACTGTTGAAGAATAAGGTACAGGCATGGGAAGAATTATATTTTAACATAATGTTATTGGACCTGAGATATGAGTTTATCTTCTCAGTTTATCTCTTTGCCCCATGGGGTAGTTTTGGTAGAAATAAATTATAAATTTATCAAAAGCACTTTGCTGTAGGTGCATGCATGGCTCTCTTTGTAAATCCTAGAACTTTGGTTTTCCAAAGAAGCACTGCGTACTTTAAAACATTTTTGGTTCAGCTCAAAGGGAGAAAAGCTTAGCAGGTTGTAGAGAGGAGTCAGGAAGTTACATTAATTACTAATAAACAGCTCTTGATTATTTAATTAGGTCTATTTTAGAGAATTCACATTAAATATTTCCTCATCAGCATTCCACCATGAGTGAGTCAATCCTCTTTCCTCTGAAGAAGAGGCAGAAATCTATGGGAAAATGAAGGCACCTTTGTAAATGGAAATGCAGTAAGAGCATTGGACAGTCAGCTTCCCAGTGTTGCTGATACAGGCTGCTTCTACACAGCCATTTTTTGGTTTTGGTTTTAAATATTTTATTGATACTTCCATTCAATTAACAAACATTTTGCCATATAGGTCTTATCTCAATATACATTTTTCTAGAAGTCACTTTATCTTAATAGACAGCCATTTAATTCATGTTGAGACATGGATTACAGAGAACTGGTTCACCGAAGAGTGCCTACAACAGGCATTCCACGAACTGGCTAGAAGCTGGGATAGCGCCACAAAGATCCACTGAGTGCAGAGCAAACTGATCCAAGAAATATTTTTTCCTACATTCTCTGACAAGATGCACCGATAAGACGCAGCCTATCTGCTGAGAATTGAGTGATAGAGCAAATGAGAGAAAACCAAGAAAAGGGAAAGAGTGTGTTCCCTTAAGATCACTGCTGTTTCTTCCCCAAGGGAGAGGTGTTTGTTTACCTTCCAACTGAGCTATGTAATCTTCAAATGCTTCAGCATTAGTCCTGTCCACATGATTGCTCTGCATTTTGCTTCTGGATTGCTATTCTCCATATAATGATCAACTTCAGCTGATTTTATGGCTTGATCCTCTCAACCTCTCATTTTCCCACAACTGCTTGATAGGTCTTTCCCCTCACATCTCTGAACCATCAGCAGGAAGCACTACAGTCTTCATCTTCTTTGTTTTTCTTTCTATTTATCATGCATCACACCATCCACAGCTGATATCACCTGCTATGGAATAAAAAAGATAGCGGGGGAAGCAGCAGAGAGAGGGGGAGTGATATAGCAAATGAAAATGCTACCCCATGTTATTTTTTAGGAAAATCCTCTCAAAATTACATTTCTAGGGGGGGGGGGGGTATACTTGATAGAATGGTTCAATTTTTAAAAGCTCATAATTGAATATGATTAAAATCAAAGCCTTGGTTTTGATGTCTCAGCCCCCAATGGCACAGCAGGCTAAACCGCAGAGGTGGTCAACTTGCTGACCAAAAGGTCAGCAGTTTGAATCCGGGGAGCAGGGTGAGCTCCCACTGTTACCCCCAGCTTCTGCCAATCTAGCAGTTTGAAAACAAGCAAATGTGAGTAGATCAATAGGTACCGCTCTGGCGGGAAGGTAACGGCACTCCATGCAGTCATGCCGGCCACATGACCTTGGAGGTGTCTATGGACAATGCCGACTCTTTGGCTTAGAAATTAAGATGAGCACCAAACCCCAGAGTTGGACATGACTAGACTTAATGTCAGGGGAAAGCCTTTACCTTTACCTACACCTGAAATCAAAGCCTTGGTTTGGATGTCTGATCAGCAGCCATACTCTTAGGGAGCTTCTATGAGGCCCTGGAACGTCCTACCACTCGTAGCACTTTGGCTTGGCCTGAACTGCACAGAGACCTTTCTTTTTTGCAGATCTCCTATTAATTTCCTTAAACCTATCAAGTGGTATTGCATGTAGCTGGAAGTCAGCGTGATGAGAGTATGTGCCTTCAAGTAACCTGTCAACTTAAGATGACTACCAGAATTCCCCACCATGCCCTACAGCACCAACATGGCACCGCTGTGGCTTGTTGAGGGAAATTTGCAAATGGCAAGTTTATTGAAAATAAAACAGAGCTCCACTTTATACTTTAGTCCAAGTAATGACTAAAAAAAGTAAGACATGGCAACCTGTAGTTCTCACCCTTTTTAAAATACGAGACCACTTTTTCTGTACCTTGAAAGGTCATAAATCCATAGGTCTTTGGACTGAATTCTTGTTAGAAGATCTACCTGGTTTCATTTTACAGTTCTGGCATGCTACTATTCTCCACCTTGATCTTGGACAAATCTCTTAAGCCTACTATTTATTAAAGGTTAATTCAAATCTTCTTTCAAAATTTATCTCTGCACAGGGGATTAGAATTACAACCTGCTTTTTTCACAGTGCCTAGACTTAATTCATTGGGCTTTGTAGTGATGCACAGAAGGGAGGGCAGATAGAGTTAAATATTTTAGGTTTGATGTTTTCCACAGCAAAAAAACTGGACATATACCCGGGAAACCAGTCGTAATCGACCATATTGTATTGACCACACTATCTCCGGGACCCACAACTGACCATATTATCTCTGGTACTCACCAGTGAATTCGTTTCACCATTAAGGAAGAGTGATCGACTATACAGTCCCTTGAATCTACCAGTGAACTCCCTCCATCATGAAGTAAATCCACTTTGTTATCATTTATACAAGGAATTTATACTGTATTTTATTTACTCTGAATGATTTCACCTTGAACAAGACTACTACAGATCTTGAGAATATTATCAAGATAACGATTGGACTGTTTCGATAATAAACAAATATATGAGTTTATACTGGATTTAAGACTAAAGACTGAATTAACTTTAATCCGAATTCAAACCTGATGTGATATTAACACTATTCCTTATTACTAGGTTGTATGTATGTGTGTGTGTGTGTGTGTGTGTGTGTGTGTGTGTGTATATATATATATATATATATATATATATATATATATATATATATATATATATATATTGAGGGTTGAATAAATCCACCTGGACACTATATATACAGGTCACCTATACTGTATTATACTTTGCTTGTATCGATTCCATAATTAAGTTTAAGATTATTATTTTGATTAACGACAGGAACGGAGTTACGGTCAATTACTGGGTTAATTTAAACCCATTTCAGACCCGAGATGGTTTAAAACAATAGTTATTCATCTATACAGTATTTTATATATAAGTTGATGTTACAATCGCAACATATAAGTGGTTACATTACAATAGAAGTGTATAACAACAATATAACTTACTTTGTATTATATTATATACCATACTTTTCCTTTTTTGGCTGTGTACAACAGACATCTATGCGCTTAGCTAGCTTGATGCTTTCCACACCAAAAAAGGTATGCAAAGAGTTACATTTTAGTTAAGGTGACCATTTGTACACTGGATATATATGTGTGTGTGTGAATATATGTAACAGTGAATGAAAGAGGACATCATTATGCATCACATTTCCATAGACCAATTTATGTGAATATTTGAAAATTTAGAAACAGAATGCAAATAGAACAGAAAAATGTAAATAGAAATACAATTCAGCTCACTAAAGTGGAGAAGAATGTAGTGTTTGTCCAGTAATGATAACCAATTTAAAAAGAGGACAGGACCCCTTCACTTTTAATACTTGGATAGAAGAATGAATTATGTATAACAGTAGCAGCTATTTGAACTATACTTCTATTGTTGTTGTGTGCCTTCAAGCTAGGTTTCCACCTTATGGCAACCCTAAGGTGAACCTGTCATTGGCATGATTTGTTCAGAGGGAAGTTGCCATTGCTTTCCTCTGAGGCTGAGAGTGTGTGACTTGCCCAAGGTCATCCAGTGAGTTTCCATGGCCAAGTGAGAATGTGAACCCTGGTCTCCCAGAATCCTAGTCTAACATTCAAACCATTGCACTTCATGCTGCTCTCTTGTGTCTTATATACAGCTCTTCAAGTGGGTGGTAGAAAATACATTCAATTTCTTGGTGTTCTTTTTTATTCTTTTTTCCCAGCTGTTGTTCTAAAATGATTCAATTCTGTGGATATAAGGGTTACACCCACAAATATCAGCAGGAAAAACAAAATGTTTCTAGAACAGTATAATTTAGTCTGACCTCACTCTAGAGTATATTTAGAAAAATGATCAATCCAATTTATTTTTTAAAAAACTGGGACATTTTTTTTCTCTTTCTACAGATGTGAATTTCTCCTAAGTTAGCTTTCTAAAATGCTCCACCCTTGTTTTTGTCATAATGGAAAGAGAAATCAGCACAAAGTCAAATGAATTATTGTGTGCTCTCAGTTTTATATAAAAGCAACTGGGAAAGGATGCAAGAAAAGGCAGCATTTACTCATACTTTGTTGTTAATAGGTTTGGGCAACTCAGCAATTACCAGTGATAAATGTTTTAGAGTTGCCATGGAAATTACAGAGCCAGTCTAATCCTTGGGTTTCCTTTCTTCAAAAAGAAGAAACTTTCTACTATTATTCAGGGGATTGTTCTAGTGGCCAACGGGAAGAAGCAGTAACTATGAGGTATTTTCATCTCCTCACTGTAAGCCTTCTATACATGTGTCTATGTCTGTGCGAAGTCGCATACATTTGCTAACCCTATTACTATTACAGAGCCTGATCTTAGAAGCTAAGCAGGTCATCCCTGGCTAGTACTTGGATGAGAGATCTTCAATGAATATCAATTGCTGTGAGCTATATTTCAAAGGAAAAAGCAGGCAAAACCGCCTCTGAGTATCACATACTTTAAAAAAACCAATGAAAATCATGTGTTCACCATAAGTCAACAGGCAACTTGAAGGCATGTATACACAGACATTCTTGTCTACTGATGATATGGGATCTAAAGACAAGCTGCAAACTACATTCAGTTGGAAGAGGATATTAAGCAACATTTTGTAATAAAGAGCTTTAACATCTTTGAAATCATGAGTTCCCCGCGATTACTGGACTGACAAACATATTTGGGACTTTGACAGAATATTGCAGAGAATCACACAAACCCATTGCTATGTGTGATATCGCTTGTCTGTTCATGAAAAGACTACCTGTGTTAGGCGTGGCCAACTGCACACAATAAATGCCTTTCATTATTCTCAGAGAGCAATTATATTGAGGTTAAAATAAAAATCATGTTCCAAAACATAAAGTCACATTTTGGGGCCCATAGATTTTTGCTCCAACAGAAGGCACATTGAGATTGTTTGGAGATAAGCAACTGGGCCAATAAAAGGAGAGGCTAGAGTCCCAAATACTAAATCACACACTTGCCTTCATAAGGCACACAAAAAGCACAGGGAAAGCAATTTCATCAGACTGTATGAAATGCACATGATCCCAGACACACATACACAAAGATATAACACTTCTCTCTTGAATACACACAAAAAGGAAAAGCACACACCACAGTAAAACAAACTATCCAACTACAGTAATCTATTCCTTAGTTTCCTTAGTTTCCTCTCTTCTCCCAAACATAGGGGTGCCAGGGCTCCCCTGCCACTCTGCTCTGGCTAGAAGCAAGTAGGCTAGATTTAATGTTCCTTATTCTGTCTCTTTAAGGAGGTGAAAAGGAATTAATCCCTTAATTCAAAATAGGGAAAATGTTATCCATGTGTGAGAAACTATGGTTGGTACTTAATACATAATACTAAGGACTTCATAACATAGATGAAATCCCTTGTGCCGATTCACCAGCCTATCACTATTTGTGTTCTCCCATGCTGCTGCCCCAGTTGAGCAACGTAGCCCCACTGGAAGTAGGGCTATGTTGTGTGATGGGCAGCATGGGGCTTCATAGCTCAACTGGGCCGGCAGCATCCTAGGACGCTAAAAATTTATCATGTAATGAGGTTGTTGATGACATCCCTATGTTTCAGAGTTTGGCTCAAAAAGCTCAGAACCTGGGACACTTATGAACTGTCAACCCACCCACCATTTTTGTTTCCAAAGAATGCCTGACAACCATATGAGATCCATTTCTTTCTTTACTTGAAATAAAGTTGGCTCACCCTCCTGAAATGGATGCACAGGTGAGTCAGCTGCCCTCACCACTGTGGCAGCCATTCAACTAAATTTATAACTCAAAAAATCTCAAATTGCCCTATAGAGGTGTATGATTTGTCATTTTGGTCTATTTTCACCCCTCCTTTTTGTTACATATGAAAATGGGGGGGGGGTAGGGAATGTTTGCAACCAAAATTGTCTGAACTAGAAAATTGTGTCCCATGGAGCCAAAAATAATTAGGGTGAGATGGGGGAATTGGAGCAGCAAAAAATGCCTTGGGACTACATGGAGCCAATGGTCCTGCTTTGTTCATTTCTGAACTAAATCATACCTTCCAACAGTCTCAGTTCAGAAGAGACATTCCAGTTAATCCTCTCCCATTTTATCAGCTGTTTGCATGTCACAGCATCTTTCTATCCTTCCTACTCACTTCTTTCATTCTTGATTTATTTCAGTTTCTGGATCTACACTGCCATATAATGCAGTTTGGAACAGCATTATGTGGTCAGAATAGACCCATATAATGTAGCTCAGTGCAGCTAAACTGAATTATATGGGTCTGCACTGATTATATAATGCAGTTCTGAATCCAGCCAGAGTCTTGCCCTTCCCAACAGGCTCAGGAAAAAGCAAACTGCTGCAGTTTGACTGAGGTTTGGAAGAGAACATCCAGTGCTTTGTGATTCCTAATTGCTTCATGATGTAAACCAAAGGAATAAACATAAGAATATTTCCTTTGAATTATAGTTGTATCCAAGAACTGTCACCAGGTGATCTAGCAATCCCTCTTCAAAAGAGCAAGAGGAGATATTTTAGACTGGTTTCCATCACACCTAATCCTATACTTCCACTTTACATTCAATTCCAACCATTGAATGCCCTAGAAACATGTTTAAGCAGAGCTCAGAGAAATAGTGATGCAGAAGAAAAACACCTGTGTAAAATAGTTGATGCTAAAAATAAAACAAGATAAATAAATAATTAGGCCTTTAAAATCTGGATAAATTAGGAGCTAGAAATACTGTGTTGCATTCTGCAACTGCCACTGATGAAGCAACATAAGTGACAGTCTTGCTTCTTACAATCCCCGTATTCTAAAAAATTACCACAGAATTTCCAAGCCAGCACAATTTTGAGCATTTTATTTTTTAAAAGTACATTAGATACCAAACAATAACATCTAGAATCCTGGTGTTCAGATTTATTTATTTTAAAGAGTTTTAACTACTGCTTCATCAAGTGTGATAGGAAGTACAACCTTCCAAGAAATGGTTGCCTCAGAAGTCCAGATGGTAAGCTCAGTTCTGACAGAATATAGGTTTTAAAAATTCTTAATCCAAAGACCAGGTGGCAATCACCCATCCAGGTAGCTTGTACAAGTTGAAACCTATCCAAGACAACATGAACTGGCAAAACTTGCTTGAATCCATCTCTAACTCTGTGTTACTGCCAAGAGAGAGGGGGGGGGCACATTCCATACTATCATAGAATTAAGCTTGGCTTTAGCTTATGCGAAAATTGACTTATGTGAAATTCAATGAGTATGGGATTTGAAATGTTGTGTTTTTAAAATAAATTCAAAAACTACGTATTTACCCAAGAGGTTATTCAAGCTGTTGAATTGTCAAAATCAGCAATTGTTGATACAGACTGAAATCCTGTAGCAAACACGTAGCCACTATGTCGGGGCTACACTCCATCTCTTGTTCTGGCCCATACATCCACCTTAAAATTCAGCCACCTGCTCCAGGAGATAGCATTCTGTGGCACTTGTGAGCCAGGCATTGAAGGATGCTATATCCACCCCCCTCCCACCAATGAGCAGCAATGCAGGGAAGAGAATCAAGGATTCCTATGGGGTCCTGTCATAACTCCTTGGCTCATTACAATATGGTAACAGAAGGGCTGGATGCATCACCCTTCAGTGCCATGCTCACCAGCCCTGAAGGACTCCATCCCTGGATGTGACCAGCTGAATTTTAAGGTGGGTTTCAAGGGCATTTATAATCATTGCAAAGTACCACTATTGAAATTGAGAATAGGAAACAGTTACAAGGTTATATGATTTCAAAACTGACTAACAAAATGCAGGAGTAAACCATTAGTTAGGATTAAAACCATACACAAAGACAATTAAAATGGAATTAACAATAAGTAAATAATAATAATAACAACAACAATAACAACAACAACAACAACAACAACAACAACAACTTTATTTTTGTACCCCGCCTCCATCTCCCCAAGGGGACTCAGAGCAGCTTACATGGGCACAAGCCCAGTCAACATCGTAAAATATAAACACATTAAAATACATATACAATATCATAAAACAGAATAAAACAACAACATTTATAACAGCATAGCAGTTGTCCTTCTACCAGTGTGAATTATGTGTGTATCAGGGTCTGCAAAATTATTTTATAGGAGGTTTGTTGGAGCCTCCATTCAGAAGTTAAGATGAGATAAATCGTTTTCTTTCTATGACCATTGGAATCTTGATGATAATTTAAATTCATGAAACTAGTGCCAAAGTTCAATGGTTATTATGGATCACTTGTTTTTATTATCAATTAATTACACAGCAACAGAGGCCAAGCTGCGTAATTAGCTACGTAATCACTGGCATTCAGAATGAATACTTGGCTGGGGCAAAGGGCAGAACAGGAATCTTGAGGTGGGAAAATAGTTTGCATTTTTATGCTATATTTCCAAATTTGTGAGTTCTTGGTAGTTATATTTGAAGGCTGTTATCCAATTTGTTCATAACACTTGCAAAAGCACTTCTATGGATGCTAGCAGGAAGGAAAAAATTCCCTTCGCTTTTCAAGTCCCCCACACATCCTATTAAAAGAAACCCTAAATTTGCTCCAGAGGATTGAAAAATTCTGGTAGAGCAAGCTGTCAGCACTGTCTCTCACTCCATTGCCTCAATTTGCCATCATCTACCATATAGAATCAATAAATTCTTAGAAAGGGCACTCTTATAGGCATTTATAGGTCCTCCAGTGAAATTATATAGTCAACTTCTGGTGGAAGTTAAACCATGCTGGAGGACCTAAAGATTCCTAGAGAAGTGTTGTCCTAGTAAAATAAGTTTCTTTTTCATGTTTTTTTCCACTTTTATGGGTATCCTATAGCCCTAACCTCTGTAAAAGTCTTCTTAGTCCCAATCTTCTTAGTAAAAACATATAAAGTAGCTTTAACTATAGATTACTTAAGCATAAGTAAGATATGGTCTAATGGAGCAGAGAGAGGGAAGAGTAAAATGGCTGCATTTCAGAGTGATGCAGAAAGTGGGTGGGTGTGGAAAAGCAGCAGGAACACTGTGAATATATAAACTAGCAATTAGTGGCTTGCCAAAATTGCTAACTCTTCCACTCTGCAACCATCCCAATAAGAATTATATGAAGAGTGTGGATGCAGAACTCTTTACAGGCCATCTCTTTGCCTACGGTATCAAAGATTAAGAATTCAGGCATGGAGTTGTGCCTAACACAAGTTAATTTATGCTGTAATTGTCATGCAGGAAAGTTAGGTGGCATGAAGAAGTCTGGGATATTATGAATCTCCATGGGCATGCCATCCTTTATACATATTTTGCAGATGAACTTGATCCCTTCAATCAACTTAATCCTACTAAACAGCCTGTACAAATTGAGTACAAAATATCAATAGAGAGCATGGGAAAGACAGTTGTCTACATCCAACCAATTTTGAAATAAAATGCAGGAATTCTGCCTCATTAATGGTTACATTTGCAATACTGTGCCCTAATTGCTTGACAAGTCTGCCTCCCAGAGAAGAAATATGTTGGTCCAGTCAAGTCATATCCTAGGGAAATCAGCAGCTAAAATGTCACTGGCACCATAGATGAGAACCTTAGTCCAAGCAAATATCACTATTTCCTAGACAACAGAGGAACCTCCATCCAAGTATGTAATCTGTTCTGAAGCTGGGAACTTTGTACTCTTGATCAAGAGGACACACAGAGAAGTCTTTCTCTTCTGAATTCAACATTAATAAAGGGATGCCAATAACATTCACAGTTATTCATTTCCAGCTTGGAAGATGATTTTCCTGGTAGTGAAGAAATCTATGGGGAAGAATATTAGAGCAATGGTATTTTGGTACAGTTTCTTCAGGAGTACAATGCCTCAGAATGCTAGGAGGGAATTACTCTGCAGATAAATAAATGTAATAGATTTTGTAGGTTTGTTCTTAAGTTAAATTTGTTTGCAAGTCAGAACAGGTACATTTTTAAGTGTAACACCATATGATTGCATAGGGAAGGGTTAACACCCTTGTGGTATTTGTTTTGCTGCCTGTGCCCCTGTTCAGAAGATTTCACTTCACTTTCTGTCTCTATGAGAATTGGACTTTGAAAAAAATGACTTATTGTGGAAATAAGGATTAGTGATAAAGCTCCACTGGAGGCAAGGGTTTTTTCCCATGATAACTCTTTCAGGAGTGAATTTGCCTTCTTAGAGCACTTCCGGACAGTGTCAAAATGTGGGTTTAAAAACTGGGGCAAAAAATCCCGGGACCTGACAGCAAGTCCACACACAGAACTGTCGGCTCACTACAGCCGCTCCTGAATGAATACACGAGACTAGCTGTGTTGTCACCAGAAAGTTTACTGCAGGAAACATCGACATGGAAAAAGCCAAGAATGGGAGGCGTCTGCCAGCATTCCTTTATATACCCTCCCCCCTCATTTGAAAACGCATTTCCCGCTCAACAAAATCCCGCAAAGTTTCCCCGCCAAGTCCAGCAGCCGTTTCTTCTCAGGATCCCGAGATGCAGGTGTCTTATCAGTCCACATTGTCAGTGACCCTGAAACTCAGAGCCATACCCAGGCTCTAGTAGCAGGGTTCTGATACAGAACAGTTCCCGGGAAAAGGTCTCCAACATTCTTTTTTTTAAAAAAAATTCTCCGAGATGTGCTGGACCCCATATGGGCACGTGCAGAGGTCCCAATGTAGACACAAGCAGATTTGTTATCTCTCTCTTCACTCAACTGTTAATTCAAGCTCTGTTTAATTTTATAAGAAAGAAAGGGAAGGTTGCAAAGAGTTCTAATGGCTTTCCAATTGTGCTTCCCTTTAGCAACCTGTGTGTCTGTGGTTTGATATTTGGCAGCCTGATCAGCTGTTTCAGGCTTTGAAAATGTGCACATGGGTTGAAGCAGTCCATACTAGCACATAGAAAGGAAGTCACATATTTTACATGACTGCAGGGCTATGCAGTGATGTGAGGATGTGCATTTTTGGGGTGGAATCAGGTTTTAAGTACATCTTTTAAACACATGCTTTTCACCTGTTAACCCGATTCCGCCCGCACTTTCCCCATATATCGTTTAGCTACCCCGGCCTCTTTTATTCTGGTTACTTCTGGGTTTTACTGTGTGTGTGAAAGGGCCCATAGAGGTAGATTTCTCTCACTTCCTGTTGTTTCACCCCTGTTCTTGACTATAAGTCATTTGTAAGTCGGGTGTTTGTAACACAGGGACTGCCTGTGCATCCTTATTAAATTGAAGTGAGAGCAGCATTACCAGGCACAGATTTCTCCTATGTTAGCTCACTGGATTACAGTATATGGCAGTGTAGAGGAGGCCTTAAACTCAAATTTGAACCTCCAAGGGTGAAAAAGAATTGAACTAAATTTAAATCCTCAAAAACGCTGTGTGTTATGATAGTACAATATATGAACCCATATAGACACAGGATTCTGGCCTTCATCTTTGAGAGCGGGTGGGTCTCACATCAGAAGAAATGTTCTGTGTTATCCAGGGTCCTTGAGAAAGATCTGCAAGTCCTACAACTAAAAGATCTGAAGTAGGAAAAGAAACTCACATTTCTTTTCTACCTTTGTGCAATATCTGAAGCAGCCCTCAGTTTCATTGTTTTCTCTCCCAGTAGCGCTAGAGGGTTAAACCCAGCATGAACTTTTCCAACTTTCTTCTGTTGGAGAGGCTTGAAATACCTTTCATTGTTGCAGCCCTACACTCAGGTCTACACACCTGCCAGTAAAAAATTTTAGTCTCGGCATTTAGCCAATGCCTTGCAAAGCAAGGAACAGCAGCTGCCTCTGGTCCTTGTCTGCATTTGCCCACCAGCTTGTTGAAGAGATGTGCAGCAGCCAGAAATAATTTAATCATTAAAAGGGCTCTTTAGGAAAAAACCTTTTAAAATAAATAACTTAATAAACATAGAAAGGAAAGCAACAGCACAGAGATATGGGGAGGCTCTAAGTGACTGGGCCCTGAAAGAGGGCTTTGCTGTGGATAAATTTTAAAGGGTCTGAAATTAGGTCATTCTGCACCTTCAGGTGGGGAGTCCTCCCACATGGTAAACCCCCATGTGAAAGCATCAGATGTGTGTTGTTCATATACTAGGAGTGGGTTCAAGGAGACACGATGTGCTTGTTCCAAGGATGGATGAATCAAAAGGAATGGCAAATGAAGGATGATGCCTCCTCTGTAGGAAAGCATGTCTTTCTGCTGAATGATTGATGTGGGAGACTCCTCTGAGGAAAGTTTCTAATAAGAGGAACCAACAGGCACAGACATTTTAAGGCCTCTGGCGATGTGAAATTAATTTTAAAATAGTATGGAGGAGGGAGAGTACAGAACCTTGTCCCTTTCTATGCATGAGGAATATGATTTGCAAATGAATTTCCAAACTTCCTTTCTGACTGTAATAGGTTCAATAAGATACAGTCCCTGGGACTTCTAAGATCAGTACATCCCACCTGATGTAGGATGTACACCTACCTTACCAATGCTTCTATCATCTCTTTTTAAAAATTATATTGTAAATAAGATTATCATACAATTAAACTCAGATGGTACAAACACATCATATATTGTCTGACACTGGAGACAGAAGGGAGCATCTGCAGCACACGGTGGCAAAACAACGGAAGCGCCAGGCACCCTCCTGCTGCCAAATAAGACATGTGCCCTTCCTTCCTGAGTTGGCAGCTTTCTACAGGGCACTGCAAGGTGAATGTGATTTAAATTGCCAAATTTTAGGCACTTTAACTAATGAGGTTGTAATACTGCAAGCAGAGGGGCAGGGAGGAGGAAAACATTGGAAATACAAAAAGGTTTGCCCTGTGAAACTAAAAGAGTAGATGAGAAGTGCTTTTTATAGATTTTTCGTATCTGCACCTCCATACTATACAGGGCTTTGGACTAGGTATCTCAAACATCATATCTCCTTTCAACCACAATGCTATGACACATAAGTAGCTGCTTTTGAAATTTGAAACAATAGTCTAAACAATTTTCAAAACAGAACTGGTTTTAAATGTTGTTGTTGTTGTTGTTGTTGTTGTTATGATGATGATGATGATTATTATTATTATTGTTATTATTATTATTGACACAACAACATAGTATAACACAGCAAACAAGAGATATATGCTGGATTTCGTATCACAAAATCACAAGTCAAACACTTCCCAAGCGTCTAGGACTGTGTGATGTATTTTCGGATGATGCGCGCAGATCCCAGTAGGGTGGTCTTTTGCAGTTGACAGATCGTAATTTTGTCAATGTCTATTGTTTCCAAATGCCAGCTGAGATCTTTTGGCACGTCACCACCAGGACCACCTGTACTGGTTTCTTCCAGAGTCTTTGAAGTTCAATCTTAAGGTCCTGATAGAGGCTGAGTTTTTCCTGTTGTTTTTCATCAATTTGACTGTCACCTGGGATGGCAACATCAATGATCCAAACCTTGTTCTTTTCCACAACTGTGATGTCTGGTGTGTTGTGTTCCATAACTTTGTCAGTCTGGATTCGGAAGTCCCACAGTATCTTTGCATGTTCATTTTCCAATACTTTTGCAGGTTTGTGATCCCACCAGTTCTTTGCTGCTGGAAGGTGGTACTGGAGGCATAAGTTCCAGTGAATCATTTGGGCCACGTAGTTGTGCCTCTGTTTGTAGTCTGTCTGTGCAATTTTCTTACAGCAGCTGTGGAGATGATCAATGGTTTTGTCGGTTTCCTTGCACAGTCTGCATTTTGGGTCATCAGCTGATTTTTCGATCTTGGCCTTAATTGCATTTGTTCTGATGGCTTGCTCCTGGGCTGCATTATTATTATTATTATTATTATTATTATTATTATTATTATTATTATTATTATTATTATATTTCTACAGAGTGGTTATTCCCATCCTCACCATACAATATTCAATAAAATAGGTATATTTTTATGCTACTTTTCAAAATAATAGTTTTTGCTGAAATCAACATCAAACGTTTTGTAA
The DNA here is from genome assembly GCF_035594765.1 of Anolis carolinensis. Lineage (NCBI taxonomy): Eukaryota > Metazoa > Chordata > Lepidosauria > Squamata > Anolidae > Anolis > Anolis carolinensis. The sequence goes on from NC_085844.1 coordinate 196,964,140, forward strand.
AATTTTAAAAATACTGAACTAACTTTGCTTAGCTTTCAAAATCACAAGTGGTCTACAGTCAGTCCTGCATTTTCACAGGTTCATACTCGTGGTTTGGTTGTTCTGTCAAAGTTGGTGAATGAGGAGGCTGTTTGGGGAAAGGAATCAATATCCACAGAGCAAGTAATGTGGCACTGAGGACCGGCTCCCCCAGCCCAGCCCCCCAGACCACAGTTGTAGTGCCCTATCCCCCCGCCCACCAAACATATTCACAGTTTTTCCACTTTTGTGGGTGATCTGTGCCCCTAACTACCACAAATGTGCAGAGATAGCTGTAATGGCTTTAGGGGATATAGCATATTGAGGCCAAATTTTGCTATGAAAGTTAATTTTTACAACAGGTTATGCTGATTTGAGATTCTGGGCATTGCATTCAAAATATTAATGTTTCCAACTTCTAACACTCTTGGATCAGTGGGAGGATGTTACAATTTTTGTGATGCTGATCTCAATTTGATACCTTTCTAGTTTCAAGGCTTTCAAAGGGAGACTTCAGATAAAACACCTAAATTGGAATTGATCAAGAGCTTTGATTCTATCTGTTTAGCTACAAATAAAGACAACAGTTTCCTGTTCTGATACAGATGTTAATTAACTTTGTAATGGAAGGATGATAGCCTTATCATCAATTACTGCTGATTGGAGTAGTAAGTTAATGAAATTGTCATAAGGGATACTTCTTCCATTTTATTGTTATTTGACTTCACTGTTTACAAGAATGCTGATTGTGTGACCCAACAGGTTTACTTAATTTTCACTCCCATCATCTCTCACTTTTGTCTGTAATAACTAGAGCTAATGGACATTCCAGCCCAATAGTAATCTTGTCACCTCCCCCCCCCCCCCCCATTTGCAATCCAGGAATAAGGCTTCACATGATGAAACAGATGCCAATCCTCAAACATGAATAGGATAATAAATATGTCCTCCCTCAGTTGCATACCTTGACACTTGGAGATCAAGTAGATTAAGAACAGAAGACAAGCCCAGCAGAATCAGATCAAGATTGTCCTAAGATACTAGAAGCAGCTTTATATGAAGTGCTGCTCTGAGGGTCCAGGTACCTTTATCTCAGGAGCTCCTGGTTCAAAATGGTGGATGGGCAAATGATGTTCCCTGAAAACACAGGAGGAATTGTCACAATTTGCTAAAAACACAAGATTTTCAGTTGTGGGAATATCCCAGTTCTGGCTGGGAAATGCAGATATTCGAATCTTTGTATGTCTGTACACTCCGAAAATGCGAGATTTCTATGTTGGTTTGTTCCTGGGTTATACATGCCAATTGTTTATTGGTTGTATCCTAAAAAATATGGCAACAGTTGACTAGAGGGCGAAAACTTTATTCTGGCAAGAGAAACTTTTAATGAAATTTGTGATACACAAACAAAGGTTTTGCTATGTAATCAACTTTTCCCATGTTATTTGTGATAAGCAATGAGGAACAGACATCTATAACCCAGGAACATCACCCTGTTGTTCCTTGGCACAAGAACACAACCAAACCAGTCTGGACAGATGGCCATGCAGCCTCTCAGTTATAATAATACAGTAGAGTCTTGATTATCCAAGCCTCGCTTATCCAAGCCTCTGGATTATCCAAGCCATTTTTGTAGTCAATGTTTTCAATATATCGTGATATTTTGGTGCTAAATTTGTAAATACAGTATTTACAACATAACATTACTGCATATTGAACTACTTTTTCTGTCAAATTTGTTGTATAACATGATGTTTTGGTGCTTAATTTGTAAAATCATAACCTAATTTGATGTTTAATAGGCTTTTCCTTAATCCCTCCTTATTATCCAAGATATTAGCTTATCCAAGCTTCTGCTGGCCTGTTTAGCTTGGATAACTGAGACTCTACTGTAATGACAAAGTTCTGCTCCTGGCTCAAAAGTGTCAGTTCTTGTTTAACAGTGTAGTCCTGACTTTGAAAGTAGTGGTCCTACACCTCAAACTTTGTTTAAGTGTCACAAACTTCATTAAACGTGTGGAGGATGAAGTTTCTCTTGCCAGGACAAAGTTTTTGCCCTCTAGTCAACTTTCACCATCTTTTCAGATAAAAGCAATGAGTAACAGATATGTAGGACCCAGGAACAAAACTCGTAAGAACGATGTGCATATTCACGTCTGCACATTTAAAGTTTTAAAAACGCCAACATTTCCAGTGGGCGTGCTGTGGCAGCCATCTTGACTTCAAAATCCTGTAATAAAGCAGCAAGTCTGGATGTCACAGGAAGAAATCTCAGGACCAACAGGTCTGTGTGTGGACCTGCTCTCAGGCTCTGGGTTTCTTTGCCCCTCATGGAAAACCTGCGATTTGGTGCTGGCTGGAAGCACCTTGTGCCCAAAAAGTCTCCCTTGAACAGTTTTTGTGGATTTTAACTCTCATAAACCTGCAAAAAATTAAATTACATGGTGTTTTTTTAACTTCCAGAAGCCTAATTTTAAAATAAGTCATAGTTGTATTATTTTATGTTTTTCATTTTAAAACCCTAGTTTTCCAAATCTAGAAGACTTCTGGACACTTTCAGTTTTGTTTTCTTTTTGGTTTTGGTTTCAGTGTTTGTAGCACACACTGTACTGGGTGCATTCTGTGCACAATATTCTTTTCCCCACATCAACCTACTGATATTGCCTATTCCTTCTTATGGCCCTTACCCACTACAAAGTTACAGTACTTTAACTGCCCTGGCTCTATCCTGTGATGCTTTCAGATTTTGGGGTAGGGTATTTTGAATTCTTCACCGGGGAGTTCTAATGCTTCACTAAATTACAATAGAATTATAGAATATCCCCATGGCAGTTATAGTCAACCAGTTGTGTGCTATAATTATGCAGTAAGAAATGGCTGTTATACTGAGTAAAACCATTAATATCAATTAAGATAACTGTCTATACAAGTGTTTATGAAGCTATTTGAGGTGATAGATGATATTTTCCCCCCATGACATTATTGGTTTCCATAGTTTCTTGGGACCCATACATATGATATCCATTCCCATGAGAGTCAGCATGGAATAGTAGTGTGAATGTCAGACTAGTATGTTATAAAACAAGGATTTGAATCTTCATTATGACCATGGTCAAGTCGCACACTCAGGGAAAGCAATGCCCTCTGAACAAATTTTGCCAGGAAAATCCAACAAAAACTCCTGTACTGTCCCCTTAAATCAAAAATGACCTCTTGGTGCATAACAACTATTCACACTACAGAATAATAGCAACATTGCTAACCTTAACTGCTATGACTCCATTCTATGAGTTCCTGACATTGAACTTCAGGGCAGAGCACTTAGAATTTTTTTCAGGATTTCCGAATAATTTTCATTAAACATTTACTAAGAAAGTGGGGGGGGGGGGGGATACGGGATAGAAAAGGCAAAAATGGGATAATAGTTTAATTATTGGTTAGTTGCATCTTTACAAATGTCTAGTATGTTGAAAGGAGAAAAAGAGGGTAAGGGTTGTTGAGATATGGGGAGTTCTTTTACAAAATTATCATTGTTACAACTAAGTCGTCATCTTTATTTCTTTAACACATATTTCATAAAATATTGAGGATTCTAACAATTTTAATATTAAATCCATTTGTTGTACCTTCTTATGTCTTTTCACATTGTCTCCTGGTTTTCATATATTATTTTCAAGTTCTTCTTCATTGGAAATAAAATTTAATTTTTCACAACAGATTACTTCACATTAATTCTTAGAATTTTGAGTCATTTTACTCCAACCATAGGAGGAAACCATAGCTATTACAGTGGAATCAAAATGGTATAATTCTGTAATGTGAATGAGTTCCTGGAACCTTCAGCAAGAGTCCAGCAGCTGATGGCATACGGTCCAGCACTGGTCCTCAGACCACCACATTCAACTGCACTGATTTACACCAAATGCCAGCAGCTTTCCTAGGATTTAGACAAGTATCTTTCTCAGCCCTATGTGAGCTACTGAGGAGTGAACTGGACCTTTTGCATATGAAGCATTTGTTTTGCCACTGGGCTATTGCCGTTTTCCTGTTTCCCATAGTAGCCAGGTCAATAGCCTCAAGAAACCCAAGAGCAAGTTGTGATGGTAATAGCTGGGGCCTTTCTCCTTTGCATGCAGTAGTATAGGAAGTTGATGTTACAATATTTCCCTCTCAAGATATAACTAAAAATAAACTGTTGCAAAGCCAGAGCCAAAGCAGAGGCATTTCTTTAATATCTGCCTTCAATTTTGAAAACTAACCCCAGTTTGTTCAGTAGATGACCTACAAGACATCCCTTACTGAGTCCGTAATTTGTTGCTAGTTCCTGACCAGAACTACAGGCAGCCCCCAAGTTACAAACATCCGACTTATAAATGATTCATAGTTAAGAATGGGGGTGAGACAACAGGAAGGGAGAGAAATTTATGCCTTGGAAGGGAAATTCACTCCTGAAAGTTATCATGGCGAAAAGATGTCTCCAGTGAAGTTTTATCATCATTCCTTGTTTCCACAACAAGTCATTTTTTCAAAATCCAATTATCACAGGGACAGAAAGTAAGGTGAAATCTTCTAAACAGGGGCACAGACAGCAAAACAAACACCACAGGGCTGTTAACCCTTTCAAATGCTATCCAAAGCATGTGTGTGTGTGTGTGTGCGCGCTGTATTTTCTGGTGTATAGGTTAAGGTAAAGGTTTTCCCCTGATGTTAAGTCCAGTCATGTCTGATTCTGGGGGTTGGTGCTCATCTCCATTTCTAAGCCGAAGAGCCGGCGTTGTCCATAGACACCTTCAAGGTCATGTGGCCGACATGACTGCATGGAGCGCCGTTACCTTCCCGCCAGAGCGGTACCTATTGATCTACTCACATTGGCATGTTTTCCAACTGCTAGGTTGGCAGGAGCTGGAGCTAACAGCGGCCACTCCTGCCACTCCCGGGGTTTGAACCTGGGACCTTTCAGTCTCCAGCTCAGTGCTTTAACGCACTTCGCCACCGGGGCTCCTGGCATATAAGACTACTTTTTAACCCTGGAAAATCTTCTCAATAGTCGTGGGTCGTCTTATATGCTGGATGTCATCTTATAGGGTGGGTGCTGAAACTTATGAGTCGGACTAGAGAATCTGTAGTCATTGCATATGGTGTGGGGGGGGGGAGCTCAAAAATGGCTGCGGCTGCATCCCCGCTGTATGTGGCGATCGTATGAAAGCAGTAAGGACCTTACGGCAGCCTATAACACGGTGCAACATAGAAAAATGCTGCATAAAGTCTACCATATCACCCGGGACTTTGAATTCACAAAAACTGTCCAGACCCTCCTGGAAAACCGCAGTTTCTATGTGGAGTTTCAGGGCCGGAAAAGTAGATGGAGGAGGCAAAAGAATGGTTTACCCCAAGGTAGCGTTCTTGTACCGACCTTATTTAACATCTTCACAAACAATCAGCCACAACCACCACTCACAAAGAGTTTTATATATGCTGATGACCTTGGCTTAACAACACATGCAAAAGATTTTGAAACAGTTGAAAACTAACTTACTAATGCCTTGAAAGATCTCTCCAGCTACTACAAAGAGAACCACCTGAAGCCTAACCCTTCCAAGACACAAGTGTGTGCTTTCCACCTACGTAACCGTGAAGCCAACAGGAAACTGAAAGTTACTTGGGAAGGCCAAGAGCTCGAACACTGTTTCCATCCTAAATACCTTGGTGTCACCTTAGATTGAACACTAACATATAGGAAACACTGCATGCACACCAAGCACAATGTAGCTGCACGCAACACATCCTGCAGAAACTTACTGGCAGTGCATGGGGTGCAGACCCACAATTAATAAGAACATCAGCCCTGGCCTTGTCTTATTCAACTGCTAAGTAAGCCTGTCCAGTCTGGCACAAGTCTGCCCATTTGAAGCAGGTGGACATAGCACTGAAAGAAACATGCAGAATAATCACAGGATGCCTTAAACCTACACCTGTTGATAAACTCTACAAGTTAGCTGGCATTGCCCCTCCTGATGTGTGATAGGAAGTTGCTGCTAACTGTGAGAGAAATAAGGTCGATCATTGTGAAAACCACCCACTGCATGACTATCAGCCTCCTCCCAGTAAACTCAAATCAAGGAAGGGCTTCATGAGAACCACCACTCCTCTTGATGTTCCTCCAGCAACAGCAAGAGCATCCCTCTTGGCAGCTAAACTAGGCAATTCTAACTGGATGGCCCCCCATGAGGATCTTTCTCTGGGGGCAAACCAAGAATGGGCAACTTGGAAGTCCTTAAACAGACTCAGAAGCGGGGTGGGCAGATCAAAAGACAACTTGGCAAGGGGTACTACCTGGAGGAATCCTCCACCTTGTGTGACTGTGGAGCAGAACAAACAACTCCGCATATGTATGCTTGCCCACGATGTCTTACATCATGTACAGAGGAGGAGTTGTTTAAAGCTACAGACAATGAGGTCGCTGTTGCCCACTTTTGGTCTAAAACTATTTAGCTGCTTGTGATTTCCTTTATTTCATCACTTTTAAATTTATTTATTATGCAATGTGTTTGACACAAAATAAATAAGCAAGGGTGACACTGTACAAGTATGGTAGAAGAAAATCCACTCACCAGGATTCGTGGAAAGAAGTGACTTAACACGGTCCCGATGACGATGTGAGGGGGCACCTCACTGGGAAGGTGTAAGTGAAGAGTGGAGCAAGCTGCAGGCGTCTGGGGTGCCCAAGGTATGGAAAATAGAGATAGAATGGTGCTGTGCCCAGAAAAACATGACTCTTTCACCTGTCTGGCCCACCCTTGTATCTTATTACCGTACCTCCTTCTCTGCCTTTCAGATCTCGCTCCTGAGGACTGCAGTTAAGTGGCGCAGAGAAGGAGGTACAGTAATACGATACAAGGGTGGGCTAGACAGGTGAAAGAGGTGTGTTTGCGCTACCATTCTATAGTCTTTTTATTTGGTGTGCATTGGAAGAGGTCTAGTCTTATACGGCGAGTATATCCCAAACTCTATTTTAACTGGAAAAGTTGGGGGTCATCTTATATGCTCAGTTGTCTTATACGCTGGAAAATATGGTATGTATATACTTATGTATGTGTCTGTGTGCGTACGCATACAGAATTGCCAACCTAGCAGTTCGAAAACATGCCAATGTGAGTAGATCAATAGGTTCCGCTCCGGCGGGACGGTAACGGCGCTCCATGCAGTCATGCCAGCCACATGACCTTGGAGGTGTCTACGGACAACGCCGGCTCTTCGACTTAGAAATGGAGATGAGCACCAACCCCCAGAGTCAGACATGACTGGACTTAACATCAGGGGAAACCTTTACCTTTACCTGTGGTAAAGGTAAAGGTGTGTGTGTGTATGGCTAGATTTTCATTTTTAAAATGTACTGTTCCAACCTTTATACACATTCAACTTAAAAACAAACCTACTGAACCTATCTTGTTCGTAACTTGGAGACTACCTGTACAGTATTTCTGTACACCAATTTCAGGTGTAACTTCTGTACAGCATTTAAAAACATGCCTTTTTAAGAAAGTAGACAGAAAGAAAGTGGTTGGTAGGCTTCACATGGTAGGTGCTGGGTAAGGGACAGCTGAAGGGATTAGAACAGAATGATAGTTTATCACTTCTGCATTGCTATTGTTTTTAAAACTGTCTAGTTCAAATGGATAGCAGCAGGAATGGGGGTGTGGCTGAAGCTCAGAATGAAAGCAGAGGGGGAAAATTGAGGATGGCATTGTTCATCCATCAGCACCTTCCTAGCTAACATCTCAACATTCTCTCTCCACCCCCTAGTTCCTTTTGGCTTCAATTGGAAAGTGTTTCTTGTAGATTTCACCCCCAAGATTCCATGATTTCATGCTTAGGGGGAAATTTTCCCCTTTCCCTCTTGGCCTATTTGGATAGATCAAACAATATCTCATTAAACTCAAAGGATAAAAATATTATGCTCAAATATTTCTTGCTCAAAAAACATGACAGCTCAGATCTGAAATCTGGGTGGAAGAAAAGGTCAACCAAAAAAAAAAAAAGATTTTTGCTGTTGGTTTGTGTATAAATGACACATTACATGGAGGTCTTTATCCCTGTCCTAGGCAAAAAAAAAAAAAAAAAGCAAAATTGGTCCTGGCAAGATGCAAATCAGGGAGGGAGAAAATATAGACAGAATGAGTCTGCTTAACCTGCTTCTCAGAGTATATTTTGCTACTACAAAGGCAGTCCTATAAAGAGCATGTTACAGCTGTCTAGCCTGAAGGTTACAAAGGCATGGATCACAGAAGACTGGTCCTGTTTCCTAGGAGCAATTAGTGAATCAATACTTTTTGGTAAAAGGTAGGTGTCCTCATTCGGTTTTGAGAAGAAAGGGTTGTATTCTCTGCAGTTTGTTTTAGTGTGAAAGAAATGCACACATGCGCACATACTGTAATTAAAATATTTGCATTTGTTTTCACCTTGTACATTCTGTAAGTATGATGAAACTGCAGAGTAATCGATTGCCTGAAAATGTACCACCATCAAATAAAAGAAGAGAGATCAGGATGAGCTGATGCTGAAATCTATGTCATTTGGTCTGAGATTCCATAATTTTGCTTACCAACTTGCATATACAGTAGAATCTCACTTATCCAACACTCGCTTATCCAACGTTCTCGATTATCCAACGCATTTTTGTAGTCAATGTTTTCAATACATCATGATATTTTGGTGCTAAATTCGTAAATACAGTAATTACTACGTAGTATTACTGCATATTGAACTACTTTTTCTGTCAAATTTGTTGTATAACATGATGTTTTGGTGCTTAATTTGTAAAATCATAACCTAATTTGATGTTTAATAGGCTTTTCCTTAATGCCTCCTTATTATCCAACATATTCACTTATCCAACATTCTGCCGGCCCGTTTAAGCTGGATAAGTGAGACTCTACTGTACCTTATTTATGCCTAAGCTTCCTTTTTTCTCTTAAATGTGCTGTCCTCCTGTTTTTCTGCCTCTTGCTTAGTCTCCACCTTCTAGTGATAAGTGGTTGATAAGTGTGGAATTGGGATTGATAAAGTTAAGTAAATAAAACACATTATATTGAGTGAAAATGTAAAGTGAAATTTAATTATTGGATTTTGTATTACTCTACTTGTATTAACAATTAATCAATTAATAAAAAACTTTTTTTAAAAAAGTAAGTCCTCATAAGACTGTGATTTTATATATGTTATATGGATTTAATTGGAATTGTTTTTAATATTTTGTGTCAGGAGTGACTTGAGAAACTGCAAGTCGTTTCTGATGTGAGAGAAATTGGCTGTCTGCAAGGACATTGCCCAGAGGATGCCCAGATGTTTAATGTTTTACCATCTTTGTGTTTTACCATCCTAGTATTGCTTTTAATACTAATGATGTTTAATCCTGTTTTAAAATTACACAAAGCCACTATCAGGATGTCAGTCCATATTTGTTTTTCACATTTATGTGTAGTTTTTAAACATTTCCTTTAAACTAAAATAATTTTAATGTCACAAAAAGACTTGCATATCCTAATTTATATTTAAACAAGAAAATGCAGAAATAATTATGATAATTGTAATAAAAATATAACAATAACATTATAGTAAGGAAGGTTATGACCACTGTTTTATGGCACTGCTCAGTATGCAGTCCAGCAACTTCAGGATCCTCTTGTAATTGTTTTTTCTCTAAATCAAACCTGTAAGGCACTTTTGAACAAAGGGCTGTTCTCTAACAACTTTTCAAATGAAAAAATTGTTCTCTGTAAAATAGGGCACATGGTCAGCCTAATAATAGCTAGCCTAGCCTACCCTTTGGGGAGTTTATTGTCAATTCATTATTCTGAATCATCTTCTAGGCACAGATGTGTGCAACAAAGCTGTGAAGGCTGTGGAATTAAAGGTGTGTGCAAGACAGAAACTGCACTTCTTATCCACCTTCATAAGTGTGCTTATCATGGGTGGCATTAATACTTCCAAAATTATCATTTTAATTAATGAGAAGTTAGCCATCTTGCAAGTGAAACAGCAACTTAATAACCCAGAAGTGTAAAGACCCCATTTTAGTCATAATATATAGTTTGTTATCTCAAAGGAGGTCCAAAACTTAAAACACTGTCCAGCTTTTAGCCAGGATGGACTGCAATTTACGACTAATCTCTATGTACTACAAAATCAAGTAACAACATATTTCTTGGCACCATCGTAAGCATGGAGTCTGTCTGGTTACAGCTGACTTCTTGGATTCCTAATTACAAATAGTTTTCTTCTTTGGAGGCATGTTGTATATTCCACAAACACAATTTTAGAAAACAGGACTGCAAGTAACAACATCTTACAAATTAGATTCCACTTACACCTTTACTACTACACTCATAATTTCTTAATTAAGATGAAAGTATTGAGAGCAGACAGTGATGAAGATTGGAGTTGTTTTAAATTAAGGCTGTCATCTTCTTCAGTATTTACAAGGTTATAAACCAGACCCATGGTCTTCCAAATTCTGGGAGTCATATTTGTGCTTTTAATAACCAAATGTGACCACAAAAAACCCATCTCTTAAGCCTGGCAGTGCCCCAACCAAAGAGTGATGGGTTGATCTCTAATCATAGGGCATGTTGGAAAAAGCAGTTACAGCTGAACCCTGAGGAGAATTTCAGCTGCTGTCTCACTGCATCCCATGACTGGAGAGTACTTCAGCCATGATTTCCCAGCTATTTGTTCTTGGAAACCCTTCCATCAGGGCACTGTCTAACTTCGAGGCAGGTTTTTGTGAGATGACATTGTCAGAGGTATCTCTACGACAATGGAATTCTGTGTTGTAGCTACATCTGATGATGGAGGATCTTCTTCAAAGATTTAAACCCAAACACTTGAAGTATATATCTATCTAGCATTATGTAAGGAAAGAATATCCTCATTTGAATACCTTTTCCTTATGCCAGAAGTGAAGCACCCCGGGAAATATCTTGTTACTTGATTTGGGCCCATGTAGGTTGGCCAATGGCCATAAGTTTGGTCCTGTGAAGGTCTGGCTATTCTAGAGGACCATCAAGGGAGTGAAGGTATCATCACCAGGGGCTTTGAGGAAAGAGCCAGCCTTTGTTTACTTTGCTGCCTCTGGTTCAGCTCCTGGAACTCACTCTTTGCAGAACTGAGGCCCTGGCCCTGTTACTCAGTGACTCTGTGAAGAGAGGCCCAGCAAGAACACCTGCCTGCCTCCAGAGGCCGGGGCATAAAAGGACCATGCCTGTGCGGGCCTCAGCTATAGAGGACCATCAAGATAGTGAAGATATCATCACCAGGGGCTTTGAGGAAAGAGGCAGCCTTTGTTTTCTTTGCTGCCTATGGCTCAGCTCCTGGAACCTACTCCTTGCAGAACTGAGGCCCAGACCCTGTGACTTGGTGACTCTGCAAAACAAAGCCCAGCAAGAAGACCTGCCTGCTTCCAGAGGCCGGGGCATAAAAGGACCACTCCTGTGGGGCAGGGTTGCCACTGAAGGGATCACCCCCAAAGTGAGCCACTTCGGGGGTGGCATGGGGATGAGGGCCTGTGGCTCTGCTTGGCTTTTAGCATCTTGCATTTAACCTTGCTTTTAACATCTACCTGCAATAGAGGGCTCTGCTATCTTGCCACTCGGTTACATCACCCTTCCTGCTGCTGACGCTGGTTCACTTCTGCCATCATTCAGGACAAATCCTTCCCTCTTTTAGCAGAATCCTTGTGATAGCTGTGATTTGGTTACATGTTTTAATTGATTTTAATTGTAATTAATGTACATGTTATTGAGTGTTGTGTTTATTGTATAACACTGGCATTGAATTTTTACCAAAACTTGTAAGCTGCTTGTGAGTCCCCCACGGGGTGAAGAGAGCAGGGTAGAAATAAAGTAAATAAATATTCTGAGCTACCCATTATCTCTTTTAACCTCACCATTTGGTTGTCTTTCTTTATGGTCTTGTGGGTGAGTAACAAATGTGTAATCCCTCCCTATATTATAAATTGTTGTAGAACTCATAAATAATAATAAGTGCATTTCCTACAATCTACAAACAAAAGAGTGACCTTTGTTTTTTGAAAATAAATTGCTTTCAAAGCTTCTTTTTGATGCTAAGCAGGAAATTGTGTCAATCATTATGCCAAAGGGCAGCAGGGGTAGTGAGTCATATTTCTAATCACATTCCCTACTATATTTTCCCCTTTTATGTGTTGACAGATCTTTTGCCAATCCCTCCCCTCGCACCAAAAAAAGAAGAATGAAAACACAAATTTCTCCCTTTCTATGAACTCTACAATATCTCCACTCCCTCTGAATTAGTCCTAACCATCTCTTCCCTCCTCTAAATTCATTATTTCAGCATCTACCCATCCCTGGATTTTTCTGTGTTCAGCACACTAATGTGGTGAGCTATTACATTTTGCAAAAAATAAGAGAATATTCATCCAAAGAGAATCCTTGGAGTTAAACTACCGTGTTCCTGCCAGGATTAAACAGCCTCGGCAGTTCAGGCCAGACAACCAGACATTCTCTGGGGATGGTGCCAGTAGCCATTTCTATCTAGCTGGAGAAGCTGCTGAAGCTTGATAATGGCCTCCCCAAAGGGGAGCCATTTAAATTCTAATCTTGAAGGGAGGGGGAAACCATCTCTGGTCTCCAAAATACACTGCCATGCACACTTGGCCATTTCAGTGTTAACTGGCTGGCTGTCAGTATTTTGTAGCAATCAAGAGGCTGCATCTTTCTTGCAGAATCCAGAAACGTGGCCCCCTGGCTATTGGTGGATTATAAAACCCCTCATCCTTCATTATTTTCTATATTCCCTGTGACTAATCAGAACAGCATTTTAATAACAACTGAAGGGTTCATCCTGATATTGCAACTAAAAGCTCATTCTTGAGTGATTTAGCCAACAACTGTGTTTCATGCTACTTTTGAAACGTGAGTCTGTTGAGCCTTCTTTAAAAAAAAAATCTTGTTAAGGTGGTTGAGTAGCTTGGAATGTGTTACTCACAAGCTCTGAGACAGGCAAGCAGTTCCCCCTCCCCCACTTTTTCATTCCTTTCACATTATTAATCCTATCAAAACAAACTAGAGCACTAGTCTCAAAAACAAACAACTTAGCATGAACAAAGAAAAGCAAATGTGGAAAAACCCGTAGGGTGGGACAGGCAGAGAATGATCACTAGGAAGAATGTAATCTTGTGCAAAGATCTGCATGCTTACCTGAAGCCAAGGTGGTGGTGGTGGCTGCTGCAAATCAACTTGATGCTGGAAATTTGGAGATTTTCTAAGTCCTATGGATAACTGAGGGATGCCTGGCAAGCTTCGCTAACCGCGAATGGCGCAAAGCAGAAATCAGGAACCAGGAATCTCATCAGGTTGAAGGCAAATGACTTTATTCGATGTGCACAATAGGGACACTTGTACAGCATGGATGCTTGAAGGCAACAAATGTAAAAACATAATCATAAGCAGACATTTTTATACACGAGAATTTTCATGCATTAACATTGCTACATTTTGAAAATTCCCTCTTTTTCCCTTGATTGGCCAGTGCCAAGGAGGCGTCCAGTGTCCTCCAGGCCTCAGGAGGCGGGTCTTAACCAGTGCACACCATGATTGGAGGAGGCAAAGATGACGTTGCTGTGGATCTCCTCTCAGATCGACAAAGAGGTCCCAGGGAAGGCTGTGGTGGTCTTGGGGGAAGCAAGGTTCCTGGCAGTCATGCCAACCCCTAGGTGTGTAACAATGGAATGCTGGAGACAAAGAGAAGTCCAAAAGATGATTTGACATGATTATGCAGATACCAGACCCTGCCAGAGAAGACAATGGGGATTGTTGTTCCATACATCTTCCCATGCTGGGGAGATGAAGAAGGAGTCCCAAAGATATATATTTGTTGATGAGATCATAATCAAGGTTTTGTCCTGGACCTTTGTCCCGCAGATGACTGATATCCCCAAAGAGAAATTGCTGGGCAGTTGGTGGATGGGCTCTCGCTGTGATCCAGGAAGGTCCTTTGTCCCATAGATTATGTCCCATCTCTGGTATCTGGAATTGCTCAAGAGAGATTACTGGAGTTTATGGGCTCATGTACATTTGCCTTCATTTTATAGAGTTCAATGATAATAATAATAATAATAATAATAATAATAATAATAATAATAATATAAAAGAAAGTTCATGTGTTGTTTGGTATAGATTTATAGAGAGGGAAGAGGGATGAAGAGAGGGTCTCGCCATTGCTTAGCATAAGATGGAAAAGGTCATCTGTCTTGTTTGCTTATATTTTATCCCCTCTGCTAGTGTGCACATTCACATAAGGAAAAAAAAAATAAAAGAAATATAGAGAGATACATGGTAGCAGGAGTTTGGAAATTGAGGCGTTTGGGATACATTGTAGCCATCTGACTTGTCCTTTGGCTGGGAAGAAGCAAGAGGATAGGCTGGGGCAAACTGGCTCAAGGTGAACAGCTGGGGGGAGGCTGCCCATGTGCGGGGGCTCGGGGGCTGTGGGCTGCTGCTGGTCCTGTGGAGGCTCAAGGAGGACAGGAGGACAGAGCCCATTTCCAGTTCATCTGGCCTTCTATTCTTAGGAAACTATGATTCACACAGAGGTTGAACTATCTCTCTTTTTTATTAGGGGTGGGGTTGGGGGTCCTTGACAACAAACTTCAACTTATGATGACTCTATGAATAACATGGAAGGCTGACTGTATTAAAATAAGTTGCAGCTTTTCAGTCATGCCAGATATTTTTCCTATGGTGCCCTGGAATAGGAAGTACTCTAGTTGTTATCAGTGCAGCCTTCTTACACCAGCAACATAAAAGGCAGAATCTGTTGATTGTTATCTACCATTGATCAAAATCCAGAAAAGTTCCTTTTAAACAATAAGATATAGAATCCATTGGCTTTCATGACCACCCCAATCACTGCAATGTGCTTCCAAGAACATTGCATAGAATCATAGAGTTGGAAGAGACCTTGTGGGTCATCCAGTCCAACCCCCCTACCAAGAAGCGGGAAAATTGCATTCAAAGCACCCCTGACAGATGGCCTTCTGGCCTCTTTTTAAAAGCCTCCAAAAAGACTGCATCCACCTTTGTTCACATTTATTTTCACTGCTCACATTGAATGAGGATCCCAGAGTAGAGCACTAAACAATTGGAGTATAGCTCGTTTTAGGATCATTATTCACTCCTAATGAGTTTCATACTCCAGTATTTTCTCATTTAGAGAAATGCATATGAAACATAATGTCATATCTGTCATGAGAATTCATGTATATTTTCAGGGAAGATGCCAGAGACATATTCTGTATATTGTATATTCAAGGGACAGAATAATATTGGGTCTAAATTTATTTTGATACCAGTTACAATTTCATAATTCCATTCATATTTTTGCATTTGAGTTTTCCAAATAGTTGCCTTAAAATTCTACAGTGAAGAATGCTTGGAAAAATAGCAACCATTTTAAGACTTGTTTCAAAATTATATAAATTACCAGCTTGCTAAATCTGATGCACATTTCATTTGACAAACACCAACAGTGAACATATCTGGAAATGGAGAAAAATGCAGATCAGGAGACTGCAAATTCAATGTTTCAATACAGTTTAAGATAGAAACCTTAAATGCTAGATGAAGCAGAATTTGTACTTGACTACAAAAGAAAGATGCCAACTATCAGATGATACAGGTAGTTATCCCCACTCAGAGAAGTAGAAGTTGTGTCCTGGAATTCTGTGATTTATGAAAGACTTATACAGTTGGCCCTCCACATTAGTGTGTTTTTGTGCAGATTATCTGCAGATTTGATTAACATGAATCTTTATGAATCTCTAGTTCTTCCACTGCAACACCAGAAGATGACTACAAAGTTGTACTGGAGGACCTAGAGATTTCAAGTGAGGTGTTTTCTCAAGTAAATTTTAAGTCGTGAATTTTAATCTGCATTTCATAGTGGCTTTTATCTTGTATTTTAAGTGTGTGTATCTTGTTGTATGTCTTTTAATTGTGTTTTATATCTTGTTGGTTGTATCCTTCCTTGAGCCGCAAGGAGAGGCAGGTAATACATTCATTATTATGATATTATTATTATTATTATTATTATTATTATTATTATTATTATTATTATAAAATATAGCATTTTAAAATCGAGTTTTTCCACTTTGACAGCGTTCTTGCATCTCTAATGCTAGTAAATGTGGAGGACCTACTGTATATTCTTCTCTGACATTTCTACCTTTAAGAGAAATTGTTTGGTATTCAATATTTAACTTGCAAAGCTATATAGCAGTATTTCCTAAACGCTTAGCATAAAATGCCAGAAACTTTCTACCAGGTGGACAAAGGAGATCAAAAATGCTAACCTAATAGCTCAAGTAGTTTTGGAGCAGAGCATTGGAAGCCTTATAATCTGAAGAGAACCTCTTTCTCCTTTCACAGACAAAGAGAGCTTGTATCAGCAGACTGAAAAGCCTGAATTGTCTGCTACTTTTAAACTCTGATTATTGACCCTCAGTAACCCTAAGTGTGTTTAAAATGAAGGGCTCCCTGAGGACTACCGGCACTTGATTCTATTCTCCGTGCTGCCCAAGTTGCTGCTGCTTTCCTCCTGCCACCTTGTCAGCTCCTGCTTTTTCGCTTTGAGCTGTTACCTGGAGACACATCCAAAACCACTCTCAGCTTGGCCCCACAGTGAAGTGATAATGGAATTGTGCTGCTCAGATGACACAGCTGCAGGCTGGGTGATTATTTAGATAGCACTGAGAGTTTTCATATTGCTGGGTTACATGCGCCAAGCACATAACAACCTGTAGAGGTCATCTCCATTTCATTAATTGGGAACTGGACGGCAAGACGAGGAAATGAACTCCAATTCCCATGTCAGGACTGTTTGTTTTACTAACTGCGTTGGCACAATAACAAGTTAGTTATCAAGAATGAACATAAATCACACACAGTTCATATTGTTCAAATCATTAAATGTTTCTTGTTTCTGAATGAGTAATCTACGGAGTTGGCTCCTCCCCAGATGGCATGTAAATGGCTTTGCTGTTCACTGGCCCAGCTGGGGTTTACGAATTTCTCCTTTCCTCATGAGAAGTGGTCAATTGCCTGGTCAAGTGTAACAGCGGAGGTAATTTATGTTTTCAACATGAGTCTGAGCATACAGAATGCCATAAATTGGGGGCAGTGAAAGCTACTGCTCAAGAAAATGTCTTTTGACATTAAATCTCATGGACACATTCATATTACACAATTGCAGCATTCTGATACCACTGTAATATCCATGGCTGTATTCAACACAATCCTGGAATAATAGTCTCCAGCAGAGACTTCCAGATATCTCCTGAAACTTCAAAGCTCAAGATTCAATAGGATGGAGTCACGATTGTGGATATAGTATCATAGTGCTTGGGTCACAGCCCCAGATCTCTTTCATGCTGCAACATGGACAGTGACCCAAACACTTGGATTGTGGCCCAGTGTGAACTGTTGATTTTCTACAATTTCCTTTGTATAAAAATGGTCAATGATGGCACAGCTGTATTCTGTGCACTTGAGATGATCCTGTGATTTCTTTCAGTATGAGACACACAGACCTTTGCCTATTCAGAATTGCCCATTTAAATATCTACAGCCTTATTCCTTATCTACTTTGTTTTTCCTCAATGAGTGCAGGCAGTGTTCCTAGAAGGAAAATATATTATTACCCAGACTCATTCCCAAAAGCAATTTGATAAACCTTCTGCTGCATTCCTGATGGCAATTTCCCACTTTTGAAACTACCGTATTTTGATGTCTGCTTCAAGCAAAGGAAGGACGTGTGTACTTTTTAAACAGTGTATTCTTCTCCTCTATTAGCTTGACTACTCATCATTTCACCTGGCAGTCTTTATTATCTACTTCAATACAGTGTTTATTTGGCTGTCTTGCAGGCCATGGCAACTGTATGTCTGGCCATATGTTTGCCTTTTGACTTCTAAACAGCATCCATAATCCCATCCATCTATTTTTATCTCTCATATCATTGTCCTGGTTTCACTGGGCCTTAACTTTCTCTCATTGACATCTATCCATCTCACTCTTACTCCACCTTAGCTCAAACTGAATGTCTCTCTGGATACACATATTGCTTCCTTGCTTCAATGCTTCACTTCCATTTTATCATTCAAAATAATTTTGGTCCTTATTCTGCTTTGGTGTTTGCAGTCTCTGGATTTAAACCTAAATTTCTGTAGCATGGTATTTACTTTAAACTAAAAAAAATAGAAGTAAAATTTCTAGTTTCTGGATTTTAATGTAATGTCATATCACAGACCTCTGCAGTTTCTTACCCTTAAAATTTCACATTTTCCTATTGCGTGGGCATGGGCGACTACCCACCTCCCACCACAGCACCTAAGAATGACAAGCACTCAGTATTGGGATAACAAAAGTCACAACTTGTTTATGGTTTACAAATTAGAAACAGAATTGGCTGGCATGCATTGGTCCTGGATCAGGAATGGGACAGCCCACTGCTGACCAATATCCACTTAATCACGCCAGGGGGTGCAGCTGTTTTCTGACCAGCTCAATAACAAGACACCATTATTACTGCACCCCTGCTAAGCCACCGAATGCTCCCCCCTCCAATAGGGGGGGGGGAGGAGTTAAGCAAGCAGGATACAGGGCTCATTGGCTTGGAAGCAGTCCTGCACAGCCTTAAGTAGGCTGCTGGGTGGATCCAAATGGCAGCCAGCCCAGCCAATCAAAGGGCTGGGTGGGACCAACCTGCCAGCTGGCATAGGGTGCTCCTGTGAAGAAGGAACCCCCAGGTGCAATGGCAGGTGGGAGGATGCCCGCCAGCGCAACTTCCTGTCCAGTAAGTCATGCAGGGCATTTTGTCCTATGGTAGCTTCTTTGGGAAAAATCCACTTCACAGTGGACATGAACAGAATGTCTGAGCAGCCAGTCTTGGCTGACCTAACAAAAATTTAAAAAGTAAAATATGTGTCTTTGTGTTATCTGTCAACTTACAGAGACAACATGGATTTCATAGGATTGTCTTCACAACTCCATCACACTAGAGGTCAAACTGACTGAGACAGTCAAATTCTTTGGTCAAATATGTTGCTTCTTGACATCATGGAAATTCCAGCTGTGAGGAAAATGAGAATCTGTACTAAATATACATACCTGAAGGAAGACAGTTTCCTCATACAATATTGCGAATGAAAATCCCTCCTACAACTGAGGATGCTTCCAAACAACAGGAAATTGTGGGCGAAAATGGGCAAAAGTAAAATTTTAGCCATTACCATATATCTGTTGGAATCTGGAAACAAAGGAAAGCACTAATAACTGGTCTGGGATGCTATGAAATTGTTATAGTTTTACAAGGTCTTTAGCCTTCTCTGCCCAAGAGTGCAAAGATGGCAGGGACCTAACAGAAGCTGAAGAGATCAAGAAAAGGTGGCGAGAATATACAGAAAATCTGTATAGGAAGGATAATAATATAGAGGATAGCTTTGACTGTGTGGTGAGTAAATTAGAACCAGACATCCTGAGGAGTGAAGTTGAATGGGCCTTAAGAAGCATTGCTAATAACAAGGCAGCAGGAGACGACGGGGTCCCAGCTGAGTTGTTTAAAATCTTGGAAGGTGATGCATGCCATATGCCAGAAAATATGGAAAACACAAGATTAGCCATCAGATTGGAAAAAATCAATTTATATCCCCATACCAAAAAAGGGAAACGCTAAAGAATGCTCACACTTCCGTACAGTGGCACTTATTTCCCATGCCAGTAAGGTAATGCTCAAGATCCTGCAAGGAAGACTCCCGCAATACATGGAGCGAGAGTGGCCAGATGTCCAAGCTGGGTTCAGAAAAGGCAGAGGAACAAGAGACCAAATTGCCAATATCTGCTGGATAATGGAGGAAGCCAGGGAGGTTCAGAAAAACATCTACTTCTGCTTTATTGACTATTCTAAAGCCTTTGACTGTGTGGATCATAATAAACTGTGGCATGTTCTTGGTGGCATGGGGATACCAAGTCACCTTGCCTGTCTCCTGAGAAATCTGTATAAAGACCAAGTAGCCACAGTAAGAACAGATCACGGAACAACAGACTGGTTCAAGATTAGGAAAGGAGTACGGCAGGGCTGCATACTTTCACTCTCCCTATTCAACTTGTACGCAGAACACATCATGCGACATGCGGGGCTTGATGATTCCAAGACTGGAGTTAAAATTGCTGGAAGAAACATTAACAATCTTAGGTATGCAGATGATACCACTCTGATGACCGAAAGTGAGGAAGAGCTGAGGAGCCTTATCACCAAAGTGAAAGAAGAAAGTGCAAAAGCTGGGTTGCAGTTAAACATCAGGAAAACCAAGATCATGGCAACTTCACCTATTGATAACTGGCAAATAGAAGGAGAAAACGTGGAGGCAGTGACAGACTTTATATTTCTAGGCGCGAAGATCACTGCAGATGCAGACTGCAGCCAGGAAATCAGAAGACGTTTACTTCTTGGGAGGAGAGCAATGGCCAACCTTGATAAAATAGTGAAGAGCAGAGACATCACACCGGCAAAGAAGGTCCGCATAGTCAAAGCAATTGTATTCCCCATAGTAACCTATGGTTGCGAGAGCTGGACCATAAGGAAGGCTGAGCGAAGGAAGATAGGCACTTTTGAACTCTGGTGCTGGAGGAAAATCCTGAGAGAGCCTTGGACCGCATGAAGATCCAACCAGTCCATCCTCCAGGAAATAATGCCCGGCTGCTCACTGGAGGGAAGGATATTAGAGGCAAAGTTGATTTTGGCCACATCATGAGGAGACAGGAAAGCTTGGAAAAGATCATGATGCTGGGGAAAATGGAAGGAAAAAGGAAGAGAGGCCGACCAAGGGCGAGATGGATGGACGGTATCCTTGAAATGACTGGCTTGACCTTGAAGGAACTGGGGGCAGCGATGGCCGACAGGGAGCTCTGGCGTGGACTGGTCCATGAGGTCACGAAGAGTCGGAAACGACTATGTGACTGAGCAGCAGCAGCCTAAGAGTACTGGTGCTTCACCAAACTGCAAATCCCAGGATCCCATTGCATTGAGCCATGGCAATTAAAGTAGCATCTAACTGCATTAATTCTACAGTGTAGAGCACTGCAGGTGCTTATAGTGAGAAAAGCTCATTTCTGCTGCGAGCATATGTGTAATCCATGACCCTTGAACCAACATGACCTCCAGGCCCCTAAAGCATCTCCCTCCTTGATCAAAAACCCAGACCTCAAATGAATGTGCCTATGGGAGATCTGTGGTCAAAGGGCTTTTGTAATTGTCCAAATACAAGAATGCAGTTATCAGAACTGCTATGCCTATTGCAAAATGAAACATAGTTATGCCCTTGCAAAACTAAGCATAATTCAGTCTGACAAACATATACAACTACATTTAAATGCAAACCTTGCAAAACTCACTATATTCGCTGCATTGCATCCCCTGGGAGACTACATATTTTGTGTGGAGCTTTGATTGTTAACACTAGAAGACAACAAGGGAGAGTGAAATGCATATAAACACCAAGATGGACCTAATTGAAAGGAGACTGGTGTGTCCAACCCTAAAGCACTCTAGAGATTTGCCTCCAGAATTTTCAAATGTTGTTTATTTTGTGTTACCTAACTTAGGCTCTTCAAAGCTGAAAAGCTAATTTAAAATCTATAAGAATTCCTGAGGATTAAAAAACCACACACATACTGCATTCTCAGATAAATATTTGTATGTGACACTTTTAGCTGGAATGAGAAATGAAAATAATGTTTCCATAAAAACAGATGCAGCATGGGCAGCATGTCGTGGTACAGAGAATTACAATCTGTCTTAAACATAAGGTGTTTGTTAAATAAGATTGAGACAAATGCTGTCAAATTCAGTTCCACGTAGCCTGGGACTCAGTCTTTTGTGTTCAGGAAAAACTGCAACAGTGCTGGAATTTAGACATCACACAGAGATGTACAGGCTGAACTAGAACAAAATCTAATGAGGCATTTTGCTAATGTGTAGCAGTCACATTTCTGTAGACTTGGGACTTTATCACCCAAGACAGGTAAACCGGCATTGAAGCTGGACCATCACCTTTGGAAATGGTCACCATCTCACAACGCCATGCATATCCCTGCTACTAGTTTGCCTTCTCCCTGTGATTATCCTATACCTCACTATTGATGGGAAAAATCTGTCAATAACTTGTAATCCTGCAATGTTCCCATGACTTATCTTGATACAATGGGTCTTTTCCTCTTCTGTGCCAGCATACCAGCAGCAAAGTGACATTACAGGATAGGATTATCTTCTTTTCCCTTCTCTCCCCCACCTTGCTATTCCCAAACTGTTTTCTGTTTATTTATATGTTACAGTTATATTACTGTTTTTCAAATGGTAAAATTACCCTTTTTAAATTTTTAAAAATTACAGAACAGTGAAATTGTGGAGGTGGGGTTATGAGGGTACAAGGAAGTACAACTGCGGGACCATGAATTCTCAAATTGGTATAATTGCCTGACTAAAGAGAGTTGTGATATCAAAGGTACTCATCCCAGTATGTTTCTGCTTTCAATGATAGCATGACAGCAGTGGAATAGCAGATTCATGCAATTCAGTCATTGAAGCTTATCCAGATTGACCAAATATGTGTTGGTTTCACTGACTGAACTAACTGCTTCCTCCTTCACTTTCACTTTCTCCTGTTCCTCCCCCTTCCCCCCTTTTTTCTGTCTTTCATGAAGATCCAATCATGGGATTTTTCTTGTTCTTAAAAGAAAAGTGTTTTTAATTTTAAAAATTAGTATTATTTGACACATTTCAGATCATGGGAATTTCTTAGGGTGCATCTATGCTGCAGAATTAATGTGACTTGATGCCACTTTAACTGCCATATCCAAATGATATGGAAAAACTGGAGTTGTAATTTGGTGAGATGCCAGCACTCTTAGCAGAGAAGGCTGAAGACCTTATAAAACTACCAATCCCATCATTCCATCACAGTTGGAGCCATGTCAAAATGAATTAATTCCAAAGCATAGATGCAACCAACGTTATGATGGAAGTTGTAGTATTCAGCATGGCTATATGTCATATCACCCTGTTTCGCAGCTATGATCCATAGTTTTTTTTTATTCTGCCCCAAAAAGTCTCCTTGAATTTTCTTTTAAAAATATTATCTACAACTTTGGCTCTAAAGTGTTAAATTGCTAAGCTCCAATTATATCATTGCTGTGCCAGGATGAAATCACCAGAGAAACTGAGAGAGAGAATGAGGGAGAAAGCAGTCACCATTCTTCTGTCTGGAGTGGATCAGCAAGATACCAGTTTATTGAAGATAAATACCTCCTCCTCTTTTTTACTTCAGTGCTACACACTATATAGGACTTCACAGTTGCTCCAGCAGAAGTCCATGAAGCTACTTTTATTTCAGCTGCTCAACTTGTATCTGAATTCTCTTTCACTTTCTTATGCCTGTGACAGGACATCTGCCTCCCTACCATGCAGGGTTAATAGGGTGGCAATTGAGGTGGGGACTGTGCAAGGTGAAGACATTACTTGTATGCTGAGGACTTTATCGCACAAACCCACTATTCCACTGCAGTTGTGCTATTGCTTTACAGCCCAAGTTGAGCACCTTTGATATCACAACTCTCTTCTTTGCACAAGTGCGCTGATTTGACAATTCATGTCTTAGAATAATACTTCTGCAGACATCGCATTCCCGCCTTTCCACACTTCCACTGTTCTTTAATTTTTTAATTTTAGATTAAATTTGCAATTTCAGCATTGGAAAACAAATAAAGACAAATATAGTAAAATATAATAGAAAAAGAAAACAAACAGCTTGGGAATAGTGTGGGGAGGGGTGAGAGGGGGAAGGGAGGCGAATCCTGTCCCCTGACATCCCATTATTGCCAGTATGCCAGAAAAGAAGCAGAATGGACCCATTGCACCAAACAGGTGATGGGAACTTTGCAGAATTGCAAATTATTGGTGGATGTGCCTGTCAATGGAAAGAGAGAAGTATGGAGAATGCAGACTGGTAGGATGTACATGGCATTGTATAATGGGGGCTGCCACCAAAAGTGATAATTCAGCTTCAATGCCTTTTTGCCCATCTTGTGCAATAAAGTCCTTAGACAAGTACTCAATCTCTCTCTCTCTCTCTCTTTCTCTCTCACTCACTCACTCACTTATCAGGCGCTAGTAGTTTACAAATGCTTGGGACAATTTATTGCTCCAACCTGCCATGCTAGAAGCATTGGTCTGCATTAGCAGTTAAGATAAGCTTTAGGTAATTAAAACGCATGCAAGCACAAGTATCTGGTTTCTTTGCAAATTATAAAATAGCTAGTTATTGAAAAATATGAACATGTTTGCAAGGCAGCCTTCTTTCCCATTTGTCTATCTTAAAACACTTCAGTAGGGAACATTCCTGGTGGTTTGTTTTTAACACACATTCAAGAAGATTATCCACAGCTGAAATGACAAGTTATTTCAGCTCAAGCTAGTTTAGAATCAGTTTAGTCTGGATTAATGCCAGCATTGGTCCAAGACATTTGTTGCTTCAAGCAACTCAATAAAAGCCTTCATCAATACCATCCCAGCGTCTCAGAAGGATAGTCCAGTAACTATGGTGAGATGTTTGAGGTCTATGATTCTATGGTCTGCAACAATTGCCTCATTGTGCTAACTACATTCACTAGACATGGTGATGGGAAAGAAAAAGAAAGGGCAGGAGAAGTAAGGTTGCCATATGTCCATGATGCCTGTTACCAGTGCGTATTTAGAATATTATCGGGCCCAGATGCCAGGCTTTTTTTAAAAAAGTTTCTTTGTAGAAACTAAGATATTGGTCAAAATCTTGAGGCACTATTTTGTCAAATTGTTCTGCAAGATCAAAAAAGTCAGCTACTGCCTTTCAGACAAGAGGGAAGACAAATAAGCTGCTCAAAACTAGAAAACAGGAGAGGAGGGGAAAAGCCAAACAAAAATACTGAATATTACAATGAACAATCTTCAGTACACAGAATAGCCAGAGCTACATGGCAATTAAACCTAACTGACACCAATCAGACAATATAATATAGAGTAATAAAACACTTATCAAATCTCATAATAATACAAAGCACTACAAATACATATGAAGGAGCAACTAAAACTTATAGGCAATGAATATACCTTAATCTCATACAACACAGACAAGCATGCTCCAAGGGTAAAAAAAAATTAGGCAAAGAAGGGAGTGTGAGGGAAGGGAGAATCAGACAAAAAATGAGAGAGGATCACACTGCAAGGGAAAGAGAGATGAGGTGAATGAGGAAGTAGGAGAGAAGGGGGAGTGAGTGGTGCCAGAAACAAAGTGTAAGAAGCAAGAGAGATGAATTACAATAGGGAAAGGTGAAGTGAGGAAAAAAGTAGATGGGGGTTGGCAGGAAAAGGGAGTCAGCACTGTGAGTGGTGAAGTCCTAGAAACAAGGGAGAGGTCTGTAAGGTAGGTCCACTGAGAGGTAGTGGTGACCCAAGGTCACATGGCAAAATTTATGACCAAGTAGAGATTTGATTTGAGTCCCCCTATTTCATGTCTAGCACTTTAAGCATCATTAAAATTCTCTCAGAGTAACTATGAAAAACATGGCATGAAGGTTGGAACAAAGGGAAAGAAAAATGTAACCGTTATTGTCTTTGGATTAGCATAATTAGAATAATTTACATAATATGCAAATTGAGCATTCCTGGTGTTTTGTTTTGCATACACCTTCCAGAAGTTTATAAACAGCTGAAATTACAAGCTATTACCACTCAGGCTAAAATATGCAAATTAGATTACCAGATTTGAGGATTATGGCAACCCCAAGAATAAAAAGAGGAGTCTGGCTCTATTAGGTTTTTCAGATAAACTCTGACAGCAATACATAATACACTTTTGAAATAACAGAAGAAATGTCAAGAGGTGTCAAGTGGAGAAGATACTTGACATGAAATGATGCAGAATCATGTGCCTATATGAGAATCAGCTTGGAGGATGAGACAACAGTGTTTGGGCAGAAACAGGGTGGGGAGAAATAGTAGGCTTCTCTGCCACTAACAACTACAGGCATCCAAATGAGGGAAGTTGTTGACATCAGAAGTTGTTTGTGAAGGTAAGGTTGGGAATAGCAGCCTTATTGTCTACGAGGATAATAAGAATTTTCCTGTAACTGGCCCACGTAATGGGAAGTAAAAGCCACTTCTCCAGTTCTACCTTCAGTCCTCCATGATGGGGGGTGGGGGTAAGTCCTGTCTCTGTTGTTCAAATACATCCGGTAGCAAGTGCATTCAATTTCCCCTTATTGCTCAATTTCTCTGAGAAATCTCCAAAAGGTCAAACTGGAAGCAACAGGAAAAAAACCAGTCCCTCTCCAGAGATAGCATCAGATCAGAACTTGAAATACACACTTTCTTGACTATAATTCCTAGGATCCTTGAACCAGCATTAGCCATCTTAGCTTGGTATTGTCCACAAAATTACATTTCCAAGCTCTGCATCATAGAATCATAGAAATATAGAATCATAGAGTTGGAAGAGATCTCATGGACCATCCAGCCCAATCTCCCCACCAAGAAGTAGGAAAATCACATTCAAAGCATCCCTGATAGATGGCCATCCAGCCTCTGCT
Organism: Anolis carolinensis; assembly: GCF_035594765.1. Taxonomy (NCBI): domain Eukaryota; kingdom Metazoa; phylum Chordata; class Lepidosauria; order Squamata; family Anolidae; genus Anolis; species Anolis carolinensis. The sequence continues at coordinate 196,990,869 of NC_085844.1, forward strand.
TAAAAGTCTCCAAAGAAGGAACCTCCACCATACCCCAGGGCAGAGAGTTCCACTGCCGAACAGCTCTCACAGTGAGGAAGTTCTTCCTATTGTTCAGGTGGACTCTCCTTTCCTGTAGTTTGAAGTCATTGTTCCGCGTCCTAGTCTCCGGGGCAGCAGAAAACAAGCTTGCTCCCTCCTCCCTATGACTTCCCCTCACATATTTATACATAGGCATCATGTCTCCTCTCAGCCTTCTCTTCTGCAGGCTTGAAAGGCACACTTTCTTGACTATAATTAAGCTGCTCCTCATAGTGCTTGTTTTCCAGACCCTTAATCATTGTAGTTGCCCTTCTCTGGACACATTCCAGCTTCTCAACATCTCCCTTAATTGTGGTGCCCAGAATTGAACACCGTGTCATTCCAGGTGTGATCTAACCAATGCAGAATAAAGGGGAGCATGACTTCCCTGGATCTAGACATTATACTCCTATTTATCCAGGCCAAAATCCCATTGGCTTTTTTAGCTGCTGCATGACTGTTAGCTCATCTTCAACTTGGTGTTCACAAGGACTCCAAGATCTTTTTCACACGTACTGCTGTCAAGCCAGGTGTCCCCCATTGAGTATCTTTGCATTTCATTTTTTTTCTGCCTAAATGGATTATTTTGCATTTGTCCCTGCTGAACTTCATTTTGTTAGTTTTGGCCCATCTCTAATTTGTTAAGATCGTTTTGAATTCTGCTCCTGCCTTCTGGAGTATTAGCTTTCCTCCCAATTTGGTGTCATCTTAGATCAATCCTTATACCACATATTAAAATAGTACATTCCTACACACAGCATTCAGACTGTCTGTTCTGTCTGCAAAAAAATCATTTTCAATACCGATGCTGGGGAACTTTGCACCAAGGAAGGAGGCAGGGAGATCTCTCAGGGGCCACATGCTTGAAGTAAGGAGTGAAAGCAGCAGTGGGGTGGGATCAGAAGCAAATGTGGGTGAGTTCACTCATTTTCACTCCTAACCACCTTCTCTCTTCCACTTGCTGATCTTCCTCCACTCTGTGGCAGGACTTGGGAAAATTACATTCTGGCCTCCAACTTCTAGAATCCTACCAAGCCAGCTTAAACATTTTGGGTATCATTAGAAAAGAACTTTTCCCAGATTAGCCTGGGGAGGGATGGTAAATGATCCTTGCCCAATATCTGAAGAGATCGCTTTCAGGGGGTGGGGATATAGGAATAAGGCCAAGGGGCATGGATTGTCCACACTTGTTCTAAACCTACCAACCTCTTGGTGCTATTTATTAAATGGCTCCACTGGTCCCTGTAGTTAAAGAATTAATTGGGATTCTGGACAACATATAAGACCGTCTCTGCTGCCAGGAACTGTTTTGGATTGTAGTGATGTAAATCTATAATTAAGGCCATAGTCAGTAAATAATTCATGAAAATTATAGGATGGGGCAATTTTGTGTGGCAGCCTGCCCATATGGTACTCCATCTACTCCTGTGCCAGCAGACTCAATGAAATGTACAGAAGGAATGTATGCAGTAGCAGAGAATGATGGGTTGCTTTTTAAATAACATCTTCATGTATCTGCTCAGTCCTGTAGATTTTCAAAGCACTTTAGAATTCATAGCTTCTTTGGACTGCAAAGGAATAGACATATGTAACAGTAATCAAGCTCCAATCCAATCTGTCCTACACAAAAGATAAAAGATTGACATCAAATACAAATAGATATATCTATTCATTTGAATGAGTTTGCAGCAATTGAAGTAAGATACACATAGGTGGGATATGTGGAAGACAGAGAAACTTGGAGGGTATCTACACCAGACATGGGCAAACTTTTTTCTCTTAGGGCCACATTGTGGGTCTGACTGGGAGGGCCAGGCCGGGAGGGAGGGGGCCAGGCAAATGCTGTGTGGGGCAGGCCCAGGAGGGGAAGGGTCCAAGAGAGGGCAGGGCCTGGGCCATCCTTAACATAAGGATGGGGCTGCTTGTCCTATCCTTATGCCAGGAGGAAAGTGAGAAACGCAGTGACTGCCCACATCCTTCCCCCTAATCCCCCTCCCCATCCTCTTCCCTCGATCATCGGGCTGTCCTCTTGGCATTATGCCATGAGGAGGGCAAGACAGGCATCAGTTGAGAATGCTCTGGAGGGCTCTCAGCCATTGCATGTCTTCTTCGAGTCATCCTCCCAGCACTGTCCTTATGTCAGGAGGAGATCAAGACACACGGTGGCTGAGAGTGCTCCAGAAGGCTCTCAGCTGCTGTGTGCCTTCCTCCCTCATCTTTTTGGCATAAGGATGCAGTAGGCCACTGTATTTTGCCAAGAGGACAAGGAAAATGAAGAGGGCCTGAGGTAAGCACCCAGGGGCCGCATCCGGCCCCCGAGGCTTAGTTTGCTCATGCCTGAACTACACTAAATAGTATTGATGCAGTTTGACACTTTTAGTATGGAATCCTAGAATCTGTATTTTGGTGAGGAACCAGCATTCTTTGTCAAGTTACAGCTCCCATAATTCTATAGCATTGAACAATGGCAGTTAGAGTAGTGTCAAACTGAATTAATTCTACAGTGTAAACACATCCTAATATACAGTACAATTCACATATCCATGCAGAATATGTTCTAGGACTTTCCATGGATATTCAACATCACAAGAAATTGTGAACTTTATTGAATGAGTGATTTTTATGGAAGCATATGGAAGGTGGTGGATTTAGAAAATGGCTAGAGAAGCATCCTCATTATGTTCTCCAGTGTAACTCTATAGTCAGGTTCCACTGAAAAGCTACTATAAAATAACCCAGAGAACCTAAAGCTGCCTATAAATAACATATTTTGTCATCTGTTGGTATATTTAATTGGTTCAACAGATACAAGGGACAGATATTTTCAAATGTATTTTTAAAAGCAGCTGGAAAAATGTGAAGCAAGGTTTTGTTGGGTCTGTCAAATCAGGATAATTGGAGGGTATGATAGCGTATACTAGTAATGTTAAATCTTGTCAGTGTTTTTCACATGCTCAGATCCCAAAGGGTATGTATTCTCACACCAACATGAGCACATTGCTACTTTCATCATTCTAAAAGTCAGCTCCAGTGGTGCAACTAGGCTGCAATAAACCACGGATTTGATGGTCAACTTGGATGGAGGAGAACCCGTAGAAGGGAGAGGGAACAATTAATGAAAGGATTCACAAAATTATGAGTGATGCAAATAAAAAGAAGAAAAAAGTTTATTATCGCCTATCATACCTGAACTCAGAGCCATACAATGAAACTGAATGGCAGTAGATTCTTGACAGACAAAAAAGTCTTTCTTGCGCTACACAATTAGCCAATTGAATCTTGGCCACTACATTCACAGCCACTGATAAAGAAGTCTTTAAGAGCAGTACTTGATACTTGCATGGTATATCAAAGACTTTTTGCCATGTGGGCTATATGAAACTCTATTGGTCAAAGATCATATGGCTCAGAATACCAGTTGCTGGTGCAACAGCAAGGCCGGAGGCAGTATGAAGCAATGACTTCAGCCAACTATGCCCGAGTGCAAAGATATGACCTATTTACTTGTGCTCATGGGCATAAACCCATATTTTCTTGTATTTAAAGTGGACCTATTAAAATTGGCGAGTCTGAACATAGTCACAACAGTCCCTTTGATTTAAATAGGTCTATTCAGAGAAGTCCTCATTCTGGATCTAAACCATTTCATTTTTACTCCCAGGGAGGAAAAGAGATGATGCAGGAGATTTTGCCTTGAAAGGTCTTTGGCAGGCCATAGGCACTTGGTGGTTCAGCAGAATGCTGTGTAGAGGATTGCCTTCATGATTTTAGGAAATGTAGAGTATAATAATCTTGCATATTATTGTTATTAGCATCACCTTAGATAATGCTAGACAGCTCTTATTTATGGAACATATTTTCACAACAATCTCAAGATCTGTCAGTCCCACCTACAGCCTTCCACAGCTCCTGCAGTTATTAGCACTGCACGAACAGAACTCTCTGATCTCTTCAAAGCAATAAATTCACATCTCATTCGTCACAGTTCTGTCATCTTGTGAGATTCTACTTGCTAGTTTGCTGTTTCCTAGAGCAATGGGGTTAATTTTACTTTAGCTGTTTTATCTTAGGCAATATTTAATGTGCAGGTATGCAAACATTGTCTTTCCTTTCAAAACCAGTCACAAACTTTTTACACTTGACATTGGCAGCTGCACTTCTGAGATCTTCAGATTCACAATCTTCTATGAGGAAGACACATATTTATGATGTTTTACCTGAGTTCTTTTAAGGGGGAAAAATAACAAGGAAGAATGTTGCATTTTTCTCCAACAGCGAAAATAAATTCACACTTGGATTTATGTATACTAATAGTGATCTCCTGGTTGTCTGAGACAGATCTTCATCCTTGCTATTTTGTATTACTCTTGAGTGACACTACTTGCTGTGAATTACAAACACAAAGTGGCTCAGCAGGACCAACCTAAAGGCATTATATGCAGGGAATGTATCTTTACTGTAGCCTTAGCATCTGCCTTGTCCTATCCTGCCATTCTCCAGTGCAGAGTTTCTCAAACTGTGCTCCTTCAGATGTTTTAGACTTCAGTTCCAACAATTCGTAATAGCTGATAAGCTGGCTGGAATTTCTGGGAGCTGAAGTCCAAAACACAGTGATAATTTTTCATTGGAGAGCAATTCTACAGACAGGTTGAGCATCCCTTATCTGGAATCCCAGAATCCCCACCCCCAAAATCCAGAATCCAAAATTGTCCATATGGATGGGCTAAGATAGTGACATCTTTGTTCAACGTGTGCAAACAGAACACAAACTCCCAAGCAGAACACAAATTGGGTCTTAAGACTTATAATTTTGTTTGTAAGCCCCAACCACTTATAGCCAAATCTAGATGCTTCAGGTACTTAATGAACAAAATTAGAAGGAAATGGAAACAAAGTTTCCAGCTTCATTGCTGTTTATCAAGGAAAACAAAAGCTGATTCTTTTAAAAATAATGGTTTTGACTAGATAGCAAGACCATAAGGAAGGTGATATAGCCTTTACATCATTATTATCTTACTACTTGCTTATTGTCTTGATAAACAGCAAAGAAGACATACTTAGGTAACTAGTGTGGTGTAGTGCTTTCAGCATTAGGCAATGACTCTGGAAGCTAGGGCCCCTTCTACACTGCCATATAATTCAGATTATCAAAGTAGAAAATCCACATTATCTGCTTTGAACAGAATTATATGAGTCTACACTGCCATATAATCTGTAGACCACGGTATCCTTCTGCGTCGCCTCGTGAGGATGGGTTTTGGAGATACTGCTTTGCAGTGGCTCCAGTCCTTCCTGGAGGATCATACCCAGAAGGTGTTGTTGGGGGGGCTCCTGCTCAGCCCTGCAGCCATTGTTCTGTGGTGTCCCGCACGGTTCAGTATTGTCCCCCGTGTTTTTTAATATCTACATGAAGCCACTGGGTGAGTTCATCTGGAGTTTTGGAGTTTGATGCCATTTGTACACAGATGACATCCAATTCTACTACTCCTTTTCACCAGATGCTAAGGAGGCTATCCAGGTTGTGAACCAGTTCCTGGTCTCTGTGACAGTCTGGATGAGGGTGAACAAATTGAAGTTGAATCCAGACAAAACTGAAGTCCTCCTGGTCAGTCGTAAGGCCAAACGGGGTATAGGCTTACAGCATGTACTGGATGGGATCACACTCCTTTTGAAGGCACAGGTTCACAGTTTGGGAATCCTCCTGGACTCTTCACTGAGTCTAGAACCTCAGGTTTCGACTGTGGCTAGGGGGGCTTTCGCACAATTAAAACTTATGCGCCAATTCCGCCTATACCTTGCAAGAGCTCTTTTAGCTCTTCCCACAGGACTCCAGCTGCCTTGTTAAGGCTTGAATTGGATCTTCCCTCACTTAAGGCCAGAATGCATAAGCTTAACATCTCACACGGGAAGAGACTTCTGGGAATGGAGGATGAGAGCAATGCATGATGGAGCAGTATAAGCGAGGAGGGTGGATTCAACACTGGCAAGCCTTGCTCCATCAGTATTTTGATGGGTCAACAACAACTCTAATGCATCTGGACAAGAAGGAGATTAGAGACAAAATCTTTGAGATGGATGCAGCTGACAACCTGCAGATTAGTAAACAGCAAGGTTTCTCTACCTGGTATCCCCGGCTAAAGAGTGACCAATATTGTCAGCAATATCTTCAAGACCTAATGTCTGCAGTCTTGAGGAAAGCATTTACAGCCCTGCACTTCCAGACAATGCCATCAAACTGGCTAGAGGGAAGATACAGAGGGATCCCCCATGTCCAACGACTTTGCATTTGTGGCACAGGGGAAAAAGAAGATCTAACACACTATCTGCTACATTGCCCCTTGTATAATAATCCTAGGAAAAATCTCCTGGGACCATACTTGGAAGAAAAGGCAGCATGGCAACAATCTGCCGTGACCTGTGACTTGCTAGCAGATTATTCCAAAAATATAACACTAAAGGTTGCCACATTTGCCATTGTAGCCCAAAAGATCAGAGCTAAAGTAGCAAAATCCATACTTGAGGTCAGAAATGGAAATGGCGATGGTCTGGGATGATACAAATCAGACACTGTCATTGTTATGTTGCTGCTATCATAATTTTAAAGAGCTAGTTTTAATTTTTGAATAAGTTTTAATGTTTATATTGGAAAGTGTTTATAAAGGTTGTATATTACTGATGTCATGGCCTATGGCTAGTACAATAAACAATTCAATTCAATTCAATTCAACAATTAAAACTTATGCGCCAATTCCGCCTATACCTTGGTAAGTCAGACTTGGCCACGGTGGTCCATGCTCTTGTTACATCTAGGATAGACTACTGCAATGCACTGTACATGGGGTTGCCTTTGAAGACTGTTTGGAAGCTCCAAATAGTCCAATGAGAGGCAGCCTGGTTAATAATTGGGGCAGCGTACAGGGAGCACACAACTCTCATGTTGCATCAGCTTCATTGGTTGCCAGTTAGCTACTGAGCACAATTCAAAGTGCTGGCTTTGGCCTATAAAGCCCTCAATGGCCCCGGCCCAGTTTACCTGTCCGGGCGCATCTCTATGAACCACTGAAGAGATTAAGATCTTCAGGGGAGACCCTGCTCTCGGTCCCGCGACTCACAGGTGCGATTGGTGTGGACGAGAGACAGGGCCTTCTCAGTGATTGCCCCTTGGCTACGGAACTCCATCCCTGGTGAGGTTAGATCAGGCCCCTCTCTCCTGTCCTTTATAAAGATGGTAAAGACCCGGCTGTGGGACCAAGCTTTTGGGGCAGTGCAATGAGGCAATAATGGGAAAACTACTCCGCTGACCAGAGCCAGCATAATGTCCTGAGTTGGTTTAAACAGCTGATTTTAAAGTAGATATAACTGATTTTAATGTTCTTAATGTTTTTAATGTTTGTGTATATTTATAATTATTTTATGTCCTGTCATATATATGTTGTGCTCGGGGTGAGAAGGGCAGAATATAAATGTTTTAAATAAATAAATAACATCATATAATCCAGTTCAAAGCAGATAATCTGGATTTTATATGGCAGTGTGGAAGGGGCCTAGGATTAAAATCCCCGCTCAGTTATAAAACCTATTTGGTAAACCTTATCTAAACAAATCCTACAAAGATAGGGTCAATTTAGGATCATCAAAGTTCACAAGTGATTTGAAGGCACATAACAACAATAACCTTTAATTACAAATTTAGAGAAAGTACAATTAGATCCTTTAAAATATGTCTGTTTTGCTACTATTCTCCTCCACTTGTCTTTCACCCCCTGCCTGGTTATTCCAGCTCATCTCAAAATTCAGTTACAAAGTTTTTATCCATCTTTGCACTATTGACCATACTTTTCCTTAGCTTCTATTGCATTTTGCATTATATAAGCATACTAATCAGATCATGCAGGAGAAGATTCAACATAGGGAAAAGTCACATTTCCATTCACAGTATAAGTATTTCCCAGCTCAAATTACTTAAGACTGAGTAGCATATTTTCTGCCCAGTCCAAATCAACAGCAAAATGAATTGTGCCTTCTTTTTTCAAAGATATGATATAGAAAAACTCATTCAAAGGGACAAAGCTATTATTGTCCATCATCTAAGCAGATTATACTATATATTATACTATATTAAGGAAACAATCATTAGACATAACAAGTAATCCACTGGCATTTGTAGTCTGCTGGACAATTATTAGACATAACAAGTGATCTACTGGTATTTGTAGTCTGATGGACATGTACTGCTAGTTATTTTGTGCATGTTTCAATGGATAATTGAGTATAACTGATTAATGACAAATTAATGCACACCATAACAGAGGCACTTGGATGAGCGCATCTTTCATTAGCTGAGGCCCTCGCTACATCCACGTCAATGACATTGCAGGGGACAGTGAAGAACTGTTTGCTCAGATCTGCATCAGAGGCATTTTAGTATCAGACAATAGCTTTATGAAAACATTACAGGGCTGCCTGAGCATCTCTTTACGCAACATGATGTGATGACGGGTGAGCTGGCCTGTTTATTTTCATGGGCTTCGGTAAGGATCCGCACTGAGCTGGATACTCTGAGAAGTTCTCCAAACATTTCCATTTCACAAAGGTTTTGTTTTGGAATAGGCATAGAATTGTTATTGTGTTCTCCAAAGCCAAACTTTCCTGTGTTGAGTGTTACTGGGCAGAGCACAATGATATTTCTAATAAGTATTTCTACCCAGGGCTGGATTAGATTTTAGGTTAAGTACTCTAGGGCCCTAGGCAAACAAAGTCCCATCAGTGTCTAATTATAATTTTAATGCTTTGTCTGTCTTGCTTATTGCCTTGAATTTTAAACATTCTGAAGGCCACAGAATAAACTGGCTGTCCTGCAATCACAACTAGAAGGGGTGCCGTTATTTTACCAACTGTAAAAAGATTCAGAATATTCTTTCATAGCCCTCTTTCACTGAGCGCTAAAATGTTTTGAATAACCTAAATAGGGTACCAAAAATAGAAACAAAGGAATTTTGCGACACCTTTAAGACTAACAGATTTATTCTAGCAGGAGCTTTAATGGCTTGCAATCAAACGCTTGATGGAACACCATTTTCAAACCTCAGTGTGGGGTAAAGCACTGTGTTCTAATATTGTACCATATAGTATTTGATCACATATTTAAGGAAGCGGTTATAGCACATGAAAGAATTGAAGACAAAGGGGATTCTTTAGACTCCAAAATCTGTTCTATAGAGGCAAATTCATTCAAACAGAGCATAACCCAATGAGAATAGATGAAGGAAGCTTATATTGGTTTCAGTTAGTTCAAATTATTTCTTTGCCAATCAGATATTTAAATTAAAAGGGCCTCCTAGATCATATACAATATTTGAACACAACGAGTTTTCTCTTTTGAAATCAGTTGATCCTATTTCATTTATCTATAAACTCTTAACTGAGAAATGTTTTTGATAAATCAAAGGTGAAAAAAATAGTTTGAGAGACAAACCTAACACAAAGCTCTCAGCTAAAGCTTGACGCACCATTTGGTTCCTCTCACAGATTAATTTCCAACTTCTGTAAGGAAAGTTAAATCTGCGCACAGGTGGCATCTTTATCCTGTTAAACTGCCTCATATTAATAATGCCTTTTAGAAAGATTGTGAAGGCTCTCCAAAATATATGGAATCACTGCCCTGAGGTCTTCCAGCTTTGAAATGCGATGTTTTCCTGGATTAGGCAAATTATAAGGTAAGTTATCCAATCTCATGACACATTAGTTCTGTCAATGTTTGATGTGGCAGATATAGATTTTCCACATAAGCAATTCATCTGTATAATGTTAGGTAGGTACTATGTGAGCTCATATATTGAGGGCATGGAAATCAGTGGATTGTTCTTCAATTGAGAGGAGGTTGGTTCTGGGCTGCCTTAGCAAGAAAAAAAACTTTATATGCTTGGCTAAACAAAAAGGAAAAATAAAATGACATCTTTATGGAATTTTGTTCTCCATTTGTCATCTATTCTATGGATCATCTTTGTAAATAAGATCCACCATCATCCCAGCTAAAGCTGAGGAACTGCAGACTATGAATTCTGGCTAATTTTGCTATAAACACAGTGACTTATCACTGAACTTTGGTGAAAAGGGGGATGGAGAGGTTGGAGGTATAATTACAATTAATGGATGGTTAAAATTTAAAATTAAAAAAATTAAAGTGACAACCCATGAAATCTCATGCTAACACGTCTGCTGGTCTTCAAAATATCACAAGATTGTTTGGCCCTTTTTATTCTAAAGCAGGTAAACCCATTAGAAATTGATGAATAGGTGAGCAGTCCCTTTTGGGAAAATGTTGCAGAATATTTGTGGTATCTTAATAATAGCACATTTATACAGGATTATATAGGTATTAGAGGAGCAAACAAGCGTGCAGACAAGCAGTGCTAATTTTAACACAGCATCCATATCCTGGAACAGCAAATACTTTCCCTCTTTTCAGAGATCAGTCAGCATTTCTGTCTGATAGAGAACAATACTTTCAACTTGTCCTGGCAAATTGGTGTGACTCACATTTTAGATACTTGGATTAGTACCAACATGTTAGTTGCTCATTGTTCCCTTCTATCAGCTCTGACTCTCCAAATTTGCCTTTTCCAGGTTGGCACCTTTCACATATTGTATGGTAGAAGTTGTGGTCCAACACATCTGAAATGCATAGTTTGAGGGAAGCTGCTTTAAATCTAGTGAGAACACCATTACTGCAGTTTACATAAGAACACAGTGTGGTTTGCAGCAACACCGGGCACTTTCAGAAAGTGCCAAAATGCGGGACAAAGAAGAGGGTTTTTAAAATGTGGGACCTCAAAGGGAGTTCAAACACAGACCTGTCAGTCCAACTGCATAATCCCCTGCCATCCTCACAGCTGTTTTTTTGAAGCAGATTAAGATGGAGGGTAGACAGGGGACATGCGGAAGTTTATTTTTTAAAGATGCACATATGCACATATGAGGTCCAATGCATATCAGAGCAAATTTAAGGGGTAAAAAAACATTCCTCGGATCTCTGTCTTATTTATTTATTTACAGTATTTATATTCCTCCCTTTTCACCTCGAAGGGGACTCAGGGTGGATTACAATGTACGCATACATGGCAAACATTCAATGCCATAGACATACGGCACAGAGAGACAGAGACACAGAGGCTATTTAACATTCCAGCTTCTGGCTTTATGAGGGTATGCTCGATTCTGGACACAGGGATCTTCCCCCAATTGTTAATTCAAATTCTGTTTAACACTACAAAGTGAAAAAAGACAGAATTTGAGAGAGTTGGATTTGCTTTTCACTTGTGATTCCCTGAGTCTCCATTTGAGAGCTGATCAGTTGTTTCGGGCTTTTCAGAAACACACATGCTCTGGAGGAGTCCACACAGAGAGGAGGGGAGGAAAGCATGGCATGGAAAGATGCATGTTTCTCACAAAGAATCAGGTTTAAAGGGCACCTTTTAAACATGTGTTTCCAGCCCTTAACCCGATTCCTCCTGATTCCTCCCATGCTTTGGCTAAACATTGTTTAGCACCCTCCCTTTAACCCACTTCCTCTCAGGTTTTAATGCATGTGTAGAAGGGTCCACTGATGGTCAGACCAGGAAGAAGAATTGAACATTCTTTGCATTCTCTTTAATATTTATGCCTTCTATAATATTTACGCATTCTAATATTGGTGCACAGACTGAAAATTATAAACTTAACATAAGACCCCAATTCCCTTAATCTGCCATCTTTTATCTGCTTTATTAAGCACACTCACAGTAAATTGAGAGATCTTCAGAATAAAACAAGTCCGACATTGGCACATTGCATTCCTCTCTCATCTCCTTTCCCCCTATGGTTTGTCATCTGTTATTTACAATCTATTTATCCTTCAAAATAAAAAGTCATAGCCTAAAATAACTACAGTGTGAATGAGACATGAAACAATTATATTAGATGACTTGGCATTCTGTCTTAATACTGCAGCCAGCCCGAATCAGAGTGTCGCTACAGAGCCATCAAAATTATCCCTAAGAGCACCTTTTATATTGTCGCTCTGATGCACACACAACACAAATCCATTATTTCCATATCTTTTCATTGTGGTAGATTTAAGATATTTTTATGCAGCAGTGGTTAGGAGGGCTGATTCATGAATTAAAGAGGAGCATAAATCATGGCAGGAATTTATTTACACCATTTCTGAGCCGGTCTCAATGGGAATTTCAGATTCTTCTATAGAATAGGCTGCATTCTGTAGAACACAAGTGTGTGGAAAAGGCGTTTGAAGAATCTTTGTATTGGAGGAGAGCAATACACTGAAAAAAGAATGTATCCTTTGAAAGATATCATAATTTATTTTCTGCCTGCAATAGAAGGCTGCTAATCATGTCTCTATGTCCATCTTTCTCCAACTAGTCCAGATGTGTTGGACTACAATTTTCAACATCCACAGTCAGTAACAGTCATGCTGATTAAGAAAGATGGAGCTCTAGTTCAATGCATTTGGCAGCTGCTAACTTGGAAAAGACTACCGTAAGGGGAAGGAAGAATCACAAAATACTCTCTGCCACACCCTTAGTAGAAAGAAGAAGTTGGTTGCTTCCTCATCAGTTGTGGATATGCTTTTCCAGCCTGCTAGATTTTGCAAAACTAAACCCTTTTTACAGTAGCAGAAACAGCTCACTTTGTTCTGTTATGCATACCAAAACATTTTTACTTTTAAGCTTTGAATATCTGTATAGTATTTCCTTCTTCACTTCTTTGATAGTGGTATGGATGTTGAATTTTGACTCTGAAAACTATGGTATACACTCCAATCTTCCATGAAAACCCACTCTTATTCCAAGAAAACCCTGTGAAAATTTTGCCTTGAGTTGGAAATGACATACACTACAGCAATGCCTCAGTTAATGAAGTAGATAGTTTCCTGGGCATTGCATCTATAACAGAAAGTTAGTAGAAATAAAGTGTAAGGAATGGGGGTGGTTTCTACACCACAATAAACAAGAACATGTCAGCATGTTTCAGCAAATCTTTTATTCATAATAATAATATGTGAGTGTGAAATTAAACAACCTGGTGAAACAGATTCTGGAATGTAAAGGATTCTGGAGACAATGGCTATTTACTTGGCTTTTCACCCCAAGTCCAGTTTAAGAATCCATGTGAATAAAAAGCAGAAATCTGAAGGATGTTTGTCCAGTGTTAACACCAGGGCAAAGCATACACACAGTTCACTGACTCATTGTCTTCCTCACTACATGATGATATTACATTGTACCAGGAACTAATACCACATTTGTGCCACATTATTGTATCAACTTAGTTTCTTAGAGATGTGCCACAGACAGATAGTGGGTGGTTCATGAATTAGCATCAGTTTGCAGAGAACCACTTTGAGTAGCATAGCTTTACAGGCTAAAATATTGATGATAGCATGAGTTCTCATGGATTATAGTCAATTTCATCAGCCTATTATTGTTTTTGTGTCAGCAGAGCTTTCTTTGCATCTTTCTCTTTACCATTCACCCACACAACAAGGTATGGAGAAAGGGATGTCTGCTTACAATGCAACTGATTCATCTTGGCAACTTTTCTCTTTTTTTTTTTTCTTCATGTGCATTTCATCAATACCAAATCCTTAAGGATTTTGTTTTTCTAGCAATCCATTTACCAAGCAAAAGCCCACAAAACCATTAGTAGTAAAGTTAGGTTTCCCCCTCTCTCCTTCCCTTAACCCCACAAACCCCTTCTTTCATCCCAGTATTTAATGAAGGAAAGAAGCATCTATTCTTTACATCAAATGGTTGGATGATGATATCTGCAGCCAATTTCTAGCTCCACAGAGCGGAACGGTTGCTATTTAGCTTTGCAAAGAGCATTGGAAACTCTGCTCCCCAAAGGTTACATTCACATTCAGCAGACAATTGGAGGCACTCGACTCCTTTCACTCTGAAAACTGCTTGTTTAATATATCTGAAAAGATGGGTGCACGTCCTTACCCGGCCTACACTTGCAGCACTGCTGGAGCTCCGGGAACAGAACCTAGCCTCTCTAAGTGCTGCTTTCATCCTCCACCTCGGTCACAAATCCATCTTAGAGATGTGAAATTGTGTAAATGGATGAAAAATTCAGCCTGTGCAGGCTTTACTGCTGGAATAAGCACAATGTCGCAGTAACATGCTGCACTGCAAAACAATCGTTCATCCCTTAGTTAATGCATGGTCTAATCTATTCTGGTAGACATTATTAAGTGGTCCAGGCTTTATCATTTAATTAGTTTGCCTGCTTTAGTGGGGGTTGCATTCATAGGATAACAAAGCTGTAGCCAATCCATATTATCCACTTCTCACATGTGAGTGTTGACGTGGGAATTCCAGCTCTCACATGATAACTATGCTTATTTTGAGTTTTTCTATGCATATGAACCCTAGGAAAGCATGGATCCAAGCCATTCATAAGGTTGGATCCAGACAGAGTTAGATTTGGAGGAGACCTATTGCAACTATTGCAATATATTAGTGTTTAATGTTTTAATGACATAAATGGTTTAATTATTTTTATTGTTATATTTTAATGCATTCACATTGTTTTAATTTGCATGGCTTTATGTTTATTGTTATATTCCTTGAGTCCCCATATCAGAGGACTGTTGGGATAAAAATGAAGCAACTGATGAATTAAGCCACCAGTGGGATTCTGAAAACAGTAGTGTAAAAACATTTTTTTTCAAGCTTTGAGAATCCCACATTCATACAAACTGGCTCAAATTTTTTTGCAATTTTGAAGTGATTTCATTCCCCTGCCTTTAAAAGCCTGTGAGCCATCTTATAAAGAGTAATGGTAAAAACATCCTATCAAGGTGACACTGTACATATTTAAATTTCCTAGTCTCTGCCCTTCTTTTACCCCTTTCTAGTTCAAACCTTCCCTTATAAAGAAATACTGAAATTGTGGAAAAACCACAATTATTTATAGACAATGGGTAAAATTAGCAGTATTACTTTAATTCAATTATCAGTTTAAGCAGGTGTGTATCTACATTTGAGGAGCAAAATAACCACTGTCCCACTGTCATGGACTGACCACCACTTGGTCAAGTTTAGAATTACTGCAACCCCTAACCTCCGCGGGGGTGGTGGACCCATTAAGATGGTCCACCCCAGGAGGCTTATGGATCCAAATGGATTCCTGATGGCTCTTGGGGATGTTCCCGCCTCCTCGGTAGGTGATTCTGTTGATGCTCTGGTCACTCTCTACAATGGGGAGATGGCCAGGGCAATAGACACGATCGCTCCGGAGCGGCCCCTCGCAATGCGCAGAGCTAAACTAGCGCCCTGGTTCTCCGGGGAGTTGGCAGCGATGAAGCGCGAGACGAGGCGTCTAGAGCGTGTGTGTCGAAAGCGACTGAGCGAATCAAATTTAGAACGGGTTAAAGCCCAAAGGAAAACATATTGCAAAGCAATGGCTGCTGTAAAAAAAACCTATTATAGTTCTAGAATTGAGGCAGCCAAAAACCGTCCTGCCGAGCTTTTTAGAACTGTCAGAGGGCTGCTTAACAACACCCCTCAAACTGCGCCCACAGATGATGTGGCAGAGAAATGTGAAGCTTTTTCCCAGTTCTTTTCAAAGAAAATCGCTTTGATTCGTTCCGAGCTTGACGCCACGGTTGATGCACTCTCCGAAGATGTAGCAAGAGCACCTGCTTGTCCTATTTTGATGGATTCATTTCAATCTGTGCAACCTGAGGACGTGGACAAGGTCCTTGGAGAAGCGAGAGCGACCACATGCATCCTAGACCCCTGCCCATCCTGGCTGGTTAAAGAAGCCAGAGGGGGGTTGGTCGAGTGGGTAAGAGTGGTGGTGAACGCCTCCCTCCGGGAAGGCAGACTTCCAGCCGGCCTCAAACAAGCCGTAATAAAACCGCTGTTGAAGAAGCCATCACTTGACCCCACTAATTGGAATAACTTTCGGCCTGTTTCCAATCTCCCCTTTTTGGGCAAGGTCGTGGAACGCGTGGTTGCCTCGCAACTCCAGGGATTCTTGGAAGCAACTGATTATCTGGATCCGGCACAGTCTGGCTTCAGACCGGGGCATGGAACTGAGACGGCCTTGGTCTCCTTGGTGGATGATCTCCGCAGAGAGCTCGACAGGGGGAGTTTGTCCCTGCTGGTTCTCCTGGATCTCTCAGCGGCCTTCGATACCGTAGACCACGGTATCCTTCTGGGTCGCCTCGTGGGAATGGGCCTTGGGGGTACTGCATTGCAGTGGCTCCAGTCCTTCCTTGAGGACCGTACCCAGAAGGTGTTGATAGGGGACAGCTGTTCGGCTCCACAACCGTTGTCTTGTGGAGTCCCACAGGGTTCAGTACTGTCCCCTTTGTTGTTTAACATCTACATGAAGCCGCTGGGTGTGATCATCCGGAGTTTTGGAGTTCGGTGTCATCTGTACGCAGATGATGTCCAACTCTATCACTCCTTTTCTCCAGCTTCCAAGGAGGCCGTCCAGATCCTGAACCGGTGCCTGGCTGCTGTGTTGGACTGGATGAGGGTGAACAAATTGAAGTTGAATCCAGACAAGACAGAGGTCCTCCTGGTCAGTCGTAAGGCCGAACAGGGTATAGGGTTACAGCCTGTGCTGGATGGGGTCGCACTCCCCCTGAAGGTGCAGGTTCGCAGTTTGGGTGTCCTCCTGGACTCATCGCTGAGCCTGGAACCCCAGGTTTCGGCGGTGGCCAGGGGGACCTTCGCACAACTCAAACTTGTGCACCAACTGCGCCCATACCTTGGGAAGCCTGACATGGCCACGGTGGTCCACGCTCTGGTTACATCTCGTTTGGACTATTGCAATGCGCTCTACGTGGGGTTGCCTTCAAAGACTGTTCGGAAGCTGGAACTAGTCCAACGTTCCGCAGCCAGGTTATTAACTGGAGCGCCGTACAGGGAGCATACAACTCCTCTGTTGAAGCAGCTCCACTGGCTGCCTGTTAGCTTCCGGGCACAATTTAAAGTGCTGGCTTTGGCCTACAAAACCTTAAATGGCTCTGGTCCAACTTACCTCTCCGAACGTATCTTCCCCTATGAGCCGCCCCGCAGATTAAGATCTTCCAGTGAGGCCCTGCTCTCGGTCCCGCCGCCGTCACAGGTGCATTTGGCTGGAACGAGAGACAGGGCTTTTTCGGTGGTGGCTCCGTGGCTGTGGAACTCCTTGTCAAGGGAGATTAGGGAAGCCCCCTCACTCATGTCTTTTAGGAAGCAGCTAAAGACCTGGATGTGGGACCAAGCTTTTGGCCCATCCTAAGATACAGTTGATATAATCTAATGTATTCGCTGGATTAATGTGTAATTGAATACAGAATGGCTCTGACTTTTGGCCCAATGCTACTGGCCCTGTTGTAATGGCCACACAGTGTTTTACTGTTTTAAATGGGGTATGATATTGGTTTTTAAGTGTGTTTTTACGATCGTTTGTTTTACTATATTTTGTATTATATGTGGCATTAATCCTGCCATTATGTAAGACCGCTCTGGGTCCCCCTGGGGGAGAAGAGCGGTATATAAATTAAATAAATAAATAAATAAATAAATAAATAAATAATATTTTCAGATATACTAGTGGCCCTGTCAGTTAATGTCAGAAATTAAGAGCTTTTTTTGTTGACTGCACTGGGTCCTTATTGAAATGTAAATCCAGTGGTTTAAAAAATGGATTTTTCCTCTCTCAAAAAGAGAGCTACAAGAGCCTTCTCTTTCTGGGTTTTGGGTGCCTAGAAGACACTGCTGATAATACTTCATTATGAAAATCCTCCTGTAGTCTATCAGAGTTCATCTTTATACAAACAGAAAGAAGGACCTATTACCAAAAGAAGAACTCTTTATTGTGTTTCTTGAACTGGCAAGCAAGTCATGAGTGTCATTGGCAGCATACAAGCCTCTTGATACTCGATTTGCATGCATGCAGCTGTTTTGGTTTTTTTTTTTACCTAAGAGCAAAACTCTTGGTTATGATATTGCTGAATGGAATCCCCGCCCCGCATTACCACTGCCCTACAAGCTGCAGCTGTGCTCCATAATGAATGTTAAGTGCTGGGCTGCAGAAACCAGCCGTGTGCAGCGTGGCTTTCATAGCAGGTGTGGTTGCAGCAATCCACCCACTAAACATGATCAGTCTTTCCCAACTTTCATCAAGAGGATGACCAATGAGATAAGCCTACCAAGCTGGAATAGTCTTACAGGGACAAAAGCAAAGGAGATGAAAGCCTGATTTAGAGTTCCTGTTCTGTTTATTTTTGCTTTAATAGTGGTGCTGTGTGTTTACCCTGTAATAGCAGGGGTTAGCAGCTGCTATTTGCTCTCTGTGTCGGCTTTAACGCATACTGCAGTGCACAGCATAAATAGCCTGTGTTGTTATTCTCCTAGAGTGTGATATAATAAACAGTCTTTGATTTGCCAGTACAGAGACAGACACTTTGTCAAATTGTCCCCTTTCCATTCTTTCAAAGGACACACTGGATGGGCTATCATTTGCCATCCCCCAAAAAAGAGTCAACTGGGTCAGGAAGTTGAGACCTATGTGGCAGTCACAAGAAGCTTAGATGGAGAAGGTCTTCTTCCAGCCACAGTGCTACTTCAATGTGTCTAAAACTTCTCAATATTCCATTGCCTGCCACACAACAGAAGATGTATTACAGTGGGTACAAGTGATTTTTCTCATGAGATTCGGTACTTGGAAAAGGTATGATTTGGACTACAACTCCCAGGGTCTGCCAGCCAACATTTGAATATACACTGGCTGTAGGACTCTAGGAGCTAACAGTCTAAAATGTAACTTTTCTGATAGGAAGTGTCAAAGAGCTTTGTTGTTGTGAATCTTCAAGTCATTACTACTTATAGGGACCCTGACATTGAGGTTTCTTGGCAAGATTTGTTCAGAGAAGGTTTACCTTTGCCTTTCTCTATGGCTGAGAAAATGTGATTTTCCATTGCTGAGTGGAGATTTGAATAAATAATACATAAATAACTATTTGTATTCTTCCCTATCTTCCCAAGGGCACCTTGGTTTCCAGAATCATAGTCCAACACTCAAACCACTGGACCATTTGGGCTCAATCAACTTTACTAGAGTATTTTCAAGGATCTAAAATAATCCAAAATGTGTGTCTAAAATGTTACATTTTTGAAAATATGTAAAATGCAGCAATAATAATAATATAATAAATTTATTCTTATATCCCGCCCCATCTCCCCGAAGGGCGGCTCACAGCAATAATAAAAACAGTAACAAATTACACATTGTAAAATCAAACAAAAAAAGCAGTCATACAATCAATACATACATCACATGTTAAAAACAAGGAGCTAAACAATTCTAGGCCGAAATAGAGGGCTACATGGAGAAGGTAGCTTCGTGGCAGAAGTCCTCAGCAAGGTATCAATAATCATGGGAGAACACTCTCTAATTAAATGGGCAGACAAATCAACCCCAAAAATTAATCGTCGAAGGCCCTCCGGAAAAGCCAGGTTTTAAGGCTTTTCCGGAAGGCAAGGAGGGTGGGGGCCTGTCTAATCTCCCTAGGGAGTGAGTTCCAGAGGCAGGGGGCCACAGCGGAGAAGGCCCTCTCTCTCGTCCCCACCAGCCGCAACTGCGAAGGTGGTGGAAGCGAGAGGAGGGCCTCCCCCGAAAAGCGAAGAGATCGTGCAGGTTCGTATATAATATATATAATCATATAATATTATAATTATTAATATTAATATTATCTTTGTTTTAGCTGGCTACAACAGATATTTTAATTTCAGAATCCCACCTGTCTGTGGCATTCAGTGCTAGCTGTGACTATTTTGATACACACACACAAACATACACACATACACACAACTATCATGTTTTAGATTACTGTGGGAATGAGAGGAAGCGCTAGTCCTATGTTCCTTATAGGCAAGTAACCATTTAACTGCACCTGTTATGACATGTGAATGCAAATGTTTGTATCTTATTTGCAATTCATGGATACTACTGTACTAAAATGTGCAGATCTGTATCTTAATCAAATACTCACATTGGACTTGACTGATATTTTTGTTTTGTTTTGCTTTGTTTGTTCTACGTGTGTTCAGCAACCATAACACTGTTTAAGTCAGTGAGACTATGATGCCTGGGCCCTAAAAGTTGAATGCAGAGTACCAATTGTGTAGTAATAGTTAGGAAGTAGAGCTTAGAAAGGTTACTATTGGAGCGAACAACTCTCCAGTTAACATAGTCATGCAGTGGGGAGTCTGAAAATTGTACTCCAATAACCAGACTCAGTTAAGAACATAAAATCTGATTAAATTAAAAAAGACTAGTGGGTTAATCTAATCCGGCATCCTTCTTCCCACAGTGACCAATTAGAGGTCTCCTAGAAGCCTACAAGCAGGACTTGAAGTTAATAACCCTCTTCTTCTGTTTGGTGGTATCCTGCTATGTCAAGTGGTTTTTGCAAAAAATATCTTAGAATGTGGAGTGGTAATTGCAGCCTTTGAAAGCAGAAATGTTGAGAAGGCAGGATGTATTATCAACTAATGAACTAGCAGGGTTTTTTTGTTTTTAAAAAGGTAGATTGTCAATGCCCCTGCCTCCTTGGCATCTGACTACTTAGGTCTTGTGTGACTTTCCTGCTGGGTAATTTTCAGAACCTGCTTCCTTCTTCTTCTAATTCAGTTTTTACAACAATAAAAGTTCAAAATACTGACTATGACTAGAATGAGTCTACCCACACAGGCACAAATATATTTCCCCCTTCCGAAATTGCTCATTCTTTGTGTCACTTGACCCTGTTGCTTTTGTGGCAGCAATGCAACCCCCTTTGCCATTTTCTAAAGACACCTAGAGCTTGAAATTGCTCTCATAAATCACCTATTGACTGAGAAATAGCTAATAACAAAGCAGTAATTTCTGGGGGAGAAATGAGTCTGTTCTGCCTATTACAGATCTTGCCAGCAGCGTTTTCTCTGTTTTGAGTGTGGGCGTTATCCTTGGTGGATCCCTGTTGTGGAAAACTGCAAGTGAGATTAATAATAACTAAACCATACTTTTGGAAGAGATTCAGAAGAGAAAGAACCAGCTACCACTATCCAGTTCATTCCTAACCTCAGTAACAATGGTGATTGATAGATACATGGCTAAAGGTCTACTCTATCTTGATGAAATCATCAGATCTCAAGGAGAAGACTGGGAGTCTGTTCCACGTATTTAGCCTATTGGCTTGGCATATTCATATGGCATAAAGCACTGGAACCAATAGGCCTGTGAGACATTCACTTGAAGAAAGGATATGATTGGAATGGGGGGTGGGGTCTGTTAGGAAATAGTAGATATGAAAATTATATTTAGAGCAGTGGTTCTCTACCTATGGGTCCACTGATGTTTTGGCCTACAACTTCCAGAAATCCCAGCCAGTTTACCAGCTGTTAGGATTTCTGGGAATTGAAGGCCAAAACATCTGGGGACCAACAGGTTGATAACAATTGATTTAGAGAATGGCAGTGGTAAATCACTGTTTTCTGAAAGCACTATGAAAATCATTGAATTGTTTTAAATATCCAATGTGAAGACCAATGTTTGTCACAATTCATCCGCTGGTATCCAATGGAGGTGAACTGTACTGGAAAGGGGTTTCTGGCTCCAGATGTTGTCTCTATCCCTTAATGTGACAATCTGGTAGTGAAACGAACTGAGAAACCCTCTCCTTAATAGGACTTGTCAAGAAAGAGAGAAGGACGAAAGAGAGAAGGATGAACGTTATAGGTACTAATATCTTGTAAATAGAAATAATCAAGCATTTAACATAGAGAGGCAACCACCCAGAAATCTCCCAAAAAACTACTAGGAGGCCTTTTTGATAATAATAATTATAATAATCTTTATTTATATCCCAACCCCAATCCAACAGGACTCAGGCGGTTTACAAAAAAATAAATACAAGACTAAAGCAAGAACAAATAATATATAATACGTAATGACAAAATTAAAAAAAACAGCTAATTAAAAATAACAGTATCATAGTAAAATACACAGTTTGAATTTTTACTGGATTTAAAAACATATTGTGCACCAGGTCAAAACCAGTTCAAGCCAGTTGAGGTTTGTACAGCTATAAAACCACCATCATGATAAGTAATAATTAGTCGGTTCTGAACACCTGCTTTCCATGTCGATATTTTAAGTTCTTTCCTGAAGGTAGCTAGAGAGGGGGCCTGTCTGATTTCTTTGGAAAGCACATTTCAGAGCCGAAGAGCCACTACCAAGAAGCTGTGCTTGTGAGAATGGTGGAACCATGAGAAGGACCTACCCGGAGGACCTTAAGGCCCAAATGGGTTCATGGGGGAGATGTGGTCACGTAAATATGCTGGACCCAAGCCATTAAACCTCCTCATCTGGCAGTATTTATGTGGTTCTTGGGATCTTGGTATTTAATGTTTCCTTAGCTTACCATTTGGTTTCAATTATTTGGACTATTGACTTTGTATAACAGATTCTAGACTGGTTGAGACCTTGCTCCTGCAGACACACTTTTAATCTTCAATGAAAGTTGTGGACTGCCCATGCGTGAGCAGGACTAGTTTAATTTATATGTATAAGCCTCTCTACAACAACCTGTATCTTTAGGCACTTGCTTCCTGTAGGGATAGGACTATAGTGTTAACTAGGAAATCATGGTGAGTCAAAATTTTCTTGACTTCCACCCTCTAGCAAAAACACTACACACATATGAAAATTATACACTAGAAAATCCTCCAAATCACAATTCATGTAGGGCAGGGCATGGCCATCTCCATTGCACAAGACATTGTAATAGCCAGTATTTTCTTTTCTGACAAACATCTAATATTATTATTCACATGCAGTGTTGTGTTTGGGGGGGGGCGTTCTGTGTTTACTCATGGAACAGTTTCCATAGTTGGAGGTCAATGGAAATGATTTTGATGGTATACAGCTTGTTTACACAGCCTCGGCATGAGATACTTGTGAAAACTGGGGAGGGGGGGAAGCATTAGTAATGTGCTGCTAGAGAAGAATTCTACATATGCCATGGGTCACAAAAAAAGGCAAATGAAAATTGCCTAGAGCAAATTGGATGACTAAACTAAGGCTCTTATACTTCGGCATGTCATGAGGTGACTCACTGGAAAAAATGATAATGTTCAGTAAAGGAGAAGAGAGTAGGAAAAGAGGAGGATCATACTATAGATAGACTTTTACAGTCAACGAAGTCACCACTTGATTTTGCAAGATCTGACCAGGACAGTTAATAGGTGAGGCTTTTGGAGTTATCTCTCTCATAAGTACAATGACGCAACTTGATGGCAAAGCAAGACAACAAACACTAACTAGATGCCCCAGAGAGTGCTGTCCTGCCAACAGATTTCTATGGAACTCTCAGTGCAGTAAGATTTCCTGTAAAGACAGCTCTCCGCCTTCTTCATGCAAAATTCACATATAGAAAGCTCAGTTGTCCCTTCCCATCATCTGGTGGCAAGGAGATTGAGTCATCCTCATTCTTCACCTTTTTCACTCACTCTCTCCCGACCCCCACACACACCTTAATTCACATGAAACACATCACACAGCAGTTTTTGTGGTACAATTTTCTTTTGTCATGTTTAAAACAGCACTGCCTCGGGACGCTATAGAACTGGAAGGGATTTTGTTGTTTCTTTGCAGCATTAGATTCCTTTAAGGTCTTTTAGACTAACTTAGCCCCATTAGATTACAGTCAGTCTTCAAGTTACGAACAAGATCGGTTCTGTAGCTTTGTTCTTAAATTGAGTTTGTATATAAGCCAGAACAGGTACATTTTAAAGTGTAACTCCAGCCATATACGTATATATATTCACTCCTGAATGAGGTATCATGGGGGAAAGATGTTTCAGCTGAAATTTTATCACCGATCCCTACGCTACCCAAAGCAGAGAGAGAGAGAGAGAGAGAGAGTATAGTGATTGGCTGCTATTATTATTATTATTGACACAACGACGTTGTATGACACAGCAAACAAGATAGATATGCTGGATTTCGTTTCACAAAATCACAAGTCGAACACTTCCCAAGTGTCTAGGTCTGTGTGATGTATTTTCGGATGATGCGTGCAGATCCCAGTAAGGTGGCCTTTTGCAGTTGGCAGATCGTAATTTTGTCAATGTCTATTGTTTCCAAATGACGGCTGAGATCTTTTGGCACGGCACCCAGTGTGCCCATCACCACTGGGACCACCTGCACTGGTTTCTGCCAGAGTCTTTGAAGTTCAATCTTGAGGTCCTGATAGCGGCTGAGTTTTTCCTGTTGTTTTTCTTCAATGCGATTATTATTATTATTATTATTATTATTATTATTATTATTATTATTATTATTTGAAACACAACAAGATTAGTCCACAGCAGACACTCTGCTGGCTGTTGAATTAGATCACACGTCGGACACTTTCCAAGTGTCTAGGACTGTGTGATGTATCGGTGAATAATGCGTGCAGATCCCAGTAAGGTGGCCTTCTGCAGCTGGCAGATGGTAATTTTGTCAGCGCCGATTGTGTTCAAGTGCAGGCCAAGGCCTTTAGGCACTGCACCCAATGTGTCGATCACCACTGGGACCACCTTGACTGGCTTGTGCCAGATTCTTTGTAGTTTGATCTTAAAATCCTCATATCGTGTCAACTTTTCCAGTTGTTTCTCCTCAATCCTGCTGTCACCTGGGATTGCGACATCGACAATCCATACTTTGTCTTTTAACACAATTGTGAGGTCAGGAGTACTGTGCTCCAAAACCCTGTCTGTCTGAATTCGGAAGTCCCAGAGTAGCTTGACATGCTCATTCTCTGTAACTTTTTCCAGCTTGTGATCCCACCAGTTCTTTGTCGCAGGCAGATGGTATTTGTGGCACAAGTTCCAATGAATCATTTGAGCAACGGGCTTATGCCTCTGCTTGTAGTCTGTCTGTAGTCTGTCTGTGCGATCTTTCTGCAGCAGCTGAGGACCTGATCTATTGTTTCATCTGCTTCATCTGCTTCCTTGCATTTGGGATCTGTTGTTGACTTTTCTATTTTGGCTTTGATGGCATTGGTTCTAATGGCTTGTTCTTGGGCTGCTAGAATCAGGCCCTCTGTCTCCTTTTTCAAAGTTCCATTTGTGAACCACAGCCATGTTTTTTCTTTGTCAATTTGACTCTCGATTTTTCCTAGGAACTGTTCATGGAGAGCCGTCTTTTGCCAATTTTCTTTTCTGCACCGGATTGTGTTTTTACGGTATTCACTCTTTGTCTTTTGAACTTGAAGCAGTTTACTACTGTTGACTTCCCTCAATGTTGGTTCTTGACTGCCTTTCACATAATCTGCCAGGGCATGTTTCTCTTCCTCTACCGTTTGTTTCACTTGCAAAAGCCCTTTACCTCTTGATTTTCTGGGCAGGTAAAGTCTGTCAACATCACTATGCGGGTGTAATGAATAGTGGATTGTCATCCGTTTTCTTGTCTTTCTGTCCAGATCATCTAGCTCTGCTTGTGTCCAGTTCACAATTCCAGCAGTGTATCTAGTGACAGGGATGGCCCAGGTGTTGATAACCTTGATCATATTTCCACCATTTAATTTGCTCTTCAAAACCTTTCTGCCTCTTTGGATATATTCTTTGCTGGCCACATTTTTCACATGAACATGCTTGATATTTTCCAACTGTAGTATGCCCAGATATTTATAGGCTTCAGGCTGATTGCACTTTATGGTTTGTCTATTTGGCATTTCTATGCCCTCGCTGTGAGTCATTTTCCCTTTCTTTAATGCCACTGTGGCACATTTGTCTAGGCCAGGGGTCCCCAAACTAAGGCCCGGGGGCCAGATGAGGCCCTCCAAGGTCATTTACCTGGCCCCCACACTGATGTATAATATAAATTTTTTATATCAGTTTTAATAATGAAATATATTGTATATACTTATGATATTGATAATAATATTATCATTTTATACAATACAATAATAATTATAATATCATATAATAATATTAATTATATGTTATATATTACATATAATATTACAGTATAGTGGTATAGTTCAATATAGTAATATATAATGCTAAAATTGTGCTATGCTAATAATACAATATATTGTATGTACATACAGCTGCTCTGAGTTCCCTTTGGGGTGAGATATGAATGCAGTAATTGAATAAATAAATAATTTTAGACTTAGGCTCGCCCAGAATCTGAAATGACTTGAAGACAGACAACAACAAGAATCCTAATTAACCTGACTATCTCATTGGCCAGAAGAAGGCACACACTTCCTATTGAAAGTCTGATAGGTTTATTGTTTTCATTTTTAAATATGGTATTGTTCTTTCATTGTTATTGTTGTTGTTTTGCACTACAAATAAGACATGTGCAATGTGCATAGGAATTTGTTCGGGTTTTTTCCTCAAATGATAACCCGGCCCCTCAACAGTCTAAAGGATTGTGGACTGGCCCTCTGCTTTAAAAGTTTGAAGACCCCTGGTCTAGGCCGAACTCCATATTGATGTCAGCGTTGAAGATTCTGACTGTGTTGGTCAGTGATTGGATTTCCGTTTCTGATTTTCCATAAAGCTTTAGATCATCCATGTACAGCAAGTGGGAAATTTTTGGTGAATTTCTTGCTATCTGGTAGCCCAGGTGTGTTTTCTGTAGAATTACTGACAGAGGGACCACTGCAATTATGAACAGCAGTGGTGACAGTGAGTCGCCCTGGAAAATTCCTCTCCTGGTGTTATCAGTTCCATAGCTTTCGTTGCCCACAAACAACTCAGTTTTCCATTGTTTCATTGCCTTTTCGGTGAACTTTCTAATATTTTCACAAACCCCGATGACATCTAGACATTTTATGATCCAACAATGTGGCATTGAGTCAAATGCCTTTTTGTAATCAATCCAAGTTGGTTGAAACAGTGGTTTGCTCTGCGGCCTTTGCAATTCTCCAGCATCATTTTGTCAATCAGAAGCTGATCTTTGATGCCCCTGCTTCTTCTTTTATTGCCTTTTTGTTCTATGAATTAGTCTCCTGTTTTAATATTGTATGCTTCATGTCGATTTTATCGATTGTTTTACTGATACAGTAGAGTCTCACTTATCCAAGCCTCGCTTATCCAAGCTTCTGGATAATCCAAGCCATTTTTGTAGTCAATGTTTTCAATATATCGTGATATTTTGGTGCTAAATTTGTAAATACAGTAATTACAACATAACATTACTGCATATTGAACTACTTTTATTGTCAAATTTGTTGTATAACATGATGTTTTGGTGCTTAATTTGTAAAATCATAACCTACTTTGATGTTTAATAGGCTTTTCCTTAATCCCTCCTTATTATCCAAGGTATTCACTTATCCAAGCTTCTGCCGGCCCGTTTAGCTTGGATAAGTGAGACTCTACTGTAATTGAAGTTTTATTGGTATAATTGTTTTATTGTTGTATCATTGATATTTGATTGTTTTATCGGGCTAGGCCCCATGTAAGCCGCCCCGAGTCCCTTCGGGGAGATGGGGCGGGGTATAAAAATAAAGTTGTTGTTGTTGTTGTTGTTGTTGTTGTTGTTATTATTATTATTATTATTATTATTATTATTATTATTATTATTATTATTATTATTGGCAAGATGTTATTTTCCTCCAAGTAATCCTGGATTTGATCAGCTATTATGCCTGTCAGCAGTTTGAACATTATAGGCAGGCATGTTATTGGCCTGTAGTTTCCTGGTATTGCCCCTTTTGCTGGATCTTTCTGTATCAAATATGTCTTCCCAGTTGTTATCCATTTGCTAATGTGTCCAGTTTTCAGCATCTCATTAAATTGTTTGGCTATTTTTGAGTGCAGGCTACTCAGATATTTAAGCCAAAATCAGTGCAGTTGATCATTGCCAGGTGATGTCCAGTTCTTGACTTTGTTCACTCTTTCAGTGATCATTTCTGTTGTTATTTCCAAGGTTCTCATTTTGTTCTCTGAAAATTTATTTTCAAAGTCTTTTATCCACTCAGCTTTTTTGATGTAACATTTTTCTGTTTCCCACAGATCTTTCCAGAATGCATTTGTAGCTGTTTTTTCTGGTTTTTCATTTTTCACAGCCACCTGCTGATTCAGACTCTGGTAGAACCGCCTCTGATCAGATTGAAAGAGTTGGTTTTGTTTGTATTGGATGACTCTAGCTTCATACCGCTCAATTTTTCTGGCTGTTGCCGTGATCTGTTGTTTCACAATTTCAAGAGCTTCTTCAATTTTTCTTGTGTTCAGCCAATATTTTTTAATCAGGTAATTCTTTGTTTTGACATTCTTCAGTTTTTGCTCCTTCATGTTTTTTAGATTGCTTGCATCTGATCGTAGGCTCCTGATTTGTAACTCCAGCCTTATTTTCCATTTTGGTTTTCCAATCATTTTTCTTGCGGGTTTCAGTTGTTGTATCCCCAGTTCTTGTGTTACAATCACTGCTGTGCTGTATGCAAGCTGGTTGGTTTCTTCCATTGTTATTATCTCAACAGTTGCGATTGTTGTTGTTGTTGTTTCCTACCCACCTTTCCTCACAGCTTCAGGCAGGTTACAACATTGCTGAAACACATTATCAAAACACATAATCATTTAAAAACACTCCGTAGAATACACATATTTCCATAAAATACATTTATCTGGGTAATGGTATGGAGCACAATTCCTTTGGGAAACGTGGCACAGTAGCCCCTTACAAGAAGGGTACTACCATTTACTGCCCTATAAAATCAAGGGAATGAGGTATTAATAGGTGGATGTAAAAATCTGAAAAGAGTGACTGTGGATATGTATTACATTTTTAAAGGCCTTATCTTATGCAAAACATGTATTACACTACATTTCCCACACTTGGCTCCAAGAGGCCTGCAATATCCAGAGATTTTGTCTTCCTCTCCTCACTTTTTTTAGAATGCCACCTAGACAGTCAAGCCCAGGAAGCTTAACAGTCCAGATAGTCAATCGGGATAGAACAGATTGGGCATGATCTAATGAGAAAAGGAGTCAGGAGAACATAGAATCACAGTAAAACAGTGGTTCCCAACCTTTGGTCCTCCAATTGTTTTAGACTCCCAGAAATCCCAGCCATGTTACCAGCTGTTAGGAATTGTGAAAGCTTAGGTCCAAAACCTCTGCAGGATGAAAGATTGGGAACCACTTCACTAGAAGCCTAGACATTCCCACTCTGTAAATATCCAGGTCCCCCAGTGCAATTCTATGTTCAAGATCTGGCAGAAGGTGACTATAGAGTCATGTTGGAAGATCTAGAGATTCCCATAGAGAAGTGCCTTAGCTTCTTTAAGGCAAGAAATAGTTAGGGGGTGTGGCTTTTTCACTTGTATGGGGTATTGTGACCCTAACCTCAGAAAAATGTTGGCGTGCTGACTGTGCTTAATTATTATGTTTCTTTAAAATCAGATGGTGCTCTGTGTTTCAAAACATTCTCATAAATATTGTTATCCCAGATTCCGTGGGGTTACCATTGGTTTTCTGGACATGCCCATTCAGTCCAGGTAGCACCATGTTTTGGATCAGTGCTGGATAACAAATGATCAAAATGGTCCTGGCATGGATCTTCAATCAGTTTTACAAATGAGAATTTGACTAAATGGGAATAGCCTACTTTCTCAATATTAGTGTTTACCTAAATGTAGCAACAAATGAGGAATACTAACTCCTTGGAATCTTTTGGGATTGCATTTCAGTAAAGTACCTTCAAATGCCGGCATGCCTCTGAAAGAATGCAAATATATTGAGAGAGAGTGAGTTGTTTCAGGAGGACATAAACTATTCCTGAATATCTGATTCAATCCAACATATACTCGTTCCTGTACTAATGGTTATATACACAGGATTCAATTTTGTGCGTCTTTTCTCATCATGCTGCAGCACTGAGTTTTGGATGTATTTTACTGTTCTATAACAACCATGAAAAGATACTGAAACTCTGCCCTGTGGCTGAGCTGAATTTGGCCAGCCTAGTTTTCAACTTGCAGTATGAGTTGATTTGCCTCATTTTGCACCTTTGAAATTTAGGACAAACCTAAATGAACATCAATGTAGTCCAGCAGGTAGAAAGTGAGTTACAGATCTGGAGAACCTCTTTTATTCCCATTTTGCCACTGACATTGTGAAATCTTGTGTATGTATAGTTTTACTTCCTATTTGTAAAATATTCTGTTTAGTTGGTTATTGTGAAAATAAAGGAGCATGGGTGAAGTAATTTGTCAATTAGTAGCACTATGTTCATGACGTTCAAATGGGGAAAGGCTCAGTGGTATGGCACAAGCTTTCTATGCAGAACATAGCAAGTTCGCCTTCTGAGAAGATTCCAAGGACCAGAATCTTTGATAGTTCAGAGATTTGACTCCATGTAAAGCAGTGATTTATTTTCCTATGTCTGCCAGAACAAAACACAGCACTATTATCTCAGGCTCATATCTGTGAAGGACAGGATGATAGGGCATCACAGATAAAAGCAGGCAGGAAAATAAAGATCCCCCTGATTATTCACTCAGGAATAAAATGACTGTGTGGTGTACAGGACAGGTCAATATGTGGAATTAGGAATTGAGGTAGCCTGGAATCAATGAGAAAGCACAGGGCTAATGATTTGAACAAGACAGGCTATTTGGAAACCAAACAAAATAAAAGGATAGCACTTAGGAAAGCAACAGCAAGGCAAAAATTGCTAATACAAAGTACTTTTTTATTTCACAATGCTGTAGCCCACACACCAATGCTCTTAATTATTTCATCCTGTCACTTGCCGTCCACAAAGCATATTCGTACACCCTTCACAGCAGAATTTGAAATATTATTTTAAAAGAATGTGTTACAATAAGTTTAATCATTATTTTTCAAAACTGGAGCCCTCCCAACAAAATGACCTTTCCAAAATATTTGAGATTTTTGTTACAGTCTTTGCATCATATCATGAAAGCAGTATCATTAAATTTTTATTACTCTAAAAGTAACATGTTAAAGGAGAGGTCATCACTTGTCATGTGTAATTTCCACATTATCCGCTAGAAGCCTTTTCCTCCCGCCCTCTTACATGTATGTAAGGTGGAAAACAGCAGAGAATATTAGTTCAAAATATGCTTCCCTCCCTCTGTCTAGGTAAGAAGGAATAACAGATCATTAATATGGTGTCATGGGTGGCACTATTTGCCTATGTTGCTCAGAGAGTCAAAGAATCATAGAGTTGGAAGAGACCACAAGGGCCAACCCCCTGCTATGCAGGAACATACAGTTAAAGCTTCCCCAACAGAGGGCCATCTAACCTCAGCTGAGACTCCACCACACTCCGAGGCAGCATATCCCACTGCCAAACAGCTCTTACTATCAGGATGTTCTTCCTTATATTTAGGTGGAATCTCTTTTCCTGCAATCTGAATCCATGTCTCTGTGCTCTGTGTCCTAGTATCTGTGTCCTAGTCTCAGCAGAAAACAAGCTTCCCCTCTTCTCAATGTGACATCCTTTCAAATATTTTAACATGGCTATCATGTCCCCTCTCAGCCTTTCTCCAAAATAATAATAATCAGGACCTCAAGATTGAACTTCAAAGACTCTGGCAGAAACCAGTACAGGTGGTCCTGGTGGTGATTGGCACATTGGGTGCAGTGCCAAAAGATCTCAGCCGGCATTTGGAAACAATGGACATTGACAACATTATGATCTGCCAACTGCAAAAGGCCACTTTACTGGGATCTGCACGCATCATCCGAAAATATATCACACAGTCCTAAACACTTGGGAAGTGTTCAACTTGTGATTTTGTGATACGAAATCCAGCATGTCTATCTTGTTTGCTGTGTCATGCAATGTCGTTGTGTCAATAATAATAATAATAATAATATAATGATAATAATAATGATGCTTTATTTATATCCCACCCCCTCTCCCCAGGGGGACTCGAGGTGGCTTACAACAAAGAAGATATAACAACAACAACAACAACAACAACAACAACAACAACACAGTAATAATAATAATAATAATAATAATAATAATAATAATAATAATAATAATAATAATAATAATAATGCTTTATTTATAACCCGGCCTATCTCCCTGCACATAACCATATCAAAAGAGTTAGATCAAAACAGCAAATCAAAAGGACAAATCATGATACCTAGAGACATCACTAATAAATATAAAACTACAGTAGAGTCTCACTTATCCAACACTCGCTTATCCAACGTTCTGGATTATCCAACGCCTTTTTGTAGTCAATGTTTTCAATAAATCGTGATATTTTGGTGCTAAATTTGTAAATACAGTAATTACTACATAGCTTTACTGCGTATTGAACTGCTTTTTCTGTCAAATTTGTTGTAAAACGTGATGTTTTGGGGCTTAATTTGTAAAATCATAACCTATTTTGATGTTTAATAGGCCTTTTCTTAATCTCTCCTCATTATCCAACATATTCGCTTATCCAACATTCTGCTGGCCCGTTTATGTTGGATAAGTGAGACTCTACTGTATATAATAATTAAGGCATATAATATACTAAAAACATTACAAAACCAACTCTTAGGAAGAACAGTTTAAAGCTACAGACAATGCAGTTGCTGTTGCTTGCCTTTGGTCTAAAATTATTTAGCTGCTTGTGCTCCCTTTTTTATCAGTTCTAAACTTATTTATTTATGCAATGCTTTTGACACGAAATAAATAAAACATGACAAAGACAATAAACATACTAAACATACCCGACTCCCTCAGCCGTTCCTCAAAGGGAACCTTTGATCATTGGTCGCCCTTTTTTGGACATGTTCACATTCTCAATCTAGGCAGCAGTAGATTTTAAAACACTACTTGTGTCATTTCATTTCTGGGGCCTTCATTCTCATCAGCCATCTTTGATATCCAGTAGCCTTGGTTCAGACTGTCTCAGAACAGAGACTCAAAATGGAATTGTCCAGTCTGTTTTAGAAAGCCAAGATGTGGTTCCCATTCATTCAATATGCATTCAATTTGCAAATGACTATTTTCAAGTTGTTGACCCACCAGATTCACATTCTCTCCACAGAGTTAATACACTTTATAAACATAAACTCTATGTATCTTTTGGGGTTTTTTGTTAGGTTTTTAAAATGAATTTAACATAAAAGATTTAAAGTAAAATATTTTACATTTTTTAAAAGGAGGAACAGGGTACACAAAAAAGAAACTTCTCAGATGCTTTTGTTGTTTAATTTTTTAAATGACAATATAAATAAGTAAAACATTTACATAAAAGGCATATCAACATTATCAATTAACCATGTACAAGGGGGAAATCCATAAAACTTCCTACAGCAGATTATACTGCTGTATAGAGATCCAGGTTATACATAGCTTCCATAAACCCCAAAAATGGCATGAGACATTGGCAAAACATGTGTCTTTTCTACTATTTCCTTAGATAAACACACTCCATTAGTTTAGTCCTCTCTGCAACTTTCCAGACTTTACATAACCATTCTTTCAAAGTAGGGATAGCAATGCGCTCCATGTTTTGTTTTGTTTTTTGCACACAAAGCTCTAACAGCAATGAGATTCTGAAGGATTTTTTATATTTAAGTTTTACTTAATCAAGCTGAATAATTAGAGGCTTGCAATATTGTGGAATTTTAATAGTTCAGAGAGTATTCACATATCCACTAACCTTTCATAGATGAAAACCTGTATATGTGTGGCCAAGCAATTTCAGACTGAGTACAAGGTGGTAAGTTGTTGTGACTGCGCCTTCGGGGATTATGGTTGATGGGGATGGAATTCGAAGAGGAAGAAAAAACCCTCGTGATGAGGATTCACTGGAGGAGTTGCGCAGGAAGCGACTTAGAGAGCTATATGGGGGATCTTCTGAGGAAGATTCAGATGGGGAGATGGATGCTGAGGAACAGGTAGTGGCTGGGGAAGTGGGCACTGAATGGGCACAGCCACCGGAGATGTCTGGGGATTTGGGGTCTATGGATACTTCTGAACCTGGGGTTTCTGCAGGAGCTGATCCCAATTGGGATGCTTGGAGAAGGGAGGATGGTTCTTTAAGTGTTCATGGGGCTAAGTGTGGGCAGGATGATTGGGACTCCGACGAATTGCTAGGTACTCCAGATCCACGAGCTCTAGATGTGTGGAGCTCAGACTCTGAGTAGATTTGGGACACCTGGTGTTTGGGTGTGAGTGTTTGGTCACCCAGGAGGAAGGGGAATAAAATGGGAATGTTTGGCCACTGCACTTTGCGTGTGGCAAGGTGTTGCTGAGGCGCCATTGGGATCTCTGTGTTTCCATGAAGACTGGACTTGGACTATGATTTGAATCTACTGTTATCACCTAGCTTGGCTCTCGCTGTGTCTTATCGTGGACCTGTTTTGGATTACTGCACCCTCTTCAGACCTTGGATCGGAATTTGACCTTGCTATTGCCTTCGCCCTGTGATTGATGACTACTATCGGCTTTTGACTCCTGGCTTGCTCTTTGGACACCGCTGTTATCTCCTGACCTGACCTTGGAATCCCGGACGACGTCTTTTCACCATCCTTTTGGAGCCTTCGGCTTTATCCACATTGTGGAAGCAGTCTACTGCATTCTTAGTTTGTTTGTTTGTTTCCTGACCAATTTGGTGTTTTCTTTTGGGAACTGTTCCTTTGAAAACTACAGAGCCGGCTGGCAGGGCTTGGACTCAGAAAGTGCAGTTTGCACTAAGTTTGTTTAGCTTTGTTTTTACCTGCTTGTGTTGCTGAATTATATTTTTGTTTGAACTGCTCTTGAAGCACTGATAGTGAAGTGTTTCAAGGTTTTTTCTGTGTTAACATTACTTTTTGGCTTATCTGCTGAATAAACTCTATTTTTGTTCGCTAATTGGCGTCTGACTCTTGACATAAGTTATCAGTGAGGAAGAACACAAAAGCTAGGAGAGTCTGCAATAGTTTGCCTTGGCCTGAGTCTATTAGAAAAGGCAAATTTCTGCCCATCCTCTCCTCTTCTCCCATTGAGTTGAATGCAAATGGTATTGAAATCAGTTTACAGTAGCTTAAGCTGAGTGCAAAGGGAGAAAGTGGTAAGAAGAACTTTAAAAGTACCTGAAAAAATGAGATAATAATTAATTGAGACTTTCCCTGCCAAACCAGGGAGACTGGATGGTATAGCATAATTAGGACAAGGGGTATATGCATAATGCCATGGAACCAGTGTCAGTTCTAATTAGACCTAACAAAAATAGTTTAGATGATTCAGGATTGGCTATGCAGCACACAGAGCTTGGACTTGGTGCAGGCCAACACCAAGGACATCTGGATGTGGTGCCGCCCTCATCCCCACCAGAACGACAAACAATTACTGTCCAGTCAGCTTCACGTCGATACTAGGCAAGATTCTGGAAAAGATTGTTAAGGAAGTGGCCTGCAAACACTGAGAAAGGAATATGGTCATAGCTAATAGTCAACACAGATTTATCAAAAACAAGTCATGCCAAACTAATCTGATCCCTTTTTTCTATAGAAGTACAAGTTGGGTAGATGCAAGGAATGCTGTGGATGTAGCATATCTGGATTTCAGTAAGGCCTTCGACAAGGTCCCCCATGACCTTCTGGCAAACAAACTAGTCAAATGTGGGCTAGGTAAAACTACAGTTAGGTGGATCTATAATTGGCTAACTGAACAAACCCAAAGGGTGTTCACCAATGCATCTTCTTCATCCTGGAAAGAAGTGACAAGTGGAGTGCCGCAGGGTTCCATCCTGGGCCCGGTTCTATTCAACATCTTTATTAATGCCTCCTTGGAGGCTTTTAAGCAGAGGCTGGATGGCCATCTGTCGGGGGTGCTTTGAATGCGATTTCCTGCTTCTTAGCAGGGGGTTGGACTAGATGGCCCATGTGGTCTCTTCCAACTCTACTATTCTATGATTCTATGATTCTAATGACTTAAATGAAGGGTTAGAAGGCATGATCATTAAGTTTGCAGGCAATATCAAGTTGGGAGGGATAGTGAACAGAATCCAAAACAACAGGAACAGAATTCAAAAGGATCTTAACAGATTAAAGAGATGGGCGGAAACTAACGAGTGCAGGGTGCTCTGGAGCTTCCTCAGCTTTTCCTAACATTGGATAAAATCAGATAGACTATTTTTACCTGTGTTAAGGACTGGAAGTATGTAGATAGGCCCTGAGATAGTTGCCTCACTCTGCCTGATGGTAAAGCCATCAGCCCTTGCTTTATGCAGTCCCTATAAGATTTTTTCATGCAAGTAGGATGAGCATGTTGATCCATTGTACTTTTAAACACCCCAGTGTGGTGGTGTGAGGGGGAGCTGCATTTCCATTATTATATTGCCACCCTCTTGAACAGTCACATTCACAGATGCAAATCTCCCCTTCTGTTCTGCGACATCAAACATTTATGATCCCCTGCATTAAAAGTCTCCCTCTCTCTCTCTCTCTCTCTGCTCAGCCGATGTGCACACAAGGAGACACACTCTAATAGGACATGGTGAGCAGTGAGGCTGTGAGGAATAATTTAGATTTGGCTGGAGGAGCATAATGCTTTTTTAATTGCCATCAAGTGCCATGATGCAGGCATGTATTATTGATAGTGATTATCCCCATAAAGTGCTCAGTTCTTGTGCATGGAGCTTTGACATTTCATTTCTCACTGTGTCCTTTGTTCCCTTCTTTTGCCTTCTTCTGAGCATTGGGAGGGGAGACTCATTTCTGCTCATCATTCCAACACTTCCCCCATCTTTTCACCATTTCTCACTTTGCCCCCCCTCTCCCAATTGTACCACATCTTGTCCCTTCTTTGATTAGAGATTTTTTTTTCTTTCTTCCTCTACCACCCCATTTCTCTAACCTTTTTTGTATTTTTGCTATTTATTTATTTATTTGAATCCTCCTTCCTCATCCACCGTTCACATCCATTTCATAGCATTTGCTTTCTTCTACATGTATTTAAAGCAGGGATGTGGAAACTGCAGTCCATAGTTTATATTTTTCCTTTGGGGCTCCACAGCCCCTTCTGGGGATGGAGATTTTTCAGACTGAAAACATATCCAAGCTGCTTGCAAATACACCCACGCTGTTTACTTTCCCTCTGCAATCCTACCAATGGACAGAAACATTCTGAAAGATGGCACTGCTGCCTGAGAACAGAAACCATAAGTAATATTCTACTTCCATTATACTGCTGCTGTGTTGGTACAACCAATAGATTTACCTTCTTGTGCAGATAGGCACAAGAAGGTAAAAATGGCCCTGATCTTGTTTCTCACAATCCACTATACACTGAGAGAGACACTTTGGCTAATTGCTCTGTTCTAAAGAAAGCCATCTTCTAAATTGTGCACCAGGAAGTCATTAAATCATGGAGCAGATTATTCAAACTGACTGAACCGATGGAATAAGGAGGTGCTTCCTGCATTTCTCCTCCCCAGAATGGAGAAAAGAAGCTGTAACAGTGTGAAAAAATACATGTTTACATACAGAAGGTCCTAGTTTCAGTTCCTTGACTTCTCTAGGTACGGGAAGAAAACACCCTTCCTGAGACTCTGCAGAGCTGCTGCCAGTTTATTCCCAAAATGGGTTCAGTTCCTTTCATTGCTCCTTTAAACGTCAGGGCAACTCCCAGATGTCATTTACTGCAGTAATGACATGGGAGTCATCAGCTCCACTGTACTCAGTATAAGTGAGGGCCCATCCAGACAGGCCCAAAACACGGGACTTGTCTCAGTTTTTACTGGAAACATCCAAATGACGCCTCCGGCAAAAGCAAATTGATATGGAATACACCAAGTTTCCTTCATTTCTTCCATATTAATTAAATACCCCCTCACTAGATCTGGGCCTTCCTGAAAGGCCTGGGTCTAATGAGGTATTGGGCCTTTGGGGACTGACTTCCAGGGTGATATTCTGTGACACCGGGGGTGAGTCCCCACATCCATCCCACACCTTTGGGCTCCTGGAGCCCAAAGGTGCAAGAGGGTGCCTATCGCCCACCCCCTCCCTTCCCAGCCCCTGTTTTATCCCCTAAAACTTACTTTTAAAAAATCCCTGGCAGCCATGAAGCCTCTCCTCATGTCCTCCTGGCATGAGAAAATGACGTGTGATTGGGATAGCATGTAACCACTTCCTGGAGTTGTGGAAGGAGGTGTGGACTAGAACTCATATTTAACCCATTTCAGTGCAGGTTTTAGCCCTGTGTGGAAGGGCCCAAAGACTCCAATATTCCGAAAGCTGGCCTGAAACTGGATGGATGGATGAATGAATGAATATTTGTATAGGAGTTTTGACAAGTACAGAGCTGCTTGGAGGAACAAAACTTTGTTGTTGTGTACCTTCATTGTTTCTGACTTACAGTGCTTCTAAAGTGAATCTACCATGGGTTTGTTTTTGGGTTTGTTCTGGGGTTGTTAAAGGGTGGTTTCCTTCCTTTGAGGCTGAGAGAGTGGGACTTGCCCACAGTCACCCAGTGTGTTTTCATTGCTGAGTGGGGATTTGAACCCTACTCTTGAGATCCATGGTCCTGTGCTGCACAATGTTGGCTCCTTTGTCATCCTCTAAAAATTGAACAATTGTCAAAGATAGGAAGCTAGAACTATAGATGATCTTCTCTATATATTAAGACGGTTTAAGTTGTATCTTTTATGTAGGACTTGGCTATGTGGACATCTGTTTGCTGTGTTATGAAAGTGGTAAAAACAATGTAAAATTTTCTCTAGCCTGAAATGTGTGGGCAACCTTGCCACATTTTCTGTTGTACTTGGCTATGTATGAGTAAGAAAAACAGTCATGCTGAGTTTTCTTGCAGTTACATTTGAAAGCAGTGTCACAGTGTAACAATACAGCATGAAGTGAGGCATTTTTAATATGACAACTTACTTAATTGTGTTTTAATAAGATAACTTGTGTAATTATGTTTTAACAACTTCATCATCTGTTTTTTAGTTTTATCTTGTTTTAGCCTTTACGTAAGCTGCCTTGGGTCCCATGCTGGGAGAAAAGTGGGATATAAATAAAATAATATCTCATAAAAATTATAATTGGATTTCTGAAAAGAGAGACTGTTCTTAGTCAACATAAGAAGCTGCAGAGAGCTATGGATAACTTAGTGAAAGAGCCAAATTCCTCACTATACTGAGAAGAATCATAGAATCATCGAGTTCAATCCCTTGCACAATGTAGGATCTCAGCTAAAGCATCCCCAGCAGGAAGCAGGATTGTGGCTACTGGCTAGACAAAGGCCGGGAAGATTAATTATTAAGTCCATAGGAAGCTGAGCAGGAATGATCTCCTTTCAGCCAGACCTAGGAACACTCTTTTTGACTAAGGTTTCTGTAAAGCATTATACTGAATCTGTGTTCACACTCTACACATGTTCAATAACAGAATGGGATAATCCAAGCACTGTTCTCAGTGTAAGATACTTGATATCTCAGTACTTGATATGAGGAAGAGCTATTCCCCTTCTTCCCAAGCAAAAGTGGTTGCCTGGACCTCTACCAATGGAAACTTGGGCTCTTGACCACAGACTTCATAAGGTCATATAGGACCCAGGATAACATGGGTCATCTTGGTTGATCTCTGGTCTTTCTTCTCACCCATGGGTTTTGAGAAAAAAAAACCCCAAAAGTAGGTATTAGTTGTAATCAAGTACTATTTTTATGTCATTGCCAATCATAGAACACTTCCACCATCCTTCCTAGCTTTATGGAGCATGAATCATCATGTGTTAGCCTTTACTCTGTCATATGCAATTCAATACAGTGAAGTTTAATCACTGTATTGTATTGCATTTACATTAGTGTAAATTTGCCACTTGGAATCCATCTAGATGAAGAGTGTTTTAGATATTTTTTCTTTTACAGGGAAGAACAAGAATTGCACCTTGATGGCCCTGCTAAATAAATATAAGCATGTGAAACAGGGCACAGGTCCTATGATATGTCTTCTGGAATAATATAATTACAATATATGGGTCCCTGTTAGGTGTGTGCTTTCAAGTTGTCTGTCAACATTATTCCATGAATTTCATATGCAAGAAATCCTCAGAGTTGGTTTTGCCAGTGGCTTCCTATGGCATATAGCCTACACACATAGTATTCATTGGTAGTCTCACATCCAAGTACTAACCTGGACTGACCTGACTTACCTTCCAAGATCAGATAGGCTCTGGTGCCTTTAGGACAGTGGTTCTCAACCTATGGGTCCCTGTTTTGTCTTTCAGCTCCCAGAAATCCTAACAGCTGGTAACCTGGCTGGGATTTCTGGGAGTTGTAGGCCAAAATACCTGCTGACCCACAGGTTGAGAACCACTGTTTTAGGCTATTTAGGCATGTCGAGTCTACAAACAATAATTCAGAGCAAGTTCTACTGAACTCAGCAGGATATTCAAGAAAACATGCATGGTAGCAGGCTGAATGTGACAAACCTGAGGATAAGAAACATAGCTTAACACCTGAACATTTGTGCTTCTATATTTTTGTCAAATGGGCTCAGGTGCCTTTAGGGTATTTAAGCCTAATAAATTCAGTATTTGGACCTATATGGAATCAGATGTACTCAGTAACTTCTAGACAATTTTTACACAGATCAAGATTTTTTTTTCTGTCTTTTCTTTTCTTTGCTTGGCAACTTCCATACATTAAAATGATTGTGAGACTAGATCTTGCATTTGTTGAGCAAACTAGAAAATGACATTAGACCTTCAAACATCACAAAACTGACATTTCACAAGTTTAACCTGAAGCATTTTCTTAGTAGTATCTACCTCCAGAGACCCAGCTGTGTCTTTCAATCCCACTGTGCTCTATGCTAAATGTTCCAAAAAGGGGAGAGAAAAAGAAAAGGATACTATTCCCTGTTCCAAAGAGATAAAAAATTGAATGTAGGGCAAGAAAAGCACATGACAGATGATAGAGCTCTGGGAGAGAATGGAATGACACGGGTCTGTAAGGTAAATAGCAATTTTCAGCCCCCTCTGTTCTTCTTTAGGTTTTCACATACTAGTTCAACTCCACCAGTTTCATTGGCTGAGAAACCAGAGTAATAGCAAGCTACTGGAACATGATTTAATTATACCTTTGGTGGTCTAACAGCAGCCTGAAAGTTGAAGCTTGGGTAATCTCAGCACTTGGGACAGCAGCAGAATTCTGGATTCCAGGTTTCATAGGGGGAAAGGCAGAGAAAATGAGCATCTGTATTTCTTAATGATGCCTTTGGGTAGTGTAATGCCAGTCTTGCACCATATAATGAATGCAGTTGCCAAACGGAATCTCTCCTTTGCTGCCAGGCACACTGTGCTTGGCATTTCTTCAGGGGAAAGAAGATAGGTGGGTGACTGGGAGTCTATGCAATGCAGTTGTATGAAGCTTTAATTACTATTGTATATTTCCTTGTGCCTCAGGATGATTGGTTTGGACTGAGTTGTTACTGTTGTTTTATTCCAAATATCGGCTGGATTAACTAAAGACTGGCAAGCATCCAGTAGGATATCTCAGGAGGAATGAAACCCAAATTATTTTGGACACCAGAGAAATGTAGTTGGAGCCCTTAAGGCCAAACTAGATGTGTTGTGGAGAACATCACACATTGGAGCTCCTGGAGTTTTTATGTGAGTAAATGCAGTGATGGTATTTTGAGTAGTGGGAGAACTTTAGCACTCTTGCTGTGCCATTTTTCCAAGACTGAATCACACTCATACACACACACAGCCTGAACTGCAAAAAGAAGAAGTGTGATTCAGATGGGAAAATAATACCAAAGGAAGGGCTAAAAATATATCTCAGCATCATGGCACAAACTGACTTGCCCCATTCTACCCAGGATTGCACAGACAGTTTTAAAACATGAATAAGCCAGGCAACCCACTTGTTCTTTTGCACCCTCTCATATAGTTGTGTTCTCTTGGAGATGGCAAACCTGTGTAGAGCGGTATCCCTTCAGGCCTATTCAATATACGTCAGTTACTCACTTCAATCACTCCTACATTGCCAAAACATCTCTGTACATAACACAAAAGCCCACTAGAAATCTGTGGCCTAGATTTCTATGACCTGAGTTTGTGACCTATACTTCTCCCTGACCTTAAATTTTGTGTGTAGTATGAATTAATATTTTTGTAAGATGTAATTCAGTTATATTAGTTCTCCCACAACTAAAAATTCATTACAAGTTAATGACCATAGTGAAACCTAGGATGTTCCTTAATGTTGAGATGACAGTAGGATGGACAGAAGACAATTTTTTATTTGAAGGGGTGCCTATTCTCCAAGTTCAAGGTGCTGCTTG
Organism: Anolis carolinensis; assembly: GCF_035594765.1. Lineage (NCBI taxonomy): Eukaryota > Metazoa > Chordata > Lepidosauria > Squamata > Anolidae > Anolis > Anolis carolinensis. The sequence continues at coordinate 197,033,231 of NC_085844.1, forward strand.
TTTAAAGGACATCCCAGTGCAGTTCAATCTAAAGACAAAGAATGAAAAGAAAGGAGTGTAGAAAATTGCCCATCAAGAGTTAGCAATTGGGTGTTTGCCCTAATAGACACATAGAAATCATGATTACAAGGTATTTTTGGCGTGCACCCTACTACTCACAACTATGCAACTAATTTACTTATTTTCTCCTTAACAGTTTTCCTCTGGGAAGAAAAATGATGGAAGAATCAGAGGGTTGCACACTGAAAATGGCTACAATATTCATTATTCTTGGTACCGTGGTATGAGCACTAGACTATGACTGGATACCATGAACAAGTCACACTCTCTCAGCCTCAGATAAAGGCAAAGGCAAGCCCCTCTGCCTTAGAGTCAGAAATGTCTTCAAGGCACAATACAGTTATTTCATATTTCACATCTTTTTTACAACTGAATATATAAGCATACATGTGTACAAATCTGGCTCCTTTTTTGACCTATTGCTGTAGACAAACATCCATCATACCACCCTGAACATACCCAGGTTTTTTTCATACTGTTCACAAATATAGCACTATAAGCTGGGTTTGTAGTTCACTAAGGTGCTAGAGCTCTCTGGTTCAGAAGCCTATGCAATCCTCCCTGAACTGGTTCAAAATCCCAGGATTTCATAAAATGCTGGCATGATAGATAAGAGGTCCAGGCTTTAGCACAGCAGGTTAAACACCAAGCTGCAATAAATCTTGCCAGCCGGAAGGTTGAGAGTAGCTTCTGCCTACCTAGCAGTTTGAAAAAAATGTGAGTAGTTACATAGGAACAACATTAAAGTGGGGAGGTGTCAGCTCACCACAGCCGCTCCTGAATGAACACACGAGACTCTTTGTGGTATCACCAGGAACTTTTACTGTAGGAAACATGAACATCAGAAAAGCCAAGAATGGGAGGCTCCGGCCAACCCTCCTTTATATACCCTCCCCCTCATTTGAACAGTCTCTTCCCGCTCAGTAAAACCCCGCGCAAATTCCCCGCCAAGTCCATCAGCCGTTTCTCCTCCGAGTCCTGGGACGCAGGTGTCTTATCACTGTCAGTGACCCTGAAACTCAGAGCCACATCCAGGCTCTAGTAGCAGGGTTCTGACATGGCGTCCTCCTCCCCTTCGTCCTGGAAGGAAAAGATTAAACACAACTATTGTTCTCCGCTGTCCAGAGTTCCTTTATACTTTTTTAACAGGCTGCAATGGAATACCGGGTGTACCTTTCCTAGGTCCTTTGGTAGCCTCAGCTCATAGGTCACTTCGTTTATTCTTTTTGCTACCCTGAATGGCCCTATATAGCGTGGAGCCAATTTCTTGGATGGGAACCCCAATTTCAGGTTTTTTGTGCTCAGCCAAACCAGATCTCCTTCGCCCAATTTGTCCCCCTCTCGGCGCCTACGATCCGCAAAGAGCTTGTACTTCTTTTGTGTTTCCCGCAATGCCTCTACCACGGTTTGCCACCCTTGCTTGATTTTGGCCGGCCATTCCTCGTCGGTCTGGCCCTCCCCTTCCTTCCACTCGGGTAGCCTGGGGAAAGGTGCCACCTCCTGTCCGTATACTATTTCGAATGGGGCACGACCTGTGGCCGAATGTACGGCCCCGTTAAAAGCCATCTCAGCAAACGGAAGAAGGTCCGCCCAATCATCCTGTCTATAATTGGTGTACATCCTTAAGAATTGGCACAGTGTCTGTTGGGTACGTTCGACCCCCCCGTTGGTCGCGGGATGAAAGGCCGAGCTCAGGTTCCTTTCTGCTCCTAACAGCTGTAAGAATTTTCCCCAAAATTTTGCAGTAAATTGGACTCCCCGGTCACTAATTATCTTGTCGGGACACCCATGTAGGCGATATACATGCTTCACATACAAATCAGCAAGTTTTTCAGCTGAAGGAAGTTTTGGCAGAGCCACAAAGTGTGCCTGTTTTGAGAATAGGTCCAATATTGTCCAAATGTATCTGTGGCCTCTGCTGGGGGGTAGTTCGCCTACAAAATCCATGGCTACGCATTCCCATGGCCTCATGGGCTCCACCACCTTCTGCAATAGCCCCTGGGGCTTCCCCGGTGGTGTTTTTCCCTCTGCACATAATTCACACTGCGTGACGTACCCCCTGGCGTCTTTCCTCATTCCGGGCCACCAGCATTGTTTGGCCAACAGTTTAATAGTCCTGGTGGGGCCTAGATGACCCGCACCCTTGTTATCATGGTACTTCCTTAACATTTCTCGTCTTAAACATTCAGGAATATACAATTTCTTATTTACAAACACCAAATCCCCACACAATTCTCCCTTTTCTTTGTTTGTTTGTAACCATTTGTCCATTCCATACGCTCGCTTCAACTCTTCCTCCCATATTTCTCCTCCCCCCGTGGAAATGGCAGTACGTTTGTTTTCTTTGGCCGCTTGTGCTCGAGTTAGTACTGCCAGGCCCCATTGCTTATCAAGAAAAATACTCCCTTCAGATTCCTGAATTCCTCCCCCGTGCTGAGGCATTCGAGAGAGAGCGTCAGCGAGTATATTATGTTTCCCCTGGAAGAATCTGAGTTTGAAATCAAAACGGCTGAAATATTGGGCCCATCTAATTTGCTTCGCTGATAGTTTACGAGGGGATCTTAGATACTGTAAATTTCTATGGTCAGTCCACACCTCAAACGGTGTTCCACTTCCTTCCAGGAAGTGTCTCCAGCACTCTAGTGCTTTTAGAATCGCTAAGGCTTCTCTCTCCCAAATCGGCCAGTTTTTTTCTGTATCGCTAAACTTTTTTGACAGATAGCCACATGGCTTCAGGTTCCCCCCCTCGTCTTTCTGTAGCAGAACTGCCCCATATGCCCGGTCTGACGCATCGCAATGTAATACAAAGGCTTTCGACATATCAGGGTGCTGTAGGACAGGCTCCTCCGTAAAACGCTTTTTAAGGGCTTCGAAAGCTTCCTGGCATTCTATTGTCCAGGTCAGTTTGGCCCCTGGGGCCTTCACTTTGGCTGTTTCTCCCCTGCCTTTAGTCTTTAACAAATCCGTTAATGGCAAAGTGAGGCGCGCAAAGTCCTTGATAAATGTTCTATAGAAGTTTGCGAACCCTAGGAAGGATTGCAGCTGCTTCCGTGTTTTGGGGGCTTCCCACCCCCTCACGTCTTCTACCTTCGCAGGGTCCATCGCCACTCCCTGGGATGAAATCCTATACCCCAGAAAGTCTATCTGGTCTTTATTGAACTCGCACTTGGCAAGCTTCGCATACAGTTTTGCTTCTCTCAACTTTTGCAGGACTTCCCTGACTAGTTCTATATGTTGCTCCTTAGTCCGAGATACTAACAATATGTCATCTAAAAAAACAAAGACTCCCTTGTACAACAATGGATGCAACACTTCGTTGATTAATTGCATGAACGCGGCGCCTCCGCCGCACAAACCGAAAGGGAGCACACGATAATTGAATAATCCGAATGCACAGGAAAAGGCCGTCTTCCACCTGTCCTCTGGTTTAATCTGCAATTTATGGTACGCTTCAATTAAGTCCAATTTAGTGAATATCTGTCCCTCCGATAACTGGGCGATCAAGTCCTTCACTAAAGGTAGGGGGTATTTATTTCCAGAACTGATTGCATTCAGGCCCCTGTAGTCAATGCAGAGCCTCAGCGTTTGGTCCTTTTTGCGCCTGAATAACACAGGCGCCCCTAGAGGGGAATTTGAGGGCTCTATGAAACCCCTCGCTAGGTTTTTGTCAATGTATTTTCTCAGTTCCTCCTTTTCCCTAGCCGACATTGGGTATATTTTTGCCTTAGGAAGCTCTGCTCCTGGGACTAGCTCTATCTTCACTTCAACTCTCCGCTTCGGTGGGAAACTGTCTGCTTCCTTCTCATCAAATACGTCCACAAAATCCCGATACTCTGGGGGTAATTTATCTGCCAGTTCTGCTATCCTGATAGAGTCTTCCTCCCCCCTTTTCCCCGGCTCCCTTTCCACTTCCTGGCTCCCTCCTTCCAACTTCATCCTGAAAATCATGCTCTTATCCTCCCAGTTGATTTGCGGGTTGGCCTGCCCCAGCCATGGCATGCCTAGTATAACATTATAGCTGGCTATTTGTGATATCACAAATGACACCTTTCCTTCCCAACTCCCTATCTTACACTTTACATCTTCGGCACTGTACTTAGCTAATGATCCCGATGCTGTGGATCCGTCCAACTGCGAGAAAGCTATTGGGGATTCTAGATTCGTTCTTTCGCATCCCAATCCCTCGGCTAATTCAGGGGAGATGATGTTCCTGGAACATCCACAATCCACAAATGCTTTGCAGGTTGCTTGTTTGCTGCCACTTTCCAGCTGAATGGGGACCACTATCATGGCTTTGTCCTGACTTACCAACCCCCCCGAGTGGTGCCTCATCGGTGGTTCTTCCTCGGCGCGTTTCCCTGCCACGGCTCTTGGTTTGGGCGGGCCTCCGCCTTCCCCTTTTCTCTGCCAGCACTCGGCAGCCCTGTGGCCCAAACGGCCGCACACGAAGCAGCCCCTCCTGCTGGTGCTCACGTTCCCTGTCGGCTCCGTTCTCCTCCCGGCTGGGGTTGATCCCTCCTTCCGGCTCCCCTCTTTCATCTGCGGCCGCTGCTGTAGCCCTCCTCGGTGCCTCCTCGCCTGGGCCAGCGATGTCTCGATGCGCCCCGCCAGCTGAATCCATCCGCGCAGTGTGTCAGGCTCATCACGATGCACCGCCCAGGAGAGGATCTCCCGCCTGAGCCCCTCTTTGAAGAGTTCTATCTTTGTCACTGCAGACCATTCCGGCACCTTTTCAGCGAGGCATTGGAACTCCTCCGCATACTCAGATACCGACTTCTGCCCCTGGGAGACGGTCTTCAACTCCTCCCTCGCCCGGATCTGCTCCAGTGGATCTCGGAAACGGGTCTCCAGGGCCCCCATAAAGCGTCGGAGTGACCCCAGACATGGGTCGCGCCGCGCATGTAGTTGAACGTACCAGCTGGCCGCTCCCCTCTTCAACACTGCACCAATGGCCCGTACCCGGCTGGATTCCGTTCTAAAAGTGTGGGCATTGTCCTCCATATAGCCCCTCACCGTGGTCAGGAAAAAATCCAGTTCAGAGGACTCTCCCCCAAACTCGATCCTTAGTTCCTCTCGTCTCGGTAGGGGTCCCTGTGGTGGCAATCCCCAATCCTCCGCCCGTCGCAAGCCCCCTTGCGGGCCAGTGGGCCCCGCTGCTGCTTCCCTTTGTCCTGTGCCACGCCCGGCATTCGCCAGGGGCACCAGGGTCTCAGTTGGGAGCGTAGCCGGGATTCTCGGAGGCTTTTCCCCTTCGTCGTCACTCTCCTCCACCCGCGTCAGGCTCGTTTGGATCTTGGGCCGGGCACCGGGCTCCTTTCGCATTTCCCTTCCCTTCGGTGCTGGGAGGTCTGCAAAGCCCTGGCTGCTTCCCATGCTCACGTCCCACATTGAGCTAGCCCGGAGTTCCCTTCCTCGCTCCGGCTCCGCCAAAACCGCCAGGCGCTCCATCGCCCTCGACATCACTGCCAGGGTGGTCTCCATCGCCGACATCCTCTCCTCCAGAAACACCATCTTTTGCGGGCCTGGGGAAGGCGAACCTTCCTCTCCTCCGGTGCTATCTCCCCGCACCACTCCGCGCCTCTGGGTTACCCCATTTGGCTGGGCATAAGCGGTGGATGACGCCAGGGCCGCCAGCTGGTGGAACTCAGCGTCCGTCTCGGGAGTGGCCCTTTCCGACCTTCCTCCTCCGGCGCCCAAGAGCTCTTCATCCTCCACTTGCATGTTACACCTCACCGCTACAGCGGGATGGTGTCCGTATTCTTGGCTTAGTGTCAGCTCACCACAGCCGCTCCTGAATGAACACACGAGACTCTTTGTGGTATCACCAGGAACTTTTACTGTAGGAAACATGAACATCAGAAAAGCCAAGAATGGGAGGCTCCGGCCAACCCTCCTTTATATACCCTCCCCCTCATTTGAACAGTCTCTTCCCGCTCAGTAAAACCCCGCGCAAATTCCCCGCCAAGTCCATCAGCCGTTTCTCCTCCGAGTCCTGGGACGCAGGTGTCTTATCACTGTCAGTGACCCTGAAACTCAGAGCCACATCCAGGCTCTAGTAGCAGGGTTCTGACAGGGAGGTATTTAGGCTCGCTGTTTGATCAGAAAAAAGAGGAAGTTTATGAACAAAGAAAGCCAGGGAGATGGAGTGACAGCATCGCCCGCCCCCCCCCCCAGGTGGCCGGAACCGAGCACAGCCTCCAAAGATGCCAAAAGATGGGAAAGCCTATATATACCTCTTATCTGTTGTCTGTCTTATCATTCAATCCGCATTGAATGTTTGTCATATATGTGTTCTGTGATCTGCCCTGAGTCCCCTTCGGGGTGAGAAGGGTGGAATATAAATACTGTAAGTAAGCAAATAAATAAATACATAAATAAGGTGGAATCATACTGCCATATTCTTGTGGCCCCCAATCTTGTTTATTTTCAGCAGCTAAGAAGGACTGGTGCTTCTAGTAGTACATCTACACTGCAGAATTAATGCCTGTCTGACATCGCTTTAACTGCCATGACTCAGTGCTATGGGAATTGTAGTTTACAAGATCTTTAGCCTTCTTTTCCAAAGAGAACTGGCATTTCAACAAACTACAACTCCCAGGATTCTGTAACACAGGGGTCCTCAAACAGCCCCCTCGCTCTCCCAAGCCTTCCTCCCTCTCCCCAGAAGCTCTTGGGGAGGAGGGAAGATGGGAAGAAAAGAGGAAGAGAAGGAAATGAAGGAAGGGACAGAAGGAGGGAGGAAAAAGAAAGGTAAGGAAGGAGTAAGAGAGAGAAAAGAAAAAAGAAAGGTAGGTAGAACACAGGGAAAGAAGACAAGGAAGAAAAGGAGAAAGAAAGGCAGGAAAAAGAGAGGGGGGATTCAGAATTCAGAAAGTGTGGTGTAGTGGTTTGAACCTATGGCTCTGAACCCACTGAGTGATTTTAGGCAAGTCACACTCTCTCAGTCACAGAGGAAGACAAAGACAAATTCCTTTTGACTAAATCTTAACAAGAAAATTCTGTGATAGGGTTGCCCTAGGGTCACCCTGAGTCTGAAATAACCTGAAGACAAACAACAACAACAACCACAACAACCACAACAACAACAACAACAACAACAACAACAACAACAACAAGCTATAGTCTGGGCCCCCAACAGTTTGAGGGACCATGAGTGAACTGGTCCTCTGTTTAAAAAGTTTGAGGACCCCCATCACAACATTTAACCATGGCAGTTGAAGTGGTAAAACAAACTGCATTAATTCTACAGTATAAATGCACCCTAGGACTTCATCAAGATTCTGGGGCATACCAGGGTACTCCAGCAAGGCTAGAGAAGAACCTCACCTCAAATCATGGAAAACCTAATAATGCTGAGCTAGATGGACTAATGTTCAGACAGCTTCCTATGTTCCTTTTTTGGTGATGTGTACATCATCCTGAATGAGACAATACATGGGCCACTTCATGTACTTCATGTACTGAGACTATGACAGATTTCCTTTTCTGACCTTGTTCAGACAATTGCTCTTGATTTTCTTCTGTGTATCAGGGATAGTAAAAGCTTTCTACTATAAGAATAAAATGCATTTATGACTTCCTGATTTAAGCCATCCAAACCGATTAAGCTGAAGAAAGAAAATAAATTTGAAGAGCATAGCTGGAGAAAGGCTTTCCTTCCCCTGCTGTTTGCACATACAAGCAGTCCCCAAGTTAGGCTCAAGAGAGGTTCTGTAAGTTTGAATTTGAATGTAAGTCAAAACAGATACATTATATCTATGTGTATATATATCATATCATATCATATGATATCATATCATATGGAAGGGTTTACACCCCTGTGGTGTTTGTTTTGCTGTTCGTGGCCCTGTTCAGAAGATTTCACCTCACTTTCTGTCCCTGTGATAATTCGATTTGGAAAAAAGATTGTCTTATTGAGGAAGCAAGGATTTATGAGAAAGCTTCAGTTGAGACACCTTTTCCCCATAATAACTTTTTCAGGAATGAATTTCCCTTCTGAGGGGTAGACTTCTCTCACTTTCTAATGTCCCACCCCTGTTCTTAACTATCAGTCATTTGTAAGTCAGATGTTTGTAACTCAGAGATTGTACAAATACTAAAAGAGTCAAGGAAATTTTTACTTTTTTTCCTCCCAGAATCCTTCACTGGCCATATTGGCTGAAATATTCTGTCAACCATAAGGAGTAACATTTCCAAGCTTTGGGCAAAAGCTCAATCACTCCAGTGCCTCGCATGGAAAAATCCACTTCTCTATAGACTGAATTATAACAGTTTTCCTCCTGTCTGAAATTCACAGTTTTCATACATCAAATTATTATTCCAAACTAGGTCACCTTCCTTTCATATTACCAACATCCCAATAGTAATGCACTGGTAACTGAAAATTAACTGCCCTGAAGTAATTGATTGCAGTGATATCTTATACATTTATTGTCTAACAGGGGAAAAAATGAACTTTTTTTCTTAAAGCAGAATAGTGTTGCCATTTGGGGGTTTGTTTGTTTTTCCCCCCAGAAAGTCTTGTCTAAGAAGGATATAGCATCAGCAAGGCCCCAGAGTCAAATAATACAGTCCTTTGAAATGTGCACACTTAAATGTTGAAATTAATTCTGCATGGAATCTGTATATAGATCCCATGCAGTGACGAAGTGGAGCCAGAGCCAACAGGGTCCAAATGACTAAACTTTCTGATTTGCAGGGATGATGGCATCACCTGCCACAGTTCTCCAGCTGGTGGTGCAGTAGGTTAAACCCTTGTGCCAGCTGGACTGCTGACCTGAAGGTTGGGTTGCTGACCTGAAGGTTGCCATTTGAATCTGTGAGATGGGGTGAGCTCCCGTCTGTCAACTCTAGCTTGCGGGGACATGAGAGAAGCTTCCCAGCAGGATGGTAGCACATCCAGGCATCCCCTGGGCAACGTCTCTATGGACGGCCAATTCTCTCACACCAGAAGTAACTTGCAGTATGTTCTCAAAACACTTCTGACATGATAAAAAAGGTTCTCCAGCTTCCCTATTCCATCTCAGTTTAGCTGTAGTCTTCAGAGCAGGTAGCAGGTGCATAGCTTTGGAATATTCTTAGTATTTGTCAATGGGGCTCGGAGTGCTTGGGGCCCAGCTTTGACTTGTTTGACTGAGTTACCACCCATTGTCTTTTCTAAAATGTTATAACTTTCCTCATAGTCTATGTACTGGTAACTTCCCAAGTAAATAACTGCAGTGATTGCCCTTGCTTGTGCCTTCTTCTGAAATATAACCTAAAGCACCTGGGATTTGTTGACCATCTTTTATCCAAGTACTAACTATAGCTGACCCTGCTTAGCTTTCAGAATCAGATGGAATCTAGTGCCTTTAGGGTATTTAGAACCTTTTAAATAGTTTATAGTTTTTAAAATTACTCAGGTTGGTTTTACTGTATAAATAATGAAAACAATTAATAAAGATGAAGGAATGAATTTTGTCAGGAACATTCTTATTATTCTTATAATCTGAAGTATTTTGGAGTGGCTGGGGCTAAAACAGGCAACAGAATAGAGTTGTTTGATCGCTTCCAAGGCAAGCTGGGCTACTCTTTTACCTGTTGGTCTTCTACTAATAGACAATTATTTGAAATTATTTATGGATAGCTGAACTCACAGGAGGAAAAGTCACACAAACCCATCTCTGCTAATGTTAGAGATATGGATACCCTCCTACTTGCGCCCTGTTTCTCATGACTCAATTCTTGTATTGCCCAGTAGCTTCCAAATCAGCACCTTGATTCTGATGTGATGTCATAACTGCAAGGCAATGTAGTTTGGATAACTCTCACCTCTCTCTCAGATTATTTTTCTCTGTAGTTTTCCAAGGCGGTTCCTCAAAAAACAGTAACACACAAACACGATAAATATTTGTGTGATGCTACATTTTGAAAGCCTATATCATGCACACTGTAATCTGACACTCCAGCTGCAAGCATGTTCCAGGGCTCTGCTTGCTTAGTACATATACTCTGATTCATAATTCATTATTGACTCAACAAAAGAAACAGATAAATAGCCAGCTGCCACCCAGCACTTAACAAAAAGGGCAAAAGGACATTAGGAAAGCTATGGAGAAACCCCATGGTGAGTAGATAGGTAAACAGACGGAGAGCAAGGCAGAGGCCATAAATCTTACCGCTTCTGTCAAAACCTAGATGTGAAAACCTACCAAAGATGACAAGAAGCAAAGAGAATGGGTTAAGAGTTATCTGGAAGAGATAATATTTTCCTGATGCAGGTTTTTGTGGGAAAGTGTCACAGTTATGGAAAAGGCCACACTTTCTAATGGAATGTTTTCTTCTTGGAACTTTTAGACCCTGGACAGCAGCCCTTAATCCTAATCATCACAGATATTATGCAAAAAGCAATTAGGGTTGTCAAGTCTCTACTGACCTCTTGCTCTTATGTGTCTCTAACAATAGTTTGATGTATAGGCATTAGCATATGACAGTATAAAAATTAGCTTTGTGCTCTAAAAAATCCAACTTGGTGATTTCTGGAAAGCAAACTATTAATGATCAAAGAATAGACCAGTCCATTCTCCCCAGACTTTTGAAAACCATGTTCTTCAAAAAGTAGTTAATGTATATTGCCACTCAAGGCTGACACCTTTATTTTTGTCATCCTCCGCTTGAGTAACAGACAGAAATCCAAAAGGTGGGGCCTTTTCCCAGGAAAGTGAATCAAGTTCTATTACATTTCACTCATCATGTCAAAGCATAACATAGCTGTGTGAAGCCAATCCTTTGTCACCTGAATTGCTATATTTTCTTCAGGAGATTGTGGCTGATTGCATCCCCATGCTTTTGGCTGCTCTTCTTGTATCTTCTTTTGCCATCAGAAGTTCTGATTCTGCATTATAGTGCATGGTGGAGAGAAAGTTGCCTTAGGGCAGTGGTTCCCAACCTTTGGGCCTCCAGGTGTTTTGGAATTCAGCTCCCATAGTTCCTAACAGCTGGCAAGCTGGTTGGGATTTCTGGAAGTTGAAGTCCAAAACACCTGGAGGCCCAAAGGTTGAGAACCACTGCCTCAGGGATTAGGGGAATGGTGCAGAGAAATATGAAATGGCCACATTCTCATGCTTCTCTGTCTTTGCTTCCCTGTTCCATTTGTGATTCCTGAGTCTCACTGCTCCATCACATAATTTTCACATTCACTTCACAGCTAAATTGTCCATAGCATTTGTGCACTCCATCATGGCTCTCTCATTCATTTAGGCCATGTTTGTGTGATATGAATAAATATTGGTCCTGCTACATTAATCTCTAATTATCCTTTCTTCAAATGAATAGGTCCAGGTCACATGAAATGGGAAATGGCATCAGATGACCTCTGTTTCCACTCTGGCCTTGTGTGCAATGACATTGTGGCAAAATAAAGCCAAGACAGACAGAAGAAGTGGCCTTGTGACCCAAGATTGGCTGACATATTATGTAAAACTAGAGGCCAGCTTCTCCCTTAAACTTTGACTGATAGATCTGCGTCATGTACACAACGTGGCTTCACACAACTATGTTATGCTTTGACATGATGGGTGAAAAGTAATAGAACTTGATTCATCTTCCTGGGAAAAGGCCCTACCTTTTGGAATTCTGTCTGTTACTCAAGTGGAGGATGAGAAAAATGAGACTCTTGGACTAGCTGGGTATTTTTATCTACCATTCTGTACTTCTCTGATCTTTAAAGGTTTGCTACTTCGGTGGCACCTCTGCAAGTGCTTTAAAGGGACAGATTTGCATTCTGCCTCATTCATATTCTTTTTCCACATAATAAGGGAAATACTTGTTCACAGAAACAAGTCCAGCTCATTCTTTTTGAAAAGTTCCTTTGTGTGTTTGACATTTGCACTTTCCATTCCATATAACCAGAACCTGCTATTATAGTTATTCGCAATAATTAAGGTCTGAGTGGGAAATTATCATCACCACAATGGAATCCTTATTTTGGTGGAATCCTTCAGGCATTACCTTGATTCAAAGGGCAACTTAAATCTTCATAGTTAACTCTCCACAAGGGGCTGACTGAATTCTTCTCAGTCAAATACTAAGTAGTCCTGACTGCTAAATGACGTAAGCATTTTCCCAGTCCCATTTCTTTCATTGTTGGAGAATTGAGGATTTGCCTCCCTTTACCATTGAAATCAGTGAGGCTTAACATTGAATAGATTGGTTATTCTCAATGCTTGGCTTTTCACATGCTTTGAACTTTAAATCACTGGAATCTCTGATCACATGAGCCAGGATTTTTGTGGGGCTGAATTCTAAAACACCTGGATGGTCAAAGGTTGGGAACCATTGGATTAGATTGTATTAAAAAACCTGAAAGTAATGGCTGCAATCTTGGGAATGCTAGCATGGCAGAGTGGGGTGAGTGAAATACTCTTTGGACTCAAGGGACTTCATAATGTGATCGAGGTGACCACCCTCCCCCCCAGGACTTTGTAAAAGATAGTTCAAAAGTCAAGACTTTATGTTCTATATTCCATATATTTATAGTAGAAGGTGATTGAGACTTTTTACTGGAGTTTACTGTGGATTATCCCTGCACTCTGAGGCAAGAGATAACAACTTCATGAATTGTAAAATCATGCTGCTAAAACTCCACTTTTATGAATTTCCATGCTGGGTTCTCCAGATGTTATGAACTTCGTTCTTATCAAATATTTTCAATTGTTTATATCATTCATGATTCCCCTTTATGCAATGTAACTCACTTTTATGGATTCTCCCTTATTTCCATGAAAGCTATCTATCTGCCTATATGTATTTGTACTCTTTGGGATCCCCGGAAAATATGTATTTTTCCCAACATGGTTTATATTCCAACTTTATTTTATTTTTCATTTTATTTCATATAATTGTCAAATCATGAAATCAAATAGGAAATATTTTGAACTCAACCTGAACCCCAGAACTTATCCCATTTCCTATGACCCAGGCTTCCCTTCCCAAAAACAAAAGGATAATCTGCCACCGCTAAACCCAATCAAATTCAAATTGCATGGACAATATAGGGCTTGAGTCGCCAAATTCGGAGTGTTGACCTAAAGGTGATTCGCCCCAAGGCAAACATTGTCATATCTCACCCAAAGGAAAATCCAGGACACCTCAGGAAGGCGCCCTGCAGAGCCTGTCAATATGGCTCATCACCACCCATCTTTGCTTCCACCTCTGACACCCCAAGGCATATCTAAAATCTGTATACGTGACAGAAACCCGGACACCCTTGATTGCTGCCATTAATAAATTAAGCACCCTTTTAGAAATCGGTCTAGCAGGACTTAATCCGACAGTTCCTGCCCTGTCACCTCATTGTTTCAATAACTCCCGCCTTCTCTTTCCTGATTGGCCCGAGTAGAGACAAAAGGCAGCTTCCTATTGGGCCAACGTAGCAAGGCGGGAAACGAAAGCCCGCCTCGCTCAACCTTCTAGCCTATCAACGATCAGATGGGCGGGGGAGCAGGGCGGGAAATTCAAAGGGCTGTCAGACTGAAATTTTGTATAAATATGGCTTTATTTTGATTGTATGGTACCCTAGTAGACCGAATGATCGCTACTAGAGTCCTCTTCAGCTGAATTGCTCAATAAAGACTCCTTGGCGGATTTTCCTTCAACTTTGGCGGACCTTCTTCATTTCGGCTTCAGGTTGTATTACGGCTCATAATTCTCCTTTTGGCTTCGCCAAAGTCCGTTCTCTCAGGACCGGATCGGGTCTCTCCTTAAGGGCCCAATCCCCTAAAACGCGGTCGACAACAATAACAAGTAAGTATGTACTAAATTTGGCTGTGAAAGATCTTAAGCCTTTCTTTTAAGCTAGTGCACAGTCCAAGGCTCTGTTTTCAACTAGAAAAGGCTAAGTCTCAAGGTTTTATGCAAGACTGACACTAAACATTCAGCAGCAGATTAGATAAAAGGGTGGTAGTGGAAGACCATTCCCCAGCTATTCTATCTGAATGTCCTCTCTTCTAGGGCTCATCTAATATGTTGTGCTGCCCAAGGTGAACAAAAAGTGGTACCTGATGAATTCAGGGTATCTCTGTAATGAGCTCCTGTCCGCTTCCTCCTCTTGGGTTGGAAAGGAGACACCAAATTCTGTCTAGCCACAAACATCTATTATGCATGTCCGTGTATCTTTGTAAGAAGTTATTGAGGGCTTAATATGGCTAAATTTCACTGGAATCTGACCACAGATCACACTAGAGATTCCTATAGAGCCATCTCTCTAGAAATCTCTAGCTCCTTCAAACATGATTGGAGTAATTTGACCATACAGTCATACTTTTTCCCCATATTTTATTTATGATTTTAAATATGTACATAAAAAGTGGGGGAACAATTAAGTGAAATAGAAAAAGAAGAAGAAGAAGGAAGAAATAGAAGAAGAAAAAAACCCCAAAAACTGTTTTCCACTTCCAGATCCTGTGCATCGCGAGATGCATCTTCTTCATTTCCAAATAATTATTGCTGGCAAAACATCCGTATATGTCCTGAAGCCTAGGATTTCTTATAAACATAGTTATAAAAGTTTGGTTTTTTCTCTTAGCAGATATTGTCTCAATTTGTACCAATCTGTCCATTGTCTTGGTGAGATGTTCTGTGATACTTTTTGAGTTAATAAATCCATGTTTTTAATGTCTAATAGTCTCAACGTCCATTTTTCTATTGAGGGAATTTCTTGGATTTTCCATAGTTTCACTATACATATCCTAGCAGCTGTTACCATATAAGTGAAGAGCTTTTCTGTATTGGGGTCCATCTGAAAATCTGTAATTCCTAAAAGGAAGAACTCTGGTTTTAAATCAAATCTATTTTGGAGTATTTTTTCCATTTCTTAGTGAATTTCCTGCCAGAACTTTTTTATTCTCTTACACTCCCACCACATATGTATAAAATCTCCATTGTGTTTTCCGCACTTCCAACATTTCCCATCTTCCTTACCTTTGCTAAATTTCGCAAGCCTTTCTGGTGTGATGTACCATCTGCAAAAGATCTTGTACCAATTTTCCTTCAGTTCTATTGCATATGTGAATTTTAAATTCCTCTTTCAAATCTTCTCCCATTGTGCTAGATTTATTGTATGGCCTACCTCCCTTGCCCATTTAGTCATAAACTCTTTCACTTGTTCTTCTTCTGTATCCCATATCAGAAACTGCTGATATAATAATTTTATTGTTTTTGTTTCTGTTTTTAATATTCTGTCCCAACATGTATCCTTAATTTCGAACACTGTCTTTTTGTCCTCTTTAAAGTTCTCCTTAATTTTCCAATAGTTCAGCCATGTCATTGTAGGTTCTAATTGTTTAATTTCTTCGTATGATTTAAGACTGATTCCTTGATTTCCCAAATGTAGTAGTTGTCTATATGTCAACCATCTTTCTCTTGGTAATTCCCTCATGTGTTCAGCCTCAAGTGGAGATAGCCACAGTGGTACCTTCATGTAAAATCTATTTTTATATTTCTCCCAGGTTCCTATGAGTGCTGCCCTCAAATAATGGTTTTTTTTAAAAAATTCTTTACTAGTTTTCCCTCTCCAGAGGTAGCTGTGCCACCCTTTGTTTGAATCCTGTCCTTCAAGGGCCAGTGTCTTTCTCTTCTTTAGAATAGCCCAGTCCTTGACCCAACTCAGGGCCGCTGCATCAGAATACAACTGAAAGTCTGGAAGGCCCATACCTCCTCTCCTTGTGTCGTCCTTTAGGTGTTTGAACCCTATTCTGGCCTTTTTTCCTCCTCATATAAATTTCCTTATTTCTTTATGCCATCCTGCTAATATTGTTTTGTTTCTTAAAATCGGTAAGTTCTGGAAAAGAAATATTGCTTCAGGTAAGATCTTCATTTTGACTGCTGTGATTTTCCCTAAAAGTGAAAGCTGGAGTGACCTCCATCTTTTCATTCTTTCTTTTATCTCCTTCCATTTCTTATCATAATTGTTTTGTAAAGCTGGGCATTACTTGCCATTATTTCTATCCCTAGGTATTTTTTTCACTATTTTCTATTCCTGTTTCTCTTTGTAGTATCTCCTTATTCTTGTGTGACATATTCTTTGTCAGGATTTTAGTTTTTTCTCTGTTTATTTTTAATCCTGCCATCTCGCCAAATTTCTTAATTGTCTCCCACCATTGATCGAATTGCTTTAAAGGATCTTCTATTAGGCATACTAAGTCATCCGCAAATGCGCACATTTTATAGCTATGATTTTTAGTTCGAAGTCCTTTTGGTTCGTTGTTTTTCCTGATTGCATCCAAAAGGACTTCTAATGTCAAAATAAATAGAGAGGGGGAAAGGGGACACCCCTGCCTTGTTCCCTTGTTTATGCTAATAGAGTTAGACATTTGTCAATTTGTTATGATTTTTGCTGTTTGTTGGGAATAGATCGCTTTTATGGCATTTGTAAAATAAAACCTTACATCCATTTCCCTCAATATTTCAGTCATACAGAACCAATTGATGTTATTGTGACGCCTCAGGGCAGCGTGAGCACTGGGAACCAGACACGGAGGCCAATAAACAATCTAATATCTTTATTAAAGAAATAAAGGAGTCAAACAAAAATAAGCAGAGTATATAGTCCAGCAATAGTCCTTTCAGAAAAGGTCAAATATAGTCCAGTAATGTGAAAGTAGATGTCCAGTATTAAAGTTCAAAGTTTTAAATCCGATAACCGAAACACACTCAAACTTCTAGGCTGTTTGAGTGGGGATTATAGCAAGGTCTGTCAAAGAGTTCCAGGTTTCAGGTCCGAGGCTAGGATAACAAGGCAAGGCAAGGTTAGTCGTGGTAGAGCTGAATTGCTGTTCAGACTTGGCAGGGAGACGAGATGCAACGCCCGGTCTACTCGAGAGTAGCACGCCACAGAAACTAGAGTCGATGTGATTTCCTCAACTGACACGTTAACACCACAAAGGTCCGCCTGCGCACAGAACTTTTATGGGACTTCAATCTCCCCTCCAACCAGGTGCCTGGACACTTTTCCCAAGGGAAAGTGTACTAAAGTCAACAACTTGCCAGATGCAAGCCTCCCGGGAAACTCTCAAGGGAACTAGCTTAATTAGCGCTTGCTTTCTCCGCTAATCTAGCGCTTTTTCTCCTATTCTCCTTCTCCGAGTGAGATGTTTCCCAAAACAATTTTTGATCAAAAGGAGCGCTCTCTGGAGAACCAGGCTCTGACTCAAGGGCCTTTGTAATTAACTGTGGACTAAAACTGTCAACAGGGGACATCTGGAAGGGAGCTGAATCTTGCTGAGTTGGCACAAACCCCATATCTTATTTGGTCTGATCCATAATGGCAACGGGGTCATGACTTGAGGGTCTCTGAGACACTACAGTTATCAAACACCTTCTCAGCATCTAAAAATAGGAAAGCTCCATGCAGTCATGCTGGCCACACCTTGGAGGTGTCTATGGACAATGCCGGCTCTTCGACTTAGAAATGGAGATGAGCACCAACCCCCAGAGTGTCACGCCCTGGTAGCGGAGCACTAGAAACCAACACACGGAGGCCAATAACAATCTAATATCTTTATTAAGGAAATAGTATAGTAGGATAAAAACAAGTAGAAAATGTAGTTCAACAATAGACCTTTCAGGGAAGGTCAGATATAGTCCAGAAATATATTGTCCAGTATATAATATTAGAGTTCAAAGTTATAATCCAAAACCGAAACACACTCAACTTCCAAGCAGTTTGAGTGGGGAAAGTGTCCAAGATTTTACTAGAGTTCAAAGTAAGTCCAAGGCATGAAATTGAAGACAAGACTGGATACTTGGCACAAGATGCAAGGCTGGGAACACGGTGAGACAGGTCAAGAACACGGCAAGGCAAGGCACGGAGAGACTGGAGATAGCAGACTCAAAACGCAGTCCACACTTAGCTGGAACCGAAGTTAATCCTTCAGCTGAATCGTTGACTCCGCGCAGGCTAACACGTGCGGGAAACTTTTAAAGAACTTCAAATCTTTCTACAAACAGGTGTCCAGAGCTTCTTTTCCCAAGGGAAAAGAACTGAAACACATCTTCATCTAGATGCATTCCTCCCTGAAAATTCCCAGGAGAAACGAGCTAATTAGCACTCTGTCTGGCCGCTAATCTAGCGCTTTTTCTTGTTTGCGCTTTCTCCGAGCAACTAGTCTCAAAAAAGTCCCTTCTCACGAAGGGGGGAGAAGCGCTTGGAATAGCTTGTTCAAGGTCCGTTTTAATGAGCTCTTGGCAAGAATTGTCAACAAAAGGCATCTGGAACGGAACAGTCTCTTGCTGAGATGGCAGAAATCCCATGTCTTCATCTCCATGATCCATAATGGCACTAGGGTCAGGACTCGGAGGTCCATGGGGCATCACACAGAGTCGGTCACGACTAGACTTAACATCAGGAGAAAACCTTTACCTTTACCTACCTATCTCCTTTTGATTGTTCTTGTCATAATATTCGATGGCGTTCAAAATATTCCTTACATTTGCCTTCATCTGCCTACCGGGTAAAAAGCCCAATTGGTCTTCTTCTATTCTGTCCACTAACACCTCTTTTAATTTAGTTGCTAAGATGCTCGAGAAGATTTTATAATCGGCATTTGCCAGGTCAAAAATTAAATGACCATACAGTCACACTGAACAACCTATTGATCGCTAAAGAGGCCACTTTTAATCAAATCCATGAATAATAAAATCTGCAAAAGTTAAAACCACAAATGTGGAGAGATGACTCTAGTTACAACAGTCTCAAAATATACCTGAGACTAGAATGAAGCATAAGGTCTATTGCAACAAGCTGAACTTTCCTATTTCATTCACAATACAGATAGCATTCTGGGGTTTTGGAGAATAGGGAGCCTGGGCCTGTATGTACAGTTTTCACTAAGCATTTTTGGAGACGGTGAGGCAGGCAATACTCCAAACCTCTCCTTCAGTCTAAAAGTCTCTCAAATCTGGCTTGTGCTTCTTGGAAACATCTCAAAGCTTCATGATCTCTTTCATGATCTCTGTTGATCCTGTGTAATTCTAGCCCCAGTAAATCATATGGTTAATTTTTAGTTTACAAGGAGAGGAGAAGAGATGATGTCTCAGTAAATGTAACCAGTCCATCACATAGTTATTTTTTTGTTTACCTGGAGAAGAGATGATACCTCTCAGCTGTGTTCCATAGATAATGGGAGATCCCATTAGTACAGTAACTGTTGGGGGGGGAGGGTATGAGGGTATCACCTCTAAAATAGGGGTTCTGCCCCCTTCTAAAATTTGCAGCATTTTGGTAATTAATTAATTCAGATAAGCATTTAGAAATGCAATTTAGCCAGCTAAAGAAAAAGGACAATTTTTAAAAAATATTTTTATTGAAGGAAAGTTTCAATTACATAAAAAGTGGGAGAACAATCAAATGCAAAAAGAAAAGAAGGAAATGTAAAGAAGAAGAAAGTGAAAAAAGAAAGGAAAAGGAGGAAAAATAAAAATAAGAAATAAGAAATATAAGGTATTATTTGTGACTTCCGTTCTTCTTCCTTCCGTTTATTATTTCTTTAGTCTATTTATCTCTTATTAAAGAGTGTTCCAATTATTTTGTTCCCTTTCAAATCATTATTTTCTCTTAATATATTCTTCAAGGGATGACCAGCCTGTCATTTTTAGTCCTTTGCCAACATTTTGCTTTAATAAAAAAAGTTAGTTTGTCCATGTCTTTTATTTCCAGAACTTTGAGTAGCCAGTCCTTTATGCCTGGTACTACATCTGTTTTCCATCCTTTCGCAAAAACCATTCCTTGCTGCTGTGGCAAAGAAAATGAATAATCTTCCTTCGTTGTAATCACCAAAAGTTTCTTTATCCAGCATTCCCAAAAGCTAATATTCAGGTTTCATACTAAAATCTTTTTTCAAAATTCTTTGACATTCATTATGAATGATTTTCCAAAAGCTTTTTATAACCTCACAAGTCTACCACATGTGGAAGAATGATCCTTCTTTTGCCTTTCCAGCATTTGTTATCTGTGTTTTTGTACATCCATCCCAATTTTTTAGGTGTTATATACCAGGGGTGAAGCATTTTAGCCAATTTTTCTTTAAGTCAGAGGTGTATGTATATTTCATTTTGTTCGTCCAAATTTCTT
Source organism: Anolis carolinensis (assembly GCF_035594765.1). Lineage (NCBI taxonomy): Eukaryota > Metazoa > Chordata > Lepidosauria > Squamata > Anolidae > Anolis > Anolis carolinensis. The sequence continues at coordinate 197,053,398 of NC_085844.1, forward strand.
CCCATTCTTTTAGTTGTATAGGTCTACCTATATTTCTGGCCCACTTTATCATTGAGTTCTTTATTTCTTCAGTCTCCGTGGCCCATCTTAAATGTTTATTATAAATCCTTGTTATTAGATTTTTCTCCAGTTGCAATATCTTTTCCCACCCATCCTCTTGGGTAAAACTAGTTTTTATGTCCTGATTATAATATTCTTTAATTTGTAGGTAGTGCAGCCATGAAACATCTTTATATCTTTCTTGTACTTCTTTATGAGGTGTTAGACAAATTCTCAGTAAGTAATTCTTTGTAGGATGGCCATTTCACCCATCCCAGTAGCCTTCTCTGGTTCGCTTCTAGTGGAGATACCCATCTTGGTGTTTTCGTATAAAAATTCCTTTTGTATCGATCCCAAATTCTAATTAAGGATGACCTAATAAAATGATTTCCAAAATTTTTCTCAATATTCGTTTTTCCATACCAAAGGTATGAGTGCCATCCTTTTTGTAGATCGAAGCCTTCAATTGTAAGTATTTTCAAATTATCCAATTTGGTCCACTCCTTTGTCCATGCAAATGCACAAGCTTCAAAATAGAGCTTTAAGTCCAGAACTCCAAAACCTCCTCTTTTTTCCAAGTCCGTCATTACCATAATTTTTTTTTAAAAAAATAGTTTTTAAAAGAAGGAAAACATACTATGTATAAGAATTCTGGGTGTGAACAGTATTCAGTATTTCATCCTCTAGAATGCAAAAAAATAATAATTGTGGACTGAAACAAAATTTGAAAGCAAAATTGGGAACAATGCTGGCATTTTGCCCGTCATGAATTCAATCACATGATGCACATACACATTACAGTCACAATATAGTTCAGGGTTGGACAGAAGCCTAACTTGGATCTATTGGGAAAGCTCAGAATGATTTGTGGTAAATCAACAAACATTTCTGGCTCCCAATTGTTTAGTAATGACAAGAACAAAATGTCACCCCAGTCACAGCCAACAATTATACTACTGAAACAAACAAAGCAGTGGAATTAGGGATAACCAGGAAGGGAATTTTATATGAATGAACTGACACTTCTGTTATACTCAAAGCAAATTCATAGACCCAGAATTGCTTAACTTGGGGTGTGACCAAGTAAACAGGAACCGTGTATTGTGTCCTAATTGCTACATGCTTGCTGAGTACAAGTATAGACACCCCCGCCACCAGCATAAGGCAGTAAAAAGCTTCTGTCTTGTTTGTGTTTGGTGAGAGAGGAACAAATCAGAGTATCAGTTGTGACAATGCCCCAGTAAAGCAGGCATGGGCAAACTTCGACCCTTCAGGTGTTTTGGACTTCAACTCCCACAATTCCTAACAGCCTCAGGGCCTAAAGCTGTTAGGAATTGTGGGAGTTGAAGTCCAAAACACCTGGAGGGCTGAAGTTTGCCCATGACTGCAGTAACGAATGGGGAGGTTGTAGCCATCCAGATGTTACCGGACTACAACTGTCCTTATTTATTACTACTGACTCTGCTGTCCCAAAGTTGATCAAGTTGTACTTATCTCCCCCCCCCCCCCCCCCCGGCCCGGCCAAAAATGTAATGAAAAATTGGTAAGCCATTTTCATATGACAAGAGGATAAATAAAGGAGAGCAACTTTGTTGAAATTTGCTAACCCTTTTTAATTCATTTTCAAGAACTGAATGGTAAAGATGACTTTGCAACTAACCAACTAGATTTTGGCATATTGCTATACTACAGAAATAGAATAACTAACAATGGACATTGCATATTTGTGTATGGGCTGCAGATAAATGAATAGTGGTATTATTGTAATTGATAATTTATAATAATTTATATCTATTTGACATATTGTTATAATTACAGTGTTAATCATGGGAGATTAAGAAAAATAAAACAAGAAAAGTTTTTAAAACACCCTGTCTGATGAGGTTGTATATTTAAAACAATAATCCTATCATAAAACATAAACAAACACATCCAGACACACAACTTCTGGGACTGCTCTAGAAACCTCACACCTATTTCCTAATGATTTTTACTTCTTATTTTTTACTTATATTTTTACTTCTTATTATCCATTAGATAACACTATATGCCCACATTTCCACTTTTAGTAACATTCCTATAATTTCTAAACCGAATAGTTGAAGTTTATTCCTATCGTTACTTTAAACAATGAGATGTATAATCATTGGATGACCTTCTATCAGATATATTTTGGCTGGGAGGTGGATTAGATAAACAATGGGAATTCCTGCCAACTCTACAGTTCTGTGAATCTCACTTTATCACCTGACTATTTTGGCTGAAATAGTTACCTGCTCGTTCCCATGACTGTTTCAAAAGAGCAAAAGTGAGCATGTCTGCTCTCTTATCCCCATTACAGTTTCGGATATTTGAAGGGCATAACAGTCTAGTTAATCCTCTCTTCACCAGGCGAAACCTACACAACTCTTTCAACTAGATGTGATTTTTAGGTGCCTCACCATTTTGGTTGTCCTCCTAAGCACACACTTTAGTTTATCAGGGTAGAGTTATACTAGATGAGTCACCCCAGGCATGGCCTGCCTATAAAGCTTTATTTAGGAATTTAGCTAAGCCCTGTTTGGGTTTTTCTAATAAATATGTGAGTAGCATGCTTGGACATGGAGAATGATAGCCCAAAAAAGAGAGATTCCACTATGCATGGAGGATATCTTTGCTAACAAGAATATGGATGCATTGTAATTTCCTCTTACTTACTTACTTCTTACTGCCACTTCTCATGCATTCATCATGGGCATTTCAACTGGACTTAATTATGTGGTTGGTGGAAGGTAAGTGGATTCTGGTTCCATTTCCTGTGTTTATTTGGAAGATCTGAAAGGGAAAAAAGGTTTTGGTGTCTGCCCAAACACAGTTACATATCTTGATGCAATCAGAAATGCTGCCTAATTGAATTCATGATTTACACAGAGCTTTCTGTCCAGGCTCCTCTAAATAATTTTTTTTTCTTACCCAACAGAAAGTTGTGGGTTGATGGGGAGGCTAGTGCCACAAATCTCCATTCCTCTCCACATTCATAGTTGTATAATGAATGAAGGTGAACCAGTGTAGTGTGATGGCTTGAGAGTTACATGAGAACTTTGGGAAACTAGAATTTGAATCCTGTTGAATGACTTAGGGCAAGTCTTTTAAGCTAAAATGAGGTCAATGGTAAACCTTCTCTGACTAAATCTTCTGCCATAAATCAGAGTCAACCGATAAATAAAAGCTTCTTCCTTCTCATGATGTGAAATGTCTTAAAGTTGGATAATCATATTTATAGGCTACATTGTTCTGCTAGGTTATGTCCAATGTCTGATTCACTCAACCCATTTTACGTGTATTGCTATCAAGTCAGATGTCTCCCATTACATTTCTACATGTTTGAATTTGGGAGCAGGGGCATTTAAATGCCAGACTTTTATTACTCTCTGTTTGGTTTGGACCCAGGGCCCTTCCACATAGCCATATAACCCAGAATATCAAGGCAGAAAATCTCACAGTATCTACCCTATACTGGGTTATCTGAGTCCACACTGTCATATATTCCAGTTCAAAGCAGATTCTGTGGGATTTTATTCAGCTGTGTTTCCGGAAGGGGCCTAGGTCATGGGAAAAAATGTATGGCAGGTTCCAGAATTTCCCAGCTACCATGGTGAATGGCAGTGATAGTGTAGAGGTTCCTGTCAAAAGAAGCCATTTCCCCAAGAATGTCAGTTAGGCGCATAATTTAGAGATGCTTTTATATATTATGGATAGAACTTTTAAAATAAGCATCTCTCCTGATATGATATTTAAAACCTCCACATTTTGAACTGCAACATGTTTCTGCTTTGTTTTCAATCCCTTACCTGGATAGCTGCATGCTTAATTTAGATTGTTAAAATTCCTTTCTAAAATCCAGTGTTTTCATCTTATTGTAAATTCAGCTTCCAGCTAGGCCCTCAACACAATTTAAAATTAGCCTCTTGTGGCTTTTAGTCATTCAGATGTGCTAAAAAGATAGACTTTTTTCAAAATCATTTATAAAAATGAGCAAACAGTAGGGCATTGACATATAAATAAAATGTTAACTTGCACTTCATGCTGAAGCCTTGACCATTTTTTCGTTTGGTAGTTCTGCCAACATTTTTGTTGGCCCTTACTCCTGTACATTTAATAGAAATTTGATCTGTAGTCATTAGCAAGCGGAGAATGTTTATTTCCATGGACCATTCTGTAAAAATCATTGCTCCAGATCAAGTGGCTGTTAAAAGCACTGGAACAGGCCAGGCTGTTTTGTTTTGGCCAATTGGCAATATTATCCTTTCAGCTAGGGAAGACAGAAGCAAATAAGGTTACTGTACCTTTAACAGCACTGAAGAAGAAGGGATTTTAGCTTGTGTGACAAGCAGTATTTTTTTTTGGGGGGGGGGGACTCTTTTACTTAAAGATAAAAGATAAAGTCCTCAAATTAAATAAAGATAAAGTTAAAGTCCTCAAAGTTTTTAACCAGAGGGCCAATTCACAGTCCCTCAGACTGTTTGTGTGTGGGGGGGGGGGGGGGGGGGACTATAGTTTGGAAAAAAAAACATGAATGACTTCCTATATGCACATATCTTATTTGTAGTGCAAAAAACATGAAATGACAATACAAAATTTAAAATGAAGAACAATTTCAACCAATATAACCTTACCAGTATTTCAATGGGAAGTGTGGACCTGCTTTTGGCTGATGAGGTAGTCAAGTTAATTAAGATTGTTGTTATTTTGTGCCTTCAAGTCATTTCAGACTTAGAGTGACCCTAAGTCTAAAGCTTGGGTGGGGGGAATGACCTTGGAAGGTGACATTCAGACTGCAGGCCTTAGTTTGGAGACCCTTATTCTAGACAGTAAGATTATTTCCCTCCAGTATAGTCACCGGGCCGATCTTATTTGTTAAGCAGGATCCTGACATCTTTTTCCAAGGTAGAGTTGTTTCTGAAGGCCTCAAACTGGAAGGATTTTTGATGTTGGTGAATGTAATAATTTTGGCTGACACCAGCACAATTCTACATTCTTTGGCAAAAGTGAGCAGAAACTTGGCTTGAAAGATCTACATTCTTTTTTCCACATAGTACCTTGACAACCATCAACTGGAGCCATATATAAAACACATATATGTCACAGATGGCTAGTGTAGATGCCATAACAAGCTCTGGTATTTCAGTAGTGTGCTGTTTTACACTGCCAAGTCATTCATTGAAGTTTGCATTGTAGATTGCATTGCATGAATGCAAAACTGTGGCAATACTGTGATGTAGAGTTACTTCTGATAGGGCTTCATCACAAAACTGAGGAAAAAAAAGAGGAACCAGCATATGCTGCTACTGCAGCCACACAGAAGCTTTCCTGTGTTGCATTGAGATCAATGGGGAAGAGTGGAACCAGCTTCCTCCATGGATGGGTGCTGGTGTAAGTCATGCGGTGTGGGGTTTGGGGTGATAGGTTCCTCACACTCCACGCCAGGCACCATCAGATTCACCATGATCCATGGTGATTCTGGAGGCACATATGATGAGGTCCCTGGTTGTGTTAGATGTTGTAGTTTAGTTTTATATATTATGAAAAACTGTTTTTCTTGACTTTATTGTTTTTTATTTTTCTTTATTCCTGAATAATTTTTTTAAAAAAAAACCTCTGAGAAAGGAAAGTGTACAACACTCTTGAGCCCCATCTACACTGCCATTATAATGCAAATTGAACCAGATTATAAAACAGTGTAGACTCACATAATCCGGTTCAGTGCAGTTCAAACTGCATTATATGGCAATGTAGATGGAACCCAAAAGTTTCAGTACTAAATGATAAGGGTGTGCAAAGCTTCGGACCTCCATTTTGTAATTTGGAGATTTGCATGATTAATTAATACGAATATCCAAATTACTAATTGGAAAAGGAGTGTCTAAAGTATTTACGAATCAAAACAGCAGCCTCGAAATTTTCAGAGATATTTGTAAAGATTTCTTGTTGCGGAGCTTTTTTCCCATGTCACATACTCCATCGTCTGTAATTATCTGGGGTGAAGGGGGCTGATGTGATTGAGAAGGACAGCTGCCTGCTGCCTGCTCTGAGGGTGGGTAACTGGCATCCACTGCTGCGCTAGCATTACAATGTGCCTGGCTGAGTGGTTCAGGGAAAAAGGGGACTCTGTGGTTAAGATGGCGCTCATTCACAGGTGGGCTCGTTTGATCTAGACCTGACCTGAGGGGCGCTACATGGTCTCGAAGGTGCAAGTGTTCCTGTGGGGCCCAGGCCAGCACTGCTGGCAATGCCTCCCACTTCCTGAGGTGAGTGGAGGGCCTCGCCACTGCCTCTTCCTCCTCCATTGGCGATTTCTCCCAAAGCCGAGGCTCCCCTCTAAGTTAAAAATGGGTGCAATCAAAGCAACAAGTGCAAATGGATGGAGTTATGAGGGGAAACTATGGTTGGTGGGAGGAGGGAGGGAGTCTTAGTAGCCCCTTCCTCCTCACTATCAGCCCCCCAATGTCTGTGTGTCTTACCCCAAACTTATATTTTCTGAATTCCCACTCCTTCCCCAAACTTTACAGCTCTTACTATCCCCCAGTTCTCTTAAATCCCATATGCCTAAATTGATTTTTTTTTAAAAAGATCAGTGAATTGATTGATTGTTGCCCCGCTCATGCTGTTTCGTTATGCCACAACTTGAGAGGATGCCTCTTCTAGTTTTGAAAAAATATTTTAATTGAAAAAAACTTATTAGAATTCCTAAAAATCAGTAGATAAACAAATCTTTCTAAAACTTTGCAGGACTGATGCTCTGCTTATGTTGTTCATTGTGCAGAAATTCTAGGGGATGCCTCTTGTTATAAATATTTTTATTTTCTAAAAATCAGTGAAAGACCAAAACATTCTGAAACTTGGCAAACTTATAGACTTATAGTCGTAAATGTTGCCTACAAGTGTGCCACGTTTCATCCTGATAGCCATAAAAATATCAGAGAAACGAGCCTCAAAAATTTCCTCATTGCTACTAATGGAACAAATATTCACAAAGCATTTATGAAGCTTTGGAGATCCAGATTACAAATTGGAATGGGACCCCTCTGAATCTTTACAAATTGCAGTGGGTCCCATCTGAATCTCCAAAACAAGTTACTAATCGGATTTCAGCCATTTCACACACCTTTACTAAGCAACTCTTATTACCTGGATTCTGGCTAAAGAGTAGCCAGAATATCTTTTTTGTAATCTGAATCCATTACTTTACAGTCTAATTCAATCAAGCAGTAGAAAACATGGATCCACCTTCTTCCATATTTGAAAACAGCTATTATATTAGCTGGATATTTTGTCTTTAGTAGGGTCAGTGTACCCAGTACTCTCAACGGTTCTTCACAGGGCTTGGATTCAAACATTTTGCCATCTTGATTATTCTTCTTTGGACACTTTGTTTGCTAAATACAAACATCAAATAACACACATGCACAGTAAAATGTGATTGAGATTATTATTAACAACAACAACAACAACAACAACAACAACGATGAATTCTTTTTATTACCCATTTTTCCTGATGGCTCAAATCGGGGTATAACAAATTCAAAAACATTCGAACATAAAATATATACAGTAAATTACATAGATAAAAACACACAAATATAAAAAACATGCACCAAACACAGATACAGAATTTACATATAGTAGCACAACATGCATAAATGTGGAATACAAATTGTCCTATAAACTTAAAATATCTCAGTGTTATTCTTAAAATGAGTCAGCCTAACAAATGCACTACAAATTAAGCACATGCAAGGAATGTAAAATATTTCCATGACTTTGTCACAGGAGAAAAAAGGAGAGCACTGCATGAGTTTTCCAACAAGCGTGAGGTTTGCACAGACAAATTAGAACATTTGATAGGAAAGCATTAAAGAAGCTGAGTCTTTGTCTTTATATTTCCTAAATCTATTAGGTCACATATGGAAAACTGAGAGACATTTGTCCGTTACATTCTGGCCCTTGGTTTATTTCTCAGACTAGAATCTTAATTTGGGATGAGCAAACTGGTGTCCCTGTTTGTTTTTTTACTCCCATCATCCGGAGCCATATAACTGTTCACAAGGGATTATAGCATTTATAGTACAAAATTCCTTGACAATAAAAGGTTGCCTACCCATAAACTACATGTTTGGAAAGATACTTTAAAGTACAGTTCTGTGACCTTGATACAATTTTTAGATGCAATTTTACAGTCATTTTTTATTTTAAAAAAGCCCAAACTGTTACTTTTTAATCACTTTTTAAATGCTGCAAACCCCTGGCTTATGGTACTAAATACTCCTGCATAATGAGACCATTTGTCCCTCACAACTGCAGCAGTTATAATTATTATTTATTATTTATTTTACTTATTAAAGTGTTTATGCCCTTTTATATGGCCAAAGATCACAAGGTACTTTACCTTAACATCAGTTGAAGGTAATACATTATAACAAAAACCAGCAGGCAACTCTCATAAGTGCCTATGCACCAACACTATATGCTGGTGAAGAAATCAAGGAAAACTTTTACTGTCAGCTGGATAACATCCTATCGGAGATACCTAAGGGAGACAAAATTATCCTCCTGCATTATTTTAATGCAAGAGTTGGATAAGACTTCAACCTGTAACCAGGGCATAGGACTTTATCACATTAGGAAATCCTCCATTTGAGACCGTTTGAGAATGATTTTGAACAGGTTCCATCACATGACATTTGCCCCATCCTGTCAGTATTCTGTCAGAATCCATCTGCAAAGCATTGCAGAAACTGATAATTTGCAGACAGAATTCTATTTGTTTTTTGAAATACCATGGATTCTTCCATTGCTGAAGTGCTGTTTATGTGTGTGATAGGAACATCTGTATTCATCCCATCAGCAACAATGCTTTTTAAAAGGTCATAGAGTGATGTAGGGGGTGTTTTGAATGGATTGGGAGGAGCCAGCCTTTCATGGTGTGATGAGTCAAAGTGCAGTGTTTTCAAACCATAAGAATCATAATAATCAGGTGTGGTGAGGAATGTACGCATCTTGTCTCAATACAGTATACAACCAGTCCTTAAAAAATGAGATGCATACGGACATAAACAGATTATATCCCAATGTAATAAGGTCCATAGACACCAAGAACTGGAAAGCCCTGGCCCTCAAGCCTTCTACCTGGAGGTCAGCTGCTACCAACAATGCTGTGGAATTCAAAGAGGCACAAATGGAGAGTGAAGGACAGAAATATGACAAGAGGAAGGCATGTCAAGCCAACCCTTCTTCTTCTTCTTCTTCTTCTTCTTCTTCTTCTTATTATTATTATTATTATTATTATTATTATTATTATTATTATTTTAAGACATACACATACACAACATTTACAGTTCCCACCACCACCATGAGGATTATTTTCTTTTACATATTAATCCTGTTTGAGACAATCGTTCTAGATTTACATACTATATAACATTTGTATCCTTTTTCTTATGGCCTGATCTCTAGACTTATTCATAATATAATCCTTGACCCGGTTCCATTTTTTTTAACTTCTTGCATTCTATTTTCATTACCTTTTGAATCATTTAATTTTACATCCATAATTTCAAATTCTATTTGGTCCACCATATACTGATACCATTTGTTTACTGTCCACTTTGATTTATCTTTCCATCCCAATGAAAACAAAGAGTGATACAGTGAGTTATTTTGATATTGGAATCTGCAATTGGCTACTTCTCATAAATTATAATGTGTAATTTGTAATGCAGGAATAAATTACATTTTAAAAGGAAATCTCTGTTTTCCACCCTGGATTTAACCAATCCCTTCCTGGTTCCTTTGTGTGAGTAGTATTTGAAATTAGTTATGTGAGTGGGTAAATTCTAATCCTTGGTGGGCAAAGGCCACTGGAGAGTGAAAGGTCACTGATATTGATCTCAGCAGTAAGCTGAATTGTTTACTTTGGTTCCTGTAACCCATTGTGCTTCCTTTACTGATTGAAGGTTCTTCGATCCAGTGCAGATTTCTATTAATAGAAACAGAGAAAGTGAGAGATATAGCCATTGGGGGTGCGGGACACAAAAAGACAGCATTAATCCTTCAGTCCTCAAATTTCTGGCATTGCAAAGAATGAGGCATTTAAAATAATTAACACTAAGAATTTCTATATTTGTTATGTTTGTATGTCCTTGGTCACTTTGCTTGACCCTTTTCTTGTATTTGCAAATATTTGAATAAAATGTTAAGTTACTGCAACTCTAGAGATATGGAGACCGGAGGGTTAATTAATGTGTTAGTCGAGGGGGGAGAAGTCTTGTTTAGGAGGGCAATGGCTCCTTTACTCTTTGCTTCCCAATAGCTACAGCCCTGGTGAAAATATAAAATGGTCTTTCCTGATTCCTTCTTTTTTCAACAGCTTCCTGTGACACCCACTCCCTTCTAGTCACCAGTCATGCCTTGCAAGGAGGTAGAAGTTGAGAATAGCATGAGACATAACACTGGAGCCTGAAGATGAAAGGGTGGGATTTAAGATAATTTCCTCTTCCCACCTTCCGTCCTCTCACAGGAACTTCCATCAGACCAAAGAGTTTTCCATCAGCGGACACCATTGCTGGATACAAAACTATGTGCATATATATGCCTCTTAGAGAAATTCTGAGGATCATGAAAGGATACCAAATAGTTTGTTATTAGTTTGTTCATTATGGTATTTTTATTGCCAAGGAGGATATGAGATACTTCACTCCCATGTGAAAATAAAGTCAGAACAGGGCACTCTGGAGTTGGATGGGAGTGTGGCAAAATGTATTGAGCAAAATTACTCAGAACTAAACTCAACTGTGGTCAGGGGAACTTTCTCAGAGGCAAAGAAGCAAAGGATTGTGGTTGTAGCCAGTTCTAAAAACCATGTATTTTCATAACTCTCGAAGCATTTCTTTCTACAAGAGAATAAGATCTCACCTTTATTATCCTGTCATGACAGCTTTCTTCCTGTCTATAACAACACAAGATTAACAAACATCATGGGCACTCCCTTTCCTTGGTCTTTTCTTCCACGCTCCTTCCACCCACCCACTAGCAACTATATGATCATTAAAGATAGAACCAAAGTTTGAAACATTACATTTTAAATGTAATTTGTTTCTATTACTTGGTATAGTTTGAAATGTGCCTCATTGCTCTTTATTATCAATATCTTTATTTTACATTTTAAAAACTAGCAAACACTGTAATAGAAAAGACAGTATTAAAATGAGCAAAGACACAAGGGGAAAAATAACCACTAATCTTCTCCTCCCCTTAAATCATCCCCACATTACTGGGCAGATAAACCAGAGATCAACTGAAGACATGGAGCCCCTTGTTGGCACAATGGGTTAAACCCTTGTGCTAGCAGGACTGCTGACCAAAAGGTTGGCGGTTCGAACCCAGAGAGCGGGATGAGCTCCCGTCTGTCAGCTCCAGCTTCCCATAAAGGGACATGAGAAAATCCTCCCACAGGATGGTAAAGACTTGCAGTTTCTCAGGTTGCTCCTGTCATGAAAAAAAACAAACCCGAAGACATCAATAACAAAACTACAACAAAGTTTTCATTACTATGTAATTACTGCTATTACTACTCAACCCATTGCTCATTTCAGTGCTGAAAAATAACTTGTTGGAGTATTCATTAATTGTCCATTTCTCTATAAAGAAAAAACCACAGGGTAATGGTTAAAAACTGGTTTTAAACTATAGTAACTTTTGAAAATAACTATCAATCATTTCTTGTTGTACAAATAAAGTAACTTTACTTTTACTGATTTTATTGCTTTTTAAATGTATACTATCGCATCCGAACTACCAACCCACTCACTCACTAAATAGGTATAGCTAACTATTTTATTTGTAATGTGATACTTCCAAATCTTTACTCAGCCATTGTTTGATGCCCTTTCCAATTAGAAACTAGAGAGTCTGAGATAGTCAAGTTAATTAGGATTTTTGTTGTTGTGTGCCTTCAAGTTGTTTCAGCCAGGTAAATGACCTTGGAGAACCACATTCAGCCTGTGGGCCTTAGTTTGGGGACCCCTGGTCTAGCATTTATTTTGTTCCTGCCAGGCATATGCTGAATCTCTCATTTCAAGTGAGATGTTGTGTGGGAAAGAAATCTACAGAGAGAAGGGGATCTTGATGGCATCTTGCCTGGAGGCCACAAAAATCTTTCAACTTGCACTTTCTGTTACTTGAGGTTAAAATGCTGGAAGGCAAAAGCTGATTTTAGAACTCTGATGGAAGCTATTCCATCCTTACACTTTTAAGAAAATAGCCTTTCCCTTCCTTTCTAAAATATACCTTGATAAAGTGTTAGGCACAGACATTATCAGTACCAAAATCTGCATCGTTATTATCACTTGTCTTGGACACCATTTTAATAGAGACAGTAGACTCAAGGCATTTTACAGAGAAAATATTCAGCAGTTAAAAATTAATAAATTAATAAATAAAATATGACATATTGCACCATTTCCCTCCAAGAACAAATGATAGTGATAATAAATTGGGCCAAGGTCAGAAATTGTAATGATATCCATTCATAGAATCATAGAATAATAGAGTTGGAAGAGACCCCATAGGCCATCCAGTCCAACCCCCTGCCAAGAAGCAGGAAATTGCATTCAAAGCACCCCCGACAGATGGCCATCCAGCCTCTGCTTAAAAGTCTCCAAAGAAGGAGCCTCCACCACAGTCCGGGGGAGAGAGTTCCACTGCCGATTAACATTGTTCAGATTAACATTGTTACAACTGAGTGGCATCTGTGAGGCAGGGGGTTAAAACTGGATGGCTCCTGTGATCTCTTCCAGCTTTATAATTCCATGACACCATCCTTTCCTTTCCCCTATGCATCCTTTTACAATATAAGTAAATAAACTATCTGGAAAATGCAGGATCAGATAATTTCTGTTTATTGATTTAAGAATATGAATGTAAACCCCTTCTGTCTCTAGGAAAGTTCCTACTCTCCATAGAATTACCTTTGATTGTGAAATCTTACTTTTGTCTTCCTGGTTGTTGACCGAAAGCTACCCGATTTTATAGAATGCCAAATCTAGATATACAATCTCCCAAGAATCTGCTTTGATTAGCTACACTTGGGATGCAGCTTCTTGTTAAGAATTCTATGGTACCTTTTTACTGTACATTTTAATACTGCTCTTTGTTTTTATATAAATATCAAAATTGATTTGTGATATTGTCCATGTGGATTGCAAATATGATATATACCTGTGGTAAATTTATGTTTTCCAACAATATGCAACATATTAGTACATGTCACTCAACAAACAATAGTTATAATTCTTCCCTATATCTATACATAGGGAAGATTAGAGGGGACATGGTAGCTATGTATACATATTAGAAATTATGTCATATTGAAGATATAGCAAGCTTGTTTTCTGCTACTCTAGAGATTAGGAGCAAAGGACTCAAACTACAGGAAGATTTGATCAAAACATTAGGAAGAACTTTTTGGATCTTTTGATAGAGGGAATAGACTGCCTCAAAATGTGGTGGAGTCTCGTTCTCTGGGCTGGATTGCCATCTATCAGGAGTGCTTTGATTGTGTAATCCTGCATAGCAGGATATTTAGACTGGTTGGCCTTTTTTGTCTCTTCCAGCTCTTATTTTTCTATGATTCCATGGAGAATTCTTGAAGAGGAGAAGAGGTCCCTGAAGACTGGAGATGAGAAAACATTTTCCCCAACTTCAAAAATAGAACAATAGTGCCTAGGCAACCACCAAGCAGTCAGCTTGATATTTATACAATCAATGTTCTAGAGCAGACTATTAAACAAACCATCATGAGAGCACTTAGAAAAGAAGGCAGTGATTGCTAATATTCAGCATGGGTTTCTCAAAAGAAAATCATGTAAAAAATAAGAGGAGAGAGAAAGAGAGAGATTTTCCTAATACAGGCCCCACAAAGAAAGAAGGGTGGGTTTGGAGATCTGCATTGGTCAGGGAAAGTACTCTCCCCCCCCCCCAAAAAAAGAACCCCAAAAGATTCTAGAGACATCAAAAGTTGCCTTTCCTTCATCCTGATGGAATTGTGAGAACTCTACAAAGACAAGCTAACTGAGGCTCTTGGCCAGAGTCAAGGGTGTCAGACCTTATACAGTATTACTCAGTATTTAGCTTAACAAAGGGAAGGAATGTCTCAAACATTATACTCACTTAAGAAAGACATCAGAGAATTCTTAAGATGATCACCCTTGCCTCAAAGTGACATCCCTTATCAGTGGAATTTCCTGTCTATAAGGCATTGTTTGCCAATTTGAAGAGTTAAAACTTTGGTGGGATTGGGGTATAAGCCTTATTCAGATGTGTCTCACTAGTCTCAACACATCCAGGGTTGGCATTAATGGAATTATGTTCTTTCAGAAATTGATGGGGACAAGATTTTGACCAAGAGAGGCCTCTCTAGCTAGTATTTCTGTTTCATTAGCCATACAACTGAATGTCATTTCATTTCAGAGCAGCGTCACATACATCTTGGCCGGGGTGTTATGCAAATGTAGCCTTCATTTTGATGATGGAGTATGCTCATCAATTTTTCAGATGACACCAAAATGGGCAGATTAGTTAATAGGATAGTATCAGAATTCAATATGATCTCAGCAGATTGGAAAAGTGGACCAAAAATAACAGGGTGCTGAAGGAAGAGCTTATCTGTGATAGCGGGAGGGAAGCCCCAGGACTGACGAGCGGCGAGGGTTGGAGGATTTTGAGGATTTGAGGACAAGGGCGCGGACGGAGGAATAAAGAAATGAAACAGTAAACACTCACCGACCTTGAGCGCCATATTGTTTAGTCTACGCTGATCTTCCTCCAAACAACTAGAAAGCCGCCCATAGGAAGGGGGAGCCCACGTGGAAGGTGGAGCCGGAACTACTGGCAAAACGGAAGGCGAAGAGAAGTAAGCAGAGGCGAAACCGGACGTAGGCGAGGGGAAGGAATTCAGAGGCGGACAGAATGGAATTGAAGAAGAAGGGAAACCAGAGAGACCTGCTAGAGAGATAAAATTAGCGGAACTCCCCCTGCTGGCAGATCCGGGAAGTCTGAGAAGATATACTCAAATGTTAGACTGTGAAATTATTAGTAAAGAAATAACAAGATTAATAAGGAGTGATAAGGTACTGATAGAAAAGAAGAGAAGATTGACAAGAGGATGGAGTGTGAGAGGGAATTAAATTTTAAAGCTACAGAGCACCCTGGGGTTTGCAGTCCATAACAAGCACCTTTTCCAAGCCCTAAATGTGAGCAAGCTGACTTCAGCTTCAACTTGGGGAGCACCCTTAGGAGCTCCTAGGAGTTACTATTGGTGAGGCAACTCACACTCTCTCCGGTGAAGCAAGCAACTAATGGTTTTGGAAGAATAATCAACTGATGTAAATTCAAGATTTGGGTTATTCTACGGATAGCCATCAAATTTGTATACTTTATCTAAACCATTAACTCACGGTACTCATAAACTCCAGACCTATCATAAGAGACCCCCCCCCTTTCCCCCCCCCTTTTTTTCCTTTCTTTTTTCTTTTTTCTTTGTTCTTTTTTTTTCTTTTCTTTCTTCTTGTTGCTGTTTTTTAGTTCTCGAGTGAGGGTTTTTTTTTTCTTTTTTTCTTCTTTTTTCTTTTTTTCCCTTTTTCTTTTTTCTTTTTCTTTTTTGGATTTTTTAAGCAGTGTTTGGTAACTCAGGACTGGAGACACAAAATAAAATCGGGGAACTGTAATTTTGATAATTTACCAGGATGACTACTCCTAAATGGAAATCAGATAAAGACACAAGAGAGATGAAGGAGACTAAATTTAGCACTAGAAGATCATCCCTGCTGGATGATAATTGCATGAAAGAAATCTTACGGGAGATGCAGAAAATTTCAGAGAAACAAGATATACTCCAGAAAGAAATGCTATCCATAGCAAAAAAGCAAGACACCCAACAAAAAATGCTACAAGAGGAGATGTCAAATTTAAAGAAAGAGTTAAGAGAGGAGCTAGGCTCGATTAAAAAGGAAACCACCAAGAATTCAAATAATATAAATGAACTGAAAATAGAGAACAGAAAGTTGGAGAAAACAAATTCCAAGTTGCAAAAAAGGATCGAAACCCTGGAGGAAAAAAATAAGAAACTGGAAAAAATACAAGAAAAAATAGAACACCAAACAATGGAGTATCAATTAAGATACAGGAATGTACAGGAAGAGACTGATGAAAACATAGGTTGGGTGATTATCCAACTAACAGCCAAAATACTGCAGTGTACGGAACAGGAGGTATGTGGACAGATCGATCGGGTCTATCGAATTCAGAATAACTACACTAGAAAAAACAAAGCAATCAAAGACGTAATCGTGCACTTCCTGAAGAAGAGTACCCGGGATGAGATCCTAAAGAAAAATGTCTCTAATCCAGCCATTTACAAAGAGAGGAAAGTAATTATCCTTAAAGAGTTCCCGAAAGTCACACTGAATAGGAGGAAAAAATACTTTTTCCTAACAGATGAATTGAAGAGATTACAAATACGATACAGGTGGGACAAATATGAAGGCCTAATGGCTACATATAAAGGCGAAAGGATTTGGGTAACAACTGAGGAAGAAGCCAAAGATTTCTATAAAATAATAAAAAGAGACATAAATAGAGAATCCTCACCCCAGCAAGGGGGAGAAGAAAAATTTCCCAAGAACTCCAAAAAAAGGAGATTCGCCTCACCTAGAGAGGAAGATTTAACGATTGCTCAATTGGATCTAGCGGAGGATTTAGAAGCGAATGAGGACCCAGAGGAAGGAACATCGGAGGAAGAAGGAAAGACGGATGATGACGAAGGATCCTAAAAAGATAAGTAAAGTTAGTCAAACATTAAGATGTTTTTCGAACAACGTTAATGGGTTAAATTCACCCAATAAGAGGAAAATATTATTTAATAAACTAAAGAAAGATAGATATAGCATAGTAGCCCTGCAGGAGACGCACATCTCGCAAAAATATAGCTATCTGTTAAAAAATGAAAAAATTGGGAAAGAATTTATATCAGCTGACAAAGAAAAAAACGGGGAGTAGTACTATATTTAAATCATGAGCTTAACGCGATAGAACAATTTAAAGATACTGAAGGGAGAATGATTGCAGTACTGATTGACACCACACTAGGTAAAACCCTCCTATGTAATGTATATATGCCCAATGGCCCCAAGATGAAATTTGTAAAGGCATTAAGAGATAACATTGAGAAGGTAGAATGCGATCAAATTATATTATTTGGGGATTTTAATGGGGTTCTGGACAATCAACTAGACAAAACTAGAAGAATTAGAAGGAATAAAATGTCAGGTGTCCTTCCAAAAAACCTCTTCTTATTAAAAGAAGAATATGATTTGGTGGATGCATGGAGAGAACGTAATCCAGAGGAAATTGACTATACACACTACTCCAGCAGACATCAAACCTGGGCAAGGATCGATATGATCTGGGTATCAAAATCGATTCTACCAAAGATCAATAATATACAAATTCTCCCCAGAGAGACATCGGATCACTGCCCCATGAGTATGCAAATTAACAAAAAATTGACCACAAAATATTGGAGATTAAATGAGAACTTAATCAGACGAGAGGAAGACATAAAGCTGATCAAGGATATGATGGCCGAATATTTTAAACTCAATGACAATAAGGAAACTAGCCCACAAAATATTTGGGATGCCTATAAGGCAGTAGCAAGAGGGTTCTTGATTCAGTTAAACTCATGGAAAAAGAAAAAGAGGGAAGCAGAGGAAAATAGGCTTAATAGAGAAATAGCAATAAAGGAAAAAGAACTGAAAAAAAACCCCGGAAGAAAAAAGTTAGTAAGATGTTTAGAACTCCTAAACAAACAAAAAAAGAGCTTGCAATTAGAAACAATAGCCAAACAATTAAAATGGGTCAAGCAAAATTCTTTCGAAAATGCGAACAAGCCAGGTAAATGGCTCGCTAGATTAATAAGGAAGAAGAAACAAAACCAACAAATTACAAAAATCAAGATACATGACAAAATATCAACTTTAGAGAATGAGATCAAGGAAGAATTCAAAATTTTCTATGAGAAATTATACAAAGATGACGATATTAATCCGGTAGAGATAATGGATTATTTAGGAAAACAAAAATTAGATAAAATTTCGGAGGAACAAAGATTAAAACTTAACAAAGAAATCTCAGAAGATGAAATCCTCAAAGTAGTTAGAAAACTAGAAAGCAATAAAGCCCCAGGGCCAGATGGCTTTATAGGGGCATTCTATAAGTTAGAACTCAAAGAAGTTATTAGATACTTACAAAAATTAATGAATATGGCACTACAAGGAAAAACGATTCCAAACTCGTGGAAAGAAGCAAGAATCACAATGATCCCGGAAGAAGGATCAGACACAACTGATGTGCGGAATTTCAGACCCATATCCTTACTTAACTCGGATTATAAAATTTTCACCAAAATATTAGCGAATAGATTAAAAGAATTCCTATCAGATTGGATAAGTGAAGAACAAACGGGATTTTTACCATCTAGAAGTATCAAAGATAATGTACGCACGATAATTAATGCAATTGAATATTATGACCAAAATATACAAAAAGAAGTAGGGTTCTTAGCATTAGATGCCGAAAAGGCTTTTGACAATTTAAATTGGAATTTTTTTAAATCAGTTTTTCAGGAAATAGATGTGGGTCTGCAATTCCAGAACGGAATCAACAGCATTTATGAGAAGCAATGGGCAAGGATTATAATAAATGGGGAAGTAACAGAGATTTTCCAAATTGAAAAAGGTACGAGACAGGGTTGTCCACTGTCCCCCCAAATTTTCATTTTGGCGCTAGAAATACTTCTTAGAGCAATTAATAAAGATGAGAAGCTACAAGGGATTAGAATTGATAAACAAAATTATAAATATAGGGCTTTTGCTGACGATGTCATATGCATTATCGAAAATCCAAGACAGAAAATTAAAAATTGGCTAGATAAAATTGGCGAATTTGGAAAAGTAGCAGGCCTTAAGATCAACACAAAAAAAACAATGATTCTTACAAAAAACATGTCAAAGGAAAAACAAAAGGACCTGAAAGATATTTCAGGCTTAGAAACCCCCTCAAAAATTAAATATCTGGGTATCTGGATGTCAGCCAAAAACAACCAATTATTAAATTTAAACTATACTACAAAATGGTCAGGAATTCATCAGGATTTAAAGAAATGGACTAGTTTAAATCTTTCATTAATGGGAAGAATAGCTATGATTAAAATGAATATTCTTCCTAGACTAATGTACTTATTCCAAAACATTCCGATTGTTAGGAAAACCAAAATATTTAAAGATTGGCAGAAAGAACTAATGAAATTTATTTGGAAAAATAAAAGACCTAGAATTAAATATTCGACAATGATTTCCCCGAAAAATAAAGGAGGCTTTGGAGTCCCGGACTTGAGATTATATCATGAGGCCAGTGCGCTTTACTGGATTAAGGACTGGATTAAATTGGAGAAGATAAAATTACTAACATTAGAGGGGCATGATTTAAGGATGGGGTGGCATGGGTATCTATGGTATGGAAAATCAAAAATCGAAAAACAATTTGGAAATCACTATATTAGATCAGTCCTCTTTAGAACTTGGGAAAAATATAAAAGATATTTTCACCTTAAAACTCCGACTTGGTTATCACCATTAGAAGCTAACCATAGAAGATTGCTGGGATGGATAAAATGGCCCACCTACAAAGAAATATTGTCGGTGGAAGCAGTGAATATGGGAGAATCTAAACTAAAAGAGTTGGATGAAATTCAAAGAATCAATAAGAATATATCTTGGTACCAATATATTCAGCTAAAAGAAGCATACAAA
The DNA here is from genome assembly GCF_035594765.1 of Anolis carolinensis. NCBI lineage: Eukaryota > Metazoa > Chordata > Lepidosauria > Squamata > Anolidae > Anolis > Anolis carolinensis. Next base: position 197,073,341 of record NC_085844.1, read on the forward strand.
AGAGATAAAATTGAAGGATTCGATATGGAGCAAGGGTTTTGGGAAAAACTTTTACAAATAGAAAAGAAAAATATTTCCATTATTGTACAATAAATAAAATAAAATTGAATTGGACAACCGAAACAGAGGAAATCACTAACTCAATGATTCAGTGGGCCAGAAATGTAGGAAGATCAATTTTAATACAGGAATGGGAGTCAATTTGGAGGGTTAAAATCAAATACACCTACTCTACAGACATGAAGGAAAACTGGTTAAAAACCATTCATAGATGGTACCTTACACCAAAGAAATTAGGACAGATGTACAAAAATGCTAATACAAAGTGTTGGAGATGCAAAGAACAAACAGGTTCCTTCATCCATATGTGGTGGAGCTGTAGGAAAATTAAAAAATACTGGGAATTGATTTTAGGGGAATGTAATAAGATCTTGAAAACACAATTTGAATTAAAACCCGAGCTTCTCCTGCTAGGGCTATATGATCAACAAGTCAAAATAGATTATAATACAGACAAACTTTTCACATTTTTCATCACGGCAGCCAGAATGGAAATCCGAAGAAACATTGATGAAAGACTGGTGGATCGATAAAGTGATTGACATAAAAGACATGGACAAATTAACCTTTTTACTGAAGAAGAATGATGGCAGGAAAACGAGAGAGACGGACTGGTCCAGATTGGATGACTATTTAAAGAAGCAAAGACATTGTAACAAAATGGATATAGATGAAGATAAAGAAGATAAAGAGAAAGAATAGAGAAGAACAAGACCGGAAGTCTTCACCCCCCCCCCCCTTCTTTCCTATCCCCTATTTAACCCTAACCTATCAGTTCCTAGATACCTTCCCTTCCCTCCCTATCCCTCCCCCCGACCTTTAATGTACTCCTTTCTTCCTTTCCTTTCCCCCCCTCCTACCCAAGTCAAAGCCGCCCAAACCCCCAAGCCCCCCCTCTCCCCTTCCCTTCCCTTTCCGTCCTCCCTGGATCTTTGTATGGTAAAACCTTAATAATAAAAAAAAGGAATATTATAGAGAGATTGCATGTCCAAATTCATTTGCTATGCTTGGATGTAATTCATCTGATCCTAGAGACTTGAATTCAATTATTCAATTTTAAATATTAAGTTTAAGAAACTCTTTTCTGCAAGTATTTTACCACACCCATTATTTTCCTGAGTTTATTTAAATCAATTTTCATAAGGCTCAGGGTACATGTCAAGTTTCCTTGTCTTTCATTTAATGAATCCCAGGATGATGTGTTCTGCTCAGGATTTCTACTAATTCTTTCTCCATGACTTTTCTTCCCTGTTGGTGAGGATCAGGTCCAAAAACAGTTAACCCCTTTGCCTCCTCCTTCATACTCTAGAAAATGAAATTGACTGCAAAGAAAATGAAGAATGTGTTGTTCTTACAGTTTGACTACCAACAGATATCAGAGCAGTTGAAGTCTTCCACTACTGTCCCTCTTGTTTTTTAGAACTTTGTGATCTAATCTACAAAGGCATCATCCAAACCTTCAGTTTGGCTTAGAAGATTATACAGTGTGATTATATGCTTCCCTCTTCTATCACTTTTTCTTAAATTTTCCCAATGTGCCCTCCCTGCTTCACATCTTAGATCTCCTCACTCATTTATGCATTCCTTATATATAATGCTATATTTCCTCCATACTGGTTATGTTTATTCCTTTTGAACAGGACATAGTGCTTATGTACTGAATTAATTTCATTTATGCCTCTTTTTCTACTCTGCTCCTATATTAATATTTTAAGCTTTTCTTGTTTGCATAATATGGTTTATATATGTGTGCTTGTGTGTGGCATGGGAAGAGGGGGTGTCCCAGCAGCTTTGTTCACCATATTCCATGGGGAGAAATACAGTTCAGCAACCTCTGTAGGGATATATGATTCCAACTCAGTGCAGAAATATCTGAGACCATGGATCATTCCTTCTAGTAGGTTCCTTGTTATTTTTACGGTGTCTGGTGATATGCCATTTCAAATGCTCTATGTTTCCTATGCATTACTGACGTTGCTGTACCCAGATACTTTGTATCTTCATGACCAATAAATATTGTTTCCCATAGAGGATTCAATTCAAAGTCCTCCGGATTACACTGATCCACATGACTAACATATCTAGCCATGAAATGGAACTAAGCATTTCACTGCATCCCATCTGAGCCTAATCCAACTGCTAACTTGAGAAGACATAATACATAAAACAGAGTGGTAAATCAAATTACATAACCCCCGTTGGTACAATGGATTTGCTCTGGATAGCAGTAACAGCTGGATTTGGGCACTGTTTGGCCCATGCTTTGGAACTACGTTTTGCTCTAAAAATGGGCCAAAGTAGATCCAAAGTACTCGAAAGCAGCAGTTCTCAAACTGTGCTCTTCGGAGCCCTTAGGGCACAGCAAAGCACAGTCAGGGGCTCCAGCGGTGGCAGTGTGAAGGCCCCATAGACTGCGTTGCCAGTGTGGAGGCTTCGTAGGCTGTGCCGATGGTAGCAGTGTGGAAGCCCTATGTGCTTCCTAGACAGGGGGCAAGGCCCCCTACTGCCGCTTTGACCATGCTTTTCCCACAAGGCAGAAGGAAGTTGGATTTGGTGACCCCTGGGTTGCTCTTCCTCCTCCTATTATAAATTATTATTATTATTATTATTATTATTATTATTATTATTATTATTATTGCAAAAGCTGAATGGGGACCACCAATGAGTACCATGCACTGTAGCCTATATTTCAGAGGAAGGAAATAGCAGAACCACCTCTAAATATTGCTTACCTTAGAAAAGTTTATCAAATTCATGATGTTGCCATAAATCAACAGGAAACTTCAAGGTAAATACATACAGAAAGACAGCTTTCATGCACATAGTTTGAAAATTTTTGTAACCATTTTGTAAAGTCTTTTCTTTTACAAGATGAACCATGAAGATGTTGTGAAGAAGCCAGGAATGCTCCTTCCTAAAAACAACATTGAACTACAATTCCCAAGATGATTTTGACCTATGGCAACCCTGAATGAGAGACTTCCAAGTCACAACATCTCCATCTATTCAGGTCTTGAAGACTCACAGCTGTGGTGGTATCTCTCCACATGGAAAGCAGTCTCTCTATTCTTTCCGTCTTCAGCCTTACCAAACATCACTGCTTTTTCAAGTGAATCATGTCTTCCCGCCCTATGGCAATCTCAGTTTAGTCATCTTGGCTTCTAGACAGAGATCAAATTTGATTTGCTTCGGAGCCCTTTTATTCATCATAGATTTTCTCAAACTCCAGTTCAGCTCTACATTTAAAATGAATTTATTTTCTTCCTACCACATTACCATTTATTCTTTTCTTGACAATTTTCTGATATAAAGACATATGGTGGGTAGGTGGTAGAATCAACAGAATCCCTCCTTCTCCTCGTCCTCATCCTCTCCTTCATCTCCTCCAAGCTACCTTTTCTCTAGAGCTGTGGCATTGAATAATGGCCCACAGCATTCACACAGGCCTCTCCAAAGTTTCCTCATGCTTCCCATTCTTTGCTAGCACCTCATCAATCAATGGAATCATAGAATTACACAGTTGGATGAGACCATACAGACCAAACATTTCAGCCCCTACCATGCAGGCAAAGCACAATCAAAGCACCCCCAACAGATGGCCATTCACCTGTTGAGTGATTTCAGCTCTGCAAGAACCACAGGTTCAGAAGTTCAGTGTGTCAAGTTCTCCAAAGGACCAAACAGACAGGATGAAGACAAAGAATTGAGGCTATTCTACTTTGGTCAAAAGAGGATGTCAGTAGGGTTTGCACTCCAAAGACTGACATAACATACAGAAATATTTAAAGCATTCTGACATTGGTTTGAAACAAAGGACTTTGCTGCTCTGGTTGCTGATTGGTCTAGATCGTGGCCAGTTAGTATCAGCTCCCTGATAGGAGCAGGAGTGCCATCCTGCATAACTATTGATTGCCTCCAGGCATGCGACAAATTTAATAAATTGTCATTACTCAGTTTGAAGTTTTGTGGCTGTTCCTTGTTCCACCTCTCATGGTGGTAGGAAGGAAAGAATGTGGGTGAATCAGAGGTAATGGGATTTGATGGCCTTATTCCTGCCTGGCCAGAACATAATGGGTTTTGACTGATCATACAATGGGTGCTGAGGATGTTGGCACACTTTGAATGGGATTCCCAGGGAGGGGATCCGATTGGCAATCAGGATGAGGAAATGTTCCCAGGAAAATACTGAGATAAAATCTGGAAAGAACCCTGTAGCTCTTTCTAAGTCCATTATATGTCTCCAAAGGCATTGTGAAGGGAGTAGGGTTATGCTTAATGTTGAGCCCTGCCCTCAACATTAAGCATAACCCATGGGGTGTGTATGTAGTGCTTATGCACCTTTTTGGTAAGTTCCCTGAGAAGTTACTTGAAACTGGGAAAAGGGTGATTGGGGGCTTCCTTGCTAGCACTTATAGAAACATGGATTTTGGAGCTCAATTTGGGGTCCTGGTGTTTTATTTATTTATTTATTTATTTATTTTACTTGTATACCGCTACTCCCAGTTTGGCTAGGAGCAGTTTACAGAAATAGATTAAAACAATAAAATTAGCTTTAAAATAACAATAAAAACAATAAAAACAACAATAAAAACAACAATAAAAACAAATATATAGTTTTGATAACACAACCTCTGTTTAAAAGCCTCCAAAGAAAACTTCATCACCAGTGGAGTTCCACTGTTGAAAAGCTTTTACATACAGCCTAATATTCAGGTGGAATCTCCTTTCCTGTAATTTCAACCCATTACTCCAAATCCTATGACCTCAGCATATGCCTCCAAACTGGATATGCTCAGCGGGGGGAATCTGTTGCCCCACAACCTGCATCGTCCAGCTTCCACCCCACCACATCTCATGGGGAATGCATTTGCTGCCTGCCTTCCTCCATTGATCTCAATTCAACATGGGAAACTTCGCATGTTGCCACAGTGGCAGCATATGTTGCTTCATCTGCAGTTTTGTCATGGAGCTCTGCCAGAAGTAGTTCTATATCGTGGGAAGGGATCCAACAGGCTCCATCGCAAAACTACAGATGAACTGGCATATGGTGCCAAAAATAGCCCCATATGATTAGGTTGTTAGTCTCCAGGGCAGCAGAAAACACGCCTGCTCCTTCTTTCTCATGACATTCTTTCAAATACTTAAACATGGCTATCATAACTCTTCTCAATCTTCTCTTCTGCAGTCTAAACATACCAAGCTTTTAAAGCTACTCCTGATAGGGCATTGCTTCCAGACATTTGATCATTTTAATTGTCCTCCTTGGAATACACATTCTGCTTGTCAAAATCCTTCTTGAATGATGGTGCCCAGAATGGACATGGTATTCCAGGTGAGTAGAATAGAGGGACACCACTATTTCCCTTGATCTAGAGGCCTGGTTTGAGAATGAGTTATTAATAATGGATGTTTGGCATTTCTTATTGTTCCAGGGGCCTCATATAAATATATATTGTGATATACACATTTTTAAAATGCCATAGTATTTTCTTCCTCAGAACTTCATCTATCATTTTGTTCTTTTATTTTTCTCTTTCACAAAAGCCATGTTCTTTGGAAGCTTGTTTAAACCAAGTTAATGGCCTTTTAGGCTTCCTCCATGTGAATAGGAGTTCACCTTTTGAATAATAAGTGCAGCTGGCTAGTAGCCAGCAGCAATAAATCACTACTGACTGAGAGGTCATTGGTTCGAAGCCTGAGTTGGGATTAAGCTCCGACCATTAATAGCCTATCATGCTGCCCACCAAGCAGCTCAGAAACAGTTGCGGCTATGAGTAGAGAATCTAGGTACTGCTTAATGCGGGGAAGCTAATTTAACTTAATTTACAACACCATAAAACTGCCGGTATGTAAAGAGCAATCAGGAAGTACTACCATCAAAATGGACTTGGTGTCACAGTGGATGATGAAGCAGCAGCTCCCCCTGTGGCCGGAATAGAGCATAGCCTCATGAAGCCGGAAACTGGAAAATGTTAAATTGCCTCTATTGTCTGTATGTTGTATGTCTAATAATGGCATTGAATGTTTGCCATGTATAGGAGCATTGTAATCCACCCTGAGTCCCCTTCGGGGTAAGAAGGGCAGAATATAAATACTGTAAATAAATAAATAAATTATAAGAATTACAGGTAGTCCCCCAAGTTACAAACATCTGACTTACAAATTATTCATTGTTACAAATGGGGGTGAGACAACAGGAAGTGAGATAAATCTACACTTCAGAGGGGAAATTCACTCCTGAAAAAGTTATCATGGGGAAAAAGTGTTGTTTTTTTTTACTTTATCACCAATCCTTTATCATTAAGGGTCTGGAGCCCTATGAGGAGCAGCTGAAAGAGCTGGGCATGTTTAGCCTGCAGAAGAGAAGGCTGAGAGGAGACATGATGACCATGTATAAATATGTGAAGGGAAGTCATAGTGAGGAGGGAGCAAGCTTGTTTTATGCTGAACTGGAGACCAGGATGTGGAACAATGGCTTCAAACTGCAGGAAAGGAGATTCCACCTGAACATTAGGAAGAACTTCCTAACTGTAAGGAGGGCTGTTCAGCAGTGGAACTCTCTGCCCTGGAGTGTGGTGGAGGCTCCTTCTTTGGGAGGCTTTTAAACAGAAGCTGGATGGCCATCTGTCAGGGGTGCTTTGAATGCAATCTTCCTGCTTCTTGGCAGGGTGCTGGACTGGATGGCCCATGAGGTGTCTTCCAATTCTGATTCCATGATTCTAATCCTTGTTTCTACAACAAGCCAAATTTGACAAAATCCAATTATCACAGGAAAAGAGAGGTAAAATCTTCTGAACAGACAGCCAGCAAAACAAACACCACAGGGCTGTTAACCCTTCACTATGCTATCCAAAGTTTATACATATCTATACACATAATAAAAACGAAAATATGTATGTGTGTATGAGTGGCAGGAGTGTCCACATACACAGACACACTCCTGCCTCCACTAAAAGCTATAACTCCCACTACTCAGGAAACACCAATGGCCCTCCCTCCAATGACATTACAGGTTATAGTTTCCAAGAGCCCTTTCAATGTCCTCCACCAGCACAGTACTGCCCACCACCCAAGTGAAGGTTTTCATATGGGGACAAATTCATCCTAGATTTTATGTGTTTCCTTCACCACAGACATCCCAGTGTTTCTTACTCTCTCCATTGCTGTGGAATTTGCATGACCCCGCCCACTGCCTGTCCTTAGCTATTCTTTTCCATGGCACACAGCAAACAGAGGAACTGATCAGCAGCTGAACATACTAGATTGGTTTGGGGATAATTCACCATGATTTATAGGAGTTGTAGGTACTGAGATGTATAGTTCACCTGCAATCCAAGAGCACTCTGAACTCCACCAATGATGGACCTGGAACTAACTTGGCACACAGAACCCCCATGACCAACAAAAAATACTGGAGGTCTTTAGAGTTGTAGTTCACCTACATCCAGAGCGCACTATGAACCCAAACAATGATGGATCTGGACCAAACTTGGCATGTATACCCGATATGCCCAAATTTGAATACTGGTGGGTTTTGAGGGGAATTGGCCTGGACATTTTGGAGTTACAAGTATTGGGATGTACAGTTCACCTGCAATCAATGAGCACTCTGAACTCCACCAAAGATGGAATTGGACAAAACTTGGTGCACAGAGCCCCTATGACCAGCCAAAAATACTGGAGGTCTCTGGGGAAAATTCCCCTTGATTTGGGGGAGTTGTAGTTCATCTACATCCAGAGAGCACTGCAAACCCAAACACCGATGGATCTGGACCAAACTTGGCACACATACTTGATATGCCAAAATTTGATTACTGGAAGAGTTTAGGGGAAACTGGCCTTCCTTTCTGGATGTTGTTGTTCACCCACAACCGGAGAAACTGTGACGTCCACTGATGACGGACCTGGACCAAACTTGACACACAGAGCCCCCATGACTAACTCCCCTACTGGAGGGGTTTGAGGGGACTGACTCACCATAGTGGGAGTTGTAGTTTACCCCACAGCTGGAGAGCACATTGAACCCCAACAATGATGCATCTAGAGCAGGCACGAGGGGGCCAGACTCGAAGGGAGGGCAGCCGGGCACACGCTGGGTGGGATGGGACTGGGGTGGAGAGGGCCTGGGAGAGGGAGGAACCAGGAGGGGTGGAGCAGGGCTCGGGTCATTCTCAAGTTGTCCTCCTGGCATAAGGACAGGGATGCTCACCCATCTTTATGCTGGGAAGAAAACGAGACATGTGGCGATTGCCCTGATCCTCCTTCCCAATACTCCTCCCTTGATTTTCAGGCTGTCCTCCCAGCATTATGTCAAGAGGAGGGCGAGACAGGTGATGTCCGAGAGCACTCTGGAGGGCTCCCAACCACTGTGTGCCTTCCTCGAGCCATCCTCCCGGCATAAGTACAGGGCTGCTCGCATCATCCTTATGCCGGGAGGAGGGCAAAGACATGCGATGGTTGAGGGCACTCCAGAGGGCTCTCAGCTGCTGTGTGCCTTCTTTCTCATACTTTCTGCATAAGGATGCGGTGGGCAACCTTATGCCAAGAGGACAGGGAAAATGAGGAGGGTCTGAGGTAGGTGCCCAGGGGGTTGCATCCGGCCCGTGGGCCTTAGTTTGCCCATGCCTGATCTAGAGCAAACTTGCTCAACATAACAAACTTTAAATATTGAGTTTTTCAGGGTTCACCTGGCATGATGTCAGTTGTTCATCTACAACAGTGGTTCCCAAACTTATTTGGCCTGCTGCCCCCTTTCCAGAAAAAAATATGAATTAGCGCCCCCTGGAAAGGGGGGCGTGGCTTAGAGGGATGGGCATGGCTCCTGTTCAGGAAGACAGGGCTGAGCCTCTCCCCTAGTCCAAGATGCGGGGCTGGGAGGGGGAGGTGGGCGGGGCCACCAATGGGCGGCCAGATTCTCAGCCCCATCTTGGGCTCTTGGGAAGAAGCCATGCCCCTTCCCTGGCCCCAACCCCATGTCCAAATAGTGCCCACCAGGAAGCAGTAGCTCCTACTTTGGGAATCACTGATCTACAACCTTAAGCATTTTGTACAAATAAAATTTGACTTTTTCAAATAACCTGAGCAACACCGGATACCCAAGCTATACAGTAGAGTCTCACTTATCCAACATAAATGGGCCAGCAGAATGTTGGATAAGCAAACATGTTGGATAATAAGGAGGGATAAAGGAAAAGCCTATTAAACATCAAATTAGGTTATGATTTTACAAATTAAGCACCAAAACATCATGTTATACAACAAATTTGTCAGAAAAAGTAGTTCAATACTGTATTTACGAATTTAGCACCAAAATATCATAATGTATTGAAAACATTGACTACAAAAATGCGTTGGATAATCCAGAATGTTGGATAAGCGAGTGTTGGATAAGTGAGACTCTACTGTATATATATATTTGGCTGGAGTTATACTTAAAAAATGTACCTGTTCTGACTTACATACAAATTCACCTTAAGAACAAACTTGGGAACCACTCATGTAGATACTATACTCCTCTTGATGTAAAATCCCATTGGCTTTTTTAGCTGCTGCATCACATTACTGGCCCATGTTCAACTTGTGGTCTCCTAAGCCTCCAAGAGTGTTGTTTTCCTCCTTGGCTTCCTTTCCTCTGGGCTCTCCCCGAGGTGCCGCCATCTCCTCCTTTCCGCCTTAACAGAGAAGCCAGCCACAACCAGGAGTCGGTTGGAGGCGAAACCACCTTAACAGCCTCGCTGCCTCCCTTTTGCGGAGGACGGGGCTGAGTCTGTGGCAGGGCTTGGCTGCCGCGTTGCCATGACGAGCTTTTCCTCCAAGCAGGCGGGACTCCGCTTGGGGAAAGGCTGGGTTTGAAAAGAGAGAGAGAAAGAGAGAGAGGCCGGGCCCACGGCGCTGCGGCTTCGCAGAGTTTGAAGGGACCCCGCGCTTCGCTTCGTTGTCATTCCGGGAGGAGCCAGCCAGCCCTTCCTTTCTCCTCCCAAAGTCGGAGCGGAGGAGACTTGCGGTCCGAAAGCGCGGCGCTTCCTCTCCCCTCCTCCTTGTCCTCCTCCTTCCCGCCCCCTTCCTCCTCCTCTTCCTCCTCCTCCTCTATGGAAATCCAGGGGTTTTCCCCAGCCTGTGGCAGACTCGGGGACTGGAGGCGGAGGAAAGGCAACGGGAGCGGCAGCAGAAGCGTGTGAAGCGGCTCAAGTCTCGCTTCTGGGCCCGTGAAGTTGGGCAGTGGCCCCCTTCGTCTCCCAGAGTCCGAGTAAGTCTCCCCTTTTCTCTTGTTTGTCTTGTCGGTTTCTCCCGCCTCTGAAAGGCGTTTCCCCGGGAAGGGAAAGCCAGGGCGGGAAGGCTGCGGCAGAGGCTACATTTCTGTCCTGGGCTTGCTTTGGAGGGAGCAGGAGCCAAGGGCGGGGAGGTGGGGAGCCAGGAAGCAAGGAAGAAAGGAGAGGCCCGCCTCGGGAGTGACAAACAACAACAGCCCTGCTTCGCGCACCGCCTTCGCCCCGGGCTTTCTGCCCCAGGAAAGTGCGATTTCCCTGGGCTGGGCGCGAAGCGAGGCGTGGAAAAATCAGGGTGTTCCCTGCCTGCGTCCGGCGGCAGAGGGGGAATCTTGGGCGGAGGGGCGGGCATTGGAAAGGAGGCGGACTCGGGACCCATCTCCACGGCCACATAATGCAGTTTACACCCACATCATGGAGTCCCTTACACTGGTCAGTGCGTGATACATGTCTACGCTAACTATACAACGCAGGCATGGGCAAACTTCGTCCCTCCGGGTGTTTTGGACTTCAACGCCCATCATTCCTGGCCTCAGGCCCTTTCCTTTCCCGCTTAAGCGGCTGAGGGGGGAAAGGAAGGGGCCTGAGGCCAGGAATAATGGGCGTTGAAGTCCAAAACACCCGGAGGGACGAAGTTTGCCCATGCCTGATACAACCCCAGACTGTGGAGTTTCCTAGGGACTCTTAAAGGATCCCCCCCCCCCACCCCCTAATCTTACAGTTTCCCCATATCGGTCTTGATCCCTTTGGCCGCCCCTCTCTACCTCGGACCCATTCTTCCAGGTGAGGCCTGCCCCCAAAGCAGACGACAACTCTCTCTCTCTCTCTCTTCCCGCAACCGACTACTCCCAGCACAGTCACCCGATTCTTCCTCTCCTTGGGGCAAGCACAATGCCGGGTCTGTGCCTTTTGCGAGGGCAGTTGGGGCGTGGAGTGCGGTGCGGGGGGGGGGGGGGGGGGGCTCTTCCGGCACGGTGTGTTTGCCCTCATCTACACTGGAGGACGAGCGCAGTTTGGACCCCCCTCCCATGCTGTAGGGTTTGGTCAGAGAGAGGCGGGGGGCGTGGGGTCTCCAAAGGCATCTCTGCAGCGGAGGGGCAACCGAAGGCGCCTCTCACCCAGAAAGGACGCCGCTGGACCCCACTTCCGTGGGAATCCCGGGAAATGTCCTTTTAGTGAAACCGAGAAAGCTGAGTTTCTGGGTTGCTGTTAGTTTTCTAGGCTGTATGGCCACGTTCCAGAAGCATTCTTTCCTGACGTTTCTCCTGCATCTATGGCAGGCATCCTCAGATGTTGTGAGGTCTTTTGGAAACTAAGCAAGGGAGGTTTATATATCTGTGGAATTTCCAGGATGGAAGAAATAACACTTGTCTGTTTGAGGCAGGTGTGAATGTTGCAATTAACCACCTTAATGGCCTTTCAACTTCAAGGTCTAGCTGCTTCCAACCTGGGGGAATCCTTGGTTGGGAGGTGCTAGCTGGCTTTGGTTGTTTCTTGTCTGGATTTCCCTGGTTTTGAGTACTGTTCTTTATTTACTGTCCTGATTTTAGAGTTTTTTTAAATACTGGTAGCCAGACTGTATTCATTTTCATGGATTCCTCCTTTCTGTTGAAATTGCCCACATGCTTATGGATTTCAATGGCTTCTCTGTGTAGTCTGACATGGTGAGAGTGGTCCAGCATTTCTGTGTTCTCCAATAATATGCAGCGTCCAGGTTGGTTCATCAAGTACTCTGCTATGGCTGACTTCTCTGGTTGGATTGATCTGCAGTGCCTTTCATGTTCCTTGATTCGTGCCTGGGCATTGCCGTGTTGGGTGGAATTCCAGACATGAATCATTCAGGGTCAACTAACACCTTCCAACAAAAGATTCCTCCAGACACTAAGCAGCTAGACCTTGGAGCTGCAAGGCTTTTCAATGCTAATCAAGGTGATTAATTGCAGCATTCCCACTTGCCTCCAGCAGACAAGTATTCTTTCTCCCACCCTGGACTTTCCAGAGATATATAAAGCCCTCTTGCCTAGTTTCCAACACACCTCACAACTTCTGAGGGTGCCTTCCAAAGATGCAGGCGAAACGTCAGGAGAGAATGCTTCTGGAACATGGCCGTAAAGCCACATTAACTCAGTGATTCCGGCCATGAAAGCTTTCTCGTGATCCCACAGCATTGAGCCATGGCAGTTGAAGTGGAGTCAGAATAGATGGATTCTATAATTAATTAATTAATTAATTATTATTTCAATTATTTATACCCTGCCCTTCTCGCCCGAGGGGACTCAGGGCGGCTTACAAGTGGCACTTGATGCCGTTACACCGTTATACAATGAACTAAAACGTTCAAACAGTTAAAACAGTCATAAAATACAATATCGTGCGGATGCAGCCGAAGAGTGGCTCTTCACTATAGTCGTGCAAGTTCAAACTGCATTATATGCTAGTGTAGATCCAGCCTGGGTTTCCTGTGCCGCACTGACCAATGGGCTGCGGGGGTGGGAGAAGGGAATGAGAGAGAGAGAAGCTTGCCGAATGCCGCCTAATCCGTGGCTTTTGAGGGGCGCGGCCGAAGAGAGCCGATCCCTCGCCTTTGCCTTCTCCACACAGAAATCCCCAGCATAGGATCTTTTAAGGGACGAGGGGCTTCAGTGTTGCAAAGCGGGGCGCGTGTGGAGGAATGTGGCGCCACTGCGGAGATGGGAGAGGAAGGGAGAGGGTGGGCTACCTCTGGGAGTCCAGGCAGAGGAGGAAGGCGCCTCCCAGCCTCCCTTGGCCGCCTGGGGCGGAGCAAGGGCGAAAGGGTCGGATGGGAGGCCGCCTGGTTCCTCTGCCCAGGTGAACTAGAAACCAGGAGTGATGGGTTGGAGGTGTTTTGGAGGAAGTGGGGGAGAAAAAAATAGGGAAAAAGCCAGCCTGGTTGAACTTGTTCTGCTGCTCAAATGTGAGTGGAATCTCTTTCACACCCCATTCCTCCCCAGTCTTTCACATTCAGTAGGTGCTACTGCAGGCATGGGCACACTTGGGCCATCCAGGTGTTTTGGACTTCAACTCCCACCATTCCTAACGGCCTCAGGCCCTTTCCTTTTCCCCCTCAGCTTAAGCGGCTGAGGGGGAAAAGGAAATGGCCTGAGGCCGTTAGGAATGGTGGGAGCTGAAGTCCAAAATACCTGGACGGCCCAAGTGTGCCCATGCCTGAGTTACTGTCTCTCTCCTTTCCTCCCTGTATAAACCGCTTAATTGCAGGAAAAGAGATTACAGATTCTAGGAGCAGTTGACAAGGGTGGTGGTTGTGCCTTTCGCCCTCTGCTGATTATGAGGCTGAGGACGTCAACCAACCCCATAAAACGTTCATGCTAAAAAGACAAGGAGGGCTGGTAGAGGATCTGTAACCCTGTCCTTCTGTTGTTACGGCGCTGCTTCTTAAACTAGGTCCTGTGACCCCCCAATGGGGTCCCCCTAGCTCAGTGTTGGGTCCACTAAAAATTATTTCGGCCACAGGATAAGGTTTCTGAACACCACCTTGACATTTACACAACTCTTTCAGCAACAAGGTGCAGTGTTGATAGTGGACTCTGCAGAAATTGCTTCAGCTGTACTCCACAAACAGAAAAAATGTTTAGTAAGCCCTGCAAATACTGGTTTATGATCTGTAAATGTTTGGTTTTTACATCTATTTTATACATCTGTATACCAGGGGTTGCATAAAAATTTCATCAGGCAGAAAGGGGTCATGAATGGAAAAAGCTTAAGTACTCCTGCTCTATAGATGTGAGGCCAAGGAATAAGAATCAACAAGTCCTCCCATGCTTAAAACAGACAAGAGGTTGGGTTGCTGTGAGTTTTCCAGGCTGTATTGCCATGTTCCAGAAGCATTCTCTCCTGATGTTTCACCCACATCTGTGGCAGGCATCTTCAGAGGTTGTGAGGTCTGTTGGAAACTAAGTAAGTGGGGTTTATATATCTGTGGAAGGTCCAGAGTGGGAGAAAGAACTCTTGTCTGCTCGAGGCAAGTGTGAATGTTGCAATTGGCCACCTTGATTAGCATTGAAAAACCTTGGAACTTCAAAGCCTGGCTGCTTCCTGTCGGGGGGAACCCATGCTTGTGGATTTCAGTTGCTTCTCTGTGTAGTCTAGTTAGTAGAGTGGTCCACCATTTCTGTGTTCTCAAATAATATGCTATGGACACTTTCAACAGAAAGGAGGAAACCATGAAAATGAACACAATCTGGCTACCAGTATTTGAAAAATCTACAATCAGGACAGTAAATAAAGAACAACACTCTGAAAACAGGGGAATTCCAGACATGAATCAAACAGGGCCAGCTGACATCTTCCAACAAAGGATTTCCCCAGGCAGTAAGCAACCAGACCTTGAAGCTGCAAGGCCATTCAATGCTAATCAAGATGGCCAGTTGCAACATTCACACTTACCTCAAGCAGACAAGAGTTCTTTCTCCCACTCTGGACCTTCCACAGATATATAAACCCCACTTGCTTTGTTTCCAGCTACAAAAGCCTTCGACAACACATCAGGCAGGGATTTTGGAGATGGTACTTAGCAGTCGCATTAAGGCACATTTTCTCAAAACTAAAAGACAAAAAGACTTTGTATATAGATTTATCTAGGAGGCTGTTCCACTGAACTTTGTGGATCTTTTTTCTGGAAAAAATGCCCAGCTTGGTTCTGCTGTACATGGGAGCGGAGTGGGGAATCCTTTGGGTGGTGGCTTTGACACTCCACCCAGGTCTTCCTTATCTCCCTCCCCCTTCCAGCGGCTGACACCAGGAACTCTCCTCTTGACTAGATGTACAAAACCCCTGAAGTCTGACACATTTGATAATCAGGACTGCCAAATGGCTGCGTATTTCTCTGCAGCAGATGGAAACAACCCCCTGTTCTTCCCCCTCCCCCATTAGCACCAAGGCAATCCTGTCTGACTTCCTGCCAGTCTCCTGACAGGTGGGAAAAACACACTGCACAACCTTATTTGGGGGAAACTTCCATCTGTTAGTAAATTGCCTGCTAGAGAAAGGACAGTGTCTACAAAGTTCCATTCTTGTCTCCTGTTGCTACCCCTTTCCATTTGTTTTATCCTCCGTGTGCATGTGTACGTACCTTCCGTGCTCTGCAGTCATGGCATTCTTTGCTTCCCCCTTATTTCTTTTATCATAAGTGTGCTGCTACTTTTCATGGTCTGTGTGCTAAGTTTGCTCTATTTTAATGCTGGTAGGAGAGAGGAACGGCACACCTTAATTTTATTCAAAGCTGCCAGTAAATAACATGCCCATGTTCTCACTCTCTCCCTCCCCCTTCCCTCTATGCTGCAAAATGAGTTTATAATGGTCGCAGTTTAGCCTAGTGTAAATGCAGGCTAGCTGCTAATAGCTGCTTTAGATGGTGCAGCGAGCCTTACTTAAGACCACTCCCTGTGCAGGGAAAATAGAAAGATGAGAGCAACAGTGTGTGATTGAGACACATGAACATTAATAGATAAGAAGCTTGCTTTATGTAATGTTCCCAAAATATGGGAAGTCAGCTCCTGTTGATCTTCATCGTCCTTGCCAGCTTGAAGTCTGACATCTTTTAACTGGTGCTACCAGGGACTGCACCAAGGAAACTCTTGCAAGTGGAATTCTGTGTTTTGGAGCTACAGCCATTCCCAAGATAGAGAAATAGGTCTGGCAGTTTGGGTCTGGCAGGGTGATGATATGGGATACTTGATGGAAGCAGGAGTTGGAATATTCAAATCTAAGCCAGGTAGGAGCAATATAGCAGAAATTTTGAATCAAGGAGACACCAGTGATAGATTTGATAGGGAGAGTCAAGAAAAGACTGAGCAGCTTTGGAATAGCCAAACTATGTTGAATTGATGCAGTAGAATTAATGCAGTTTGACATCAGTTTAACTACCATAGCCCTGTGCTATGGAATCACGGGAAGTGTAATTTTGCAAGGTCTTTAGCCTTCTCTGCTGAAAGGTTCTGGTGCCTCACCAAACTACAGGATTTTGTAGTATTGTGCCATGGCATTTATGGTCCTGTCAGATTGCATCCATTCTACAGTGTTGATGCACCCTAATTTCTTGGTTGCCTGCATCTAGATTCTGATGGGATCTGAGAATAAACTTAGTATAATATAACATTGTGATCTGATTGTGGGCTAGCAGGCAATCGCTCATGGTTGAATTATAGTCCTCTTTAGGATAATGTTGGTTATTTGACTTTTCAGTAGATTTTTGACTTGCTTTAGTAACTTTACTTCCCTGTTTGAACCAACCTGTCAGATTGAATGTGGAAGAAAAACATAACACAGAAATCACCAGGATGAGTCATATCTTTTCAGTCCACCTATGATTCTATGAATGCACAGGATGTGAACATCCTGAGTGTATCTGGATTGAATTCCTGAATTTCTGTAGAAGGTCACCTAAATTTCATGATATTATTTCATTGACTGGAAAAACCGGAAACTCTACAGTGGTATACTTTTTTTGTTTATTTTACCATTTAAAAGAAAAGGGAAGTGTAAAATTAATTGTGCTTCTCCCCCAAACCACCTCAATGAGACCCTGCCCGTGGAAACCCTCTTCCCCCTGGAGAGTTGACTGATTGAGGTTGCCCATTAAAGGGGATAATCAGCTGTCCTGAGATAGGAAGTCACCAGCAATACTTGATTGTTTAAAGGAGGAGCCTATCTCCGCTGGTGTAAGAGGAAAGGAGTCATCTAACAGATTATCATCTAGCGTGGGAAGGGGGCTAGGCACTAATGATGTCGGAGAGCGGGACTGAGAGGTAGCATAGACAAGGCCTAAAATTGGGGGATCTTGTCTACCAAGATTCAGCCTGATGTCCAAGGGGTGAATCAATGTGTCTACTAGTACCCTCCTGAGAGTAATGCCCCACTGTTGTAGTTGATAAATGGATGCTACAGATATCTGTAATCATGGTGAAACATTAAATAAATGAGGCCATCTGAAGTAGGTGGCCACCTAAAAAAATTCCAAGTTGCACTACAAATACACTGGCTTGACCTGAAGATACAATGAGAAGACTTTCCGAATTGCCAAACAAAATGATTTCTCCAGAAGATATCAAAATTGTGTATAGCTAAGCTGATTGTCAGACCAGAGACGAGAACAAAGAGAACACAGCCTAATTCACACTACTTCGTTATATATATTTTTAATTCCCTTGATGGTTTAAATCAGATTTCCATCAAGGTCAAGAAATGAAAGGGTGAGAACAAGACCCATACTTGTTAGAACAAGGAGGGAAGTTCCTTCTGGTGAGATATATGTTATACCCTTCTAGGGAAATATGAAGAACTCAGATAGACCATACTTCCATTTTATGTTATTTTGGACATTTCCAATGCTACATTGTAGAGGGTTGGACTCGCCTACCACAGCACAAAAAATGCAATTTTCCATTCTGTCATTCTGTGCTTTGGTCTTCTGAGGATTTGAGAGTTCTGATTCCTCAGTCACCAGACACACCTCCGAGGTTTGAGTGTGTCTTCCTGAAGGTGGGAGCCCGAGACAGCTTGGGGATTCTGCTGGTGTACCGTCCACCCCGCGACCCAGCAGTCTCTCTGTCCGAGCTAGCAGAAGTGGTCTCCAATTCGGCCCTGGTCTCCCAACAACTCATAGTTTTGGGGGACTTTCACATTCATGCCGAGACCACTTTGACAGGTGCAGCTCAGGATTTCATGGTTGCCATGACGACCATGGGGCTGACTCAAGTTATATCTGGGCCCACACATCAGGCGGGACACACGTTGGACCTGGTTTTTATTGTGGACGGTGGGACAGTCAGAGTGGAAGAGCAAAATATTCTTCCATTGTCATGGTCTGACCATCATCTGATCTGTTTAAGTTTCGCCGTGGCTTCTAACCTCCGCAGGGGTGGTGGACCCATTAAGATGGTCCGCCCCAGGAGGCTGATAGATCCGGATGGACTTCTGAGGTCTCTTGGGGATCTTCCTGTTCTGGAGACTGGCGATCCTGTCGATGTCCTGGCTGATCGTTATAACAGCGAGTTGGCAAGGGCACTTGACACGATCGCTCCCGAACGTCCCCTTTCGCTGCGTAGAGTCACGTCGACTCTTTGGTTCACTGAGGAGCTGGCTGTGATGAAGCGTGCGAGGAGGGGACTAGAGTGCATCTGGAGGAAATCTCAGGATGTGTCTGACCAAGCACGGGCTAAAGCCGCTATTAAGGCTTACTCCGTGGCTCTGCGAGCAGCCAGGAAAGTTTTCACGACTGCCCACATAGCGTTTGCGGCCAACAGGCAATCGGAGTTGTTCCGAGTTGTTGGGGAGCTCCTGCGGCCTCCTGAGACCCAGGGGCTTCCTGATGACTTGGCAACTCGGTGCAGCAATTTCGCGCACCATTTTGCAGGCAAAGTTGCTCAGATACATCATGAGTTGGACTCCAGCTTAACTGTAGTTCCAGCGGAGGTAACCGAGGTACCTGTCTGTTCGATCTTATGGGATTCTTTCCGGCTTGTTCTTCCTGATGACGTGGAGGGGATTCTTGGGTCTGTGAGGGCGACCACTTGCGCTCTGGATCCTTGCCCATCTTGGCTGGTTAAGCTAGCCAAAGATGGGTTGTTGGGTTGGTTTATGGCTATTATAAATGCCTCCCTGGTCCAGGGGTCAGTTCCATCCTGCTTTAAGCAGGCGGTGGTAAAACCGCTATTAAAAAAGACCTCCTTAGACCCATCTGTATGTAGCAGCTACAGACCAATTTCTAATCTCCCATTTTTGGGCAAGGTTCTGGAGCGGGTGGTTGCCACGCAGCTCCAGGAGTTCCTCGATGACACTGATTTTCTGGACCGCTCACAGTCTGGTTTCAGGCCTGGGCACAGTACTGAGACGGCTTTGGTCGCCTTGGTGGATGACCTCCGCAGGGAGCTGGACAGGGGGAGTGTGACCCTGCTGGTTCTCCTGGACATCTCTGCGGCTTTCGATACCATCGACCATGGTATCCTTCTGGGGAGGCTCTCTGGGATGGGGCTCGGTGGCACGGTTCTGCAGTGGCTCCAGTCCTTCCTGGAGGGCCGTTCCCAGATGGTGAAGCTGGGGGATACCTGCTCGGACCCCTGGCCATTGACCTGTGGGGTCCCGCAAGGGTCTATCCTATCCCCCATGCTATTTAACATCTACATGAAACCGTTGGGAGAGGTCATCCGGAGTTTTGGAGGGCGTTGCCATCTCTATGCAGATGACACGCAAATCCACTACTCGTTTCCATCTGATTCCAAGGAAGCCCCTCGGGTGCTGAACCAGTGCCTGGCCGCTGTGGCAGACTGGATGAGGAGGAACAAGCTGAGGATCAATCCTGACAAGACAGAGGCTCTCCTGGTCAGTCGCTCGTCTGATCGAGGTATTGGGTGGCAACCTGTGCTGGACGGGGTTGCACTCCCCCTGAAATCACAGGTCCGCAGTTTGGGGGTCCTCCTGGATTCAGCGTTGACGCTTGAGGCTCAGGTGTCGGCGGTGGCCGGGAGGGCTTTCGCACAACTCAGACTTGTGCGCCAACTGCGACCATACCTCGTGAAGTCTGATTTGACCACAGTGGTCCATGCCCTAGTTACCTCTAGACTGGACTACTGTAATGCGCTCTACGTGGGGCTTCCCTTGAAGACGGCTCGGAAATTACAACTGGTCCAACGCTCGGCTGCCAGATTAATAACGGTGGCGAGTTACAGGGAGAGATCTACTCCCCTGTTTAAGGAGCTCCACTGGCTGCCGTTCACTTTCCGATCCCAATTCAAGGTGCAGACCATCATTTATAAAGCCCTAAACGGTTTGGGACCCACCTACCTTCGTGACCGTATCTCCTACCATAAACCTGCCCGATCTCTTCGATCATCAGGGGAGGCCCTCCTGTCGCCACTGCCTGTATCCCAGACCCGCCTGGTGGGAACAAGGGAGAGGGCCTTTTCTGCTGTGGCCCCCCGTTTATGGAACTCACTGCCCATCAAAATTAGGCAAGCCCCCACTCTTTTAGCCTTCAGGAAAGATTTAAAAACCTGGCTTTTCCGATGTGCTTTCGGAGAGTAACTATTACACACTTCTTTTGTTACTCCCCCATCATCTACCCTCTAGATTGTTTTTATCTTATGTCCCTGGTCTCCCTGATTGTATTCTTATCCTTTTCTTGTACTGTTCTGGGCATGGCCCCATGTAAGCCGCCCCGAGTCCCCGTTGGGGAGATGGTGGCGGGGTATAAATAAAGTTTTATTATTATTATTATTATGGAAGGGAATTGGTTGCTTGACTGGTGTTGCAGGATGATGCATTTTGTTTGTTTCCTTTTACCCAATATAGTAGTGTATCATTTTCTTTTACAATTTCTTCTACATTTTTTTGGTTCTCAGAATATGGTGTCAGTAAGATGATTAGGCATCTGCCTCTGTCTCTTTTGATAAGTCATAAACTTCCAAACCACCCAATTATTATTGTTGGCTGGGGTTAGAATTTGGGATTCCTCTTTCAAGCCCACTATTCAAACTTTCATAAACTTCTAATGATGTGTGCATGTGGAAGGGTATGTAGTTCAGCTATTAGGCCTGGCAAACATCCTTGCCAGAAACTCTAGAGAGCTGTTGCTGGTAGTCTGACAATCTATATTAATAGTATTGGGCTAGAGATGGACCAGGGGTTTGTTTCTGTATAATGCATTTTGCCATGTTCTCAAATCCAGCTGCATTTTGGAGAAAATAGTAAACACTGCTGTTCCATGAAAAGAAACTATTTGTGACAGGGAAGTACAGGAAGATAAAGAATGAAATGTGTCTTCATGCTACTCTATTGGAATGGATAGAGAATGCTTGCTCATCTTTGTTAAACAAGCGTTAATAAGCTATATATTTTCTTTCTGCCAAATTATTGTTCATTCAGCTGTCCCAGACTTTCCATCAGGCCCCAGAGAAGCGGAGCTAAACCAGCCTTTGAAGAGAATGGCTTTATACCACAGGTGGTAGCAGGAGCTGTAAACTTGCCAAAGAGGTGCTCTCTTTGTCCTGCTTGTTGTCATCTCATTAGGTCTTCCGTGAAGTTCATTAGTTCAAGAATGTGCCCTCTTTGTCACTGGGCTTGCACTTCCTCTTGTAATAAATTGTGCTGCTGAATTCATCAGAGGTTGCTGTAATAGATTGGCTCTCTGCCCTTTGAGCTCTGTTGGGTCAGAGGTTTTCAGACTTTTGTTAGTAGTCAGAATTTTCATAAATAATATAAAACAGGCTTGCCTTTCTCTTTTATTATTAATTTTTCAAATTATTGTTTCATTCTTTATACAAAAAGGCTTATACATGTCTGCAAAGTTATGGTCATAAACACTTTTTAAAACAATGCCTTTTAGTTTTATAGGAATTTGGAAATCTAAATCTAAAAATCACCTTAGATTTGCTCCATTGCGTAGAAGTTTTTTTTTTTTTTTTACAGCTTGCTTGCACAATTTTGTTTTATAATATATGACTGAGTAAGATTTCTTTGGGGAATAAAGCGTAAACAGTAAGAAAGGAGTTAAAGCATTTTAACAGCCTTTCAAAACATTTTAATTTGCTGATATACAACACAAATGTCTGTTCAGAAACACTAAGAGAAATTGCACAGAAACATCAGCACATGCACTTAATTAAAACTGAGTAGCAAATGAATTGATAAAACATGGAATTTATAGAATAATTAAATGTGGTGTGATATCTTTATTGTATTTTAAATACATTAAAGTCAACGTATTGAAAAAGGGTTTTACCCCCACTGCAGGCCTATATTAATAGCAGTTTAAAACTCAAGTACAGTAGAGTCTCACTTATCCAAGCTAAACGGGCCGGCAGAAGTTTGGATAAGCAAATATCTTGGATAATAAGGAGGTATTAAGGAAAAGCCTATTAAACATCAAATTAGGTTATGATTTTACAAATTAAGCACCAAAACTTCATGTTATACAACAAATTTGACAGAAAAAGTAGTTCAATACGCAGTAATGTTATGTTGTAATTACTGTATTTACGAATTTAGCACCAAAATATCACGATATATTGAAAACATTGACTACAAAAATGGCTTGGATTATCCAGAGGCTTGGATAAGCGAGGCTTGGATAAGCGAGACTCTACTGTATATATATTCTTTTATTATAATTCATCTAATTAGTCAACTTGAGTCCTTGACTTTACATGCATTCTGAAAACTTTTTCCCCTTTGTAACATTCTCACAGACCCTTGGTTTCTCCTGCAACATAGATTTCTTTCACCCATATTTTAATTATATCAGCATTATCTATTTTGTTTCTTTGGGTTTCTGATGCTCATATCCTTAACCAAAATTGAAAGATACTACTTTTTTGTAATATCTTCAGAATCTCTCTGTTCTTAGCCATTGTGGATGTTTTGTCTAGGTGCAATTGCCACTCTTTAGCATTCTAGATTCTTGGCTGGTATCTTACTAGGGAGTTTTGATGGTATAACCACTGTGGCATGTAGTGACTCTCCGGCTGAGCCCCACATCTACACTCAGCAAGAGGCAGCCTCTGCAATCAGTAAGGATCTGGTCTTCTGTGACTTGGGAAATTACAGGCTGAAGTTTCTCCTCATCCCCTCTTGTGAATATTTCCCATTGTGACAGGCAGAAGTAGGTTCCCTGTCAGTTCCCCTCCTACCAGATATTGCTTGTATGAGCAGTAAGTGGGGATTGGAAGACTTGAATGATCCCTGTATGCCTTCTAAATAAGAAAATACTAGTATAGGAATCGTGAATACAACAATGTATTTGGTTAAAGGTTTGTAACTCTCCCATGATTCCAGCCATTGCCATTTGCTACAAAATGTGATCTTAGGTGAATTACTTGTTGCAAATAATTGGACTGAATGGCCCATTAAACCTTTTGTAGTCTTGATGCGCCCAAAGTAGCATGCAAAAATAGTAGTGGTGTTGTAGTAGAGCCTGTGAGTAATGTTATAAACAGTAGTATGGGTGCCAGAAGGTGGAAAAGGGTTACTTGGGAGCAGGAATCCAATGATGAGCACCAGAGAAAGAGGATCCGGGACATACTTACAGCATCTACAGATGAGGAGTCATTTGAGGGATTCTCTGGGGATGATAATGTTGCAGACAGTAGTATGGGTGTCAGAAGGGGGGAAAGGGTTACTCGGGAGCAGGAATCTGATGATGAACAGCAGAGAAAGAGGATTCGGGACATACTTACAGCACCTACAGATGAAGGGAGGGATTCTCTGGGGATGAGTGAAGGAGAAGAAGGAGACACCATGGATTGGACTAAGATAAGAGAAGTGCAAGCTATTTGAGAGGCACCAACAACTAGTGATTCCTTTATGGGGTTGTCTGGGAGCGAAGACTGGCAATCAGGGGATCCAACTGATTCTTGGGGGGATCTAAGTCTTGACAGGAGATGGAGGAATTGGAGGGAGAGCCAAGGGAATTCACATGAAGAGCTAGGAGCAGCTGCGGGGGATGGTGATGGGGCGGTGGTCAGTTCATCTTCTGATGGTGATTTGTAGATAAAAGTGGGTTCAGGGATGAGGAGTCTTTGCAAGGTGTTGATGTGTGTTCGTGTGCTGGGTGCTGTGTATTGGGAAAGTTTCTTGTAGTCTTGCTGCTGCCTGTTTCATGTTTGGCGTTGGACTCGGATCTGCAGTTTGGACCTGAACCGGTTCGGCTAAAGATGCTGCTTCTGCGGACACTGGAGCAACGCTGTTTTGGATTCCTCCTGCTTTGACCTTGGACTTCGACAACGCTTCTCTTCTTGCCACTCCATTTGTTAACCATTTGTGTACTGTGCCTTTTTGTTTTGCCTCAGAGTACTTTGTTTCACTTGCTGCTCTTCGCATCCAGTTGATTTGGATTACATTTCTGTTTACCTTTTGGATCAGGTCTGGTTTGGGTTTTTGAGTTTTGACCAGTGGAACTGCATTTAAGTATCCCTTTTCCTTTTGTTTCAATAAACTCTGTTTTGAAGACACTTTTAAGTTTGGCCCTTTAAGGCGTCTGTGATTCCAACAAGTGGTGGTTACAAACCAAAAAGCACCATCACAAATCCATAAACAGATAACAAAACAGTAACAGACGTTATGGAATATAGTTGCAAAATATAATTGAAGTATTATTTACACCCAGTGTAACTAAAACTTTGTTTTGAATACAAAAATACAGAGGCAAATGAAATACCACAACTTGCAAAAAGAAAAGGTAAACATACATGGAGTGCAACCTCTAGTAATTCCACAAATAATCATAAGACTGTCAACATATAGAGAAGACTACCTGAGGAGATAATAAGACAAGTGAAATCAGCTTTTAACATGTAATAGTTTGCAGAAACACAAAGTAGAATCTGTTGCTTTTTATAACAAATCACAAAATATTGGCAAGTCAAATTTGCTCCAGTGAGAATACATTTCTTAATGGCTGGTAAATTTGTAACCACCCTTAATTGTTGGCAACAAATCTGTGACATTGAAAGGAGATGTTTTCTTTCTAGAATTTGTGAGCGGTCATGTCCTGAATCTGATGTACTCTGGCCTTTTTGTTATTTTCAGACAGAGTTGCAATGAAGCCATCCGTATCATGCCACAGGGCTATTTTCAGTGGCACTAAGTCCAGAATGAGGTTTGCACCAATGATGCTAATAGATGGGCCATTGGATCAATTGGGCCACCCTCCCTTCTTGCTGTCTGTTTGATTGTCCTCATTTGCACTTAAGGGTTGGAACTGATTTTTGACACAGTGGAATAGCATGACATCAAAGTCTGATTTAGTTAAGTTCTATCAAGCTGTATGTCTATTTCGGAAGTACTCTGAGGAAGAAGTCTGTAACTGCTTCCTAGGGCCCTTCTGTCTTTTCTTTACTACATCAGCTGTATCAGGGTTGGAGCTTGATAAGGTTGGTTTACCCCTCTAGAAACTGTATCACATCAGGTTAGTTTTAGTATATTATCCCAGCATACCAAAAATATATAGAGTAGACAGACATATGCTGCATCAGTGAATCTCAATTGCTCTGACATATTTATTCTGTCAGGAACTGAATGTTACAGTATCTTGCTATTTTAGGAAGATGGAAGAAAGATATTTGTCCATCCTGAAGGTTGCTTTTTCTGGGGGCCATTTCACACTCTACAGTTACAGTGCTGTACATCCACTAACAGCTATGGTTCATCCTTGTAGGATACCAGCTGTTGTAGGCTACATTTAAGGGAAGCACAATCACAATCCGGCAAACTTCTGAGTATTCCCTGCCTAAAAAAAATCATGGGGTCACCATAAGTTGACAGTCAACTTGAAGACACATATATACATATTAAGGTTTACTAGGCCCCTTCTACACTGCTATATAATCCAGATTATTAAATCTGCTTTGAACTGGATTATATGAGTCTACATTGCCATGTAATCCAGTTCAATGCAGATAATCTGGATTTTATATGACAGTGTAGAAGGGACCTTATCCACAGACCACCAGTGCCTTACCAAACTTCAGCATTCCACAGGATGCATCCAGTTAAAGTAGAATCATGACATTTGAAAAGGTCTTATATTCTTAAAATGTGATAGACTCATCATTCTTTATGACTAAGTGCCTCAGATGTGAATATTTTCTAAATGAAGATTGGCTTCTTTATGACCACTTCTTTCTGAAGGAAGAAGAACTTAGGATTCTTCAAATGGGTGTTAGTATATCATTGTTTTTTTATTGTGGGACATGAGCAAAACTATTTGGGTTTCTGTGTTTGGAAGGGTGGGTGATTGCAGTTTGTCAGTATGTCTGTTCCACTAAGCTTTTTCTGTACCATTGTGGACAGGGAAGTGTTCTTAGCAGATGTTCAGGAAAAACAATTCAAGTGATCCCATATATATATGTGTGTGTGTGTGTGTGTGTGTGTGTATATATCTTCAATAATGTACACAGCAAAAGTGCTTATTTATTTAAACATGAATACTGTATTCCTTTGTGCTTTCTAGATTTTTTTTCTAATTTATGGTGAGATAATGTAACTTGCTCATAGTCATGCAATGAGTTTTCATGGCTGAATGGAAATTTGAACTTTAATGCTCACATCACTGCACCTTGCTGGGTGCAGTGGTACTACCCTATGAAATATATTGTCCATACAATGTCAAAAACCTAAAGAAACCCCCAAATACTGTTTAACCTGTGCTTTAGATTGGGAGTATAGATTGGAAAGATTTAATTAGGATGGAAAACTCATATGCAGAACTCATGGTGACCAGAAAGATAGAAAGACCCCCCCTCCCCAACCTTTAAAAATTGTGTTAGAACATCATAGCTCTGTCATATTCTTTAAGTGGTATTTTGGTAATATTTTAATTCAAAATAAGGGCAGTTTAGTGCTAATTAAAGATGAATTAATTACATTTTGATAGGGCTTTTATAGTCATTTAAAATTATTTGCTTGGTTATTATTATAGATGAGGAATTAATTAAAAATGGGAGACATTCCACAGTTTTTGTGCTAGTTGTGCAACTGGGAGGGAAAACATGAACAAGTGTATGTGCCAAAGGCAAGGGCACCTGTAGGTGCTTTTTCTCCCAATTAGCTTCCAGATTAATAATGGCAGAGGATAGCTCAGTAGTTCTATGGAAGAATAGTGGTGGGATGAAACAAAGATGGTTTTCCAGCACTAAATAATTGGCTGTGCTGGGCAGGCAGGAGACAATATTCCCTCATGTGTGTCAAGTGCACAAATCATGTGGGCTGATGGAGGAGGCAGTGCTCCACGAGTCCTGAGTCCTGACAGCTTGCTGTGCAGCTACTAGACAGCAGATTTTAAACTGATTTGCTTTTCATATGTCATTTTTTTTAGCTAGTCTACACTGGTTGGTTTTAAAAAAATGAGTCCTTTTTCACACTACACAGTTTCAACACTATGATACCACTTTAAGTGCCATGATTCCATTCTATATAATTTAGAGATTTGTCATTTTGTGACGCACCTAGAATTCTCAGCCAGAGAGCTCTAGTGTCTCATCAAACTGCAAATCCCATGATTCTGTAGAATCCAGTTGCTGCAGTTGAACTCTTACCACAGTGCTAAAACGGTATAGAGCAAGAGATACCCCTGTTGGGGTAGAAGCCTTGGAAGGAGTTAGACCATCCCTCCTGAGTTGCACTGCTGTGATCAGATCCAGAGTACTGTGACTCTATTAAAGGAAAGTAAGCAAGCCAGAGCTGTCAACAAATCCAATTTTGGATCTCTCTCATAATGCGTAACTAGACTTTTAACCTGCAAGCATTGTGTTCTGAGTTTTTTTTCCTTTCAGTAAATCTCCATGAGGGTTTGCCAACTGATGACACTACATCCTAAGATGTTCCAGCTTCCATCCATCATCCTTCTGATTAGTTATGATGGAGCATTAATGGATGATGCATCCCTGGAGGGTTACATTCATATCTTATTGTTGTACCACCTGTAGTTTTCTGGCAGCACAACAGTCTCTGAGTTGAATGCTAGGACTTTGATGGCACATAGAGAAAGAAGCAAGCTTTGTCACTGGTTACATAGGACCAGACACAGATCTGTCCCTCTATCTCTTGAAAGTGCTGTAGGATGTGGTGGAAGCTTCTTGCTTGAGGAAGTGGATCAAGCAGTGACTTTGGCTGATTCTTCTTCACCTTCCCTTGTTCTATCAAGTGCCATTCAGAGATCCTGCAAAACAATTTTTTGTGGGGGGTTAACGCCACAGACTCTTCCATTGTGAGTAAAACTTTGCTGGCTTTTAATGATTCACAGTTATGTTACTCTGATTTTGTTTGAACGGGTATGGATGCAGTTTAAACCATTTGTAGTTTGATGAGGTACTGAAGCACATTCTAAATGCCCCTCCCTAAACTGCAAATCCCAGGACTCCATAGGCTATAACCATGGCAGTTAGTAAGTTAACTTTTATTACGGGCAATGACCAGTTCATGTCAAGGGTACCCAGTCCCGTACATCCAAATGAAACCCAAGGGATTATATACTTCAAACTTCAATAATAATAAAAACCATTATAAAATTGAATCATTGGCAAAATTTAAAATCTAGGCTAAAGTCCACATATTATTAAGCCCCAACTCAGCCCACAGGATCATCCGGGGGGGAGTCTAAAGGGAGGGAGTAGGGATGGCACCTGGAAGGGGGGGGGGGGAATACCCTTAACAGTAAATAACAGTCTATAACTATAACTATAAATATCAGTCAGTATCTGTTTTCCCATCTATACTCTATAGGTGATACTTAGTTCTTTTGGCTCTCAGTCATCGTCTGCCGGATTTTAATTGCTGCTATCAGATACCATGGCAGATTTTCTTTTTGTGTCAGGAGCGACTTGAGAAATTGCAAGTCGCTTCTGGTGTAAGAGAATTGGCTGTCTGCAAGGATGTTGCCCAGGCAACGTCGATATGTTTTGATGTTTTACCATCCTTGTGGGAGGCTTCTCTCATGTCCCTGCATGGGGAGCTGGAGCTGACAGAGGAAGCTCATCCATGCTGTCCCCAGATTCGAACCAGCAACCTTCAGGTCAGCAACCCAGCCTTCAGGTCAGCAGTCCTGCCGGCACAATGGTTTAACCCACTGCACTACTGGAGGCTCCATACCATGGCAGTTAAAATGGCATCATAGCACTATAATTGTGTAGTATGAAAGGGCACTTAATATGGTTCTAAGTGTAGATTGAAAGGAATAATCTCCTGCACTTTTATTCCTTCTTGCCCCAAGTAAGCACTCCAACACACTAGCTGGGCAGGGATCACTCAGTGAGTGTCTGTTGCTGAGCGCTGAAGTAACCCTGGTTTCCTAGAGTCCTATGTAAATCTCTCTTTCTCAAGGTCACATCCCATAGGGGAATAATAAAATGTGAAGTAAGAGCACCTCAGTAAGAAGGATCTGCTTGGGCACTTGTTGGAGAAAGTGAAATAACCTTTTGTTGTCTTTCACAGCAGTCTTTGATGTTGTGCCACATGTTTTTAATGGTTTGTAGTGCTGTTGGCCCTCCATATCCATGGTTTCTGCATCTACAAATTCAGCCAACTATGTCTTGGAACTATTCAAGGGGAAAAATCCAAAAAGCAAATCTTGGTTATTTTTACTGTGTCTTCAACACTATGTTGATGTGTAGACACACTGTGCTGTAACCTTCTGCCATT
The DNA here is from genome assembly GCF_035594765.1 of Anolis carolinensis. NCBI lineage: Eukaryota > Metazoa > Chordata > Lepidosauria > Squamata > Anolidae > Anolis > Anolis carolinensis. The sequence continues at coordinate 197,102,833 of NC_085844.1, forward strand.
TCACAGATTCTCAAGCTCTCTCTAGCACCCATTAAAATTCTTCATCATTTTATACAATGAACACTATTTTGCTATACCTAGAATGGTACTTGAGCATCCATGAATATTGGTATCCAGGGAGTGAGTGAGTTCAAGAACAAAATCCAAGTGGATGCTTTTTTCTCCTTCATTGAAGAGATACCTTAGAAGAACACTACATGATTGCAACACTGGTTTTTTGTATATGAATTCATTTTTCTTGGTGGGTGCCACACCTGGAGAGAAAACTGTATATCCTTATGGGCCCTTCTATCCAGTCCTTTTCTGGGACTGGTTATCTGTTGTCACAACTGAATGTTCAGATTGAAAAGAACTGATACCCTGAGAAATATAATATAAATATAACCTTTTGGGATCTGTACTGTCAGCAAGTGAAGAAGGTAAAAGCATATGGTAGCAGTAGTGAGAATGATCAGATGGCAGATTTGAAATGAAATGACAGGCTGCTGGAGGCAATAGCTCCTTGGAGCTGAATACTTCAGAAGAAAGTACTTTTAGGGACAGAAGTAAGTAGGGCACGTAGCAGGAGGCCGAACAGCCTGCCTCCTGATAAACATTGTGTCCCTGGTGGTGGCTAAGAACTGATATATCCTAGGAAGGCAGAGGACATATGTGGGATAATATATGCCCTTAATGGTTTCATCCATAATGCTGCCAAATAATTTGTTTAAACCCTAAAGCCAGAGATTATATCTCCTCCCTCCACAACAAACTTATCAAGATTAACTATTATGAGGCTTGGCTGCTAAGTCTATTATCCTTAATAACATCTTTGCCCAGACCTTTCTTTTATTCCCATCCACCTTACAGGTAATGACAGGAGGAGAAGCAGTGTTCCAGCTGGTCATGAGATCTTATTGTTTCTCCGCCCCTGCTACAGTTTTCCAAGACTGAACTAATAAAATATCTGACTTTGATGGTATTTTAATTAGTTGTTTTTGGCTTTAATGCCAAAGGATAACCAAGTTTCCATAGGCTTATAACTCTTCTTTCCCTCTGCCCCTCCCAATCCAGTTTTTGTTCCTTCTGAATTTCTTTTGACGTTGCTTGTTTTTGTTTTAGCAGAATTTCAGTGCTGCAAAACGAGAGGGAGGCAGAAATGCTACAGCCTGGCCTCTGATTATGTGGAATGGAAAGAAAGGATGGATCTGCATGATGAAAAATTAAATATTAATAATATTAATGCAGACTTAGGAAGTGATGGTCTTTTGCAGGCTGTAAACAATTTGATGTGGCAATGGGAATCTGTGAACCCATTTTCCAAGAAGACAAATGAAGGCAAGATTTTGCAGACTCCTCTTACAGATCTCTGGGTGGACCAAAGCTGGAGCATTGATCTCATTGACCTTGGCACATAGAAAGCACTACAAGAATGACCGCCTTTGAATAGCCTCCAAATCCTAATTAATTATTGTGATTAATTGAGCAGGCCTATTTTATCATTATCACCCTCCTCCACCCCTCACTGTATTGAGGATTAAATTGATTCCGGGGAAGAAAATAATTGCAAAATTGTTACACAGGGCTGTGTTGATACTAAAAAGTGCAAAGTATTGCGTTAAACGACTGCTTTCCTCTTGAAATAAAAGGACATTAGACACAAGGACAGACATGCCTGATTATTTGTGTAAATAAATGCATTTCTTCAAGTAAAGAAATGTGGAAGATTTTATAAATTAGGGGGCAAACTCATGTCCCCATGTCAAATAAAGAGCTGATTTTTTTTATTATGGCCTCAGAAGCAATAAGTAACTGTGATAGTTATGTGCTTGGAGGCAGGCTAATAAAAATGTTTGTTGGCCTGTTACTTCTGTGAACTTAATTGTAAAACTATTCTAGGGCTTTTTTCCTGTATACTAAAGCATTTCAAACAACCTTTATTTAAGCATATATATCTTATATTTTCAGACAAATAGCCTCCACTGAGAGTTTTATACTATAAAATTGCATAGATGTATCTTAAAACAGCATCATAAATGTTATTGAAACCATTATTATAAATTATTGTCACAGCTAACAAGGTGGAGTAGTATTAAAATGCCAAAGTGTGCCACAACAAAACTGCAAAAAAAAAAACTATAAGAAAAACAACCTGAAGCATGGAAACTGTGGGGCAAACTAATTGTAAGCTGCTAAACATAATTCATAATAACAGCATAATTTAAATTTTAATAAAATTATGAGATGCATAAGCACAAGACAGTGGCAATAAAAACATGCCACTCATGAGGAGTTAGCAGTTTAAAAATATCCCAGTCTACACCAGCAACAAGACTTTTAAGACCATTACCAGCAATTGAAAATTCACTTAAACACAGGTAAAAGGCTGCGTGCGAAAGCACATCATCTGAGAGGGAAGTCCACATATATAGGGCCATCATGAGAAAGATCCTGTCATTTTTGCTTACTAGCTTACTCTGTGCGAGACCTATCTGATCTAAAGATCTGATCAGAATTATAGAAGAGCAGGTTGAGACATCCACCACAGCAGCCATCAAAATATAAAAACAACTATGGCAGAATAGACCAGTAGCATCAGATAAGATTAAAGACAGAAAGGGGAAAAGCATGCAAGTAGAGAAATAATATAACACAGCCATTGTGAGCAAAAGAATTATTGACAGTTTTTTGGTCATTTGCAACCATTAACTCTGTAGAATCATACTGTGATAAGGAAATATGTAAATCCTGTAAGTAATAGTGAATCTCAATTCCATTTGCCGAAGGGTGAGCTAGGCCAGCTAGTCATCCTCATTTACTCCAGAACCCAAATCTGCTCTGGTTATAGATTTTCCATTTTGCAATTTTTAGAGCTATTGGAGACATACTGTGACACAGGAGATTTGTGTGTGTGTCTTTAAACAGTTTGAGGCTGCATTGTTTTGCTCATATGAAGAGATTCAGAAATACTGTGGCAGGAATGCAACTTGTGCATCTTCACAGATGTGGGAGTGCACATCTCAGCATCCCCAGCCAGGATAATTGATGGTAGGAAATACTGGCAGTTCCTGTTTAACAATTTCTGGTGGGCTATAATTCACACCTCTGTACTAGAGGCTGTAGGGCAGTATCCCCTGACTTTGATTGCCTTCCCAACCTACAACGATACATATCCAGCAAAAGGGAAACATGTGCATGTAGACTGGTGGAAGTGGACACCCTTTTTCTGTTGGGGTCCACATTTTTGAAAACAACTTGTGTGCTTCATGTCAGAACCACATTACACTCTTCTCTCACCATCACACACCATGTCAGTTAAGAGAGAGAGAAAGAGCGCAGAATAGCCACTCCACATCCATTTGCTCCAATCTGTGCTGTATGTGGATGAATACTGTATTTATGTCAGTGAATTCATACACTGCAGTATCATATCCATATAGTCATTAAAGAACTGAGCAGTGGAAAAATAATTCAGCAGCAGGAGAAAACAGAGTTAGCAAAGGAGCAACTTGTGGGCCAAGAATGATAGCCCTTTATAGAATGAATAACAAAGAAATGAGGCTGCCCCTTTTTTTTTGGATGAAGATAGCAATGATACAAAGATAGAGGCTAAAAATGATACAAAAATGATCTCCAGTCATCAAACTGCAAAGCTGGTGTTTAATTTCCTCTTGCAAATAAGTGAGGGAAAATCAAATGCAATAGAAGCCAGCTTGGTGTCATGATTTGAGTGTTGGCCAGGACACTGGGAAGTCTAGGGTTCAAAACTCAGCCTCTGTCATGTAAACTATGTGATCTTAGGCAAGTCACCCTCTCTCAATTTTAGAGTCAGTATTGTAAATCTCTCAATGAAGCTTACCAAGAAAAACATAGGTAGAGGTGGTAATAGTCTAGAGTTGATAGGTGGGTGCATAAGAACAACAAATGTTAGATATAGTACAATCCTTGTATTGGCAGGAGATAAATACTGAACTTAGAATGAAAACACAAAACCATGGACAATGTAGGGAATTCCTTCAAGTTACTATAGAGTCACGCAGGAGAACTTAGTAAATGAGAGTATCTTCTCTAGACATTTGGTATCTCCTCCAGAGTCCTCCAGAGTGAGACTATGATAATCTCCAGTCGAATCATACCATAGAATGGAAGACCTATAACATTCCTATAGAGCAGTGATGGCGAACCAATGGCATACGTGTCCATTAATGGCAAAATCATTGTTTTATATTGCTATGTTTTATTTTTCTACTGTATTGTGAGCCGCCCTGAGTCCCTTCGAGTGAGAAAGGCGGCATATAAATGATGGAAATAAATAAATAAATAAATAAATAAATAAAATCAAGGTTTACTTTTTAGATTGGAGAAGGTTGAATGTTTTCATGCCATGGATGGTTGAAACTGTGGATATAAAATCTGTGAATACAGAGGGCCAATTGTATTTTGCTAGATGCAGGTAGGCGAAACTGTGGGTATCAGCCCTGTGAATATGGGAACTGTTATGAGTGGGCAATCACTCATAGCAAAGTATGATTATTTTCCAGAATTAGAGCCTTGGTGGTTGGTCCATAAATGACTGTGAAGACTTAAAGGGTTCCCACGCTTATTGTGGGGTTTACGTTCCAGGACCACCCACGATAAGTGAAAATCCGTGAAGTAGGGACACTATATTTATTTTATGTGTGGATGAGAGCAAACCACAGACCACTTACTACAATGCAGTCTGTACTTTATTTTAGAGGTGACAATATACAGAACACTGGCAGAGAAGAAGAATAGAAGCTAAATAACCCTTTTTTTATTTCCAACCCTTCCCAACTCTACCCCCTCCCTTTATTTCTCCCTTTCCCCCTTTCCAAAACCCTTTGCACACCGCAAAACCCTGCAAAACAGCAAAAATACTGCAATAAATGGTGTACAATAATATTTATTGAAAACCCGCAAAACAGCGAGGGCGCAAAAAGTGAACCGCGAAGTAGTGAGGGAACACTGTATTCTGGATCCGCATGGTCTTTCACACTGAGAACATAGATTTCTAGATGGAAGGCAGTCACAACAAGGATTTCTTTAATGCACATTCCTCTTGGCACATTTCTCTTGTTTTGTCTTTTATTTGTGTCTCTTCAAAATCCACAGTACCGTTACAACTCTCAAGTGCCAGGGCTTCCCAGTTCTTGGTGTTTATATCACATTTTTAAGGTTAGCTTTCAGCCCATCTTTAAATCTCCTTCTTTGTCCACTGGCAGTCTGTTTTCCATTCTTAAATTGAGAATAGAGTAACTGCTTTGAAAGATGGTGATTACCATCACGGGGTTTGTACTATACAGGTGATTCCCCTTTTTCCCTTTCCTACTGGTGCAGTGGGAAAAGATTAGGTTCTTCCTATCCTAGCACTTTGAACCCTGTCCAAATGAGAGATAACATTCATTATTAATATTCAAAAATATCAATGTCTGTCTATACCCATACTATATATACATACATGCATGCAAGACTGGGTTGATAGCTCTATTTTGGCTCTTATATAGGAAGACTGGATGCATTCAATTTGAAGCTGTGAGGCCCTTATATAGGCACAGTTGGAGGCATCTGTCATTGCACTAACCAGGTTCTCTTTGAAGCCTTGTGATCTCAGTGTAGTTCATGGCTCTGGCACTGAGTTATTCCAGCATATTGAACAAGTCACTTATCTCAATATCCCACCCTTTTTGCTTCCCACCCTTTATATGCCCCCTTCTTTGTGTATATTTAGATTATAAATTCTTTGGAGTAAGGGCTGCTTTTCAGCTGATGTAAGCTATGCAACAAGCCATTAATTAGAAATTATGTATTTTGCAGCTGTGTACACTACCGCATTGGGTTTAACAAATCACTGCACTTTAGAATAGAGGCAAAGCTTTGCTTATTCAAAGGATTAATCCCTGCCATTGTGAGGAATAATAGGGTAGTGATGAATAAAGCATCTTGCAAGCTCACAGTTGGCCTCATATGCTTATCGGGGACCTTTCTTTAGGGGCAAGTAGCTTACTAGACAACCTCTTGATGCTGGCTGCATACTGGGGCGTTCCAGACAGGCAGGCTATGGGATGTGCACTTTCTGCTTGTTTGCAAGCCTGATTTAGATGTTGGGATGTGATTCTGACATTGTATTCAGATAGGCAAGTAATTTAGGGTGTTTGTTCAGGCCAAATGTGTCTTCCATCTTACAGTGATGTAGAGAACTGTTTCTCTCATAGCGTCACTATGCATTTCTGGTGAGACATGTAGGCTAGGCTAGGCTGGGCAGGGGTGAATGAAGTGGCTATTTCATGTCTGGTTGAGACTCAGGAGAGAGCCTTCTATATGACAGCACAATGTGCCTTTGCAGACTTTTTATTTGGTTGATTTGGCCTGCAAGGCTAATGAATGTTTACCATACAACTAGTATGATATTCTTTATACTCTGCTCATGTTTCTTGATTTTACTGCATGGTTGTTGTTGTTTTTTTTTTTTTACTTTACTGTATTGTTGTTGTTTTTTTGAAGAGGCATTTGTAGTTTCTTTAATTAGTTGTCAGCTGCTTCACATATTAAAATTGTAGTACCAGGATGAGATGAATACAGCAAAACGAAAGAAAAATATATGTTTATGTAAGCAAAATGAATACAACTACATAGTCAAGGCAAATCAGGTAGGTTTTTAGTATGCACATGTTGTTCTTCCTTCTGACAGGTAACAATTGTTGCTTGTCACTTCCACATTTGTGTAGGATCAGAGAAAAGTAGCTCCTTACTTTCTAGGGGAGCAGATGTGATATATGAATAGAGCCTCTGATGTGTGAGCCTCGTAAGTATCACTTATTGATTATAGCTGGAATACATTTTTCTGCCACAGAGTTTAGGAAATAAAGCTTCTTCATGTGTTCCTGTCACCCTGATTCTTTTTTTAAAAACCAAAGAGACCAAAAGCATATCTGTCCTTCCAGATGGAGGACGAAAGCCCAAGCCCATCCATTTTATCAGAACCATCTTGCTGGTAGCTACATGTTTCCCTCACTTCTTGCCGGCTGCCAGTAAGGTTTGGTTGTGGAAACAGTGACGTTAGTGCAGTGTTTATTAGGCAGCTGAATGATAGCAGCTGTCAGGAATGGTAAGAAGCTTTTTGAATTCTTAATCTGTACAATGCTTTTATATTTCTTTTCCCCATCTCTTTTAGCTTGTCATCCTTTTAAAGAGAGACTGGGAACTATTTTTCAGGGTGTGGGTAAAATAATGCTCCTCAGTCTTTACTTGTGACACATTTTTGTGATCCAACTCCTTGGTGATGGGATGGGATTTGTAATCCAGTACAGGATCACTTTTGCTATTCTTGTTATATGTATGTGTTATATGGACATTGTCATCTTAATGTGCCTTGGTGATGCCCATCTGTAAGGGTAGAAAATCTGTTTATAACAGCAGATCTAAAGAGGTAAAGAGGTAAAGAAATGTGGATTCTTGTCCTTTAGGATGACTGTGAGAGATAGATGTGAAAGTGGGAAGGCCGGCAAGCTAAATGACCTTCCTATAGTCTGATAAAATCGCTGCTAAGGCAAGAACGGATTTTGAATATTTCTGTCATCATGATGCTTATCAGGATAAGGCATTACATTGTTGTCAGCTTTCTCATATTTAAAAAAAGACAAAAGGCCTCCCAAACCATGGAAAACATATAAATCCCATTAAGGTTTTCTCCATTGCAACCTTGGGATCTGTTTGTTTCATCGTCGGTCCTCAGATTGAAAACTGTGAATCCATTGAGGTGAGGACAACACTGCAGTGGTATAAAGAATGTTTTTTTTTTTAAATTAGAACCAGCTGAGCAGTCACAAAAAAGTGAGCAAAGCTAGCTGTTTCCTTTTAAGGGATCTTAAATCTTACATATTTCTTTGTGACTTTTCAGTTGTCCCAATAAAGATATTAAGATCCTGTTGCTTTTAGATTTATTCTGAGATGACAACAACCTGATCTGAATTTCTGTTTTGTTTATATGTTCAAAGGCTTATTGAGTGTCTGAAGTAAGTTGAAGAACAGTCAGCAGGTCCATATGTGAAACCATGATTTCTAATAGTTTTATTGCCAAAGAAATAAATCTTAAGGTTCATTTGTTTTTGGCTTTGTGAAGGAACTGGAAATCCTAAAAGAAACTAATAGCACCCTTCACAGACCTCCAGTTCCCAGAATTGTATGCTAATGAGCAATGAAAGTTTCACAGGATTTAATTTGGAAGCTGTCCATTTGTGGTTCTCCAGGTTTTTTGTACCACTACAATCATTAACCCTTTTTCAGCAAGTGCCAAGACACGATGGGATATTCAGTTCAGCAACATCTGGAGTGCTACAGATATTAAATAGATTGTAAGGACACACTTTAAACCACCATCTATATGTAGCTTGACAATTGTTACCAATTTGTCAGGGAACAAAAAGCCAGTTGGAATGTATATTCTGTAAATTGGTTATATACATTAATAGGGGCCATATATCGAAGGCTTGATTTGTTGGTACTCATGACTGAGCCATGGGAGTGTTAGTCATAATAACTATTTAAAACAACATTGTTTTTAAAATGTGGACAAAATAGGAAAAGCATTTGACAGTGGAAGAGGAAAGTGAATTCAAAGTGCTGCTCATCCAGAGAGTTGAAGAAAGGTTTCTACGTTGCAGTGTTATACATATTTATCTGGAAGTAACTCCTGGTAACTCATTGGAGCTTGCCTCTAGGTAGATGCAGATAGTAATTATTTCCTTGTAGTCTTATGACATGCAGTGGAGATAATTATTTAGGTCAGGAATCTGGTGCTACATTTCCATAGTTCCTAACCATTGGCTGTATTTATTGGAATACAATTGTTACTCCAAAATATTTGGTGGATAGCAGATTACGATACTACGGATAAATGAACCTGTTCAAATTAAATAGAGTTCTCTACTGATAATTTAAATTATGTCACTTGCTTGATATTTTCTAGTCTGCAGATATGCCTGGTAATTTTTTTGTTTTGTTTTTAACATTCTGCACGTTTATCCTGCTTCCTTGGCTATTGGGCGGTGCAGGTCAATAGTGTGCAGTCCTAAAGCTCTAATCCTTAGCCAATGAAAAAAAATTTTTTTGACTTTTATGTTCAAAAGGAGAAGAACAGGAAATTTGCATTATAGCAGGAGTGGAAACTATGTGAACTACAGATATTGGAAAGCAACTCTCAGCATGTTTAACCATAGCAAATGGTGAAAAAGTTGCAAGTTGTAGTTTCAGGGACAGTGTGGTCTTCATCCCATCCTAAATGGAAAAATTAAGTTAAAATAACAAAATATCTTTGGGAAGTTGAAAAATAATAATGTTTGAATAGAATATCTTTACATTTACTTTGTCTGATGCATGTCTCTATTCCACAGAGTCTTATGCAATAATATATATATATATATATATATATATATATATATATATATATAGGGAGAGAGAGAGAGAGAGAGAGAGAGAGGAAGAGGGAGAGGGAGAGAGAGAGAGTAGTTGCTGTCTGGTTCCCAGCCTAAGTCCTTGAGATAGTTTAGAAAAGTGACTACTTTTGCCCAAATTCTTTTTACTAATGTGACCAGCAGCTAGGGAATCTCTAATCCAAAAAAGTTACATGACCAAACTCTCTGCTTTGATGTAGGGTCACTGTGCTGCTCTCTGTCTCTTTCCCAGACTGGCAACAGATGGCACTTGCTTCACCTTTCTCGAAGAGGGGCGCTTGTTGTCTCCAAGTCCCCACTTCTAAAAATAAGCTAAATGCCCTTAGCACCTGAGGGACAGAGAGTATCTTTTACCACCAAAGAAAGCTGGGGTTGCCTTGTCATAGGGTAGAAATAAATAGTAACTGTATATGGCAAGGAAGAGATGAGAATTGGTAAAGAAGGAATCCTGAGCCAGAAAGGTATTTGATGCATTTTCCTGTACACCAGCGCCTGGAGCTGGACTTTGACCTTTGTCTGTTTTGTAAAACTGTGTACCATTTGCAGGTGACCTTAGCCCTTTCTTTGAGCAGGACCTACATGAAGCAGCCAGGTCCAGTCTCCAGTTTCAGCTATGTGGTGGTTAGTCTTGTTCAGCAGGATATCTCTGAATGTTTAAAGCTTTGTGATAAGCATTTTCCTCAGAGCACTTCCTCCATTTCTTGCAAGGCTGTTGGACTGCAAGGCCCAAGAGCCTTAGGCAACAGTGTTTATGGTGGGACACACTGGGAATTGCAGTCTTAAAATAGCAGACTAGCAACTGGAGGGATGCATGATTTCCTGCCTGCGTGCAATGTTACCAATCGTAATTTTTCATGCTGATTTTTACTAACTGGATTAGGTATACTATCAAGGAATGTCCCTCTAGATCTCCTTATAAAGTTCAAGGGGATGGTGAAGTATTATAACTGTGTGCCACATGCAGCTCTTGAATTGGGATGGCCCTTGAAGTTAAGAACATCTTTCTTTGAAGAAATGTTCCAGCAGAGTACCTAAGGGAAAGTAGTTAAATCCCAGACCTGATCTAAGAGCAGTCTTAACACAACCTTCTATATGAGGTTACTATTAGATATTTTAGATTATAACTTCCATCTTCTCAAATAACTGGCTATGCCCTTTGAGGCTGATGGAAGCTCTAGTTTGGGAGGGATCATGTTGTGGAAGACTGGTCCAGTGTCACAACTGAAATTCTTGTCAGCCATCCCCATTTATTTTGACAAGATTCTTTGCATGGGAAAACTGAATTATTTTATGTCAGTATTATTTTACTATTTGCAAACAGTTTGGCTTTATTGTGCAGTCTCATCACTTCACATTCAGGCTACAAGTGGGAGTTCATATAGTAGAAAAGCTCCTGCATTTTCTGTGTGAGTGGTGGGGAGGGCATAGGGCTAGCCAACAGTCTTCCTTTTGACATCTAAATTTCTCTGCGCTGGGGATATGGGATCTCCCACCTGCCACATAGACATGATCAGGTTCAGACAATCATATCAATAATTAATAATCCAGGTTATTAACGAGTCTTTTGGATATACAGAAAGCTTCTTTGTTCCTACTTTCACAGGCTAAGCAAGTAAACCAGGAAGACTCTAATTCGGAGGTGGAGAAACGTGTTTTTTTTTTTTTAATTTGTAGAATTCAGTTTCACTGAATGTTTAGTTTGCTTCATTTCATTGCTGTGCATGGATGAAAATGAGAGGGCATGACTGAATAATACCAGCATATTGTAACCCAATGTGCTTGCTGTCAGTAAGTCTTGGGAGCCAGCAAATCTGAGACGGCATCATGGAGGATGTGGATGTGACATCAGAATAGTCCCTGGGAGACTGGATGGATTCTGACTTCAGGGCTTGAGCCCCAGCTCTCCTCCATTCTCTAATTAATCACAATATCTTGGACTAGGAAATCATGACAGCCAGCTTTGGAACAAGCCAGATTGTTGAATCATGGTTTGAAGTAGCTTAATATCCTGGCTGAAACTCAATACTATCTCAATTTAGATGAAACAAGAAATTGGCATATTTGTGTGTTACATTTTTGTCTTGCCTAAGAGCCAGTAATTTTTGGGCACTTTACAAATTAGAGCTGAAACCATTAATTCTGAAAACTACAGAGAATGAAAGCCTTGAAAAGTAAAACACAGCCAACTACAAAACAAAGCAAAAACAAATGCGGGTTCAGTAACAAAGTCCAAAGCATCACTACAGGTGTTTGGGTTTTTTTTAAAACTTGTGCTGAGAAGGAATCGTTTGCTGGAGAAAAAGCTTGTTGATATCATGGCTTATTAAGCTGTGATATGATCCTCCAAATTGAAGTCATATCTATTATTTATATGTGTGTGGCACTGCCAGAGATGGGAAGTACTACTCAGCACAAGGGTATTTAAAAGTAACCACATGGATACTTTGTTGAAATGACTCCAAAGGAGGTTACTGCTTAGATGGGACTTTTTTTTATTTGCAGAAATAGAGCTGACTCTATCAACAGTTGTCCAAAAGTGCCTTTTGCAAGCTCTGAGGTGGTTGCACTGCAATTGCTGCTTCCCTCCCCTCCCCCCCCCCCCCCCCCAAAAAAAGGAATACATTTTGCTAATAGAAGAAAATATTCTAATGACATCTGGTTCTGGAGCAATTCAAAAAGATTCAGCCTCAATTTTGACAATTCCAAACAAACCCCACTGAGCTCATTGTGGCATATTTCTGAGCAAGCATGCTACCGGTTGCACTACATGTTACTCTAACCAGTGGTTCTCAACCTGTGGGTCCCCAGATGTTTTGACCTTCAACTCCCAGAAATCCTAACAGCTGGTAAACTAGCTGAGATTTCTGGGAGTTGTAGGCCAAAACACCTGGGGACTCACAGGTTCAGAACTACTGCTTTAAACCAAGACCTTAGAGAGGTTAGAAAAATAACACAGATGATCACTATAGATTTCCCGTAGTTTTTTTCTAGAAAAACTAGAAAACAAGGACTAAATTAGAATTTTATCAGAAATTTCATGTGAATAATCTTTACCTTCCTGAATCATCAATAGCCTCAAAATACCTTTCATTGAAGGTTTTGAACAGTGATGGGCAAATGCCGTCCTCTAGACATTTTGTTTGTTTTTATTTCTTAGCCTGCCAGGGCTTCCAAGATGATGTACTACAAATAAAAAACAGATGAAACAAGTAAAATACTATTTGAGAATGGACTAAACCAGTGCTTCCCAAACTTATTTGGCCTACCGCCCCCTTTCCAGAAAAAATATTACTCAGCACCCCCTGGAAAGGGGGCGTGGCTTAGAGGGGTGGGCGTGGCTCCTGCTCAAGAGGGCGGGGCTGAGCCTCTCCCCCAGTCCAAGATGCAGGGATGGGAGGGGGAGGGGAGGTGGGCAGGGCCACAAATGGGCGGCCAGGACTGGGATGGGCGGAGTTACGAGCACTGAGGCAGGGCTGAGCTTCTATCCCTGTCCTGTAGCACCTGCGAGGATACAGGGGGCAGGGCTAGAGGAGGGGCGGGGCCTCTTCCCAAGTGCCTGATGGGGCTGAACCTCTATACCCTGCCCCTGTGTTCTAAAAAGCGCCTCAGAGGAGGTATACAGAGGTTCAGCTCTGTCTCACGCTCTTGGGAGGAGGCCCTGCCCCCACCCCTAACCCTGCCCTTTAATCCTAAAAGATCTCTCAGGAGAGGTATAGAGGCTCAGCCCTGTCTCGGGCTCTTGGAAGGAGGCCCCCCTTACCCTAGCTCCGCCCTCTGTGTCCTAAAAGATCTCTCAGGAGAGGTATAGAGGCTCAGCCCTGTCTCGGGCTCTTGGAAGGAGGCCCCCCTTACCCTAGCTCTGCCCTCTGTGTCCTAAAAGATCTCTCAGGAGAGGTATAGAGGCTCAGCCCTGTCTCGGGCTCTTGGAAGGAGGCCCCCCTTACCCTAGCTCTGCCCTCTGTGTCCTAACAGGCGCCTCAGGAGAGGTATAGATTCTCAGCCCTGACTCGGGCTCTTGGGAAGAAGCCACGCCCACTCCTCTAGCTCCGCCCCTGTGTCCTAACAGGTGCCTCAGGTGCTCAGACCTGTCTCCGGCACTTGAGAAGAGGCCCCACCCCTCCCCTGGCCCCACCCCCATGTCCTAATAGGTGCCATCACTGCCCCCCTGGATCACTGCAGCGCCCACCAGGGGGCAGTAGCACCCACTTTGGGAATCACTGGACTAAACCAACTTTAAAACAATTTATAAACATTTCAAAACATGCATAATTAAATCAAAAGCCACTCTGGTTCTAAGAACTTAAGACTGTACAAAATAGCACAATCTTGGCTGCCCACCAGAAACTCAAAAGGGATCCATACAGCATGGCATCCCTTGGAAGGAAGTTTCACACCTAAAATGCAATTTCAGAGAAAGCCCTATCTAATATACTCTCCAACGTATCCTCTCCAATTGATATGACAGGTAAAATTTGGGATCTGAAATTCTGGGCAGTTTGAAATGGGATAAGGTGATCTTTTTGATATTCTTTCCCAACCCTGTTAAAGATTTGTAGGAGAAAACTAGGTGTCTGTATTGAGCTTTAAAGTAGATATGAATTCTGTTTTATTTTCTATAAGACTGGTTATATGTAGTCTCTAAAGCACACACCTAGCAGCAGTTTGTCATTTTGCTCTACCTTTAGCATTTGAACACTTCTAAGGACAGCTCCATGTAGAGTGCATTAAAGTTGCCTAATTAGTAATTAAGGAAGGACCAACTGCAGCCAGATTTGCTCTCCCCAAGAAGGGATTAGGTGGTTTACCAATCAAATACTGACAAACCATCTCTCCACTCCCTGTTGCTGCTACTTGTTGCGGCTAGTCATTTTGTCAAGGGTCAGCAACCATATATTCCTGTTTGGAGAAGGAAGGAATACATGGCCGTCTGCACTTTTTAAAATGTCAGGAATCAACCGTGGCATTTTAAAGAGTGTACTCGTCCTTGTATCCCCTCTTCCTATGAACAAAGAAAGCTTGGCTGTACTTGAAATTCCTTGCTAGCTCCCAGAAATTCTGGGATCACTTTGGGAAAGTGAAGGCATTTTCTCCAGTCCCTACTCTTGAGTTCCTTTTGGGAATCTCTAAAAGAAAACAAGGCGTTTTAGAAAGAGATAGCAACCATCTGGCAGTGATCTAGGGATGTCCGTGCCATTGCTACCTCTTTCGCAGACTTGCCTTTTTCTCTACTGTCTCTGATGGCTTCCAAGAGGAGGAACAAGTTGCTGTCATTACCACCAGTAGCATTTTAATTCATTTGGGGAATGGAAGTGGTGGGAAATGGAATGAGTTTATTAAGCCACTGGGCTCATTCCTGCCTTGAACCCTAACCATTGGCTGTTGTGGTATAGCTGCTGAGTGTTGTAGACTCAAAATACATCTAGAGCAGTGATTCTCAACCTGTGGGTCCTCAGATGTTTTGGCCTACAACTCCCAGAAATCCCAGCCAGTTTACCAGCTGTTAGGATTTCTGAGAGTTGAAGGCCAAAGCATTTGGGGACCCACAGGTTGAGAATCACTGATCTAGAGGATCACAGTTGCCTGCTTCAACTTTAGCCTTTGTCTTGAGCATTCAACACAAGCATCAAATTTTGCAAAGAATTGCCAGCACTGACAATTTCCTCATATCTCTCACAAGTTGACAAAAGTGGTACGCAAGGTCTAAGGCCTTGCTGGTTTGTGGTCTATATTAATCATTCTGTAAATTGGCATGAAATCCCTTCATTGCAATACATAGGTAGCAACTAATCATCTGTTTAGCATTTAAGGTAAGCATATGTCTAGTAAAGCTTATCAGATATTAGTATACATTTCCTGAAAGTATAATATGAATAGGCTGACATTTGTGTTGCTTTGCACAGAAATATCCAAAGAGAAGAACATTATTTATAGCCAGTAGTGGAAATTTTGATTTTAATCTTGCTTCAGGAACTCTTTCATATGAACCAACATTAGACTGGAGACAATCTGTCAGGCCCAGTTTCAGGCATGCTCAACTGGATTGGTTGAACATATTTTCTCTTCCCCTTCTGTTACTCAGTGGGGTGAGCTGTGGTACTTTGGGAAAGGGGCTATCTTGAAAATCAGGTGGAAAAATCATTTTTAATGGAGCTTTTCCCCCAACAAAAGGCAGAATCTGGATCCAGCCCAAATTTATTTTTTTCAGGGAGTGCAATATAACAGATGAATTTGCTGGTTTTGGTAGGAATACATTCATCTCATCTTTGGCTCTGGTAAGCAGGTTCTGCAAGATTTTAAAAAAGAAACTCAGTATGGTTAGGCATCATTTTTTCTATGGCCGCGTTTCCTTGTGAGTAATTTGAGCCATTGGTTTTGATGCTCTATTTTGGGTTGAGTCCTTTGGATCTTGTACTGGGAGAAAGGATGTTTGCCCTCCACATTTTTAGATTTCATTATTCACAGTTTTGATGAATATGTTCTCCCTTGAAATGTCTAGATCCTCTTCTATAATCTACTTCTGCTGGACGTTGACTGCAGAGTTGTGCTGGAGAACCTAGTCATCCCAAGAAAACACAGTTGGCCTATGCAATCTAGAGATTCTTAGATAGGTGTTCTCAGATGAAAAATAGTGATGCTTTTATTCACCAGTTTCCTGCCTTTGTGGGTGTCCTGTGGCCCCAACCCCCCATGAAAATGGAAACCCTACCATAAACTAATTAATAAATAAGTGGGTAAATGAATAGATTTCCTCCTCTTCCCATGGGCCACATGTAGGCTGTGGAAATGGCAAGAGGAACAGCTTGTTAACTCTCCTCTCCACCTTCTCTCTTGCTGCCTACCTCTTGTTACACTTTGTTAACTGGACTTGAGGCAAAAACATGTTGGTGTGCCATTGAAAACAAAATTGCTTTAAAAATAATGACTGTGTCCAGCATTATTATGAATAACATGTGGAGAGATTTTTGGTGGGAGAACAGAAACAAAATTTGACAGGAAGATTTGATTTTGATCATGGGAAGTCCAATTACATTTTGTTATGAAACATGGAGTGCAATCCAATAAACGTTGACTCAGAAGTTGGTCTCACTGCCTTCAGAAGTTGGTTCTGCCCAAAAGGATGTGTTCCTGTGTACAGTTACCTGGATATAAGTATGCTCCATTGAAAATAGTGTGGCTTACTTCCAAGTAAACATATATAGTACTGCTTTGGTAAAATTAGGCACTCTTAAGTTATATACTTATTCAAAGGATTTGCTTGGCGTTCTACAGTGAATTGAAAATTCCATATTGATTACTTGCAGCAAAACTTGAAGACATCAAAGGGCATTCTTATATGCCAATTATTAGTCAGCTTTCAGTAGAAGTGATTAAAAGTCTTGAAAAAAATGTGTAATTCTGAAATATACAAAACCTTTCTTTGATCAAAACCTTTGTTTCAGAACCTGCTGCACTGTGAAATGTACTATAAGATAACATTATTGACTCTGGACTCTTTCAAATTATTCTTTTGTTTTTGGTTCAGTGTAAAAAGATATTCTGATGTTTGCAAGAGAGTTGTATTTATTCAAATACTCAATCTAATGCATTTTCTTTCTAGGCCATGTTGTCCATCTGTGGCCAAGTCATTTCCTCCCTCTAACTCGTTGTCAGGGTTCATAACACATGAGAGTGTTTTTTTTTTAAAGAATCTGTTTATTAGTACTTATCCACTTGTTGTGAGAAACCATGAAAAATTTTGAACAGATTGTTTGATTCATGCTTATTTGGCAAAGACAATAGTGGCCAGTGATGAAAATGAGTTATACATTCTCATGGAATTCCTATGCACTTTGTTGGCAATTTCAGCTCAGTGATGTATGTGAGTAAACTGTTTTGTTGGAAATATTTTGTCTTGTTCCATTCCTGTCATTTCCTCCATGTTATTTGTATCCAAAATAAGGGGGGAAAGTGTGATTCAGCATGAAAGGGGGCGGAGCACCTCCCATGAAGAAAATTTATTTTGTAACATTTCTAAAATTTTGAAAACTTCCTGATTTTTATAATTGTGTTGTCAAATTCTTTGGATTGTAACAATCTATTGGGACATTGTTTATAGCAGTGAACAAGAAGATGCTTTATTAAACGAGTTCCTTCTCTAGCCCACATGTGTTAGTGGTTAGTACCACCCTTTGCATCCCTCAATGTGTGGACAGTAAAATAAGTTTTTGACACACATGGTTTAAGTTTAGATTAATTGTCAATGAATGAAAGACTGTTTGCAGAAGCAGCTTCCAGGTTTCATTAAAAAGCAAAAATGTAGGGTAGGGGATTCATTTATTGATTTTTGTGTCGTAGGCTCTCCATTCAATCCCACACCTGACCCTGAAGTTATGCACCCATTATATCATCATATCCCCCTCTGTCCAGCGCTTGCTGCCACCAACCTGGTGCTCCTGCAGGTGCTGAAGTCAACCTTTTGGAATGGTAAACTGTTGCCAGGAATAAAAACAAGAAAGCCAACATTTTGACGTAACTTTTTGAAAGTCTAAATTATAAAGCCGCATGCTACTTATTCCTGGGATCTTGTGTTTAGTGAAATGTTTTCTGGATGATCAACATAACTTAACACAATTCATCCAGAGTGAGGATTACTTGGCTAGCTGTTTCATTAAATCACCAGATCAAATGAAGCCTTCTATAAATGTCCTTGGAAACAGCAGTCCTTTCTGTATCCTTTGAAGGATCAATGTTGTGTTGGGATATAGGCGCAATTGTTTACATAGTGTTACATGCAACCTACTTATTCATGTGAAGCTCCAAGGATAGGGCTCTGAGGAGATGTTAAACATTCTTTCTTTTCAGTGTTGTTACCTCTGATACCTGTCTCTGTATCACACTCACTCATTTACTCATATGCAGAGCTGAGCTTAGGAGGAAGTATGGCTCTTTGAGATTGGTACTGTATTTTCACTTGAAAGAAACAACACTTATGGGTAAATGATGGATGACATATACAGGTGGGAGCCACATGTCTGTCCCTCATGTGTTCTCCCACTGCTTTAATTGGCATGCTTTTTTTCATGTCCGGAGCGACTTGAGAAACTGTAAGTCACTTCTGGTGTGAGGGAATTGGTTTTCCGCAAGGACATTGCCCAGGGGATGCCTGGATGTTTTGATGTTTTTTACCATCCTTGTGGGAGGCTTCTCTCATGTCCCCACATGCAGCTGGAGCTGATGGAGGTAACTCATCCACGCTCTCCCCAGGTTGAATTCGAACCGGCAACCTTCAGGTCAGCAACCCAACCTTCAAACATCAGTCCTGTAGGCACAAGGGTTTAACCCACTGCACCACCAGGGACTCCACGGCATGCTTCTGATATCCCTTTTCCTTAATGTGGGCACTTCCAAAACTCAGAGCATAGGATGCCATGTCAAAAGGAAAACAATGTCGAGTCTTGTTTGGTTTTCTGCAGCAGACTGTGAAAATAGCTTCATGAAAGGGCAAGATGATTGGGCTGGAATTAAGACTTGGAATGCAAATGCCATTTGACAAATGGAAACACTATCGGATTTTGAAAGCTGCTATGAGACATGCCAGTTCTTTCTGCTGTAGCAGGGTATAATGTGTGTGTATGAGAGTGTGTGCATGTTAGTTTGCATAATCTTGGTCAAATCCCATAACTATAAACTCTCTTAAATTTCCTGGAACAGAACTGCCCTTTTTAAGTGTCCAGATCAAGCTAAATGGGATGAGAGGCACTAAACCTACATTTCCAGAAAGTTTAAGGTCCCATCTATGCTGCCATATAAAATCCAGATTATCTGCTTTGAACTGGAGTATATGGCAGTATAGATGAATATGGGGAGCGCCTGGTGGCGCAACAGGCTAGATTGCTGAGCTGCTGAACTTGCTAACTGAATGGCCAATGGTTCGAATCTGGGAAGTGGGGTGAGCTCCCACTGTTAGCCCCAGCTTCTGCCAACCTAGCAGTTCGAAAACATGCAAATGTGAGTAGATCAATAGGTACCACTCAGGCTCCGTGCAGTCATGCCAGCCACATGACCTTGGAGGTGTCTATGGACAGCACTGGCTCTTTGGCTTAGAAATGAGATGAGACCAACCCCCAGAGTCAGACACAACTGGACTTGATGTCAGGGGAAAACCTTTCCCTTTACTATAAACTAATATACTCCAGTTCAAAGCAGATAATCTGGATTTGTTTGGTTGATTGCATCCTGCAAATCACAACAAAAACAGGAACAAGATACCTACCACCTGAAGCAGGTGTAGTTTGAAGGCTGACTGTGTACATCTGGAAAGTAAGCCTGGGAAATCCAGTCAGTGTATCGTCAATGTAAAGCAATCTGTTCAAATATGGGTGGGGCACAATGATGGCTAAAAAGAACATGACTGGCATTCATGATGTTCTTTTGCATACCAGCTATTTAATCTTATCATCACAAAGACTTTTGTAGCACTCCCATTTGAGCACAAGAGCACTTTGTGACTAGATTGATTTTCTGCTCAAGTAAAGCATGCATAAATGGCGATGGCTGTTGATTTTATTTTATGTTAGGGTTTCTCCTCAACCCAAAATGCATAAAAACACACAAATATCACTCAGTGTAAGATACCTTAATTCAGAACTCAGATTTTCTGTATTACCTCTTGTTCTCGGACCGTTTAGAAGTGAATTTGGCCCCTTTGGAACTCAGAAGGATGCATCTTACTCTCATCATTATCATATTCAAACTTCTTCTTTAAAAAAAAAAGTAAACAGTATGTCTTTCATTCTAGCAAAATGCATAGGATTTTGCCTCTAACGTGAATGGTGTTCTAGGAGTTTGGTTCACTTTTAAAACAAGGTCTGGTTTTTTTGGGGTGTTTTTTTTAGCAATGCATGTGTCTTGTTTACATGTGGAAAATAACAAGTTTAATTTTTGTTTCCATGAGGCCTTTAAGCAACAAAAATAGTTTAAAAGAAACAGAGAGAGGATGAGTGAGAGAGAATTACTACACTGCTCAGCCCTTGCTTCTTTCTGCATTGCTAGCCACTTGTCAAGCAGGTTCAAAGGCTTAAAACCAGATGTGGGAAGTGGCAAGTAGTACGATTGCACCATTTCCTAAGTCCGTGCTCCTGCTGCTAGAAATACTGCCAAACAGGGATGAGGAAGATCTGCACCACAGATGCTGTTTTTCCTCTCACAAAGAAATATTATAGCATTTTAAAAACACGTGAGTGACTTTCTCTGAGTATACATGAAAGCCTGTATTTGACAATGTATTACTCTGCGTTGGGTTAGAGGTAGTGCCACATCATAGTTTGGTGTCATGTGAAAATGAGGATACTTGGATGTGTACCCTACCTTCATGTTGTGATTCCCTTTTTCTCTTCCTAGCATCCTGCCTGATCTGATAAACTCTGGTTTACATCTGCTGCACAATTCAAGATTACTAAGTAATAAGTTTCTTATTAAAGTAAATTTCTAATTCTGGTTTCTGGGACACATACAAATTTTAGTCAGCTGGTTTTGTTGAAATGGTAAACTATGGTTTGCATTCAAACTGGGAAGAGAGACAATAGAATGACAATTGAATTATAATCAAATTATAAAAGCTAAAGACTGCTTCATACAGAATTGTACTATGCTTTGACATTAAACCTGAAAGAGTCCACTTTGGATATGCTTCTTCTTTCAGGTAGATGATTTATGCACAGGATTTAAACTGTGATGTCTAGCCTAGCTGGTAGATCAAAGTATAATCATCTGAAATGTCAATATGTAAAATTGAATTGCCTCTCTGACAGTTATATCCTCTGAGGACCAATTAACTAAGGTCTCATCTACACTGCCATATATTGCAGTTTGAATTGGATTATAATGGTCAGTGTAGACTCATATAATGCAGATTGAGCTACATTGAACTGGATTATATGAGTCTACACTACGATATCATCCAATTCAATAAAGTTCATCTGCATTCTGGAACTGGATTATATGACAGTGTAGATGGAGCCCAAGTCACCTCTCTTCTGACACTAGTCCACATTGATTTATATGAAATTGCCTGAGTTTTGAGTTGTGTTGAGCTCAGCCCACTTTCATTCATTTTCTAAAAATCCAAACTGACTCAACATGTATGCAAAGAGAGAGTCATGTAGTCATATAAATGTATGATTAATTTAAAGAATTTTGTATTACACAGTCGGGCAAAAATGACTAGTTGTAATGGTTTTTCAAAAGGAATAAAATCATGAAAATTTGACTTTTGATAGCTCAGCAGAACCTACATATTTAGAAGCAATATACCCAAGTTGCTAAGGGAAGCGTGATTCAAGCTTAGCTGCTGAATGAAGTGAATTTTCACTTAGCTCCCATATATATCCCCTTCAAAGTGGATTTAATTAATCTTTTATGTCCATGATGTGTCAAAAGTTGCCATGCAGAGCAGGCATGATTTATAAGACAGCCTTACATTTTTTTCTCTCTGCATACTCACAGAGCTCCTGTTCACTTTCTTTTCTTAGCTTTGTCTTTTATAGTACATTGCCTTCCTTCTTCCAGACCTATCATCTGCAGATGATCAAACTTATCATATCCAGATGCAAGGTTGCCTTTTTGAGTGCTAGCTTGGATCCTGTTGTTCAAATGTGTGGCTGTTTTGCTGAGTGATGCCAAATAAACAAGGTTAGGAGTGGAACACAATGGTTCCTTCCAGTCCCCAGTTTTTCCTTCTGCTTTGTCTTTGCTCTGCTGGGCAGCCAGCTATGCAATCCTGATGTCATTGCAGCATGCTGCAGTTGAACGTGGAATGCATCAAATCCCTGCAGGATGTACGACTTGCTGCACTGCGCAGCCTTGTGGTATAGAGAGCATGTTGTAAGCTGCTGCAACACACATGCTCTCAGCAAGGCTCTGCAATGAAATTGGTGGGGAGTAATAACCCATGAAAGGATGTCTTTTCAACGGAGGGGGTGGGGTTTTCTTAACAAAGAGACTGTGCTGGCAGATTGTTAGCACATGGACCCTGCTCTTGTTTCACATTGTCATTCTAGAGAGGGATGCTTGATTTGTGGGAAACCTGTGGCTCACGTCACTCATTTCTTTTCCAGGTTTAAGGCAGCTGTGTGAATGGGAAGGATTGAAATTGCACAATGGTTTGATAACCATCTTAAGACCTCTCTCTGGTTCAAAAGTTGTACTGAAAACAAGTGGCTCTGGAAACAAAAAAGATATTGATTCCTCCATTTGCTTTTGTAAAGGCAGTCCATGTACTAAAATGCCAGCTGCCCCCTTCCAACATTTCCTTTCTGTACCAGCTGTTGATTATAACAATAAGACCATTTTCCACTATCTTTCTCAATCAGAATCCATTTAGTACAGGACTGGGGAACATATGACTTGCAGTGATCATGCAGCCACCCCATAGGTCTGTGTGTGTTTGTGTGGTTTCCGTCCCTATTACTTGCTGCTGACAAAAAGCACCACCCAAGATTAGTGGCCCAGGCACACACATTCCTTCTTCTGCTCTTCCCTCTCAAAGGAAGGGATGTGTACTACCCTGTGCTCTGGAAGTACCCTGCTAGAGATGTGTCCTATTTGTGTCATTCGTTTTTCCGTTTCGTATGGCACAAAATTGAAAGACCCCCAACGAAACAAAACCTGACTTAAAATGAAAGGCAGGCGGGAGCCAGTATCAGCTCTTTACTCGGACCACTCCTTACTTTGCAATTGGCTCTAGGCACTGCAAGGCATGGCTAGGCATGGCCCAAAGCCTGCACCCATAGTCCTGGGTGCCCGGGCTTATGGGTGCAGGCTTTAGGCCTATGCGCACAGTAGGCTTGAGCGATCCATGAAAAAATTGATTCTAAACTCGTTTCAAAAGCAGGGGGCGCCAGCGTTTCGTTTCTGATGTCATTTCCGAATTTTGCCCCCCAAAAAATTCGAAATTAACGAAAATTCATTATTTTCTAAATTAATTCGTTAATGGCAGACGCGCATGCGCAGTGGCCAAAAAAAAAACAGCACGAGGGGAGATTTTACAGGACTCTCCCGCCCTCATTTTTTGAGTGATCTTCTTCAAACTTGGTACAGTGGTAGAACGTTTCCCTTATCCTCTGATTTTTGGCGAATTTTCATAGCTTTTATAATAAACCATTTTTTAATAATTGCAGAAATCTGTTCCTGGTTTGAAAGTCTTATTTCCTGTTAAATTGGGTTGTCTTTACTGTGAAAGTCATTGTTCTACTTCAGAAACTTTGTTTTTGTGGCTGAAACTTTGTTAAATTGGTGTGTGTGTGATATATACTGTGTATATATATATATATATATATATATATATAGTCCCTGCATATGTGTGTGTGTGTGTGTGTGTGTGTGTGTGTATAGAGGTAAAGGTAAAGGTATCCCTTGACGTTAAGTTCAGTCATGTCTGACTCTGGGGGTTGGTGCTCATCTCCATTTCTAAGCCCAAGAGCCAGTGTTGTCCATAGACACCTCCAAGGTCATGTGGCCGGCATGACTACATGGAGTGCCATTACCTTCCCGCCAGAGCGGTACCTATTGATCTACTCACATTGGCATGTTTTCAAGCTGCTAGGTTGGCAGAAGCTGGAGCTAACAGCGGGCACTCACTCTGCTCCCGGGATTTGAACCTGGGACCTTTCGGTCTGCAAGTTCAGCAGCTCAGTGCTTTAACACACTTCGCCATCGGGGCTCATGTATATATAATATACATACACATACACACAATGTGGAGAATATGTGGAAAGGTAGATAGATAAGTTGGGAGCCACAGCGAAGGCACCTTCCTGGGAGCAAGGTCTAATAATAATAATAATAATAATAATAATAAAAATCCCTTACAATATCCAAGATGGCTCACTGCTACAGAATCTTGGGAGGTTTAGTTTGGTATGGTACCATTATTGGCAGAGAAAGCTAAGCTGTAGGAGTTGAAATCCAATCATTTATCCTCCCTATAGAATCAATTTTATATGCATTTTTAGCTACAAAAAAGCTAAAATCAGGACAGTAAAAGAACAACACCCAGAAAATGGGAATTCCAGACAGGAAACAATCAGGGCCAGCTAATACCTCCCAACAAAGGATTCCCCCAGGTAGGAAGCAGCCAGGCTTTGAAGCTGCAAGGCTATTCAATGCTAATCAAGGTGACCAATTGCAACATTCACACTTGCCTCCCACAGACAAGAGTTCTTTCTCCCACCCTGTACCTTCCACAGATATATAAACCCCACTTGCCTAGCTTCGCACAGACGTCAAAACCTCTGAGTATGTCTGCCACAGATGTGGGTGAAACGTCAGGAGAGAATGCTTCTGGCACATGGCCATAGAGCCCGGAATACATACCACAACAGTGTGATCCCAGCCATGAAAGCTTTCGACAACACAACCACAGTATCCATTCAAGTTCATGTAGCGTCGTATGGAGACCTGTATTGGGGGGAGGGAGGGTGCGAATCTGGGCCCCTGGGAGTCGAAGTCCTCCCTCCCTCCCTCCCCGGGAGCAGCCGAGGACGGGCCTGGCCCACACCCCCTCACATCCCGGGCCTCTTCCTCCTCATCGCCGGGCCCCGCGCCAGCCTCCATCTCTGCGTGTCTCTGTCTCTCTCGGTCTCTCCATTCCCGGCTCCATCCGCCGCCTTCCCGCCTCACAGAGAGACACCAGGCCTGAGCTGAGGCGAGGCGGCGGCGGCCATTTCCCCCTCCGTCTTCCTCCTCCTCCTCGGCCTCCTTCCCCCTCGTCCCCTCCCATTTGCTGAGCCCGTGACACCCCTTTTGCTGAGGGGCAAAAGGAAAGGGCCTGAATGGTGGGAGTTTGGGTGATTTGCAAAAGCTTTTTTTCCTAACGAAAAAAACGACGACATAACAAAAAATGGCCTCTCGCGGTTCGAAACCGCGATATCCAGACGTGTGGACAATCAAGGCCGTATATTGCTTCAAAACTAACGAAAGTAACGAATTAATAACGGGTAACGGGGAAATCGAATTATTTGAGCAAGCCTAGCGCACAGGCCTGGTTGGCGGGGGGGGGAGGAGGATGGGGTAGCTGGGTCGTCCTGCACCTCCCCACCTCTCCCTTTGCCCAGTTCCTTACCCCACTGGCTGGTGCTGTGACTTTAGCCGGTGCCTCCCCCCCCTTCTGAAAAACAAAACAAATGTCTGGCTTCCTAATTTTGGGAGGTCAGACGAAAATGGACAGGGCTTCGCCGAAAGCCGGGACACGAAACAGAACAACGTAAGTCCCGAATGCACATGGCTATACCCTACTGTGCAAAAAGGTGCAGTATCGGTCTCCAGAACCATAGAAAACAACCAAAGTTGGTGCTGAATGTTGACAAATGCAATGGCGGCAGTTGTAGTGCAGTTCCTATTGAGTTCAGGGGGTACAATATGCCCAAGACACACCCCCAGCCCCTGGAAATAGATTGTAGCATATTTCTGACCCTTTTTGACATTGCTCCAGGAGCCAAACCCTTAGGAAGTCAAGATCAGCTCAGTTTCAATGTCTTTTATTGTAAAAATTGAGTATAGATTCTGATATTACTTGCTCTTTCACAGAACAAACACTGGGAACTGACAAGCATGAATGCTAAAATTTATGGGGAAGACGGAAGGAAGATATTGAAGGAAGATGCAAAGGAGAACGATCTTTCAGTATCCTCTTGTGTTCTGTGTGCTTGATTCAGTTTCCCTTTTGAAGTGTCAGTTCTAAAGATTTTGTGAGAGTATTTGTGCCTGAATACTCTGCCTGATGCTTCCATCCTCCCCAATGTTGTCTAGACATAGTTGCTTCTAAAACAAAAAAGGGCACTGATGAGAAATTGTTATCATTACACAGACTATAGTCGAGAAACATTGAATGTTGAGCCTCAAACCAGAAGCCTTTCTCTCTGAGCCAAACAGTTTTGGTTCAAGAGGTTAGCTTTGATGGAAGATTCATATATTGCACAGCTGGGATAGGCCTTCACATGTGGTGTTTATGTGGGGATTTAAAAATGAAAAGCATGAGTACAAATGTATGTCTGAAAAATACCTGGGATAAGATATTGCTTTATGCCAAACATATGCTTGCTGGCATACCAGAAGTCATTGTTGTATAGTTTATGACAGCAACCTGTATTAGGTCTTGCTATTTGTCCAGTTGTTGAATTAGAAGGAGTTTAGCAAGTTTATATTGCTATGGGAGGAGAGTAGAGGGCTTTCCAGACAGTTTTGTGTGCAGACTGGCATGGTAATAATTGATTCACAAAGCATGTGTCAGATGACATCATCTCAGCAAGTGCTTCTGTTTTAGGGGGATGGTTTCTTGTTGCTTGAAACAACCAAAGTGGAGTTTCCCCACCCTCCAAATGCAAAAGTACCCCCTCCTCCAAATCTTTATTCCTTCAGTTCATTATATAGACGAAAGAAATCCTACTGTTTAAGTTGTGTAACAGCTTATTCAAATGATCTGCAAAAAAGGTTCTTGTGTGGTTTGTAATCTGAAAAGACCCTTGTCAGTTATGTAGTATTACTGCATCCATTGTTATTACATGAAGGATTATTCTTATCCAGGAGAATTTTACTGCAAAGTATACAAACAGCTTATTATAGGTGTGCCTCAAGCATTAAATGGTCATGGCATGCACATCATCACAATAACAAATGGGTTTTTTTAACATTCCCAAGTGCACATTCATTCATTGTTTTCTTTTTCTCCCTCTTTCAACCACACAATAAGGTAGAACAGCATTGTTAAAGTATCACTATATGGATGAGAAGTAAGATTTGAACTGGGGGCTTTCTTGATCACATATTAGTTACCAGATTATACCAGTGTTCACAGCTTCAAACAAATGTAGAGATTTCCAGCAATGCCAGTAGTTCCCAAATGTGAGCCTCTAGGCTCTGTTACACTTCACTTCTCAGAAGCCCCAAGAGTGATCAGGGATTCTGGGAGCTGTATTCCAACAACATCTGGGAAGTTTGGAACTGCTGGGTGAGATGTTTAATAGTAGTGCACATAGATAGTGATTGAAATTACTGACTGTATGCTACAAACTAGTTTTGACTGTCAGTCCCAGCATTTTGGAACTTGAACCATGAAGGATGAAACAAGTATGCTGGAGTAAAACCTCTTGTTTTGCTGAAATATAATAAACTCCTGAATGTCTCTGGATAAGACATGTAAAGTAAGGAAATGGCTTGTTAGGACCAAACCTACAATTAAGCAGAGCATAGTGACTTGAGTGGCAGGGTGTCAGGAGCAGTCCCCCACAGTGGATTCCTCAGCTCTTTCCTTTCGAAGTATCCATTTATTTGATCTTGCTACAACATTATTCCCTCCACCGTCTTCCCCCCTTGCTGTCTGTCTACCTTGCATGATTCCTGCCATGTTGCTGCCAATTCACACCTAACATTTATGTGAACAATTGCTTCTTTGAAGTCCTGAGCATCACTTTTGCCATGAGACTTCACAACCACACCATGTCATAAAGTTTCATAATCACAAATGAAAATATGAACATTTAATGGTATCAGGATTCAGAAGGAGACGTCCAACTTCCAGCTGCAGACTCAGACAACATTAATCTTTGTGTATGTGTTTATGTCATACTCAGTAAGCTGGGCATGGCAGCTGGAAAAAGCATGATCTCATTTTGATGGGAGGCCTATTAGATAGTAGAGCTCCCCCACAGCAGGATTTGTATTTTATTGGAAAGGTAATATGAAAGTTAGGACAACATCCCACATATTCTCTTACCTTTTATGTATATGCAGGAAGCTTTATGGGCCTGCGGATTTAGACTTTGCATTAGATAACACCCAGTGTGTATGCATTTCCATTCTAAAGAAAAATCAGTGATGTTGAGTTTGGAACAAATTATTCCTCAAGAATCACATGGAATATCTGAGAGAAGAACTTCCATAGTACAAACGTGGCTGCTCTTAGGCAATTTTCCAGTTATGCATGTCCAGCAGTTCAGAAACTGTGTTGGAGCTCATGCTGGGATCAGAGCCTATGCTGTTACTGTCTTTCCCATTAGATTAGTAGCAGAAATGGGAGAATGTGTTAGAAATGTGTTACATTTCCCTGCAGCTGTTTGATTGAGATCTGTGTGGGAGTGATGTGAAACACTGGAGATCATTTTTCTTTCTAAACTATTTTGTATTTCTGTGTTGTCACCTTCTTGGCATTTTGTATTCAAAGAATGACTTTTTCCCTTTCTGAATCTTGTCTTATTTATTAATTTTTGACTACCAGCTCACTACCTGCTGACCTTCTGGATAAATCTATTCATTTGAAACCATTTGTTCAGCTGCCTTATTTTTCTCAGTTCTTGATGATGAATGATAAATGGATTTAAGATTTCTGTCTCTCGCTCTCCTTCATTAGTGTGTGCTCATATAAAATTCAGGGATAAGCATGCTGAACTAAAGAGCCACCACATGCACAAGTAAATTGACATTTCATGTTTATCCCAACCAATGTCCATGGAACCAAGAGTGGTGTATAGGATTTTCCCACCACATATATTAGCATCATGTCAACAGTATTTGATACGTTTGGCTAAAAGTTGATGATGACTGGATCAATGCCTCCCAGTCAGCTTAACAGTTAGAATCTAGATCATGCAGTGAAGCTGAATGCTGGGAGGTTCTTGACAGATAAAAAGAAATAGATTTAGTGTCAGCCACTGTTTGGGATTATATTTAAAAGGGACTAGACATATCCATGGATTTTTAGACTATTAATGGCTATTTATTGCCATGGATCTATGCCACCCCTTTATCAATGAGAGCATACTTCTGAGTGCCAGTTACTGAGGAAAAGGAGTGGGTGATACCTGATGCATCCATGTCCTGTTTGTGGGCTCCCCATGGGTAGTCAATGAGTGATGTGAATGCTGGGTAAAATAATCCTTAAATCTGATTTAGAGGGCTTGCTATAAATTCTTACAGAATATAGACCTAGGGTTTTTTTTAAGCATGTCTGGTATGCTGTCCAGCATACAATTTTATTTTATTTTTTTTGCAATTTGGACCTTACACAGATTTTGGTTCCTAGAGGTCTGCTTTATAACTTTCAGATAGCAGTGAATGTGCCATCTGGGGATGTATAATATTTTCTCAAAACATAAAATACTTGGAAACTGTAATATCAGGACTGGCACTAGTTGGAAGATTTGTGGATTGTGCAATAAATGACTAATCAATATGCCTTTGGCTAAGTAAACAGCCTCAGGTTTTGCCTCAGACTTCTGTTTAATTTCCCTTAGTTGTAAGGGCCATGATGGTTTGTACCTGTGTCAATATGTTCTTCCAAATATGTAAATGAACCTGAAGAATCCTACTTGAGTTCCAGAAGAAAAAATGCCAACATTGGAGATATTTCCAAAAGATGACTGATGTTCTTCTGACTTCATTTCCCCACCCTGGAGATTTTGGAGGCATTCCAGTGATATCTTCAGGCTCCAAAGAAAAGAGATACCCAAGGAGCAGGAAAATCTCTTTTCCTTGAATTTTCTATAGCTTTGCTTGGTCATAGGGAACCATCAGTTCTAGATTTGGCAATGTGATTTTTGCTTTTTGATACCTTTCATCCTAGTTGCTATTCGTACTGTTTGGATAAGTAAGTCTTGGGGTGAAAACTAATTTGTTTCCAGACCTGTGACCCATGCTCTGTCATATCCTAGAAATGGGGACATTGCAGCTCATGATAGATCTAAGAAAAGGTAGGGTACTGAAATATGATGAGAATGCAGATTTGAAACATAGATACAAAGTTATTGGAGAAGTAAATATGATTCATATACCATCCTTTCATCTTAAAACAAGATTGTTCTTCCACCAATCAGGGATTGATATCTTTACAACCTAGAGGTAGTGAAAAATTGATTCAAATTCTATTTCAAAGCAAGATGCATTTCAAAGTCTCTTTTGTCAATTCTAATAACATGTGGAGCATGGGGTTTCTATTTATGCAGTGATTAAGAAGATATGAATAAATGGCAGGGAAAGTAGTTGGCCCTCACTGGTACCAGTCTTACTGACTTTAGTGTTAGGGGAAAATATCACATTTTCCTTCGTCCAGTTGGTAATGCATGCTATACAATTAATAATAGTACATAGAAAGTTTGTGCTTTCTCATCATTGGAAGGACACAAGAAGTCTCTGGTTCTTTCTCTTTTATTTTCAAACAGTATGCTAATAAATGTGCACAACATGCACACGTGTGTATCTATATATCTTGGGAAAGATATTTGATTTAGTGGAGAAGCTATATAAAGCCATATGCCTTAATAAAAAGGCATAAAATGTGTATGTTATGAAAATGCTTACAAACATATTTGTAGATTTCCGGGAAGGGGCAACAAAGTCTGACAACCCACATCAATGGAATGGTGAATCTTCTTAAGGTTTCAGAGAGAACTTTCTAAGGTTTTTACTGCATGAAATATTGCATGACACTTTTCTAAGTGCACTAAACGGCTGAAAGCACTGTGAAATCTGAGAATTTGCAAGAAAAGAGGTTCTATTTCTTCAGGTGAAGAAAAGAAAGAAAGACCATTACTTAGTTTACCCCCTCTGCTATCTGCCTTATTTGCTTCTGATAGCTAGAAGACACTCCAAGGACCCCCATTGGAAAGAGGTCTACAGTTCTGTCACAGCTGCCATATCAACAATACCAGGAAAGAGCATTGTGAAATAGGGGAAGTGAGGATAATAGATACAGTGGAAGAAAAAAAATAAAGTCAAAAGACAGATCCATGGGTACAATTGTTTTTGTCGATACTATATATACATATTTAAAACTGTGTTTACATCCAAAGGTAAAGCCTGATTCTTACCTGTTGCTTTTTATGTTTGTAACTTTAAGTGATTTCAGATTTATTTATTTATTTACAACATTTTTACCCCGCCTTTCTCACCCAAGGGGACAGGCGGCTTACAACACCTGGCAAGATTCAATGCCAAACAAATCAGTAAAAATTAACAACACATTTAAAACCATTAAAAATAATCAATAAGAATACATTAAAAAGGTAAAGGTTTTTCCTGACGTTAAGTCCAGTCATGTCTGACTCTGGGGGTTGGTGCTCATCTCCATTTCTAAGACGAAGAGCTGGCGTTGTCTGTAGACACCTCCAAGGTCATGTGGCCAGCATGACTGCATGGAGTGCTGTTACCTTCCCGCCGGAGCGGTACCTATTGATCTACTCACATTGGCATGTTTTCAAACTGCTAGGTTGGCAGAAGCTGGAGCTAATAGTGGCCACTCAGTATGCTCTTGTGGTTTGAACCTGGGACCTTTTGGTTTGCAAGTTCAGTAGCTCAGTGCTTTAACACACTTTGCCACCGGGGCTCCAAGCATTAAAAAGCATTAAAAACATATAAATTTATGTCATATTAAAGGCTAATGTATCATAGAATTTTCTGAGCAAAATTTTTTCAGAGAGGATTTGACTTTATTTTCATCTGAGACTTCTTTAATCTGAGACTTAAATCTATTCAGTGGGTTTGCATGGCAAGTGAACCCTGGTTTCCAGAGCCATGGGCTGCATCTACACTGTAGAATTAATGCAGTCTAATATCTGCCATGATTCTATGCTATGAAATCTTGAGAATTGTAGTCTGATGAAGCACCAACACTCTTTGGCAGAGAAAGCTAGAGATTTTGTAAAACTAAAACTCCCAGGATTCCAGAACACTGGGGCTTGACAGTTAAAGCAGGGCCAAAATGCATTAATTCTATACTTTAGAGATGCAGCCATAGTCCAGTGCTCAAATTAATATGCCACACTGGTTCTCACATATTTGTTTCCACAAGTGTAATTTTACAAATAAATAACATTTAAGAACTTACTGGAAACTACCCTGTATCTTATATAAGAGTGTCTTATATTAAGTTTTTGCTCCCAAAGACGCACTAGGTCTTATTTTCAGGGGATTTCTTATTTTTCCATAAAGAAGAATTCACATTTATTGTTGAACAAAAATTAACATTTATTATATACTGTACAGTAGTTGTCATCACAAACCAGCATAACCAGACAAACTGAATCCTATCAAGAATTTCTTGTTACTTACATTATTTTCATGTTCAACAATCTATAGTACGTACATTTACCAATCCTGCATGCTCCAGTGTTCTGTTTGGTGGGCATGCTTCCAAACAAAAACTTTGCTAGGTCTTACTTTAGGGGGAGGTCTTATATTTAGCAATTCAGCAAAACCTCTACTACATCTTATTTTCAGGGATGTCTTATTTTCGGGGAAACAAGGTATTATATTTTTTCTAATTAAGTAATTTATCTGTCACCTAACAAAGAAATGTTTTCTCAGGCTAGTTGGTACTGAAAATCATAAAATTTACAACTTGTTATCATGATAAAGAACAGCAGCATTAAAAATTTACAACCAGACTGTTTAAAACTATATTGCTGTTACTAGCAGAAAGGAAAAGACCGTTGAAAGTCCAATCAAACAGTATAATGAACACAATCATGGGAGTTAAGTGACAAAAAGCCTATCATTTGCATGTACCCTAAAATTAAATTTTTCCTTCTCATTTCTTTTCCTCTCTTTTGGTTAATGCATGTGTGCATTCTTACTGAGTTTTTTGTGTATTATCTTATGTCATCAGAATTTTTCTCCTATATGATTTTTAACATATTTACTGGATGAAGAATCCAGTAAAGCTTTGAAAGATTGCATAATATATTTTATACTTTAGGATTGCTCAATAAAGATATTGCTACTTGTATATATATTGTGTGTGTGTGTGTGTGTGTGTTTATAGTTACCAATGAATGTTTCTCTCTTTCTAACTGGATCTGAGCTTCTAGGAGTATCATAAACTCAGCCCTGTAAAGGTTTTAATTTAGTCCTCTTCTCAGGCACTATTCATCTTATAACTATTGCCTTTCGGTCTTCTACATGCGTCTTTCTCTCCTGCCCTCCCTTTAATTAGACTGCTTACTGCATGGAACAGTTTGGAGATATATATGGAAAACAACCCACACTTTCCCAGGAGCAGGGCTTGCTGGGAAGGAGGACTAGCAACAAGCCGAATCTCTCTGGGAGAGAAAAACTTTTTTCCCCTCTTGCACTTACTCTGTGAGTGTGTGTGTGTGTGTGTGGTAATTTTGTTTAACCCTTTCAGAGGTAAGTAACGTCCCACAGCTCTGAGCATAGAAACTGAATAGAATTTGAAGATATTTCTGTTTTCCTGGGTTTTTGTTTGTGTTTATAATTTAAACTGCCCCCCTTTTTGTTGTTGTTGAGAGATTTGATCCCAAGAAACTTGAAATGCGATCTCATGGTCGTGGAAATCAATTTAGCTTTAAAAAGTTGTTATTTACCTCCAAGTCATTTCTGAACTATGGCAACCTTATGGTGAATCTATACAGAGTTTTCTTGGCAAAATTTGTTCAGAAGCGGGTTATCATTGCCTTCCTCTGATGCCGAGAGAGTGTGACTTGTCCAAGGTATGTGGTATTTGGTGCACTGAAACCTCAAAATTCTCATAAGATGGGATTTTGATTTCCTGTTTGAAGTATATATTATGGAGCTGTTCCCAGTGGGAACTTTTCTTATACAAAGTACACCTATGTATTTTCCCTTAAGATCCACAAATGTTGGAAGTATGTTGCTAATCCCGCTGGAAATTCCAGTTATCCAGAGCAACATCAGAGCTAAATGTTCTTGTTGCCAGTTGTCTGAGACATTAATGGGCTGGCATGTCCCCAGAGGGTGGCTTGCTGCTATGCGTGTAAACAGGACGACATTCAGTAGTAATCCTGGGGGAGGGGGGTTGCCTTACATGTTAACATATTCTTGTGCAGAAAAAGGTAGCAGAAGCTGAGAATCAGCATATAAGTAATTTCATGTGACTTTTAACTTGTACAGTCTTGACTGAATACAGATTTGATAATGGAAATCAATGGGATTTATGCTAGTTGTAGCTGACTTAATCCTTGTTGATTTCAGTAGATTGACTTTAGGTCCGTTCTGACTATGACTTAAGTCCAGACTCAACCAAATGATCTGGAAAGCCAGACAAAACCACATACATGTATGTTTGGAAGAATACAAGCCTGTATAGTTCTTACCTGATGGTCTGTGGATGGGTTTCGGACTGCTTTCCTAAAATCAAAACTGAAAAACTGGCTAGACCAAGGGTCACTTTCTGGCTAGGCCAGGGGACACTTTCTAGCACAGTGATTCTCAACCTTCCTAATGCCGCAACCTGTTAATACAGTTCCTCATGTTGTGGTGACCCCCAATCATAGTATTATTTTTGTTGCTACATCATAACTGTAATTTTGCTACTGTTATGAATCATAACGTAAATATCTGATATGCAGGATGTATTTTCATTCACTGGACCAAATTTGGCACAAATACCCGATACGGCCAAATTTGAATACTGGTGGGATTGGGGGAGGTAGGTGGATGTTGTCATTTGGGAGTTGTATTTGCTGGGATTTATAGTTCACCTACAATCAAAGAACATTCTGAACCCCACCAATGATGGAATTGATCCAGACTTGACACACAGAACTCCCATGACCAACAGAAAATACTGGAATGGTTTTGTGGGCATTGACCTTGAGTTTTGAAGTTGTAGTTCACCTACATCAAGCCTTCTCTGCCAAAGGGGTTCCTAAAACCATCAGAAATATGTGTTTTCTAATGGTCTTCAGCGACCCCTCTGACATCCCCTTGTGACCCCCCCCCCAGGGGTCCTGACCTCCAGGTTGAGAAAGGCAGTTCTAGCCCTTTTGAACATGATGTGGGGGCAAAAATAGCCATTCAGTGAAGCTTCTTAAACCAATGAGAAAGGATGTGTGGCTTCCAGAGTTTCTTTAGACAGTTACACATTGTGGTAGCTTAAAATAAAAATTACAAAAGGAAAATGTGAGAGAGATCAAAATTCAAAACCTAATATAGAATCTTGAACTGGTGTTCTCACTCCTTCTTGACCAAGTAAACAGAAAGAATGCTGACATTGATGAACAACATTTCCACCCATTTCCCAAACCCCCAGGTTCAGGAAATAGCTCCAGTTACAGTTTTACATTTCTCGGACATCTTCAGGAGACCACACTTACCAGCAACCCATACAGTTCTAATTGTAACATCATACATATACGCTTAGAGTTCCCCTGATAACCAAAAATCTTTTCTTCAAAGAAGGACAAGTGATCTTCAAGAGTTAGGGTAACCAAGCCATTAGCTCAAGAACAAAGCATCTAAATGCTTCTGCAATTGGTTTATAGACAAAAAGGAGGTCTATTTTGTTTTCACCATAAAAAACTTGTAAAATGTAAGCCTAACTCTCCCACTGAATAAAGGTGCCACACAGTTGGGGTAGGGAGAGGATTGCCTTATGTACTTATATCATTTTAGAATGAGTAATGGAATTACAGACAAATTTATGTGGGACATGGGATCTTGATTCATTTCATATTCATAAGGGATTTTGTTGGGGAAGCAGAAAATACAGACAGTAGGAAGATTGACTTTCCCACTGGGAGTTTGGCTGGTGGAGTTCAGCAACAATAAAATAATGCTTGAAAGGGTAATTAGACATTGATTACTCCAAAGAAAGAAAGCATTTCAATGTTATCAAAACCATTGCCAGGGAAACCTTTGATCATTTTGGAGCGTTTCAGAGAAAGGGCTATGGAATTATATTTCCCAACTAGAGCTCCCCCCTCCCCCCTCCTCCCCCCCCCCCCCCCGTAAACAAACATATCTAATGGGAACAAAAGGGCTGTTTTCATTTTGCATGCTGTCCAGAATGGTTTTCCTATAACGAAACATTAGTGGTTTATAAAAAACTATATTCTTAAAATGGGGAAAGTGCTTGCTGCTTCATGTTGACTTTATTCTCTGGATATACACGTTAAAGAACAGTTATCATTGTATCCCAGCCAC
Source organism: Anolis carolinensis (assembly GCF_035594765.1). Classification (NCBI taxonomy): domain Eukaryota; kingdom Metazoa; phylum Chordata; class Lepidosauria; order Squamata; family Anolidae; genus Anolis; species Anolis carolinensis. The sequence continues at coordinate 197,139,213 of NC_085844.1, forward strand.
CCCCAACATGCCACTTTCTAGATATTTTGTTTTAATTCTATGATCTGTTTGCGGTATTAAAAGATGAAAATGTGAAATAAATTAAAACTACGATATTGTTGTGTTACCATTATTGTTGTTGTTGTTGTTACTATTATTGTTGTTGACTCTAGCTCCCACCATTTGTAACCATTAGTTATGTCATTAGTTTATGTGTATTGTAATTCCAAACATCTGGAGGACATCAGGTTGGGAATGAATAAGCTCAACAAATTCCTGTAAAATAAGAGGAGGTGATATATCATATGAGTTACATACTGCAGTTGTGGTGTATGTTTAAAATTAAGATGCATTCAACCTTAGATGGTAGTATTTCATGGTGCCTTTTGGCTCAGATAACTCTAACGAGGGGTCAAGAACCTTTGGTTCATGTTCATCCAAAAAGAAGCTTTAAAGATTGATGACAGAGACCCACATGACAGAGAACAGAATTTCACACTTTGATGAAGCTTCTACAGTCCAACCACCTCTCAGCTGCTGCACCCATTATAGGGTCACAGCTATTAGTGGGAGGAAATGACATGGCCTATTTTAAGTCCTGAGAAAGTTTAAAGATAGGAATCCCCTTCACCCTACTGCCAAATATAACTGAAATGTGTTGTTGGCTGACAACAGTGATTCCAACACCATTCCATGTGCTTCCTCTGTTGCCTTTCCTGCCCCTTATGTTTGATCCTTTTGCAACATCTTGCTTTCAATCTGTGCTGTCTTTGAAGTAAAGAGCAACATTTAAATCACTCTCTGGCCACAAGCAGAATTGCCTTAGGATTGCCTATAGCTGGAAAGCAGGGGTGGGAATTGTGTGACCCTCCATATGTTTTTGAACTACAGCACCCAGCATTCCCAAATGTTGGCTGTGTTGACTAGGATTGCTGACAAGTGAGCTTATTAAGAGCTATTATCTACTGAACAAGTTGGAATGTCAGTTTTCAAATAACAATGGAATGCAATTCAATAATTTCTTTTCACTTCATTCCTCTAGGATTCTTGTTCCTCTTTCTTTCTATGAATATTCTTGCATAAATTCCATTCTGTACTTTGAGGAATTCTAAACAGGACAAATTTATTTACAGGATGTTGGCTGGAGAGAAAAAAAAAGGATAAGTTTGAGTGCAGGATTCACAGCAAAGCAAAACATATTCGTCAGGTTAGCTGACATGCCAACATCCATGAGAACTAATTATATGAACTTTGTAATACACTGGAAATTAATTTCTGTGTGACCAGGCCAATGTATGCTGTGGTTTTCTATAACCATATTATGAAAAGTGGTGTTTGGTGCAAAATTCAGCTTTGTGTCTCTCCATATAGTTCCCAGCCCTCCCCACACAAGAGAACCAGAATAAAGTTTATGTATTTTAAATATTTACCTTACTCTTTACTAGAAGACCTCATGACAGAATCCAATCAATAAAATCACCATAAAACAATATAAAACCATTCAAGCACTTCAAAAGTTTTAGCAACTCACTAGCCAACTGACACATAAAGAGCAAGCCATGAGCTCAGAAGTCCCAAATATTTGGATGAATTACCAGGCTTTATCTTGGCATCGAAATTAGGGGAATATTGCTGCCCATCGCGCCTTTGTGGGTCAACAGAGCACAGCTGGAGTGCTTCAGCTCAGAAAGCCCCTTAACATGTTTCCATCTGAAGTACTGCTTCCAAATTTGGGACTTCTCCCTCCCCCTCTAAGTGCTCATGCAGGAATGCATAAAAAGTGGTGCATGGTATATGCCTGTGTGTGAATGCAAATATGAACATGCCTGCAGATTTCTTCTATATAGAAATATGCTTTGGTTGTCACATTTTTTTTTGGATTTGTATGAGAAAGGATATAGACTCCGTGAATATCTCCCCACCCCACCCCCGGCCTTTTCTTTTTCTTCTTCTTGTGAGTATAAGTGCATCTTGCCAAATTGGTGGGCTAGACCTGTTAGCATGACAGTGGTGGATAAGAAAAGATAAAAAGCATTTGAACAACAAAGATAAGAAACATGAAAATAAGAGAGAACAAACTGCCGGGAAAGAAGCTGCATTTGTGCATTGGGTAGGGCAGCATGGGAAAGCACAACTTTTTGCTTCTGGTTTTATTTGCTGTACTATTCAGTAGTTTGTTTTTTGTATCTTTTTATGCTTGTAAATAATTGTGTGATAGTGTTGATGCTGGATATGAACTATAAATAGGGTAGTAACTAAAATGAAACTAAATAATTCAAGTTAGGAAAAAAGGATATATCCTAACACTCTTTCATTTTGAATGAACTGTGTGTAGGCAAATCGACCACTGAGAGATGTTTTATACAAAATCTGAAAGGACTGACACTATTAAGTCAGACACTGTGGAGTCATGTTTTTCTCAGCATCTTCATGTTTTGCTCGAATATTTACACAATGGTCTTGTTTAGTGGCCTATCGTAATTGGTGCAGGAAATGACTTCTTAGTCCCAGTTCTAAAATAGCATGGGTCCCATTCCTAAAAGAACAAGGGCATCTGCTGGAGTGGGTGATGGAAAAATACAAACAGCAGGATCCATTGTGGTTGTACATTGCTGCAGATGAGAGAATTGAGGGGGATATGGAACTCATTGCTCTTCAGATGTTATTAGACTCCCAACTCCCATCAGCTCCAGCTAGGATGACCAATGGACACGGATGGCAGGAGGCTCAGTTTTATCAGTCATTCCCTCCTTGGTTTCAATAGGCCACCACCAAGCTTCACTGCTATGCCATGACTTGTCCACATTGCCACTTTAAGCCATGTTTAGTTTTAATTGAGATGTGTCCTTGGGAGTATGCTACTTGGGCAGACATAGTAAAGGTACATAATATTTTAATGCCCAAGGGGGTTGATAAATGTACAACAGAGTATTTTGTTTTATATGTATTACCTAGCTTTTACTGACTCCAATCATTATTCCATTTTAATTTTGCAATGTAGCACTTTGACATTCATTACTAACATTGGAAGAGGAAATTAGACAGCCCAGGCAGTACTCAACCTCAAGCTTATTCTTGTTCAACGCAATGCGGGTCCTCATTTCTGTTAGACTACAGCTCTCATCACCACAAGTCAGTGTTGGCTGGGGTGATGGGAATTATAGTTCAACACATTGGGAGGCAGCATGTTGAGAAAAACTATTTTAGCCCTTTGAGGTGAGGAGGCAGTTCCCTGTAGTTACAAAGGTCATCTTCCTGTCTGCATTGATTCAGTTTTTCCCTGGTGACATCAGCCACCCAGAGAAGGACTTGCCTGACTCTTATTAATCCTTTCATGATGGAAGAAGACTACAAGCTTGCTGGGGAAAGTTGTTTTTCTACTTAGGCTGTCAGTACAGTCAGCCCTCTACCATTTAAGGGCACAAGGCCACTTTGATGTGAAAACTGTACTGGTTTTTTTTAAAATGCTGTCTCTTTTTTACTTTAAAAAAAAGCACCTTTCTATAAATCTCTTACTTGTCCAGTTTGATTCTTTAGTCAGTGTCCAGCAAAAAATGACTGTAGAGTTACAGAGAATTTTGTGCTTCCTATAAAGAATATTTTAATAAAATCTGTAAATCTGCTCCACAGAAGTCAAACCCACAAATTTTGAAGAGCAGTTGTATCCCTGTGTATTTTAATATTTGTTCCCCACTCCCACTCACTGCTTTCCCTTAATCTATCTGCCTTTGTTAGTGAGCTAAATCCCCTTATGCTGCTGAGGGTAGGTCCTTAATCTCTAACTCCAAAAGGAAGGGAAGTCTTTCTTCCAAACAGTCCCATCCCCTGTGAATCAAAAATGTGCAGATGTCATGTCCCTGCAGAGAAGACTTCCATCTGCTGAGCTGGAGGTAATTCCTTTGCTAGTGAGTAGAACCTGCAGCAATCTGTCTTGTGATAAGCCATCCAACAGAGGAGATACCTCAGAGTTTGACACGATTCCGTTTTGTGATCTGTCAGGAAGTAAAGAAGTGTTCAGTGCCCCCACCCCCACAAAAAAGAAAGATCACTGAGCACTGGACCTGGAAACAGTATTCTGGATGTAAATCTTTAGATTTCAGCATTTTTTTGTCCTGTCCAAAAAAACCCAAGCAATAAAAGCTTATTTTGTGGCCTCAATATCCCAAAAGCACAATATCCTATCTGATCATACTAGCTAAGCAAGGTCAGGATGGAACTGACAAAAACACCTCTAAATATCTCTGGCCTAAGGAAACCCTATCAAATTAATGGAGTCTTCGTAAGTCAACAGGCACACACTCTTTTACTGATGATGATCATAAGGCAAAGAGAGTGATGTCTATGTTTTCTTATGATTACATATTTGAAGGGGCTTGGCACTTATTGCGGGCCCCTGGTGGCACAGTGTGTTAAAGCGCTGAGCTGCTGAACTTGCAGACCAAAAGGTCCCATGTTCAAATCCCGGGAATGGAATGAGCGCCCACTGTTAGCCCCATCTCCTGCCAACCTAGCAGTTCAAAAACATGCAAATGTGAGTAGATCAATAGGTACCACTCCAGCGGGATGGTAATGGCGCTCCATGCAGTCATGCCGGCCACATAACCTTGGAGATGTCTATGGACAACGCCGGCTCTTCAGCTTAGAAATGGAGATGAGCACCAACCCCCAGAGTCGGTCACGACTGGACTTAACGTCAGGGGAAACCTTTACCTTTACCTAGCACTTATTGGAACCATGTTTGTGCCCATTGTCTACAATTATTTCTTTCTTTCCTGAAACTTGCCAATGGCTAGCAGCTGATTGCTCAGGGACCATCACAAGTCCATGCAGCAAGGCTCTGAATAGCTGTGTTCTAAAAGATACCGCACAGTTTAGGCAACGATACTCAAGGTCAGCATTCTCGAAAACACCATATAGGATAGATACACTTTAAGAAACCCTTCAGATAGCTGTACCATTGCTAAGTTACAGTTGAGGGAGAAGCAATGGCAAATGGTATTTCAAAATCCAGTGGAATATCCTTGCACTTTCTGTCTGGAGTTGCCTCTTCTCTTTCTGTTATGATTTAGGAAGCAGTGGCCCTCTGTATTTTGGCCTTCCATCAGCTTCTAAAAAAACTGTCCAGTGGTGACACATCACAGGAGCTGTAGTTCAACCTTTAGAATGACAATAAATTTCCCTTTGCCATCTTATGGGGCTGTATGATTGGGAACAGTCTCCTTCAGCTTTTGGAGATGAAGGGAATTGACAGTTTGAAGTCTATTTTTCCTCCACATCCACCTATGGCAGACTTTAAGTTGTTTATATACCCCTGTTTCTTGAAAGTTGTACTTCACATTTTAACTGTTGACCAAAAGCATCAAAAGAAGCTCTATGAACAATGTTCCCTATTATTACAATCCATCCAAGAGAACACCATGATTTTTGAAAAGATAATTATTGGTGACATTTCCAGAGGGACATGAGTAGGTTGCTTGGGTTGGCACACAATTATCTTATGTGTTCTTAATCAAAGAGATAAACTTAATTCTTAGATGATAAGATTGCATGGCTATCCCTGAATTTCTTTGACCTTAGCTTAGTATCAAAAAGGTACCTGTTAGAGAGAGCTGATCAAACTGTGCCTTGTTTGTATGACTTCTGCTGTTGCAAACTGGTCTTTTATTCCTACAATATTGTGAAAAGCATAATCTACTCTTTATCATGTTTGTTGTCCTAGACAATGCGGCAGAGATGAGTCAGCTTTTATGTGTTCCTGATACCCATGTGGTCTCTAATCGTGTCTGGGCAGAGAGTGTTGCTAGGTTTAGAAGGGTCATGTGTATTTTCTTGGCTTTGCACTTCTGTGCAGATGGAAGATTTTTTTTCTGACAGACCAGGAAAACAGACATCCTGTGATTCAACCACGACAGCCTAGCCTCTACGCCTGAATGATTGTAAGCTTACACCCATTCTATAGAAGTGTATAGCAGAATAATAAAAAGATGTATAGTGAAGTCTTTTCAGGCATACAGGTCTTGGCGACACAGGCAGTATTATATGCTCCCTCGGGGATGCTATATGGTTGAAAAATTACAAGATCTTGCCAAGTGAATTGGCTTTAGCTTTTTGTTAAATGGATTGTGAAATGTGACTGAACTACGTATTTGTTTTCTCTAGTCCTTGTCTTATACATCTCTTCCCCATCCTTAGGCAGCGTGGTCTCTCTTTGAACTCTCGTATATGAACCACTTCTTTGTATTGGTTGAATAATGACACATGATCGTGCCTGATGACATGGATTTAACATCCATGAACAAGCAAAGAGAGAGAGAATTGTTGACTTAGCAGCCTGTATAATTTGCACTTTGTAATAGATTTATGGAATCATTGGGTTTGTTATAAAACTGTTGAGATTATATGTTTCCAGTTACATGGGTTACATTAAAATGTGGGCATCCTTCCGCAATATAAAACATAATTAAATAATATATCATTTTCATACTTCATGTATGCAAGAATCTCTTGTTTGTGTTGTTTCAGAAATCCTTGTAATGATACTGTAAGAAAGGGCCATATTATTATCTCTGCATTGCACACTGGGGGTGAGGATTGTGTAAAGCAAGGGTGAACAACCTTAAGTCACAAATCCCAGTATGTGTCTCAGGCTAATTTTCATCACAATTTGCTGTTATCTGGCTATATCTGTTCAGACCTCATACAACTAAACCTCTTTGTTGACGATAAAGATCTTCATAGTACATAGCTCCTGACTTTTTGGAGTGGCTAATACCTTATTTTAAAAAAGCATTTGACAAATTCCCAAAGTGAAAGCATTTCATCAGAACTTTTTCCCTGCATTCCCTTAAGTTTTTAATTTTTCCATTGGAAAATCCAGCTCTAGTGGAAGAATTGAAGGCCTCTTCTGTGTAAAAACATCCGCTTCAGGTTGTTTCATATGAATGGTAATCCAAAGGCAAACCCTTGATGGCACAATTTATTTATTATTTTATTTATTTATCACATTTATATCCCGGCCTTCTCACCCGAAGGGACTCAGGGCGGCTTACAACAGTGGCAACCATTAGATGTCCATACAAACCAATATAAAAAAGCACATAAAACAGTTAAAACTATTAAAATACATTGTAGATTAAAATATACGTTTCAAACATAGAATCAGATCCGTTCATCCTCATGCTTTGTCCATAGTTCGGTCTGTGTCATCTTCGCCATTTATTGATTAAAAGCCTGGGCACACAGCCATGTTTTTAGATCTTTTCTGAAGCCCAACAGGGTTGGGATCTGACGCATCTCTCTTGGGAGGGTGTTCCACAGCCGGGGAGCCACTACCGAGAAGGCCCTGTCCCTCGTTCTCTCCAGCCGCGCCTCCGAGGCAGGTGGGACCAAGAGCAGGACCCAATTGGGAGGAGGTTGCCATTGCTTTCCTCAGGGTCTGTAAAAGTATTAGTTGTCCAAGATCAACCATTGGGTTTCCATGGCCAAATGAGAATTTGAACCCTAGTCCCCCAGAGTCCTAATCCAATGTGCAAAGCACCACATCATGCTTGTTCATAACCCCCAGGAACATTTCCCTGTATTTTTCTGGGCCTTCCATCTAATGTGTTCCCACCCACTGCCAGCATTCCAATTACCAGAGCTCAGAAAAACGCCTTTTTTGCACTTCAGCACTCAGAATTCTTCACCCCATTTGGCCAGCATCCATGCCACCTGTGGGATACTGGAAGCTCTTACAAAACATTTTTCAAATCTCTAGAGAGTACTCCCAAGGGAACATGTTCTTCTTTAGAGATACATTTTTTTGTCCATGGCCTAAAGACTCCCATTATGTTGAGTATGGAGTCAAAATTTGAATAGTTTTCTCACTGAAAGCTCAGTTTTAGCCTATCACACTTTTCAACCACACTTGGTGATTTCCTTTGAAACTCTATTTGTACAGGACTCATTTAGTGTGTCAGGCCAAATCAATGGTTTGCTATAGTGAATGGAAGAAAAGCAGCCAAGCTGTTTCTTACAAGGCAGCCACAACTGTTTGAACACAGTGAGCCCCTTGCAAAAGCAGATTTTTGTTGTTTTAGTTTAACTCTGCATGATTGGGAAACAAGCTCCATGGAGGGTGGGCCAAGGGCAGGGAAGCTGAACAGCCAGCTATGGGCCTTTCCTTTGGTTTTACTTTTGGGCTGGGTGAAACGGGTGAGGTTCCTGCTGGCTCACAGCTTGGCAGGCCCTCAGCTCAGCCTTCCAAAGCATGTGAAGTCCCCGAGGCTCACTTCAACTTTCCGCCAGCAGTAAAACGGCTAGGTTTACTCAGCCTGCTGAGCTCCTTATGTTCTGCCTTCAGTGGGAGGTGTGTGTGTGTGTGTGTGTAAGAAAGAGTGAGTGTATGTGGCATTTGACAGTATTATTAGTCTCTCTCCAAGACGATGGAAATATTGAATGCATCATACTGTTCCTCTGGGATCAGGATAAGAACCATGAGGCCTCTCGCAGAGGGCTGTTGGCATGAAACTGTTGGGAGGAGCCGCAAGTAGCTCCTTGGTGAAACATGTTCCTCATTTTGCAGAGTTCAATCCCCAACAACATACGTCAAAAAGGATCTAGAAAGTGATCACAGTCTGATAGCTGGAATAACTGCTGTTAGTTAGAATAGACCAGAATCCCCCACATTAGTGCCTCTTGGTGTTGGACCACAACTCATACTGCTCCTTATTCATACTGGGTCTATGGTAATGAGAGTTGTGATCCAAAAAACGTGGAGGGCACTAAATTAGGAAAAATTGAAGGAGGCATTTTGGAGCTAGATTATTGTAGAACATGGAGATCCAGCATAAGATATTTATCACAAGGTGGGTAGGATTGAGTAGGTTTAATCCCCTGCTGTTTGAAAGATTTGAAATACATAAACATCTGCATTTTTACTGAGTAGGAGACTGAGGGCAAGGGGACGAAGACATTTACCTCCACTCATTTTAGCCAGTGCCTCTGGTTTGATAAACTAATAGAACCCACTGCAACTGTTTTGAAGAGAAGAAAAAACACTAGATCTCATTAATAGCACTACCTTTCCTCAGTATTGCATGGTCCTGTTAGGCAAGAGGTTATGTTGATGCAGCAGTACTGCATCAACATAAGGACAAGGGTCTACCTTGTCAAGTTTTCGGTCAGGAGACAGACTAAATGTGTCAAACAGCTCCCAGTAAGCAGTAGTAGTGGGATCTGTCACTGTTGGATGTTCTCTCAGTGATAGTGGCAGCATAGCATAGCACTGGAGTATTGCATTAATTTACCATGCAAGCTCAATATTCTTTAGCGAAGCCTTTTACCATATATGGAGTGAGAAATTCCAGATGTCCCAAACTGGGTTCAGGAAAGAAAGAGGCTCAAGTGACCCTGAGTCCCCTCAGGTGAGAAGGGCGGGGTAGAAATGATAGAAATAAATAAATAAAATGATCATACGGTAATTGCAAACATATATTGAATAATGAAGCACACCAAAAAAATCAGAATAAAATCAGCCTGCACTTTACAGATTATAGCAAACCTTTGATTGTGTAGAATCATTCATTAAAGCTATGTCTTGCTCTTAAAAAATGAATTGTTTTATTATAAGAAGAGAACATAGCAAAAGTATTTAGAATTGTCAGTGAGAGCTCTAGTGCCTCAACAAACTACAAGGCACCGGATTCCATAGGATGAAGCTATGGCAGTTAAAGTGGAATCATAATGCTATAATGGTGGGTCTTAAAAGGAGCCTAGGAGATCCAGCCACAAATCCTCCATATCCCGTATAGGATAAACTTTGTATGTAGCAATTTTATTTTCCTATAAGTTGCTGTTGTTTGCTATTCAGATAGACAATGATGTGACTGTACAGACACACACTTACGGTGCTGTTAACAACTGTGGGTTGAAATTCAGTGAGCACCAACTTCTGTATGTCCCCATCTTTGTTTCAGCTTCTTGAAACAGATTCTGGTGCTGTGAGATTGACTCTGATTGCTTCCCCACAAGCCCTTTTCTGTATAATTGCCATCTGTTGTTCCTTCACTTTTTATGGAAAATTCAGATAATGTCACTGAGCAATCATGTTTTCTATGTTGTCATCCATGTGCGTTTAGAATACCTAATTTGTTACATTGGGTCACTGAGCAGCACATTTTCTATGTTGTCATCTATGTGCATGATTAATACCTAATTTGATACATTGAATTTTTAGTTTTTGCAGTACAATGCAAGTACTAATGAACTTTTTAGGACTACTGTGACACCCAGTCTCCCTCCCTCTTCTTTTTGGAAATGACTCCTTGCTTATTGGGCCAATCTCATTTTTTTCATAGTCCTGCTTGTTGCCCCTGCCGAGTTTCATGTTCTGGAGGGGCAAGTAGTTCATCGGAAGATAACTTCCAATCTTTCTTGCCTCTCAACCTGACTTAGAATTTTAATTTTGCACAATTCTAAATTATTTAGAGGGTCCACACAAGTGAGCCATGTTCCTTTCATTTGTGCTCCAGTTCATGAAAGAGCTGGATGACAAGAACATGACAGGAGAGGTAGTGATCAGCAAATGTGGTCCCACTTTTCCTCTCTTACAGTTCTGTAATGACGTGAGGATGAATGGTTCAAGGGGACTTTTGCCTTTAATAAAATGTTTCCTGTTTACAGGTTGTGTCCTTTAGTATTTTCCCTTTAGCTTTACAAAAGAATGGAACCCAGTTTGGGTGATCCTGGATTCTGTGGCTTCTTACAGGTGTCATGTGAAACCATTTTGCCACATAGTGCGACTGAACCAAGGCAGCCCTTGAACTTATATACTTCTGCTTCACTATTTTTCTTCAGTGCAGAGACTAAGAGAAAATTGAGGGCTTCAACATCTTTTGATCCTAATTGCAACAGTTGTATTGTCTAAATCTATGGTTCACCTAACTGGTTTGTTTGAGACAAACTTTAAACCATGTGACCTGCTTAAACACACCATATTTAACATTAAGTATAATGACAGTTAATGAAAATCATGCATTTAATCCATGCTAGAGGGAGAAACCTGGATTTTAAGTTCTGTTATCCTTGTTTTCATCATCCTGAATTTTGGGTTAGCATGGTACCCAAAATTGTTCGTATGAACCAAATGTCATCTTTCTCTCTGCTGTGGGAGTATTTCAATAATTTAATATCCTCATTGCCAGATGAGTAAAATGTCAGCAAGGATTAAAAACTGTGTTTCTCAAAGAAATGATCTCTTCAGAATGTACGCCTGCTGCTTATGCTCAGCTCCTGATATTTATCTAGCTTCTAGGCATGCATATAATGTGAACATCCACTATGGATGCGAAACTTCCATGGTGTAGGCTTTTGAGTGTGATAACATGTTGTTTTCCTCTCTGGTGAACTTCCCACTTGGTCTCTAGAGGTTTTATAGTAAAGAAAGACCGAAACCAGAGCAAGTGAGTTGGGATCTTCTCAGTGTGGTCCTGCCATTCTCTCTCCATGGTGCAATATTCACTTGTCATTTGCTGTGGAGAGAAGAAGGCAGGCTACATCGCTTGACAAACTGTACCACTCCAACACTTTTTAGACCTTAAAGCGAGGCATGTGACATTTGACAGGTGGCTCATCTACCCCACTCAGGTTTTTTCATAGGCTTTTGTGTAATACTTAGTGACATTATATATTCTGCAGATAAGGAATTTGTTTCCTTTAAACTAAGTGATGCTTGCTGACCCTAGAGAAAATAAAGGGGAAAGATGAAATAGTTAGAAATCCAGTGCCAGCAGCAGCAGTGCTTACTGATTTCCACAGTTGAATGCCAAGTATCAGCTTGTGTCATTTGCATAAATACATTTGCTTGTCCATATCCTATTTCTTGTATTCCATTATATCATTCAGGAGTTTCAGCAACTTGTTCAGACTACAGTAGTCTTCAGAAGGCCACAGAGATAATCTGTTATGCAAACACAGTCAGGAATGGAAGTTTCCCTACTTCAGAATCTAAAAAGACAGGGAGAAATGTGTGGCGGCAGGGGAGGGAAGTGGTATGTTTAAAATTGTGCAGCATTTCCTTCGTCTTGGCTAATATGTGTGGGAATGGAACCCTTGTCTCCAGTATATCTGCCCAGTTCCCTTTTTTTCTCTCCTTAAGCTCATGTTACCTGCCCAGTGGATGTTTTGAATAACATTTAGCCAGAACTGGCAACAGACTTGAGAGAATGGAAGAGATATTGGAAAAGTAAAACGCTTGGATTACAACCTTAGCTGTGCCGCTTGGGCGTTCTGGGCATTGTAGTCCCCAAAGGCTCCAGACTTTCCCAAGCTCTGGAATGGATATTTAGTCCATCCCAAATGTTTTGATTCATGGAGTTTACCCCTCAGCCTGGCTTTACACACTCATTTGCAGTCGTTCCCCCCTGCTGTCCCTTATTCATCTTTTAGACCTAGCAGTGCTAATAGAGTGAGACTTTGGATGATTTATTGCAGATGCTTCAAATGACATACCAATGCCTTAGATGGAAAAGTTTCCCCTAACAACCCTTCAAGAGGTTTTTCCCCCCAACTTTTCCTCCCCCCATTCTTCTGTCTAATTTATACAATAGTCTCCACAGAAAAAGTATCTTGGAATAACTCCTAAAAATACTAGCAATTCTGTCAGAATGATTATCCGCCAGTTTTTTTTCTGTCTACACCTGAAGCCACTTCCAGTAAGAAGGTAGGGAGCATTGGTCTAACTATATTCTCTCTTTTTTCTTTTGAAAGAAGGGAATGAATTTGTGAGCAGAAGAAACTTGTTGAAGATCAATTAATTTCCCCTTGATATAAGATAGTTTAAATCTATGATCAGAGAACAGAAGGCAGATTTGCATTTGTCTGCTGAAAAAACACTTTGTTTCTGCTGCAAACATTCAGATACTTGATAGTTTCTTTTTAAACGTCTTACCTCCCTTGGGCCTTGAAGATTTGCTGGGGAGGGGGGGATTACATGGAAAATATTCCAAAATAGCTTTCTTTATTATTATGAAACATCTTGGCCTATTTCATTTCTCTTTTTTGCTCATATGTATATGTTTCCTAAAGATGGTAGAAGCCCAAGGAAAACACAATATCTTCCTTAGTCGTGTGCCCCCGCCCCTTGACTCAATCTCCCCTACTTTTTAAGGCAATGGAGGGGTTGGGACTGGATATGTTCCTTTTCCCAGCTATCCTGAAACCAGGGAAGTATCATCTGAACAGGGATATTAATTCTGAGGCATCCAACAAATCTGACCTTGCGCCAATTATATTTCTGTTTCCCTACCCCATAGGAAACCTGGTGGACTCCATTCTGGGAATTTCCAAAGCCCATAGTACTATTCAGAGTTTTGATTTTGCACTACTTTACTAATGCTCCTGAGCTTCTTGTCATTCATGTTTTATCTTTCCCATGTAGTTAGCCTTGAATTGTAGCTTTCTTTCCCTTTTGCTTCCTCATTGGACACAACAGTCATGATTTTCTTGTGCAAGGAACAATAATTGTATGAAAATGCAGAGCTGCTTGATAACAGAGTCCTAAATGATTTGTGAGGAACCTAAGAGGAAATCCTGTGTTCACATTTCTTTTCCTCCTCCTGGAATGGAAGTATGCCAATTAAAGGGAAGAGCTTAGTTTTGCTTGGCATGGCCTCATGTGGGAAGTGAATGCAGACTCAGGCTATGACAAAAATTAACTGATGAGCTAATCTGTTGTTTGTGGTACTGAGTGGCTTCACTGATCAGGTAACATTTAAGTTTCTAAGGTTAAGGGCAAGCTGTAGAAATGCAGACAGGAAGTCTGGGCATGGATCCAGGAGGTCAGTGTCTTAGGAAGGGCTGTGTGTTTCGGGGCAGCCTCCTCCATATTCAGCCCTATGCAGCTATCAAGCAACTGGTGGGAAAGATTCAGGGACCTCCTGACAGGTTTTCAGGTAGTTGACCAGACATTTTTGTGTTTGATACATGCTAGCCCATGGGTTTGTGTAGTGCTTCAAGGCAGGACCTTTTATGTCTGTCCAGTTAGACAGCAAATAGTTTAATCCACCAACAAACACAATATATGGCTTGCCCACTGCTTGAGGGTGTTTAACTTTGTGTTGTATCTCCTCCCCTTCAGTGCCAAATTCACACTGATATGTAAACATTGCACTTGATAAAAGAGTACATCTGCACTGTTGCAAAATTCTACCATTCTTCCATGTCTCAGGCTGCTGCCCATGTGCATCGTTGGGGTGGATGCATTAGTGGTTCTTATATTAGTGAAGAACTGAATGTTGGGCACTTTGTTTCATTTTTTAAAATGTGACTTCAATCTCTAGTACAGCGGAACCTTGACTTTCTGGGTGTTTTGGACTAGAGTTCCCATTATCTCCAATGCTGGTCATACTGGTTGATGATTCTGGAAATCAATGCCCCAGCCATCTCTATCCTTGTTTCTGTTTATGAATGTAGGTGGAATGGCATGTCTATCCCTTTCTTTTGTTCTGTGTTGATGTTGTGGGTCAGCTGCTAGACTGAAACCATGAGGAATTAGGCTCTGCAATAGCATCAAAATTCTGCCTATTTCTAAGGCTCTCTGAGTTCCCTTTGTGATGAGAAAGGCGGGATATAAATACTGTAAATAAATAAAGGAATAAATAAATATTTGTTACTGCCTTTCTCAGCCCAATCTGTCTTGCAGGCAATTGTGAGTATAAGGATGGAAAAAGTGAGCCATTTGGACTGCTTTGAAGTCAGTGGTGGAAAGCCAAATAGAAAAGGAACTAACAATACATGCATTCCTGATAACATAAATCCTTTCTAAAAACTGTGTTAAACAGTGTTTTGTAGCACTTTCAAAAAACGTATTGATTGTAACATAAACTTGGACACACACACGGCGCCCACTTCTTGATGTGCCAACCTGTGGCTTTGTATTACAATGACAGACTCTGAAAGTTGGGTAGACTTACATAAATACCGCTTTTATAACTGCTCAACAATGCATTCATTCCACAATGAACTCAGTAAGTATCATACATCAATCTCCTCCCAATTAAATGACTCTACAGATGCTGTTATAGAACAAGCATGGAAACAGTAATATAAGCATGAGTGGTGCACACAGAGCACACCCCTATCTCCAAAGAACTCATAGGAGAGAGGTGATTGCTGGCTGGAGGAGGAGGTGTTGGCAGTGGAGGCCATGCAGGGTGGAGCATTGCACTGTTTCTTTTTCCAGCTTTCCGTCAGCGCCAGTAAATGTTTGAGAGAGTGAATGTTGCACTTAAGTGCGCTTCCTATGGTAACAGCTCACCCTTCCCGTTACCGCCTCTCAAGTTGCAGCTCGTCAGAAGAGCTTATGGCTGGCAGGGAGGTGTGTAGGAGTCAGCGCCATGTGGGAGGCTGGGAATTTTAATTTGATCCGTTTCCTAGCTGCCTTTGTTCCTCCCACTTTAATGCTTTTGATTTTGACAGCAGTTGAGGGTGGTGTGGGGTCTGAGGTACTAGGAACGGGAGAGGCCACAAGTGGTGCTGATGCTTCCCATGGGATGCGTGGGGAGTGGGGGATATAATGAAAGCATAGGCAATGACTGTAGATTCTCTGCCTGAATGGGGCTTCAGAGCAATTGTCTTTGGCAAGCAGAAGACAAACTAAATTGAGGCAGTTTTAGATATTGCAGCCAAAAGGGGGAATGTAAAAATCTAGTTGAAGGCCCCACTGCCGCCGACATAATGCAACAGTTAGGAGTATTGGATTGAGGCATAGGAGATAGTGGCTTTGTTCCCCACTGGACTATGGAATTCATAAGATGACCTTGGGCTTCTCTCTCTCTCTTCTCTTCTCAACCTAACCCTATCTTCCAGTTTGTTGTGAAGATAGTGAGTTGAAGGGAAAGGCATGTATATTACTTGATGTTAGTTAAAGGGGAAATGGAACATAAACATGTTTCATTAATGATACCTACACAGATGTAGTTCAGTATGTATTTGGAGGTTATATTTGCCCCAACTGCTAATGTAACCTCAAATGCTGCTGCCAACATTAGTTTAATTTTGATCATGTTTTCCTCGGGTTGCCACTTTTTGTCTGAAACTTTTTTTTTAAAAAAGGGAAGGGTTTTTTTGCATGCTCTTGTGCTTTTTAGAGTTACAATTTTTCAAAAGGTAGTGTCTGTTCTGTCATCACTATATATCCATGCCATGAAAGACCTGCACCTTTTGTGTTTTTGACTTTCATACAACTCTTTAAGTTTAAAGTAGTATGGAAAAGAAGATAATGATTATTACTCAAATAATGAAATGTTTATTTATATTTAGCAGTTACATTTGTATCCAGTTTCCCTCCAGCAGTTTCATGGTGAGCCTTTGAGAGGCAGACTGCCACTCCCAATTTTAGAGAAGAGAAACTGAGATTTACAGGAACTTTATGAGTTGGCAAACACAGATAAAATGTTGAAAAAAAATCAAGATTATTTTTGCTAGATAAATAGACCAGTGCTACAAATAGTGGAATACATAGAGATTATTCTTCCCCTACCTGTTTTATGTTAATTCTTCTACCAAAAAAAATGGAGTTAATCTGCATTATTCTGTGATGTGAGGGCTATATAAATATCTTGCTGACTGACGAAGAGAAAGCTTTTAGTCAAATCATGGATATAGAAATAATAAGATATTCCTTCTTCCAAAGGACAAGCAAGGACATGATGAAAATGTAATTTTCCCCTGGATTATGAGAAAGTTTATTTTTTGCACTACAGATCCCAGGATCCTCCAACCAACATGCTGGCTGAGTAGCTCTAGGTCAGGCATGGGCAAACTAAGGCCCAGCAGATGGATGCAGTCCCCTGGGTGCTTGCCTCAGGACCTCCTCATTTTTCCTGACCTCTTGGACACAGCAACCCGCTTTGTTCTTATGGCAAAAAAATGAGAGAGGAAGGCACATAGCAGCTGAGAGCCCTCTGGAGAGCTCTCAGCCACCGTGTGTCTCACCCTCTTCCTGGCAGAAGGACGGAGCAAACAGCCCCATTCTTATACTGGGGGGATGGCTCGAGGAAGGAACGCGGTGGCTGAAAGCCGCTCGGAGCACTCTCAGCTGTCGCCTGTCTTGTCCTCCTCCCGTCATAATGCCAAGAGGACAACCTGAGGTTTGGGGAGGAGGATGGGAAAGAGGATGGATGCAGTTGTTGTGTGTCCCGCCTTCCTCCTGGCACAAGGATGGGGGGGAGCAGCCCCATCCTTATGTTGGGAAGACACCCTAAGGATGAAGCAAGCCCTGCCCTACCCCACCCTCTCCCTGGCCCTCCCCACCCAGTGTGTGTCCATCCACCCTCTCTCTTGGCCCAGTCTCCCAGTCGGGCCCACAATGCGGCCCCAAGACAAAAAAGTTTGCCCATGCCTGCTCTAGGTGATGTAGCACAAAACAGTAATTTTTGCAAATGTTCCAAAGGAACAATGGAAATGTGTTAAAAGAAATACGATACCTGATCCCTTTTAGCATGAACTGTACCAACAGTTGCAAAGTCTTTTCCCTTCTTGGGTTGTCTTCCTGCAGGAGAGTACAAGTTTCCTCTTTTGTGGAATAGAAGGGAACTCTACAAAAAAACCCAGTCAGTTCCAGTTTGAGTGGATTTACCCCTTGGTAAACAGTAGTCTGTAAGAGGTATCAGAAAAAGAGAGCCGGTGTAGTATAGTAGCTACATTATTACATTGGCTTTTCAGAGATCCAGGTTCAAGTCCTAGGGCCCTTCCAGACAGGCCCTATATCCCAGGATCTGATCCCAGGTTTTCTGCTTTAAACTGGATTATATGAGTCCCCACTGCCAGATAATATGGGATAAACAGAAATACTGTGATCAGATCCTGTGATACAGATCCTGTCTGAAAGGGCCCTCAGTCATACCTATTTGTTTTAAGATAAACGTAGGAAAGTGGAGAGCTGTCTATGTTGTACACTCCTTAAAAGAAAGGCAGAATGGAAATGTAATCACTTATACAGACTCTTGTTTAATTTGTCCCTGTATGCAGAGCAAAATCAGCCTATGATAAGGGCACGAGAGCCCCTTGCACCCCTTTCTTTGTGGAGAGAGAAACTTTGGGATCCAGATAAATCAAACTTTTTCTCCCCCTCCCCCTTCTCCCCAGGATCCCCAATAAAAGTTCAATTCACCAGCTTTGTAGATGCTTATGAATGTGCCTTTTAAGGGGTATTGTAAGTTGCCCTCCCCATTGTGAGGAGGCTGGACCTCCTTGCTCTCCTCACTTTTGTGTTCTGAGAACATAATATGACAACCTGTTATTAAAACAAACACACATTGTCAGGCAGACAGGAAGTACGGTCTCCAACGTGCAGGTGGGTGGTTTTTAACTTGAATTGTGAAAAGTGTTGGACCGTGTATACACATGTGCATAGTGAATATCCTACCCACCTCATGCTGCCTACAGATTCTGAAGTGCTTGCAGGCAGGATGGGTGCTATCACAGCTAATGCGTCGCCAGTGTGCCATTTAAATAAATCAGGTTTTGCTTCCCTGATTCCCCTCACCCAATAAAAATCAGTGATGCACGGAAGGGATTAGGAGCGGAAGGCCTGTCCATCCGTCCCTTCTGAGCTCAGCAAACTACTTCCCCCCCGCCTTTTCAATTATTCTGCCAAGATAAATTTCTGTCCAAAGCTGTAATCTCTGATATGCAGCTTTATAAACTAACTGCTTATGTCAGGCCTTCACTGGCCTCTTATTAAGCTGTGGGGAAAAGAGCAATGTAGAGCAAGAAAAACAGTAGGTAACTGCCTATCCTTCCACCCTGTACTGGGACTGTGTATATATGACACAGTCATCCCCAAGTTGACAGTCTGTTGCTGCAATTTGCCAGAATGCCAGTTGTGGGCAGAAACTGAGAAGTGCCCAACTCAGGAAGCTGTGCTGAAATATCCTCTTTTGTTGTACCTGTGTAAACTGAACAATGCATCCCTAATTTCTCTCTACTTTTGGAGTATTTTGGGAATGTTTATCTTCTAGAGCACACTGCAGAATGAAAGTATATTTCTCATAATGTTGTCTTTAGTTGTCTAAGCATTCTATTTTCAACCAGCAGGAGTGTGGGAAACTTTATTATTATTATTCCCCTTGCTAATCGCAACGACTATCTGAGTGAGGAACCAAAGGCCTATGAGGGGTGATGGCAGTAAGGCTAGAAATGTAAAGAGCTGAAAATAAAAGAAGCAAAACCAAAACATTATGATGGATTGTAATAAAATGTTCAACAAGATGTGAAAATGGAGAGAAAAAATTGAGAACACAAGGAAATTCCTCCCAAGCCCCTCCCCCCTCCCAATGGATAATGAGGTGGGAGATGTTGGGATATTTTCTTTTAGAATGATGAATACAACAAGGTGTTTACATATTTATGCCCTAAAATAATTAATAAAAACTTCATGAGGCAGACCTTTTTGGGAAGACTTAAACGTTTTCCGTAAAAGTAATTGCAATTCCTGATCTTGGTTTCCTTGTCTCAGTTCTTTTTATGGGAATAAATGCATTATGCCTACTTGACACTATGAAGAATCTTCTGCAAGTCACTTCTGGTGTGAGAGAATTGGCTATCTGCAAAAAAAGTTGCCCAGGGAATGACCGGATATTTGATGTTTTACCATCCTGTGGGAGGCTTCTCTCATATCTCCACATGGGGAGCTAGAGCTGACAGACGGGAACTCACCCTGCTCCCTGGATTCGAACCACCAACCTTTCGGTCAGCAGTTCAGCTGTCACAAGGGTTTAACCCACTGTGCCACCAGTGGCTCCTGACACAAAAAAACCTATGGAGAATTAGTGGAGAAATTATTTTTGTTTTATTAATGTTGATGGTTCCTTGCTGTGATTTCTTTGTGTGTTCCCCAAAGTAGCAAAGCCAAAGAATTTATGGTTCCTGTGTTTCTTATAGTTCCAGAACTTGTCGCTCCATTTGTGAAAACAACAGAAATAAATAAAACAGTGAATCCAAATTGTAATTGTAGTCTGAACAAATGGCATGTTTAATATATCAAACATGGCAATTGTATGCCCAACCAAATTCATTTTGTGATCCACATGTAGAAAAGTGACTTTCAGTCTGTAAAGTGTGTTAGTATAGTATGTTCTCCACCACCCCCATAGCTTTAACATTTCTGGAAATTTTACGTTTCTAAAGTAAGTAACTTCTAGGCTTCAGTCTTAGCTGCCAAGGGAGCCTCCACCTTAAGAAATATACTTACGTTCATGATAACGAAGGAAGTTTGAGAAGGGGAGAAAGGAGGGAAGAACTATCAGGGCCCAGCAGTTTTTTTCTTAGTGATGGCCAGGTAGATGGGGAATTCACATGATGATGTCACAATGCATACATTGGATCCAACAATTGGTCCATTTGGTTCAGTGTTGTCAATGTTGATTGGCAGTAATAGCGCAGGGTTTCAGAAAGCAATCTTTTCAGATCTACCTGGAAATACTAGAAATCAGGTTGGTATCTTCTATGCAAAGCATGCTCTATACCAATGAGCTATAACTCGTCCCTGCGCCTGATTCTCAGAAGTATAGTATCTTGGAACGTGGATGTTATGCTTCTCCTTATCATGGTTAGTATCTCTTAAGTTATCTCTATTTTACATATTTAAAGCATTTAACTATTGACTGTCACTACATCCTGTGGCCATGAATTCCACAGGATAATTATGCCATATATCAAGTAGTGCTTTAGTTGTCAGAGCTGGTAGTTCACAGCTGGGAGCCTGCCTCCAGTGTTAGAATTTATCCTACAAACGTTGTAACACTGTCAGTGTTGTTTTAAAATAATTAGACGAATGCCAGTTTCATGTCATCATCATTATTCATGTCAGTTTCGTTCCTGAGACAGGCTTGGACAATGAGTCTCTAGAGTGAAACAGACATGAAATTAACATGCATTTTAATATGCTAAAGCCACACTGACACAGTTCTTCAAATCACAGGGTTTGCAAGAAGAAGAAAAAGAAGAAGAAAGTCAGGAGGCTCCCTAATGCTGCTCTGGTTTTAATTAATTAATTTTATTTTTAGGGAATGTTGAAATTGCAAAGGCAGTTAGATAACACAGTGGGTGAAAATCCATTCCTATGAATGTTTCTCTCATGTAGGCAGAGCTGTCCTATAAGAACCAATTTTGGGAGAGAGGGTGGTGTAGCCCAAATTAGCATGATAGTGCTGATCTTGTGATGCTGCTGCTGAGGAAATAAATATCTATCCATCCTAACTGATCTTATGAGATTTCTTTTTGGGAAAATAAAGCCTGAGCTAAAAAACCTTTGAAACACATGACATAATCCTTTGCAGTGTCTACATGGATATCAGATGTGAAACTCTTCTTAACCTAGTCATGGTTGTAGGCAAGGAGAGGGTGAGAACTGGGTGCCAATTTCAGTCACAGTGGAGTCGACACTGCTGTCTTCACTTGGTATTCTCATATCCAGAAATAACCCCCGGAGGTAGCACTTAACGCATCTCCTCACCCTGCTCTCCCTCCCATTGCCATATCTTTCGTACTTGGTTTTGGATTCTCTTTCTCCCTCTCTTTTCCCTCTCTGACAAAATAACTTCTGCAGAGGTGAGTCAACTTTGTTTGGCACTCAAATATGCCCTAGTGCTGAGTGCTAATTAAAAGGTGTGATGGGAGCCTTGTAATCACTCTGTATAAAACACAATGATTTGCACTGGAATGGAAAGTATCATTATCCAAGACTTTAAAAAAACACCATGTCAGGAAAAAATTTCATTTGCTTTGCTCTTTAAAAAACACAATTTATTTTCCAGAGTTTAGGGTTTCTTGAAACGATCTCCCTGTGAAATCATATCAGCTACTGACTTGTACTGGCTGGAACTGTTCCATTTTACTATTTTTTTTACCTCTGTTAGCAAGGAAAAGGTTTGGTCAGAGGCAGCTGTCTGTAACAGTTGAGTTTCGAGGGATTTAATTCAAGAGCTGCAAATTCAGCCTCCTATATTGCAACATAACAATGGCATGTGTGCAAGTATTCAAAAGGGATCCCTTGGATAGAGTAAAAAGTTGGGAAGACTAGTCATCTGGCAAACAGCTATGTGCTTGTTGGAACTGGTTGCTCACCCAAAAGCTTATCTGTCTACATTTTGGTACCCTGTTTATCTGGTTTATATGTCTGTAAATCCAGAAGCACTACTCATCCATACTAGAGTCTAATTTGATTCTGTATTGTTTGAGTTAAATTTGGTTTTCCACCTTGTTGGTATTATTTCATATTCTGACTTATTATGAATTACTGTACAGATAAAGTATCACTTAAAGAGGGAGCTTTCTACTGTTGCAATTTCCAGAAAGGTAACCATGTTAGTTTCTTGTAATGGCAGCAAAACAACAAAGCAGTGGATGTCAATGTAAAACTGAGAAATGCATTACGGCATAATCTTTTGGGGATTAGATCATTCTTTTTTTCAGGTGGATCGGATATATACCATTTCATGAAAGCTTATGCAACAAGAAATTTAGTATTAGACTTCAAAGTGCCATTGTTGAATGGAGGAGATTTTTGGTTTCTTTAGTGATTTCCTCAAGTGGTTTCTCTATGAAGCACTCTTAGAGCATATGACATTCATATGAACTTCATAGACAACTTGCCCACCCTTCTCCTTTGCCAGTAGCAAATTAAAAACATTGCTAAGTTTTCACATGCAGTCCTTGGAAATGGACTTGGAAAAACTCTCCCTTGAGGGTTTAGTGACTGTAGATAGAAGTATTTTATGATATGTGTAAGATAAATCTTCTCATAACTAACATTTGTGGGTATATTGGCCATATAAGACACTTGGTGAAACAGTTTCCCTGGCTACCAGTTTGTCTCCAGACACAACTCAGAAACAACATTGGACCTGTAAGGCCCTGTATAGCTTACATTCAGACTTTCTGAAAGGCTGTATCTTCCTATGTAAGCCTAGTCCTTATTATCTTGCTCCCACCTTCCTCATGGCCTCTTCTATTGAGAACAGGAGAAAATCTTTTCTGTGGGTGCCACTCACCTGTGGACCTTTCTTCCGAGGGAGATTTGGTTAGCACCTACTCTGTTGCTTTTTGGACAACAGGCCATGACCTTTTTATTTAAACATATTCAGCTTTTGACTGATTGGGAAAGGATTGTTTTTAATGCAGTGAGCTGTATTTTTAAAACATTGTATATATTTTTGAATGTATTTTCATTATTTCCAGTTATTGTTTTACTTGACTGTTTTATGGTGTTTAGCTAGATGTTAGTTTTATTTATATTTTGTTTAAACATATTTTGTAAGATACTTTGGAGTTGCATGGTGACAGAAAGATAGGAAATTAATTCCTTTAATAAATTACAAAGAAAACCCAATACAGTATGACCCCTGTATATGCAGGGGATGCATTCCAGGACTTTGTATGGATACATGAAACTATGGATAATAGCAAACCCTATTGAATGAACTACATCTGGTGAACGCATACCATAGAGTCACCCTGGAGGAGCTAGGAAATTTCTAGACAGGACATTTTAAAAAAAATGTAGATATATGAACCTGTGGGTACTGATCCCATTGATACAGGGATTGTACTATATTATGATACTTTTTTATGAAGCTAACCTAAAAAGAAATAATGATGTGTTTATGCGTTTGAAACTCCATGTCTCTTTACTAGTAACTGATAGCAATCTGTTACCACATGGCATGTGTGTGTACACGGCGAGGTGGGGAACAGATGTGCTATTAAAGTCATGTTGTCTGCATGGTATCTTAAGAATCTGCAGACATTCAAATGATGCTTTGTAAAGATATCTGTTAGACTCAGATTTCACCTGGAGTAACCTCAAGGCATCTTAGGAAAAGAAAAAGCAGTATAATTCAAGGGGTAAATTCAGAACATGCAATATCTACTCACAAACCTATGGCAACTTTATAGAATACTAGCTGTGCCCGTGTTGCTGTGGCGTTGTCTGGTGGTGTTGGTGAGAAATTGTTGAGGTAGTGGTGGTATTGAATGTCTGTTGTATGGTTGTCTTTATGTTTAGTATGCATTTGGTTGTTTGTGTACTGTGAAAGTGGTGAGGATAGAGGACACTGTTTATGTTGGGTTAGTGAGACTCTACTGTATATTTGTAATCTTATATTATCTGCCTAGAACTGCCCCTTCTACACAGCTGTATAAAATGCACTCTGAAGTGAATTATCTGGCAGTGTGGACTAAAGATAATCCAGTTCAAAGCAGATAATATAAGATTCTAAATAGGTAATATAGCTGTGTGGAAGGGCCTTGAGTCTACGCTGCCATATAATCCAGTTAAAATCAGATAATCTGTATCTTATAGGCAGTGTGGAAGAGGCCTGAGGCCTAACTGTGCCTGTCCCCTGGACTGAGTAGGTTGCTAGGAGACCAAGTGGGTGGAGCTTAGCCCTCTAACTGGCAGCAATTGGATAAAAACAATTATTCCTTTCCCTCTAATTAGGACTTTATTTTTCTTTTCTTTTTTTTTGTATCAACCTAGAGCCGTGGATGATGGGTTGTGTTGTCAAATTTCGATGTTGGGGGGCCTGTAGTTTTGTTGTTTTGTCCGCTGCCCTGATGCCATCACTCTTTTATATATATAGATAGTCAAGAAGAAAGTTCAATGCTTCCAATAAGGAAAAGTTCAATGCTTCCAATGCATTATAATGTCTTTTCTCAGGAGTTTCCCGTGCCTGCCTTTTTACTGTTTCCCAAGAAAATATTCTCCTAACAATTCCTGGTACTTGGCAAATGTTTAAACAACACAATAAATATCCTATTTACTGAAGCTGTGCACTTAGCTTTCCATAGCAACAGTTACAACATCAATAATAGTTAGATGTCACAGGCTTATAGGAGAAAAATATCTGAAGCTTTAAGTATGAAGTGTTTGTGTGTATGTGTATGCTTGGGTGAAGGAAAGTGGTGGTGAGGAAATGTTTGAGTGTTGGAACAGAATCTCTCAGCCTTGTCTTAAGGATGAGTGAATGACAAGGTTGTCACAGCTATTGGTCTGGCTTGATGTGTCAACTACCTTGGTCAGAAACTATTGCAACTAGATCCAAATAGTCTTTAACAGTCTCTCAAAGCCTATGTTCATCCTTTCCCACCGCTATAGAGATGTTTGAAACAGTGGTGTAGCAAAATATTTCCTCTTCACATCTGGAACCTTCTTTGCTCTGGCTAGAGCTGGAGGTAGGAAAGATAGGCACATATACTTTACAGTTGGGATGGCCAGAGGAAAACACCTCTTATATTTGAGAGGATCGGGACACACTAATGAAGTCACAGGATCTCCTTGTCTCATCTTAGGGCCCTTCCACACTGGCCCTATATCTCAGAATCTGATCCCAGATTATCTGTTTATCCCAGGTTATCTGGCAATGGGGACTCATAAAATCCAGTTTAAAGCAGATACTCTGGAAGCAGATCCAGGGATATAGGGCAGCGTGTAAGGGGCCTTATATTCCATTGGCTCTTGTGTTCTCAAATGGCAGCTTTTGATCAGGTTTTGAATTTGTATGTATTGAGGAATGAGAAGGGTCTTCTTTCAAGTCCTCTGAAATATACACTCTTACAATTGGAAACAGGATAAGAAGAACCAGTTTTGATAAACAGCTGCCAAATCTCAGCTTTTGCTTGTTTCTGGAATGAAAAACAGGAGAGAGAATGGAGAACAGAGATGTCAGACTTAAATGCTGATGAAAGAAGGAAGGATGTAGGAGTCTTACTGTTCTTGGACTGGGCAAGCAAACAACAGTGAAGTGTGCCACTGAGAAAACCCGGGCAAAGTTCCCTGCATACTTCCTATGGATGTCACAGTTAATAATATCCATCTGTGATTTTCACTCTTTCATCTCTGAGAGGTTGAGTCTTTTCTAATCACTTTCATTCATGAGAAAGAGTGTCCTTTGCTAGCTAATCATGCTAACTCCATCAGTGTTCACATTTGGGCATATTGAGTATTTGTGCCAAGTTTGGCCCAAACGCATCAGTGCTCTCTGGATGTAGGTTAACTTCAATTCCAAAGCCTAAGGTCAATGCCTACCAAACTCTTTCGGTATTTTCTGTTGTCCATGGGAGTTCCAAGTTTGGTTCAATTCCATCATTGGTGGAATTCAGAATGCTCTTTGATTGTAGGTGAACTAGAAATCCCAGCAACTACAACTCCCAAATCACAAAATTCACAAAAACTGTTTACTTTGGTAATAGGTGATGCTATAAAAACAATAACTTCTACCTTAACCTTTAAATTCACATTACCCCCCCCCCCCCCCAAATGTGTATTCTCTTCTCAGACAGGCCTTTGAGGACGTGTAGACAGAAATTCTTATGTTCTAGAATGGCTGTTGATTTCCTTTCCATTATGTGCTTTGCTGTTTTAGTCAAATGCAAAATTGGATAAGTCTCAAATTTCATCCTCAAGATCAGCCCTTTATTGCTGTCTGTTGACTGAAAAGTGATGGCCAGGAGGTGCTTTCATTGGCAGTACTGCCTGCCTCTTCCTGTCCGGCACCCGTTGCTAGGCGAGGGCTTCCCCTCTTCCAGAGAATGCATGATCTCCACCTGGCAGGACAGAGGTGTAATGCAGCCGTTTATTATTCTGGACAGGTTCGTCTGCAGCACTGCATCAGCCATCATTTTTCATCAGCTGCTCTCCTCCTCTTCTCCCTCTCCTCCACACTCCCTTAGTCATGTGTTAGCTCATTCTTCTCTTATTCTCTCCCCCCTCCCCCCGCTTTTTTTGTTTCTCACTTGGGTAAACTCAGAAATTGTAAGGAGAAATGTGTTTGATATGAGTGGGTGAGTATGCTTGTTGGGGAGAGGCTTTGGTTGCATTCTCTGATGAAATTGAAGGGGGCTTAGGAGAAATGAAGAGAAATTGGATGAACAGATGGAGAGGTTTCAGCAGTGTATGTTGGGGAGGTGCGTTTCAAGATTTCACCTTTCCAAACTTAACAAAGTTTAAACCTGAGCCATGCAAAGTCATCATCATCATCATCATCATTAATATTATGATTTTATATAGCCTGGATTTCTGCCTTATAAATCATAACCAGCTTTTGTAATTATGCAGGAGATATTTTGCAATGGTGAGCAAGATAGGCTTTCTCAATTATGTACCCTCAAAAAATTTGGTTTACAGCACCCATCATTCTCAGAAAGTATTTCTGATGGTGGGGGAATGTGGAAACTATCACCAAAAATACTGAGAAACCACTTTGTTGAGGAGGATTAATGTAGAAGCACTTGCTAAAACAGTGGTTCTCAACCTGGGGTCCCCAGATGTTTTTTGGCCTTCAACTCCCAGAAATCCTAACAGCTGGTAAACTGGCTGGGATTTCTGGGGGTTGCAGGCCAAAAGCATATGTGGACCACAGGTTGAGAACCATGGTGCTAGAAGATTGTAGAGGAATATCTCAAAGATGCATCATCTCTCCATCTAGAACTCAATTCAGGATCTTGAGACTGGTTTTCACTCTTCATCACAACCTGTCTTATAGGATAAGTTAAAATTATGGGAACTAGGGCCATGCATAAATAAGCCCCTTGAAGAAAAAAAGGAGTAAGCTTGCAATAAATAATTTATACTCCTGCCAAGATTCTTTGGGATTTAAATTTCCTGAGTTAATGGATTCTGTGCATAATTGTGTGTTGAATAACCTTGTATATACATCTGGTTGATCCAAACCTGAGTTTTGAGCTCCTATTTATAACCTTTATGACATTACATGAGAATTTTTATGAGAGAAATTGCAGTGACTCTCTCTGATATAAAATTAAGCTTTTAGAATCTTTAAAACTTACAAATCCAGTGATAGCCTATTGCTTCTTATTTTCAAAGTCTAGAAATGCATCATAAATTCTGCCTTTTATAGAATAATTAAACCCCAAACCTTTAGAATAAGGGGAGCCACTGATCTCTCCAGTTCCATGTACACAATGTCCCATTATTTTTCTCTTTTAATGAGCTCATATTCTAAGAAGCAGACACTTAAGTGCTCAGTGCCCTTTGAGGACCTAAATTAGATCAGAACAAGTGCTGTTTGGGGATGCATTATTGTATCTCAGAGCAGGGCTCTTTGAACCAGAAAACTGTGAGGGTAGAAGCCAAATTATGTGGAAATTGCAATGCTTAGGGAAACAATTGAAATTTCTCTGATTTCCGTGTTGTATGCAATAGGTACCCAGTCTGGAAATGTTATGCTTTGGACTACAAATCCCAGAATCATCCAGTCAGGATAGGTGTGAGGGTAATATTTTAGTCAAAAAGTAACTTTTTTGAGCTCTGGCTCCTCGCAGTGGATTGTAGTTGGCTCCGAACATTGTTATGCAATCTTCCTTTTTCTACTCACTCTTAACTTGCCTTGCCCATGACTTATCCTTGAACATCAGTTCAGAAGTTAGAGAGTTTTTGTTTAAAAGAAAAGAAGAGGAAACAGGGAAGTTTTTCATCCACTAATCAGATTTTGTTTTTAATCTCCCTGCTCACAACCTGTGGCAACACATCCCTGGAGCTCTAGTACTGAGAAGGAAAGGAATCTTACTGTTTGGCACGGGAAGATAATGATAGGTGCCCTGCAGCCTCCTCCAGGGGTAATTATGGACTCCGCCATCACAATATTAATTAGCTGCCTTTTTTCTTAACCTCTCAGCTCTTTTCAGAAGTTGTTATTTGCTATTAAAGCATCAGAAAAATAGCAAAAAATAATCTCCCACTGCCCCTCCCCAACACATTATTAAACAGCAGGGGTTGGTTTAATTGGAGCTACCTCCTGTGTCTCCTACCATAGGAAGATTTAATGCATTTAAACATAGATGAACAATTGCTACCTGTGCTTCTTGGTGCATAATTTGTGGACAGTGAATGAGATGGACAAATAAACATGCATCACTTACTCCAAGGTGTTGTAGGAGTCTACCTTTACCAAGAATCAGTCCCAAGGGCTTTTGCTGTCTTTCCTGAAGCGACTCTGCTACACTTTCCACTCCTTATTCTCCTTCAACTGCACACGGAAGGATCTATCTGGTCCAGGGATTTTTTTCACACTATAAAAGTATTGCACTCTGAGTCCACTTTTACTGCTATGGCTGGATCCTATGGAATCCCAAAATTTGCAGATAAGAAAGGGATATTCAGGTCTCTCTGCCAGTAAGCTCTAGTGCCTCACCAAACTACAAACCAGATGCTTCCATAGGATCCAGCCATGACAGTTAAAGTGAAATCATACTGCTGTAGTGTATAAGGCACCAGTTTCCTTTTCAAAGATGGCCATTTCAATTTAGCAGTATTGAGTAGGAAATAATTAGTGGTCTCCTAATTAGTGATCCTTTTTGGAGAGAATGACAGGAACTGGAGTGTGGTCTGTGACAAGCAACTGAACTGAGCTATCATATTAAGCTCTCTTCAGAAGTCGCAGCTTGCTGAATTGATTTTCCCCTATGTCTGTGAATTCCCAAATATCATGTTTATAGTAAAATCTTTCACTGTCTCACATGAAAGGTGCAGTATACTTGGTGAAGTTGCATTCTATCTGATGGCTACTTCCTTTAATCATGGATCATTCATTGCACACTATCAGACAGAAAATTAGTGGGTGAAGTTTTTCCATTGCAGCATTTCCATGGACTTTCACCAGTTGAATGTACACTGCTCAAGTGACTGTTTAAGGCACAAGCACTTGCAGGAGTAAAAGACAATGATTTACCTCTTGCTTGGAATTACTGATGTGATACCCCCCCCCCCCCAAAAAAAAAAATATGTCTTCAATATCTGAAGCTATGGGACTTGCTGACATTTTTCTTTCGGTATCAAAACTATGTTGCCTCTTATCCCTTCTCTTTTCTTATCTTAACTGTATCTACTGGAGTCTCTCTTCCGAGTAGCTGAGACCCAAATTTAACAGGATAACCAGCAAGATAATGTTTACTTATATGGTATTCCACATGACATTGCATTTAATATGAGCACTTATCTTCTACAGAAGCAAGGCTTAAATTGCAGCCTCTATATCCCTTATTTCCTCCAGACTCACTGGACTGCCCTTTTTCTGGCCAAAAATGGTGAAATGCATTTTCCAGGAGCCTCCGCTCTTAAATTCTCCTTATAGATAAGTAGTATACATACTCACTAATATAAAATCTGCTTTGAGAACCAGAAGTAAATATCTGACCATTTTCAATTGTTTTTGTTCTTGTTTTTCCTTTGGTATTTTTGGTTATGAGCCAGTGTGGTCTGGTGGATTACAAGATGAACAAATGTTCTGAAATACCAGAATGCATATTTCCACACAGCCATGGAAGCCCATTGGGTAACCTTGGATAATCCACACACTCTCAGCTTTAGAGGAAGGCAGTGGCAAGTCTCTTTTAAACAAACCTTTTCAAGATCCCGTGATAGGATTGCCATAAATCAAAGTTGACTGAAGGTGTGCAACTTGAAATGCCATCACCTTTATCCTAGGGCAGAATATTGTTGTAGTTGTCTTGTTGTGTCTTATATATTTGATGTAAAAATGCCCTATTGGCTGCTTGGAAATTTGGTAAAATGCATACCTGGCAGATCAATTCTACATGTGAAATAAGCCATCTGAATAAGCAGTTTTATCGTATGCTGAATCTTGTTTAAATTGGAAGCCACAATGCCAGTCAGAAACTTCAAGAGGCCTTCATAATTCCAGTCCCATCACTTCTTGCATTTTATCTTGACAAGAACCTTTTGAGGTTGCACTGAAAATGACTGGACCAGGTCAACCTGTAAGGTTCTTAGCTGAGTGAGGCTTTGAACTTCAGATATCTGTCTTAATCCAACATTAAATCCTACATCACACTAGCTTGAAGAATTAAATGGACTAAAATATGAGATTTAGAAGCTCCAGCCAGTGTCCCCAGTGGTATGAGATTTCTGAAGATGGATTCTGAAACTTCTGGAGCGTTACACACACACACACACACACACACACCAAAACTAAATTTACTGCACATAAATTTATGACATATTCTTTTAGAAAGAAGAGAAAATCACTTGGTGAGTAAAATTGGAAGTAAAAGTTGTGTAATCTAAAATACATTTTCCAAGCTTTGGAGCAAGAATGGAAATGTGTGTGTCCCTCTAGATCAGTGGTTCTCAACCTGGGGTCCCCAGATGTTTTTGGCCTACAACTTCCAGAAATCCCAGCCAGTTTACCATCTGTTAGGATTTCTGGTAGTTGAAGGCTAAAAACATCTGGGGACCCCAGGCTGAGAACCACTACTTTAGATGTTGCTTAACTGCAACTCCTAGCATTCCTCACAATTGGCTATGCTGTTTGATGTTACTGGGGACTGTGATGCAACGACACCTGGAAGGCGGCACAATATTCATTCTGTTTCTAGACCAATCCACTTCTGGTGGTACTGGGGAAGGGGGGAATCTGAGTTAAATGTGCATCCTTGCCATACATCCTTATGCTTCTTGACTCAAGACTGTAACTCTTAATTCATTCATTGCAAAACCAGGGATTCTGGGTGAAAGACAGAAGCACAACTTGCCCTGTTATTATCAAGTCTGGGAAGGATGTGATTAGGGAGCATAACAGTTTGTCCTTTGAACATTTCCTTATTCCCCCCCCCCCAAATTCCTCCAGCATCCATCTGTTACAGTTTTCCTTTTTCTAGCCTTCCATAACTGGTGATTTCCTTCACACAGATTGTCATTTGCCAATGCAGGGTGGTCTGGTATGTGGTTGAAACCGCTTATTAGCGTATGTTATGTTCTTGTGTCTAGTCCAAAATAGTGAATACTATTCTGGCTCTTACTAGATAACAGGATACTTTCTTTAAACAGCTTCAGAAATTGTCATTTTGGTTCTCTCTTTACATGTGGTACGTAGCCTCTTCTTGATATCATTATGTTGGTTAAAAAAATCAAAGAAGGGTGCCATTTTGTAAATTTTACTTATCTTTCTAACACATATTTATTGAGCAAAATCTTGGTATTGTGAGGCTGTCTACAGGTACACAGTTGTTTTAGGTCCCAACATTGCATCTGAGTTATATTGGGGTTGAAACAGAAGGCACACATGTGTGCATGGAGGCATGTATACAGGCATGTGTAAATCTCAGTCCTCTGGCCCTTTCATCCCAAGCATACGAAGCTGAACTCTCTGCCATGAATGTCTACTCAGAACAAAGCCCCAAAGCAAGTAAAGTAAGAAGTAAGGCACATAAATTGATCAGAGTATGATTTGTGAAGTGAGCAAACTTAGTAATTTGAAAACACAAGCCTACAGTGTCCACTTCCTCTAGCATACCAGATTTAAATGTTGCTGTTGTGTGCTTTCCAATGATTTTTTAGTGTGGTGACCCTAATGTGAACCTATCACTTGGGGGGGGGGGGGGGGGGGTTTGCAGGATTTATTCAAACCCTGATCTTCAGATTCGTAGTTCAATGCTCAATAACTCTTACCTCCTGTGATAAAGATAAAAGTGGTGGTTACTTCCTTAACAGTGAACTCAGTGTCTGCTGTGAACTTACCTGAGTCATTGTCCCATTCAGCTAGTTATGGGGAGATGTGCGAGGGTGTTATACAACCCATGCATAGATTGTGGGATATATAGCTCTGCTCAATGGGAAGGTGCGTGGGGTTCCTATTAGTCCTAACCTGAGTGTTTGATTAATGGCAAGGCCCTCTTGAGCAATGGCCACAGTATACTACCTGCCTCTTCATCTGCACAACAGATGGAAAATGGTGGTCAGATTAGGTGATAGACATCAACAGCCCTTAGGAATAATAGATGAAAAAATATCTACTGCTCTTTTTCCTCAGAAGCATTTCTTTCTTAACAGCATCGTACTACAAGAAACATGTGGACCAGCATCAATATGAGACCTCTAGTTACACCATTAATAATGTAGCCTTGGCTAGTAATAGATCAGAAAGACAATGTGGTTTAGTGTTTTTGAGTATTAAACTAGGATTCAGGGGGAACAGGGCTTGAAAATACTCAGCCATGGAAACCCATTGGCTTTACTCAAGTCACAGTCTTCCAGCCTCAGAGAATGGGAATGGCAACCCCTCTCTGATCAAATATTGCCAATGAAACCTGCTGGTTCACCTTAGAGCCATGGAAACATAACAATAGAATAAAGGATCAGATGCATGTACATCTTTTTATGACACATGTAGTGCTAAGTTCATGAGAAGAACTTGAAGCTGGATACTAGTTCATCGTATGTGGTAAACTAGAGCAATCATCAAAGGTGGAAACATCCTAGAATTACATTTATGTGTGAAAAAGATCATGTGAGTAGGGTAGAGAGAGAGAGAATGCATGCCAATACAGTGGCAATCCAGAGTTAAGTAGATGCGTGCAATGCTATACTAGGACAAAGTTCTCATTTACAGAATTTTCAGGGAAAATGTGTAGAATAAAAATCATTCAATTTAGTCGGAAACAAATCAGTGTTCACTCTATCTTCAAATGACTTGACTCCAACAGGGCTCTTTTTTCTTTTTTAAAGCAAAAGTCTTGATTTTAAGAGCACTAAGGTATAGTATTCCAAATAGGATCCCTCTGGCCACAACTCCCTGACTGCAGCTTCTCTGTAGATAATTCCAGTCCCACTCTTTTCCCGCAATTTCAAACACAGGAAGAAATCTGGTGTCAGTCAGTTTTGCACACTGGTTTCAAAAAATTCTCAGAGCCCATTTGATATATAGTCTTTTTAAAAGTATGTTCCTTTCCACTCCTTGAAAAAGCTGGAAAATCCTGGGCAAGGCAAGGCGACCTACCACATTGTCAAGAAGATTAAAGAATTTCTCTTTAACCTCAATGTTGTACATTCATGATGGGGCCACTTGAAGTCATGTAAGAGGTTTGTGTAGAACAGGTGGCCATCCAGATGGTGGTAAATTGCATCTCCCATTATCCCTGATCAATGCAGAAAATGATGAAAACTCATTGCTATGATATCCAGTCTATATAGAAATTGGAATTAGAATGCTGCAGTGTGTGTATGTGGAATTTCCCTTGAAAAGTGTTTGAAAGCTACATCTGGTGTAAAATATGAGTGATAGATTTATATCTGGTATGTTCTTTTTAAACCATGTACGACTAGTATCAACTATAGTGGCTAAAGGCTTAATTCAAACTGCTGGATTTATTATACAAAATCATAATTGGATTAGGGTCAGGATATCCCTTCTGTATAGACGTCCATGAAAATTGAGATCATCATTGGAAACTCTGTTGCATGTCCCCAACCTGAGAGGCTAGGTAGACAAATAATAGCCAAATGGCTAGTTCAGAAGCAGTAGCTTGATTGTTGAACTCTTTCCAAAGTGAACTCAGACCAGTTCCATTCATAGCTGCCAAGACTACAGCGTTGTCATAGACTCATAGAATTGGAAGGGACCACAAGACCTGTCTGCTCAACCCTACCATGCAAAAACACACAACTAAAATATTCCTCAAAATGTCCATCCAATCTTTACTTAACTTCTGTTTTGTGGGCCCTTTGGTCCCCAAAATGGGAGATTGTTGTTTTAATTATGGGTGCTTTAAAACATGTTTAAAATATTCTTTTTATTTATGTTCTAATCTCTCCTTGTTTTTTGTGTATTGTCCTGAGGACTCTTGAAAGCTGAAACACAATGAATGAATATTTTAATAAATACATCTATAGGGCTTCATATTCCAAGATCTAATAACAATGCTCTCAATGTGATAGTAAAAGATTCATATGCTTGTATATATATTTTTTACCTCCATCCAGAACGTGACTTTTGGAAATGAAACCGATCTTGCCCACTCAAAATAAAGCCTCAGTACTTTTCTTTACTATAGCGGTAAGGTAACCAAACAGCACACTGCTGCTGACAAAGCTTATACTTCTTATAGTTATTTCAAAGATTGCAGCTAAAGAAGGGTGCAAGGGTAGTAGCCTGACTAATCACAGAATGGCAGGCCTTCAGTGTTGTGTGCCCTGGCTCTACTACACCACTGCACATTTCCGAACTGTCCATTGGAAGCCACAATTTCCCAGTGGCTTATTCTTCACCCATTAATGCTTCCCCAGCAGTTTCCTTCTTTGTATTGAATTGCTGCTACATCCATTGTACCCATGTGCATATTATCTGGTCCCGTTGGTCTCTTATTAACTATTATTTTTGTTTCCAATCCTTGTCTTACAGTTTTGGTTGAAGACGGTATCCAGGGAACCCATCTCTTTCTCTGGGAGCTGCACACTGCCTGTTGCTAAGGTTGCTTCTACAATAACATGTGCATCCTGTTTATACCTCCATCTGAAGAAGTTGGGCTTGGTTAGTTTCACCAGCCTCACCAGGAGAGCTGCAAAGAAAGAAGCACTCGTTCTCCATCCACAACTTCAGCCCAGCAGTCTGAGACACAATCTTCTTCATCCTAATCTCGGTTGATGTTGCTTCTGATGCTCTCCAGGCCACAGAAGTGAACTGCTTTCTATGTGGAACACAAAGTTTGCATTGCCAGCTCCTGTTTTGTATAGGAAAGAGAGACAGGGCTGAAACAGTAGCACCCAGCACTGTGTTGTTTGCTCGAGAAACCTGCTCCTCGTTTTGCCAAGATGACAAACAACTCTGCAGATCACCATCCTGGGAACTCTGTTACTGAGGGCAGCCATGAGGGGGAATTTGGCTGCTCCGTTATGGACCTCCGGAGTCTCATGGAGGTTCGCAGTGGAGAGGCAGTGAACCGAATAAATGACAACTATGGGGGAGTGCATAGTTTGTGCAAGAGATTAAAGACCTCACCAGTAGAAGGTAAGGAGATGTATTGCTCTAATAGGAAAATGAAGGTGTCCCTGGCTGGGTTCTGAAGGACTGAAGAATACTGGCCTCTTGTTGAACCTGCTTCTGGATTTGAGTTAATGTAGTGGTTTATGATGAGTCCACATTCAAAATCTTGGCTTGTGTGTTTAGGCTTGGGTCTATAAATAATCCGGCAGGGACTGATTGTCTGCATAAAAATGCAACAGCTTAGCAACAAAGTCTCTCTTTATCTCTTTTTTCTGCCTTGCTGCAAAGATAATTTGCTAGACAAATTCAGAAGAGCCATATGGTATATGTGGATGGTAGAGAGGGAAATCTTCTGCTGAGCTAATCTGTGTAAATTGAACTTGCATTGTGTGATGCTTGTCAGGCAAAAGGGATATTTAATTTATTGATAGGGAGTCTTTACCTTTTCATTGTGATCCTCTAAATGCAGTGACAAAGAAGCAAAGCAGTTCGCATGATTGCCAAGCGCACAGTGGCTGTTTTTGTTCCTTTGAATCCATGGCAGGTCCGTGTTTGAAGTTAAAGTGTTGTGTGCCATCAACATAGGCTGCCAGGTTGTTTTTGCATCTCTCCACATGGGTTCACAAAGGAATGAAAAAACTGCCATATTCTACTTATGAGCAATCAAATTTAAACCCTCTTCAACTGTAAGAAAACAGAGGCTAAAAGTAAGGAAGCATATGCCAGAAACCAATATGAATTGGATCTCAGTCACATACCTGAACTATGTTCTTGGGCTTACTTCCCTCTCAGAGAGGGAAATGAAATTCTGATAACATAAAAAGCAGCTGACAGTAGGGCATCTCTCCTGGTCAGGTGTTGATTTTTAATTGCATTCCTTGGCCTTCCTCTTTCCTCTTCTGTCAAGTACTGAAACCACATGGAAATTTTGGAGGAGACAGATGACATGTGCAGAGTTTGAGAAGTGCAGATAAATGTGGGGAAAATTGGGGAATTCTTTCACTGAATCTGAGTTATCTCTCAGATTTGATATTGTGTTCTCAGTATTTAAAATCATTTATGGTGTCATCAGAAAGATCATTGTGGGTGTAAAATGAAGAACAGTTGGAGATAAGTCAGGAACTTCATAGCTCAACCTGATATTTCCTGAATGCCTCAAAATTTTGGTACAAAGAGTCCATTCTTCCTCATTATAAAACTCCAGATCTTATCTCAAAGTCCCAAAGACTTTGGATGCCATGGATTACAGTGTAGGCCATATGCCATCTGTGAAAGACAAGCGCCTAAGACTGCTAATTCTCTGAATCTGACTTGGAAGGACTCAGAAAATGAAATGCAGTTGATACCTCCTTGGAGATGTTTCCATCAACCCCCTTGCTGTGTTATACACACAACAGGCAATTTGTATTTGGACAGGTTTAGGTATCCTCAGCATCCGTACAAGGACACCCAGAAAGATGGTGTTTTTGCACTGTAGTATCTTTAATCTAAAATTTTATTCAGAGGAGTTTACTTTTGCCTTCTCCTTAAGTCGAGTCATTTGCCCAAGATTATTTAGTGTGTTTTCATGGCCGAGTGGGTATTTAAACCATGGTCTCCATAGTCATAGTCCACTGCTCAAAACATAATTAATCAAGAATAATTGTTGTATGACACTAAAACAATTAAATCAAGAGGCATTTAATAGAAACATAGAATAACAGAGTTGGAAGAGATCACATGGGCTATCTAGACCAACCCCCTGCCATGCAGGAAAAGCACTATCAAAGTATCCCTGACAGATGGTCATCCAGCCTCTGTTTAAAAGTTCCACCACACTCTGAGGCAGAGAGTTCTACTGTTGAACAACTCATATAGTCAGGAAGTTCTTCCTAATGTTCAGATGGAATCTCCTTTCCTGTAATTTAAACCCATTGCTCCTAGTTCTAGTTTCAAGGCCAGCAGAAAACAAGCCTGCTCCCTTTTCCTTATGACACATTTTCACACATTTATACATGGCTATCATATCTCATCTCGACCTTCTCTTCTGCAGGCTAAACATACCCAGTTCTTTAAGATGCATGGTCTCCAGACTTTTGATCGTTTTAGTTACCCTCCTCTGGACACCTTCCAGCTTGTCAGCATCTCTTTTGAACTGTGGTGGCCAGAATTGGGCACAGTATTCCAGGTCTAACCAAAGCAAAATACAAAGGCACCAAGACTTCCCTCAATCCCTAGACACTATACTCCTTTTGATGCAGCCCAAAATCCCATTGGCTTTTTTAGCTGCTGCATTACACTGTTGTCTCATGTTCAACTTGTTGTCCACAAAGACAGATCTTTCTCACATGAAATGTTGTCAAGCCAGGCATCACCCATTTTGTATCTTTGCATTTCATTTTTTCTGCCTGTGTAGTATCTTACACTTGTCCTTGTTGAAATTCATTTTGTTAGTTTTGGCCCAGCTCTCTGATCTATTAAGGTCATTTTGAATTCTCATGTACAGAAGACAAGACAGAGGAAGAGTTGTTGAAAGCTACAGACAATGTGGTCACTGTTGCCCGTTTTTGGTCAAAAACTATTTGGTTGCTTGTGTTCCCTCTATTTCTATCAATTTTATACTTATGCAATGCTTTTAACTAGAAATAATAATTTTGAATTCTGATCCGGTTCTCTGTCCTCTAATTTGGTGTCATCTGCAAACTTGATAAGCACGCCCTCTAAACCTTCATCCAAGCCATTAATAAAGATTGACTGAACCCTGCGGCACCCCACTAGTCACTTCTCTCCAAGAAGAAGAAGAAGGAATCTTTGGGGTTGGTGGCTTAACCAATTACAGATACAACTAATAGTAACATTGCCTAACTCACATTTGACTAGTTTGCTCATTTTCACAAAGAGAACATGGAGCAGTGTTCACTCTTTGATAAGATTCTCTTGAAAAGTGCAATATTTTCAGGGTTGTATCCTATCATGCTACTGGCCTTGTCCCTAAGCCTGTTTATTATTTATTTATGATATTTCTACCCGGCTTTCTCCACCCCGGAGGGGACTGTGACAGTTTTCTTGTCCAAATGGCCAGTCTTCAGAGAGAAACTGAGAAATATAATTTTGTTTACTGAAAAAAATTGGAATGTCATTTCTGTTTTCATTTTTTGGTTTCTAATTCCACCACCACCACCTTTTTGGGAGGCAAAAACTTAGGTACTCCTTTAGTCACACTTTACGGTACAGTTTTACTTGTACATAATTAAGGCATTTATATTTTAAATCTTATAAATATGCCAAAAGTTCAATTTTGTATGCTAAATTATTAATGGAATATTTTGTTGCTAATGCAGTAGAACAGATTTGGGTTTGATAAATATTGCAATTTTTTCCAGAAAAATATTCCTCACCCCCCATAGGCTTTAACATTTCAAGTAGTTTTACATCTCTAATCTTTTTGGTTCTAAATATGAACTGAACAAAGGGAGAAAGTTCTTTATTATCTTGTTGTGCAAATTCAAAGCTTTTAGCAAGATAAGATATATATATATATATATATATATATATATATATATATATATATATATATATATTCACATGCATATGGTAGCTGTCTGTATTGTGAACATGCAAATGTGAAATCCTCAACAAAATATTTCTTGAATATTATGGAAAGAGGAAGCATTTCCACATGTGAGGCCTGAGGCTTCACTCGCTTGCAAAAAAGA
Source organism: Anolis carolinensis (assembly GCF_035594765.1). Classification (NCBI taxonomy): domain Eukaryota; kingdom Metazoa; phylum Chordata; class Lepidosauria; order Squamata; family Anolidae; genus Anolis; species Anolis carolinensis. The sequence goes on from NC_085844.1 coordinate 197,178,664, forward strand.
GGCAGAAGTAATTCACATACAGCAGATCAGCTGGTTCCCACTTTGGAAAAAGTTTGTAAAACAGGAATGTTGAGTCTATCCCTGAAATAACAACATAGATATGAAGAGAGATGATTTTAAAAAATAAGGAATATAGCTAAACTATAGTACCAGATTGGACAGACGTGTCGAGAAATGCAGATCACTTGATAAAAATGTATGTTTGTCTAATACATGTCTATGTACATTTGGCCCATTTAGTATTGAAAGTGCTTGAAGCAAGTTTTTGAGTTAACTGAGAGCTCTTCAGCAAGATGAAACTAAAAGTCCACAGATGGAAAAATACAACTCATGTCAACGGCACTGGGTATTTTCCTTACTGTTGTTGAAGTGCTGATTTTCCAGAACAGTAGCCTGACAAAGAGTGCAGTGTGACTGAAAAGCATTTAGAAAGCATCACATTCAGAGATAGTGACATCTTCTTGAACTATTTCTGGAGGTAAAGAATGGACATATGCCATTTAAGTAGAACATGTGAAGGAGGGGAAGTTACTAAGAATATAAAAAAGCCCAGCTAAGACCCACTTGCAGATAAGATCTAGCACTAGTTGTCAACCCAGTGGCAGGAGATCTAGTAAGGGTGAGACACAGGCATCCAGCTGAGTTTGTGTGTGAAAATATGTTCATTTGAAAATGTGCAAGGTTATTATTAGCTCCCTTGTTTTATTGTGTAAGCAATGGATTAGCATAGTTTATGGCTGCATTTGGGAATAGGAAGTGGCAAGGGAAAGGCAAAATATGTAATTAGGGAAGTGGGGTGTCCTGGTAGAAGTGTCAAATGTGGATCCCAGAAGCATGTCTTTCCTCTGCCAAGTGATGAGCACATACAGTTGAGAATTGTCTACTGGATTGTCCATAAAGTCTAGTGTGACTTGCTCTCCATGAAAGCAAACTAACATCATCCTTATTCTCTTGAAACTGAAAATGGTTTGTGTTTGCTCTCCATCCCAGTTTCAGAGAGATCCCTGTAGCTTGAAGGGCCATCCTGTTGAGAAGTGGTCTTGTGGAATGGAAGGGTGGGATGAAAAGCAAACCAAGTGTATGACTCAATGAAGAAACAAAGGAGATAAAATTAAATGTGTACTTTTACATAGGAAACAAACACCTCACAAACAGTTGTTGTTGAGTAGTTGTTCACAATCTTTGGTCCTCCAGGTGTTCGGAACTTCAACTCCCAGTAATCCCAACCAGCTTGAACAATTGTCAGGAGTTTGAGAGCTGAAGTCCAAAACATCTGGAGGACCAAGGTCTGGGACCCACTGGTATAGATAATAATGATATCAATGATAAATGGTCTTTTTCTCTGTAACTGCCTATGTTTGAGATATTTTCACTTCTTCAGTATACACTTAAATGTAGGAATCAGTATAGAAATTAGTGGCACTGATGAGTGTTTTCCATCCTCCACATTCCTTTAGTTTTGATTTGGAATCTGCTGAAATCAGCTTTTGTGATTTTCAATCGTGAACTTCTTTTAACTTAGAAGTAGCAGCACAGAATAGTCACTCTAGATCAGGTTAGCAGTACATGAAAACTGGAATTTGACCCTTTCCCTTGCAAAAATTTCCTGCTTAAAAATTTCCTTAAATTACTGTTTGCATTTTTATGGGGAATGATTTTCTGCAAAAGAACAGAATTGGGGCAGGGAGAATGAATCCATCTACCTACTGGCTGTGATACTCACTTGGATCCTACCTTTACCGGATATTTCTAAAAGAAAACAACAACAACTCAAGTCCAGAGCACACATTTCCGTGGCAAACATGTCTCGATCTTTAAGTAGCCCCTTCCAACCAGGGTGAAAACCATTGACTAGACTCTTTTTTTTTCATATCAAGAGTGCTGGATTTCGTATTGTACAGGAAATCCTCCTTCACTGCCAAACTCAGGGGCTGTAGAAAGCATTCCTTCTTAATTGCTGGACTGTGTGACTTTAAGTCTATTTACCCAAAATACACATGGATCCATCCTGTGGAATTCTGGAATGCATTGAACTGCATTATATGGATCTACACTGACTATATAATGTTTACATGGCAATGTAGATCTAGCCTAAGAAAAGAAAAGAGAGTAGCCATCCTACAAAATAATAAGATCATTCCCCACAAAATTATAAGATTCTTCTGTATTGGCAGCTTGTAACCAAAAGCTGTCACAAAGACAAAGCTCTCTGCCTGTTGGTAGAAGGAGGGCAAATAGGCAGACTCCTCTGAGTTCCACAAAACCCTTTTTTCTCACCAGATTTAAGGGGCAGAAGGAATGGCAACTTGGCAAGTGACCAAAAGAGAGTTTCAGAAGTAGCAGGCATAGTAGCGAATAAGAAGCAGCTTACATATTATGGCTCTTGTATTTCCTCTCTGGAAACAGCTTTATTTTTTATTTTATTTTTTGAGTTGTCGAAGGCTTTCATGGACAGAATCACAGGGCTGTTGTGCATTTTCCACGCTGTATGGCCATGTTCCAGAAGTATTCTCTCCTGATGTTTCACCCACATCTATGGCAGGCATCCTCACAGGTTGTGAAGTATGGAGAATCTAAGCAAGGAAGGTTTATATATCTGTAGAAGTCCCTGGGTGGGGGAAGAACTCTTGTCTGTTGGATGCCAGTGTGAGTGTTGTAATTAATCACATTTGTTAGCATTAAATGGCCTTCCCAGCCTCGCATCCTGGCCTGGGGAAATCCTTTGTTCAGAGTCATTAGCTGCCCCTGATTGATTCATGTCTGGAATTCTTCTGTTTTTAGAGTGTTGCTTCTTATTTACTGTTCTGATTTTGGAGGTTTTTTTTAATACTGGTAGCCAGATTTTGTTCATTTTCATGGTTTTCTCCTTTTTGTTGAAATTGGCCACATGCTTGTGGATGTGGGTGAAATGTCAGGAAAGGATACTTCTGGAACATGGCCATGCAGACCGGAAAACATGCAACAACCCTGATAATTTTATATATATATATATATATATATATATATATATATATATATACACACACACACACACATACACACACACTGTCCTTCTGAATCAAATTCTGCAGCAAATCAAATGCCAATATAAATATTTCCACTTATTTTATTACTTTTCAAAAGTAACATTGTTGCATTCTCACAGTCACCCCCAAAAGTAACTTGTTGCAAGTAACACCCATCTGTTGTTTCCAAACTCTATTCAGTTTCAAGATTGACTTGCCACATCATAGATGTTGAGATCCTCATAGCTGTTCAGTTGGAGCCAAGAATGAGCCCCAAATATGTTCGTAAAGTTGCGTAGTCATGGGTCTGCCTACACCTTCTTTACCAATTTCCTGGCAATGAGCTCTGCTTTCCTCCCTTCCATTTGTATTTTCCTCTGTCCCAGGCAGTCTCTGAAATGATTCCCCTTTGGTTTTATTCCTGCTAGCTATTCTCAGTGCATTTGAGGCCACTGCAAAATAACTCAACAGACTAAAGTCACCCATGCCACAGGCTTTTATGAGCCTTCTGCTCTTTGCCATTATTCTTCCATGTGTCCCCTCATTTTCTATCACACTTTTTGACCTTGACCAGTTAAGGTTATGTTGTTGCATGTAATGAAGCATTCCACATCTTCAGAGGCCTGATGTAAATAAATGTTTTCTGTCGGCCAGTAAAAGAATCTGTTAAAACACTGTACCTGGCCTCCAGCTTTCGACCAGGCCTTCAGTTTTTGTCTCTAGGATCATTTTCTCTTTCTTTCCGAGAGGCATGGTTTTTTCATGGAGCTCATTTGGAAGCTTATGAAAGTGAAATACTTCTGGATTGCTTCAGACTAGGGTCCTCATAGCTTAGTGTTGGGGTCACAAACAATTTGGCAACAATAAAAAGGTTTCTGACTGCCATTTAAGACATTTGCATGAATCTGTTAACAACAACATGCAGTGTTAATAGTGGATTCTGCAAAAAAAAATGCTTTAACTGCGCTCCATAAAAAGAAAATTTTAGCAGACCTCACAATTTCAGATTTTTTAAAATAAGCAAATGCTTGATTATTATGCCTATTATATATACCATTGGTGAAATGGAGCTGAGTTTATGCTAGTCCTCCTTTAGCACAAACCCTGACACCATGATCTATTCCCACACATCTGGATGATATATGAATATCTTTGAACTGTCTGGACCGGGCCCTTGCCAAGCGTCTTTCTCGGTCAGTCTGCATCACAACATCGTGCTACTTCTGTGGGATAAGGTGGCATTGTCTCTGCAAGTAGTTTGTCAGCACATTGGACTGAGGATTCAGACTGAGTACCTGGCTTACGAACTGTGGTGGGGTTATTTGTTATTTTAAGGACACACAACTTCAAACTTCCATAGAATAATATGAATGTTTTCAGCTGTGGCATTCAAAGTGGGTGGTAAAAGTAAAGCTATCTGTCTGAAACAGAATCAAACTCGGATTTCAGACAACAGGTACAGAGACAAGTGCCCCATGGTGTGTGCAAAGATATAGACAGACATGGGAGCTAGTGGAATAGCGTGTCTTGTGAGAATGCGAGCAAATGTTATGTTGTCCTGAGTAGCAACACTCTGCTTTCTTGTTTTCCTATCTGGTGTTAGTGTTCAATATTTAGAATCATGGGAGCCACATCTGAGTCAATCTTGAAACTGAATAGTGTTTGGAAACAACAGATGGGTATTACTTGCAATAAGTTACTTTTGGAGGGTGACAGTAGGGTTGTATTCTTTCTTTTGCTGTCCTGTCATTGTTTACTTTTCTGTCCTCTATTAAACACCTAAACCTTCTCCCATCCCCAATATTATTACTTTAGATGTTTCCTGGAGAAACCAGAGGCTTTTATGATAGTAGTGATTCTGGTGTGACCCATCCTGTTTGTCTGCAACTCTTTTGGAGGTCAGAACTCACCAGTTCAAGAAATCCCCTTTGCTTTAAGTATGTAATCAGGGGATGGAAGCCCATTTAACTAGGATATTGTAGTAGCCGTATTCTCTTCTCACACTAACATTATTGAATTGTAAGATATATTATATAGAAAGCTCCACCATGTCCAGGTGTCAGTTATTTTCAGAAAGTATGATTTCTGACCATGTCAGACGTATGCAACTGCCACAGTTTGGAGAACTGCACCCAAGCTACCATGCTTCTACACTCACATTTCCAGGCCATTTAGTTTAGTTTTAAATGCCTCTTACAGTCTTTTTATGGCCTCTGATTCTTCCCCTTTTCCTTCTAGTGTCTAATTCAAAGCTTTTTCAGCAGCAGCAGCATTGGGAGGATAGTCAAGAAAGGCTGGAGAAACACAGACTTTCACTTTCAAGTTGTAGCAGCCTAAGTGCAATAAACAGTACAAAAATGCTTCAGTTGGGAATGAACAGGATCTTCTCTATACAATCCTACTATAGCTGTGTGTTCCTGCTCTCAATAGGCAAGGTAAACTGTGGCAATCTCGATAATCCATTGCTAATCATATGTGAATACAAAATAGAGGAAAAAGAAGAGAGCAGATAAACCTTCCTACTTCCCAACATGTTAAACCATACATTTCTCCACCAAAATGAAAACCATAAAAAGTAGAGGCTGTTCAGAGAGAAAAAAATATCACCCCTGGAAGATTCAACATGTTTTTGTTTAGTTATGCAAGGCCTACTTGTCCTGATTGTTTCATTTCACATTGCATATTGCTAAGTTTTGTTAAAACATTTGCTGAAATTGTTATGGTTGAGCCTTATGGCTCCGATACTGGGAGACGTGGTCATAAGACTCCTCGGGAGTCAGACTCTCTTGAGGAGCGAGAAAGGAAACGGCTGCGGGACTTATTTGCAGAACCAACTGACGAAGACTCCTTTGAGGGTTTTACCGAGGGAATGGAGGAAGAGATGGTTAGCTCAGAGGAGGATGACATGGAATGGACTCGTGTGAGGGAGGATTTGGGTGCCACCGGCAATAATAGTGTGGGAGGCGACTGGGGGGTTTCAGGATTAGACCCGTGGACGAGCTGGAGGGATGGAACGGGATCCACAGCTGGGGATGCTGTGGGGCGTAGTCAAAGGTGTTTTAGCTCTGATGAGGAGGATGATGATGAGGCACCTGGTATTAGGGTAACAGCTGATAGTGATGAGGAGTTGTGAACTGGCATAAAATGGGGTTTAGAATCCAGGGCTAATTGCGTTGGGCAAGGTAATCTGGACGAACGCTTGGGCTCTTGTTGGGAATTTCCTGAAGACGGGTGTGATTCGTTTGCTGAATACGTAAGTTACCAAGGACTGGGCATAGACGGCGGGAGGAACTGTGTGGGCTTTTCCTGTGCAACTTGTGTTTAATCTTAATAGCTTGGACCTCCGTCGTCTTTTTGACGGACATTAATTGCCTACTCTGGATTGACGCTGGACTGACTGACTGACTACGACCTCGGACTACCCTTTCTGTGGCTATCGGTGGAACTGGTGAACTAAAGACATCTGTACCTGGCTTTCGACCTTGGACCGGATTGGGACCCCGCTGACCGCTGCTACCCTGATTGATGTGTTTGGACCCGGAGTTCGCTTGCTGCACGGAGGAGTAACAACTTGGTTATTCAACCACAGCTGTTGAGTAGTAGAGAGGAATCTGCTACCAGTTATTTATGTTTCATTGAATCTTTGTTTACCAGCTTTTGTTTGTTTTAAGTGCCAGGCTGAAGTAAGCATTTTTGGTTTAACCCGGATTAAACTCCTGTTTAATCCGGTTTATCTTTTGAACCGTTTTTTAGTGTCTTTTCATATTGAAGGCGAGTGTTTGCCTAGCCCTTTGTCTTTTACGGGCGTTTTTGGTTCTGTATCCTTAATAAACTGTGTTGAATCTTATCTGGTGGCGTTCTGTCTGTGACAGATTGCCCAACGCCAGAAAAAAGTTTTCTAGTTAGGTAATTACGTCAAGAAGACGATGGAGGAGCTTAAGGCTCGTTTTGACCAGCTGCAAGCTGCATTTTACGCTGCACAAGCAGCACAGCCAGCTAAGGGACATGTAATGACTCCCGAACGTTTTGATGGGTCTCGAAACAAACTGCCTACTTTTTTGGCGCAAATTGAACTTTATTTTTCCCAGATTAGTGCACAAGCTTTTCCTACGGACACCAGTAAGGTGGCATTTATTTTAAGTTTACTGACTGGTCCTGCGGGACAATGGGCCACTAATTTGATTTTGGGAAACGACCCAGTCAAGGACAATTTAAATGATTTCAAAAAACTATTATCTGACACTTTTGGGGATCCCCTCCGTATGGAAAATGCTAGCTGGGCTCTTTATCGCTTAAAACAGGGAAAGGGGTCTGTTTTGGATTATTTAAACAAGTTTAACTCTTATCGTCACCAACTAGACTGGGGGGAGAACGCGTTTATGCTTTTGTTTATTGCTGGCTTAAATGACTATCTCCAGGATGAATTGGCACGTTTAGAGCCGGCAGAAAACTGGGACGCTCTGGTAGCTAAAGTGTTGCGTTTGGACGCCCGGTTCGAATCTCGCAAACAGTCTAGGGCAATGTATGCGCCATCTGTATCTGCGCCTAGGGCACCTGTGACAAAAGGGGAGGAACCTATGGAACTTGGGGTGTTTAGAAAACTGTCTATGGCAGAAAAAGACCGTAGGAGACAATTGGGATTGTGTTTGTATTGCGGGAATGCTGGGCATTTTGCCAGGAATTGTAATGTTAAGCCTTCTCAGCTTTCGGGAAAAGGCCAGCCCTAGTGCGATGTGAGTCCAACGCATTAGGGCTTCTAAAGCAGTCACTTGAGGGGAAGAAACATGTCTTTGTACCCATTTCTTTATCTGTTGGGGGAAAAGAACTTGCTTCTACTCTGGCACTGCTGGACTCAGGGGCTACGGTCTCATATGTGGATGTTGGGTTTGCAAGGAAGCGTGGGCTTCCTACAGTACGTAAAGCATGCGATATATGGGTGGAAGGAGCGGATGGGAAACTACTGGAGTCTGGGGTGGTTAATCGTGAGACCTCAGAAATAACGTGGGAGGTACAAGGAGTAACTGGAAAGTTTGTATGGGACATTACACGGTTACCAAGATACAATGTAATCCTGGGAATGGATTGGTTAACTTTAGTAAATCCTCAAGTGGATTGGGCAAAGCGTACTATAGCTTTTAAGAGGCAGGAATGTTTTGCTCTAAATCCTTCTCAGCTTGACATGGAGGGAGTGCCTGCTGAATATAGAGAATTTCAAGACGTATTTTGTAAGAAGGAAGGGCATAAGTTGCCGCCTCATAGACCATATGATTGTGCCATTAGACTAGTAGAAGGCGCTAAGTTGCCAGCAGGAAGGTTGTACGCTTTAACGGTGCCAGAAAGACAAGCCTTGAGGGAATTTCTTGACGAGAACCTGGCTAAAGGGTTTATTCGCCCATCTAGCTCTCCAACTGCCGCACCTGTGTTTTTTGTAGCTAAAAAGACAGGAGAGCTCAGGTTGGTATGTGACTTCTTAACAAGCACACCATTCGTGACAGGTATCCGCTACCTTTGATTTCGGAATTACTATCGAGAGTGCAAGGGGCTAAGATTTTTACCAAACTTGACCTACGGGGGGCGTATAACTTGATTAGAATCCGGGAAGGTGACGAATGGAAGACGGCATTTAACACGTGTTTCGGATGCCACGAGTTCCGTGTAATGCCTTTCGGACTTTGTAATGCACCTGCGGTCTTCCAGATATTCATAAATGATGTGTTTAGAGATTTAATTGATCAATTTGTAGTAGTTTATTTGGGCGATATATTAATTTTCTCTAAGGACGAAAGAGAACACCAGCAGCATGTTAAGCAGGTACTACACCGTCTACGGGGTAATGGGCTTTTTGCTAAGGCTTCCAAATGTGTTTTTCACGTGTCTGAAGTTGAGTTCCTGGGACATGTAGTTTCGGGAAAGGAAATAAAAATGGATCCGCACAAAGTTGACGCAGTCAACTCATGGCAAGAACTCAAGTCTAAAAAAGATGTACAGCGATTCTTGGGATTTGCTAATTATTACCGAGAGTTTATCCCAAACTTTGCCAAACTCACTGTACCTTTAACGCAACTTTTGCGTAAGAAACAACCGTTTGTGTGGGGACGGGAGGCTCACGATGCATTTCTACAGTTGAAGTCTAGTTTCCAGGCTGACAATATACTAATCCATCCAGACATTGATAGACCGTTCATAGTAGAAGCAGACGCTTCTAGTTATGCGTTGGGGGCTGTATTATCTCAAAGGGATTCATCAGGGACTTTGCGTCCCTGTGGATTTTATTCCAGACAACTAACACCTTTTGAACAAAATTATACCATCTGGGAAAAGGAATTGTTGGCTATCAAGGTGGCTTTTGAGGTGTGGCGGCACTGGTTAGAGGGCGCGCGACATCAAATTGTGGTCAGATCTGACCATAAGAATTTGGAACATTTACAAAATGCCAAGAAATTGAATCAACGTCAAATTCGATGGGCTTTGTTTTTCTCTAGGTTCAATTTTAAAGTTCAGTTTGTAGAAGGGAAGGAAAACTTACGGGCAGATGCGTTATCTCGTAAGCCTGAGTTTAAAACCTGTGAGCAGGCAGTGTGTCAGACAATTTTGCCTACTGCCTCTTTATGTGTGGTGGAAAACAAGGCTGGGTTACATGCTCAAATCTTAGAGGCTCAGAAGGAGGATAACTGGACTCAAGAGCAACTCATACTACTGTCGGTAGGGAATCGAACTATGCTGCCTCATTTACAAGACCAGGAGGGGGTATTGGTACGCAATGGACAGGTTTATGTACCGGCGGGTGCACTTAGGTTAGAAGTTATTAGGGCACATCATGATGAACCAATGGCTGGGCATTTTGGCAGGTTTAAAACCGTACAACTCATTACCAGAAACTATTGGTGGCCAAAAATGCGACAGGACATTCTCCGTTTTTGTGATAGCTGCGCAGTTTGTCAACAAAGTAAGACGCCTGTCGGGCGCCCTAGGGGTTTATTATCGTCCTTGCCTGTTCCTGAAAGACCATGGCAGATTATTTCCATGGATTTCATTTCTGACTTGCCTAGGTCTGGGGGTTATACATGTATTTGGGTGGTGGTGGATGTATTTTCTAAAATGGCTCATTTTATACCATGTTCAACAATTCCAGCGGCTCCTACATTGGCTTTACTATTTACCAAACATATTTTCCGCTTACATGGGGCTCCTGAGGTTATTATTTCTGATAGAGCTCCTCAATTTGTGTCTCGTTTCTGGAGACACTTCCATGAGTGTTTAGGAACCAAATTGAATGTCTCCTCTGCTTTTCATCCACAAACGGATGGTCAATCTGAGAGAGTTAATGGGTTGTTGGAGCAGTATTTACGTTGTTTCTGTCTGGAGCAACCAAGTGCTTGGGTTAAATGGTTGTCGGTGGCTTAGTTCGCCTATAATAACGCTGTACATACGTCTAGTCAACACACTCCATTTGAGTTAACTTATGGCTTTCATCCGCGAGGAGGGGTGGCGCCGTCAACCAATGTGGTTTCCTCTGATCCAGTGTACCGTTCCTCTGAAATGGCTGCCTTACATGATGTTGCTCGCCGGTTGCTACTAGAAGCTAAGGCAGCGCAGAAGACTCAAGCCGACCGCCATAGACAAGCCGGGGAAGAGTTGGAGGAAGGGGATCTGGTTTGGTTATCCTCTAAATATATTAAACAGGCTGGGGGAAAGTTCGCGCCATGGTATTTGGGACCTTTTCCTATTGTCAAAAAGATTTCTTCTGTGGCGTTTAGATTGCGTTTGCCTTCTTCTTTCAAGATCCATCCTGTCTTTCACCGTTCTTTGTTGAAGTTAGATACGTCTGGGCGCCGTAACACTGTAGCTGAAGACATCACTGCTGTATCTCCATCTTTGGAGGAGGAGGCCTTTGTGAGAGGGGATAGTGTTATGGTTGAGCCTTATGGCTCCGATACTGGGAGACGTGGTCGTAAGACTCCTCGGGAGTCAGACTCTCTTGAGGAGCGAGAAAGGAAACGGCTGCGGGACTTATTTGCAGAACCAACTGACGAAGACTCCTTTGAGGGTTTTACCGAGGGAATGGAGGAAGAGATGGTTAGCTCAGAGGAGGATGACATGGAATGGACTCGTGTGAGGGAGGATTTGGGTGCCACCGGCAATAATAGTGTGGGAGGCGACTGGGGGGTTTCAGGATTAGACCCGTGGACGAGCTGGAGGGATGGAACGGGATCCACAGCTGGGGATGCTGTGGGGCGTAGTCAAAGGTGTTTTAGCTCTGATGAGGAGGATGATGATGAGGCACCTGGTATTAGGGTAACAGCTGATAGCGATGAGGAGTTGTGAACTGGCATAAAATGGGGTTTAGAATCCAGGGCTAATTGCGTTGGGCAAGGTAATCTGGACGAACGCTTGGGCTCTTGTTGGGAATTTCCTGAAGACGGGTGTGATTCGTTTGCTGAATACGTAAGTTACCAAGGACACTGGGCATAGACGGCGGGAGGAACTGTGTGGGCTTTTCCTGTGCAACTTGTGTTTAATCTTAATAGCTTGGACCTCAGTCGTCTTTTTAACGGACATTAATTGCCTACTCTGGATTGACGCTGGACTGACTGACTGACTACGACCTCGGACTACCCTTTCTGTGGCTATCGGTGGAACTGGTGAACTAAAGACATCTGTACCTGGCTTTCGACCTTGGACCGGATTGGGACCCCGCTGACCGCTGCTACCCTGATTGATGTGTTTGGACCCGGAGTTCGCTTGCTGCACGGAGGAGTAACAACTTGGTTATTCAACCACAGCTGTTGAGTAGTAGAGAGGAATCTGCTACCAGTTATTTACGTTTCATTGAATCTTTGTTTACCAGCTTTTGTTTGTTTTAAGTGCCAGGCTGAAGTAAGCATTTTTGGTTTAACCCGGATTAAACTCCTGTTTAATCCGGTTTATCTTTTGAACCGTTTTTTAGTGTCTTTTCATATTGAAGGCGAGTGTTTGCCTAGCCCTTTGTCTTTTACGGGCGTTTTTGGTTCTGTATCCTTAATAAACTGTGTTGAATCTTATCTGGTGGCGTTCTGTCTGTGACAGAAATATGTTGAACTTCCTGTTTTTCCTGTTACAGGGATCCATCCCTATTATTTCCATGTTACTTTCCCCTTTGAACCATTTCTTTTTATTATAGAAATAACACCCAGGACTATATCTACCTTGTTAACTGAAGCATACTTGTATTTTACTTTTCCCTCATCTTACTTATTAGATGTCTTGGGGCAATTTCACCACTGTTTGCTCACTGGGCTATTTTAGGTCTGGGGTCCTTTTTTTGAGGGGCAAGATGAAGTCAACCAATATTACATTTGCTAGGTAAGGAAGGACAATTGAGGCCATAAATTAGTGGGTGGGTTATTCTTGGGAAACCCATGATTTCAAAGCAGTGTCGAGGGCAACAGATTATATTTCCCATACCCTTATTCTACATGAATGCACCTTCAGTTTGTGTAAAATCTGATATATTTACTGCTATTATAGGAGCTCATAAGGCAGGGTGTGAGGGATTCTTGTCATTTGCACCTGGGGATGAGGGAGATTTTTGTCCATGCAGTTTCAGAGGTGTCTCAAGATCAGACATATAATAAAGTTATTATTATTATTATTATTATTATTATTGACACAACGACACAGTATGACACAGCAAACAAGATAGACATGCTGGATTTCGTATCACAAAATCACAAGTTGAACACTTCCCAAGTGTCTAGGACTGTGTGAGGTATTTTTGGATGATGCGCGCAGATCCCAGTAGGGTGGCCTTTTGCAGTTGACAGATCGCAATTTTGTCAATGTCTGTTGTTTCCAAATGCCGGCTGAGATCTTTTGGCATGGCACCCCGTATGCCGATCACCACCGGGACCACCTGTACTGGTTTCTGCCGGAGTCTTTGAAGTTCGATCTTGAGGTCCTGAGTTTTTCCTGTTGTTTTTCATCAATTCAACTGTTACCTGATATGGCGACATCAATAATCCAAACCTTTTTCTTTTCCACAACTGTGATGTCTGGTGTGTTGTGTTCCAAAACTTTGTCAGTCTGGATTCAAAAGTCCCACAGTATCTTTGTGTGTTCATTTTCCACTTTCGACTTTTGCAGGTTTGTGATCCCACCAGTTCTTTACTGCTGGGAGGTGGTACTTGAGGCATAATTTCCAATGAATCATTTGGGCCACATAGTTGTGCCTCTGTTTGTAGTCTGTCTGTACGATATGATCAATGGTTTCATCACGATAAGGTAGCACCTATGGGAGGGGGGAGTTGTTGTTATTATTATTATTATTATTATTATTATTATTATTATTATTATTATTATTATGTACCCATCTCAGACTTACCACACTCACTACCCCAGCCTTAAGTACTGTGACTTTTTAAAATAGTCTCTGTTTCCAAATATAATATTTTCCTTTTGAATGTCTGGTACATTGATTGCACATCCCTGGTTCTTGTAAGTAATAAAGATACAATGCCCATTCTGTTTTTTCCAAACATCAAGTGAATATATATGTTGCAATAGAGTCAATAGAAGTGGCAGACTGGCATAAAACGTGTATGCCAACTGAAACCTCTGTCCCCAAGGCATCTTTCCTCATCACTTCTAGTTCGGTTATTAAGTCAGTAAATCCATTACAGGAACATACCTGTCTGAACAAAAGAGTGTGAATATCATGAACACTGAATACCATACTTGTATGCTCCTCAGCAGAATGAGTTATATGGCAAGCCCAAAAACTTCCTTTGAGTAATGAAGAAATTATTGAATCCATTTTGATGATTTGAACTGGCTTCTCAGACTGCCTTTCTATATTAAACTGTAAGAGCCCTCTATAGACTTCTTACACAGCTGAATCCCAGACAGATAGCCCCTGTTGCCAGGCATGTGCATACCCCATTCCCCAGCCATCTTATGCCCTTCCTTACCTAATAACAAGCCCATAGTTCAAGAGGACAGGTAAATATACACTCCACATTTAGCAGACACAAAGGCCATTTTCACAAGCCTGAGATAATCTTCAACAAATTGCAGCACATACTAAATTACAATTTGCCTCCTGAAGAGCAATGTGTTATTTTCAGTTTCTGTTCAAGCTTCGGTATTGGTACCAAAAAAAAAAATCCAAACCAATTTATTTCTTGAAGCCATGTTTGGTTTAAGACAGTGTTGCAAGTCAATAGTAACTGGAAAAATATATAACTAAAACTAACCTTTTCACCAGCCATTCAGTGATCATTAAGTTGATCTTAGGGTTGTCTGAAAGACATAGGAAAATATGGAGCTGCTGTGTATTAATTTTATTAGTTTATTTTACAGTGGAATGAGTAAAAGAACTTTTGAAGTTATTTACCTTATTCTTTGTGGCAGTGGCTGGTATGGGAAGTGGGGGTGGGGAAAAGAATCAGGGAGTATTTCAGAGATGGCTGTTTCTATAAAGTTCTGTAAATCACCGTGAAGAGAAATATCCCCCATTATCTGTTATTTGAGGGGAGTATCAGCAAATATAGGCTTGACTTACCTGCTGGCAAGAGCAAAAATGATAACCATTCTCCACCACCTCTGCTCTTTATTAATCGTCTCTCCCATCTCCTTTAATGTCACCATCCTAGAGGAAGATTCTTCTGTTGAATTTTAGCCTCTTTTAAAGCTATTAATTTGGAAATTGAGTATCATGCTGTAGGGAGGAAGAAAACCTCTGCCAGTCTCACACAAAATGAACATTCTGCAAGACTCTTGATGCTAGGGCCCCTGTTTGAAGAAGCTTCCTAGATCAAACGAAAACCCCACAGACTCAGATGTAAGAACTGTTTGGTATATATACTTTGCAGGTGAGTGATTACACGGTTACTGTCCTATGTCTGAAAGGACAAAGGTAGATCAGAGTTCTATACAGAGAAAGTTAAAGATAGGCATATAACTTTAGCAATATTTGCGTAGAGAATTTTTTTTGTTATTGTTGTTATGGTAGAACATTCGGTCAGCAACTTGGATAATTCTGTACCTGCATTCCAAAGTATACAGTCCAGAAACAGTTCCATTGTATAATGAATTTTCACTGAGCTGCTGAACTTGCGGACCAAAAGGTCCCAGGTTCAAATCCCAGGAGCGGAATGAGCACCCACTGTTTGCCCCAGTTCCTGCCAACCTAGCAGTTCAGAAACATACAAATGTGAGTAGATCAATAGGTACCACTCCAGCAGGAAGGTAACAGCGCTCCATGCAGTCATGCCGGCCACATGACCTGGAGATGTCTATGGACAACGTCGACTCTTCGGCTTAGAAATGGAGATGAGCACCAACACCCAGAGTCGGTCATGACTGGACTTAACATCAGGGGAAACCTTTACTTTTACTTTATAGCCTGATCAAGTGCCATTCAGATATTTTCAGTGAGAGTTTCCACCATCCTTGACCATTGGCTGTGCTTATTGTGGGCTAGTGGGAGAGATGGTCCAAAGTCGCTGGAAATGACTTAACCTTCAGAGACATACCAGAGACAAAACTACGGTTAGGTGGAGCTGTAATTGGCTAAGCGAACGAACCCAAAGGGTGCTCACCAATGCGTCGTCTTCATCATGGAAAGAAGTGACAAGTGGAGTGCCGCAGGGTTCTGTCCTGGGCCCGGTTCTGTTCAACATCTTTATTAATGACTTAGACAAAGGGTTAGAAGGCATGATCATCAAGTTTGCAGACGACACAAAACTGGGAGGGATAGCCAACACTCCAGAAGACAGGAGCAGAATTCAAAACGATCTTGACAGACTAGAGAGATGGGCCGAAACTAACAAAATGAAGTTCAACAGGGACAACTGCAAGATACAGTAGAGTCTCACTTATCCAACACTCACTTATCCAACGTTCTGGATTATCCAACGCATTTTTGTAGTCGATGTTTTCAATAAATCGTGATATTTTGGTGCTAAATTCGTAAATGCAGTTATTACTACATAGCATTATTTCATATTGAATTACTTTTTCTGTCAAATTTGTTGTATAACATGATGTTTTGGTGCTTAACTTGTAAAATCATAACCTATTTTGATGTTTAATAGGCTTTTTCTTAATCTCTCCTTATTATCCAACATATCCGCTTATCCAATGTTCTGCTGGCCCGTTTATGTTGGATAAGTGAGACTCTACTGTACTTCACTTCGGCAGAAAAAATGGAAATCAAAGATACAGAATGGGGGACACCTGGCTAGACAGCAGTACGTGTGAAAAAGATCTTGGAGTCGTCGTGGACAACAAGTTAAACATGAGCCTACAATGTGATGCGGCAGCTAAAAAAGCCAACGGGATTCTGGCCTGCATCAATAGGGGAATAGCGTCTAGATCCAGGGAAGTCTTGCTCCCCCTCTATTCTGCCTTGGTCAGACCACACCTGGAATACTGTGTCCAATTTTGGGCACCGCAGTTGAAGGGTGATGTTGACAAGCTGGAAAACGTCCAGAGAAGGGCGACTAAAATGATCAAGGGTCTGGAGAACAAGCCCTATGAGGAGCGGCTTAAAGAGCTGGGCATGTTTAGCCTGCAGAAGAGAAGGCTGAGAGGAGACATGATAGCCATGTACAAATACGTGAAGGGAAGTCATAGGGAGGAGGGAGCAAGCTTGTTTTCTGCTGCCCTGCAGACTAGGACACGGAACAATGGCTTCAAACTACAGGAAAGGAGATTCCACCTGAACATCAGGAAGAACTTCCTCACTGTGAGGGCTGTTCGGCAGTGGTACTCTCTCCCTGGGGCGTGGTGGAGGCTCCTTTTTTGGAGGCTTTTAAGCAGAAGCTGGATGGCCATCTGTTGGGAGTGCTTTGAATGCGATTTCCTGCTTCTTAGCAGGGGGTTGGACTGGATAGCCCATGAGGTCTCTTCCAACTCTACTATTCTATGATTCTATGATTCATACCGTATATACTCGAATATAAGCAGAGTTTTTCAGCCCTTTTTAAAGGCTGAAAAAGCCCCCATTGGCTTATACTCTGGTGAGGGTCCTGGTGGGAAGGTGTGGCGCTGAAAGAAGGGCTGAAAGAAAGGTGCACATGGCCCCTTCCCGCCAAGACCCACACCTCTCCGCTAAGCAACTCGGCTCTCCTTTCTTCCCTCCTCCCTCGCTGTGTGCCTTTCCCTCCATCCCTCCAGCTGGGATGCTCTGCCAAGAGTGGAGGAGAAGCGTTTGTCTCCCCAGCCCTTCCCACTTCCTCCCTTTACACCTCAGTTTTTCCCACTTTTCCAGCCCCCCTTTCCATCCCAACCAACCTTCCCAGATTCCAGCCCCCCTTTCACACCTCAGTCATTTCCCCTACCCCAGTTGCCTCCTTCCCACCCCAACCTGTTCTACTTTTCCAGCTGCCCATTTTTCACCTCATTTTCCCACTTTTTCAACAACCCCTTCCCATTCCAACCTTTTCCCATTTCCAGTCTTTCTTTCCCACCCCCTTCACAAGCCAGTCTTTCCCACTTTTCCTTATTCATATACACACAGCATTTTCCCCAAAATGTATACCATAGTTAAATAAATTATGGATTGTTATTGTTGTTACATTTATATTTTACTCTATTATTGTTATTATTACTTTTATTATTTTACTCTTGTTATTGTTATTACATTTATTATTTTCCTCTATTATTATTGGAAGGATACATAAGCACATTTACATTGAAGAAGATTAGAATAATTATTTAATCAGAGTTGGACAGTCTTATCTCAAATTGAAGGGGTCACTTAGCCAAAGTGACTCCATTTTAGAATTGCCTGTCTGCTTTGAAATTAGAGGATCAGCCTCCCCTCTGAATTATAAAGATTTGCAACTTGCTGTTTGGCAGCATGTGTTCTAAGTTTAGCAAGAATCTGTTTCGGTTGAACTTGCGGTTAGGCCGATTCCGAGAAATATATGCAACATATATACATTACATGTGTTTTGCTTGCACCTGCTGAAACGTTGTGGTCAGAACATCCTGAAGTTGTTGACAACGCAGGATGTTCTAGCTAACCACAAACTGAACTGGGGGATTTCCAGTGAATTCCAGTTCAGAAAAAGGAACTAAAATGTGATAAACAACTGCTCTATAAATTGCCCGGAGTGGAAACATTCTGGGCAGATGATCTTTGCTGGCCCACTGCTACGTGTGGTCGTCATCTGTCTGTAGCTACAATAAACGGTGTTTTGTCCTCAACTATTTTTGGTCTCTTGAGTGGACTCATAGCGGCTTGGCGAACTCGGGTAATTTCAGTGATTGGGGTAGTTCCCAAATCACCCCTTTCATTTCTGGGGGCTCGTCCGGGATTTCAGAATTTTGGGATTTCTAGTGTTTTGCCAAGGTTCCGTTGTAGCCCACTCAAGAGCTGCTCTTGGGAGCAAGGCGTGTCCACTTCCCCCTTCCGGGGTGCCGCGTACGGTCCGCGCTGAGACGTGCACGGCCTCTCGAGGTAAAAGACCAGCGGTTCCCTGCGTGACACCCGAGGCGAGGGAAGGTGAGCTCTCCTCCAAAAACAACCTGTTGGGAGACAACCATCGCTCGTGGGAAGGCGGCCGCCGCGGGACAGAACGCCAGATAGGCAAGTATATCTCTTAAACCGCTGTTGTTTAGCATTGCGGGGAGGGAGAATTTCAAATTGTAGACATTGTTCTAAGTCCCGTTAGAAGCCCTTGGGAAAACGAGAGAAACCCAAAGGGGAAAAAGAGCTCTGGGAAAGACCTGAAAGGGAGATCCAACCGGGTCTAGGAGGCAAACCCTAGTAACAGGACGTGGACACGGGAGATCCAGCCACAGTCCGGGGACATATAGTCCACTGGGAAGTTTGTTGTTGTGTTTTCTTTTCACATCTCGTGGGAGGGCGGAAGAGACCTTGCGTTCCCGGTTACTGACCATTGATCGTCTGGGGGTGCCGGCCAGGGTCTACTCCACATACCACAATGGGTGGGAAAGAATCAAAAGGATCAAAAGGAGCAGAAGGGCCAATGACCCCTCTCCAATGCATGTTAGATAATTTTGATAAGTTTTCTAAATACACATATGAGAAAGGAATGAAGCCAAATAAGTTGCGCTCGCTGTGTGAGTTGGAATGGCCCTCATTCCCCCTCACTCCCCAGTGGCCTCCTGAAGGGTCACTCGATCTTGCTTTGACTGCAAATGTCTATAGATTCGTTGGTGAGGTACACCCTGATCAGGCCAAATACATCTCAGCTTGGTATGATATTGTACGGAAGCCACCAGACTGGTTGAAAGGGTGTAAATGCATGGTGGTTGAAGAGGTGATGCCGGGGAGGAATAGAGGACTTGCCTCAGGTAATTCCCAGAGGGGAGTTGGCACCCCAATGGGAAAGAAAGGGGGAAGGCAAATTGCCAAACCTCCCCCTTATCAAGATTCAGGGAATCCGGCTGATGAACCCATGCCGGCTCCCCCGTATATACCTACCCTCTATACCCCACTGGCATCACATGGAGGGGCGAGCGCAATGGGGGGGCTTGACCTCATTGACCTCACGACAGTGGCAACCGCTCCCAAGCAGGAGCAGCCTGCGGTGAGTTCAGACCCCCGATTGCTCTACCCCTCTGAAGAGGTGAAACGGACAGAGAGGCAAGCGAAAATAGATGCCCGTCAGAAGCTGACAGAGTTCAAACAAGCCCATGGTTATAGTGAATCAAGTGAGGATGAGGCAGCATTGTTCCCCATAAGGGAAGTGCCACAGTTGATACCACGGTCTTTTGATGCCCAGGGGCGCCCCACATTTGAGACTAGGACTCTGTTTCAACACATTCCTTTTACTTCTTCGGATATTTTGAACTGGCGAACGAACCGTCCCGCCTGGTCAGAAGATCCGAGAGGCATGGCGAACCTGGTTGAAGGTATCATCCAGACACACAATCCTAGCTGGGTGGATTTGAAACAGTTGTTAGAGGCTTTGTTGACGGCAGAAGAAAGAGTGTTGTTGACGCAAGTAGGTAGACAGGAGGCTGCGAAGGAGCATGCAAACTCTCATAATAGGGATGCTGTGGATTTGTACCAGGAAAGGGTATTCCCAGTGAGGGAAGACCCCCATTGGGATTTGAATGAACCAGATGGCCCTGGTAAGGATGCACTGAGGTTGTATCAGGACTTAGTTGTGCGTGCCCTGAGAAGAGGGGTTCCAAGGGTCCCAAATTTGAAAAAGATTTACCAGATGGAGCAGGAGAAGAATGAAAGTCCGGTAGCATTTCTAGAAAGACTCAGGGAAGCGTTTGAGAAGTTTTCTCCATATGACATGGATGATCAGAGGGATCAAGCTGCGGGAAAGATAGTGTTAAAGAGTGTTTTCTCTAGCCAGTGTAGTCCAGACATACGGAGAAAGTTACAGAAGGATGCTGGTTTGGCTCATTTGACTTTGGAAAGGATTTTGGAGATTGCAAATCAGGTTTACTTGTCTCGTGAGGTTGTGCAGGCAAAGAAAGAAGAAACAGCGGTGGCCCGCAGGGCCAAGGTCATAGCTGCTGTGTTCCAAGGAGGGCAGCCGCAAAGACCCAGAGGATCAAGCTGGAAAGGGAAAGATCAAGGAAAGAAAGGACCAGGGGGCAAGCCACTGGGAAAGAATGAATGTGCAAGGTGCCACAAGCATGGGCATTGGGCAGCTGATTGCAAAGTGGATCTTGAGAAAGGACAGAATAGAAAAGTGCAGAATGGAAATTGGAAAGGGAAAAGGCAGAACCGTGGAGCTGCCGGCCAGCCCAGATGGGCTCCGGTTGCAGCTGGATTGGTAGACCCTGCGTTAGATGTGCATGGATTGGCCTCCGTGAGGGAGGAGGATGAGTATGAGCAATAGGACAGACTGGCTCCCGGATCCCCGGGTAGCCATGGAATGGTTAGGATTGAACCAGGGGAGCCAATGGTCGATATGAAAGTTGGAAATCAATCCGTTGAGTTTATGCTCGATTCTGGGGCTTCTAAGTCTGTGGTGAACACGGCTGTGTCTCACCCAACTGGAGAAGATGTAAATATTGTAGCAGCTACAGGAAAACGAAAAGCTTGTCCTTTGTTGGCAGAGAGAGAATGTTTGCTAGGGAGGCATCTGGTTAGGCATAGATTCATTTATATGCCTGAATGTCCTGTGCCTCTAATGGGAAGAGACCTTTTGTGCAAAATGCGAGCTGCTTTGCTTTTTGAAGAAGATGGTTCAATGTTGGCAGGATTCAGGACAGGTCCGGATAGACAGTTGGTAGAACAGCAGTTAAAAATGGCCTTGGAACTACCTATGGAGGAAGAGTGGAGATTGTACTCTGTATTGGAAGAAAGAACTGACTGGGAAGCATTCAATGTCCCAGAAGTATGGGCAGAAGATAACCCCCCGGGATTGGCAAAGGATGTTCCACCAGTCATAATTGAATTAAAGCCCTTCGCCAATCCGGTGGCAATCCGACAGTATCGGCTCCCTCGGGAGGCGATCGTTGGAATTGCGGCCTATTTGGAGAAGTTGGAGAAGTACGGAATACTGGTTCCTTGCCAGTCTCCATGGAACACACCCTTGTTGCCAATCAGGAAGCCGGATGGGTCTTATCGCCCTGTCCAAGATTTGAGGGCTGTAAATAAATTAGTAGTCCCTCTCCACCCGGTAGTTCCAAACCCATACACCTTGCTCAGCCTGATTCCACCTCAACACCAATGGTTTACTGTCCTGGACCTCAAAGATGCTTTCTTTTGCATCAGACTGGCCGAAGAGAGCCAGAAGATTTTTGCCTTTCAAAAGGAGGATCCTGGGACAGGGGCCAAGGGTCAACTCGTTTGGTCAAGATTGCCACAGGGGTTCTGTAATTCCCCGACCATTTTCGGACAAGCCCTGGCGCAGGACTTGCTGCCAATGGTCAAAAATGACAAAGGATGGACCATTCTCCAATATGTAGACGACATCCTTCTCTGTGCAGATAGTAGAGAGGAATGTTTGGAAGGAACTCAGACCTTGTTGCAGTTTTTGGCAGAAAAAGGGTACAAAGTTTCGAAAAAGAAGGCTCAGCTAGTTCAGCAAGAAGTGAGGTACTTGGGTTTTCGTTTGGCTAAAGGTGTTCGGAGGCTAGAGGTGGAGCGCAAGGAAGCCATCTGCTCCATCCCTACCCCCCAAACTCGGAAACAGGTCAGAGAATTCCTAGGAGCGGCAGGGTTTTGTCGTATATGGATTCCGAACTTCGGACTATATGCCAAACCCCTCCATGAGGCTACCAAAGGGAAGTCAGGAGACCCCTTGGTGTGGGGAACAGAACAGCAGGATGCATTTGAGCAATTAAAGAAAGCCTTGATGTCTGCCCCCGCTTTGGGGTTGCCTGATTTGGACAAAACTTTCTACTTGTATGTAGGCGAACGGAAAGGAGTAGCTGTAGGAGTATTGACTCAGCTGGTAGGCGATTGGCCCCGGCCAGTGGCCTATCTGTCTAAACAATTGGACAATGTGGCCTGTGGATGGCCCCCATGCTTGAGAGCTGTAGCGGCTGCTGCAGTTCTTGTAGAAGAGGCAAACAAGCTGACCTTAGGGCAGCCTGTGATTTTAAAGTGTCCCCATGCTGTAGTAACTCTAATGGAGCATAGGGGGCACCATTGGCTCACCAATAGCCGGATGCTTAAGTACGAGAGCATGTTGGTGGATAATCCACAGGTTAAATTGTCAGTGTGTGCCACTTTAAACCCAGCTACCTTGTTGCCAGTGGAAGAAGGAGAATTGATGCAGCATGATTGTTTAGAAGTGATGGATGAAGTGTATTCAAGTAGGCCAGATCTCAAAGATCTGCCACTACAGACTCCAGAATGGGTGCTTTTCACGGATGGGTCAAGTCGTGTGGTTGGTTCCGAAAGAAAAGCGGGATATGCAGTGGTGAATAGCAATGGGGAAACCCTAGAGGCAAAGGGGTTGCCTCCAGGAACTTCCGCACAGCGGGCCGAGTTGATTGCTCTGATAAGGGCCCTCCAATTGGCTAAAGGAAAAAGAGTCAATATTTATACTGACTCAAAATATGCCTTCACCACTCTGCATGCCCACGGTGCCATTTACAAGGAAAGAGGATTGCTGACATCTGCTGGACAGCAGATCAAGAATGCAACAGAAATTTTGCAGCTTTTAGATGCAGTTTGGGAACCAAAAGAGATAGCAGTCATGCATTGCAAGGGACATCAGTATGGTGAGGATCAGGTAACACAGGGAAATCGCCTGGCAGATCAACAGGCTAGGAAAGCAGCAGATGAGAGCACATCAGAGGAATCAGTTTTGCAATTGGATATCACACCCACAGTAGAGTCCATGACTTACTCTGCACAAGAGAAGGAGTGGGCCCTAGCAGAAGGGGCAAAGTGGAAGGGTAATATTCTCATATTACCCAATGGGAAAATCTTCGTCCCAAAAGCTTTGGGATGGGAATTGGTGAAGGAGGTTCATAGACAAACCCATTTAGGTGCAATAGGAATGGCTTCACTCTTGGAACGGCAAATCTGGGTGGACGGCTTGCATGCCTTGGCCAGAACCGCTGCTCTAAGATGTGAAATTTGTGCTAAGAACAATCGCAGGATGGGGCCATTGCTCCCACCTGGAGTTCAGTATTTGGGAACGACACCCTTTGAGTCTCTAGTGGTTGATTTCACTGAAATGCCAAAAGTCCAAAGATTTCATTACATGTTGGTAATGGTATGCACATTCTCAGGGTGGGTGGAAGCATATCCTACCACCTCTGAGAAGGCTGTAGAGGTCAGCCGTGCCATGATGAGGGATATAATCCCTAGGTACGGAATACCTTTACACATTGGAAGTGACAATGGCCCGGCCTTTGTTCACCAGGTCCTAGGGTGCCTAGCCCAGTTGTTAGGAACCGCATGGAAATTGCATTGTGCTTACCGGCCCCAATCTTCAGGGAAAGTGGAAAGGATGAATAGGACTTTGAAAGGAACAATCTCAAAGATGTGTCAAGAGACTGGGATGACATGGGTCCAAGTATTGCCAATGGCATTACTGAAGGTTAGATGCACCCCCACCAGGGTTTTGGGTTTGTCACCTTATGAATTGTTATAAAATTACAATTTTATGTAAATATTCAAAAACATTTAACCTGTGATGACTCATGGGCCATGTAGTCCTGTTCCTAGTACTGTTGTGACAGATGAAGAGGAAAACTTGGGTTTCCCACCGTTTCTGCCGGATTTGGAGCCCTTGCAGCTGCAAGATGTTTGCCCACAAGAAGTCAGCCAAACAAGCCTTGAGCAGAAATCTCCCCCATTTTCTCGCCGGCTTTATTATAATCAAGATAGAAGCGCTCGGGAGGCGACTCGCCGGAGCGCCAGGATAGCTGCCAGACAATTAGATGATTAAGTCTGTTTCCCTTGGGAAAGTTTAAGGAGTCATGCATCTGGACACGCTGTATAGGTTTCGTTTCTTGTTCCCCAGAGAAAGTGTTCCTTGGCGGGAAAACAAGATCCTATATAGATGTTTGCCCGCAAAGGAATCCTTGCGGAGTCAATTCGTCAGCTTCGGGAGTAGATTGTGTGTGGACTACGCTACTCCAGTTTCCAGGACCTTGCTCTCGTTCCAGCCCTGCCTTGTTCCCCGGACCTCGCCACGGATTTTGCCACGGACCCTGTTCTTGTTCCTCGTTTCTTGTTGCCTTGAATCAAGCCTTGTTTGCCAAGAATCTAGTTTGCTCTCCAGCCTTACATCAAGTTCCATGGACTAAAGGACCTTGTCATTTCCCCTCACTTTGCTTGGCAAAGTGTGTGTTTCGGTTACTGGATTACAACTTTGGACTTTAATATCTCATATTGGACATTGTTTTCCTGGACTATATTTGACCCTTCCTGAAAGGTCTACTTTTGAACTATATTCTACACTTGTTTTTATTAACCTTATATATTTCCTTAATAAAGATATTAGATAGTTTCTGGTCTCTGCGCATGGTTATTGGTGTTCTGCAGCCTGGGTCTTGACAGTTTGACTCCGCCACCTTAAGCACCAATTAACCTAGGCCAGAATGTCTACTGGAACCGGGGCGGAAGCCCAACCACTCAGCTACACCATCTCCAAGGATGAAGTGGACAGAATCCGAGACACACTCCATACGCAGGAGGGAGAAATACGGGGCTTGAAGGAACACGGAGCCCGTCTCCCTGCCCTGGCGCTACCAACCAAGTTTTCTGGAGAAGCTTCCAAGGTTCATGTTTTCCGTCGCCAATGCCAGGCATACCTAGAAGCCCGTCATGCCGAGTTTCCCCAAGAAGACATCAAGGTGGCGTGGATTTACAGTCTCCTAGACGGACCAGCAGCCAATTGGGCGACGGCGCTGTTTGATGAAGCCTCCCCACACCTAAGTTCCGCGCAAAACTTCCTGAATCACCTTAAGGCGACTTGGGGGATCGAGGACAATTTAGAGGCGGCCGGCCACAAACTCCGGCGCCTTTTCCAAGGGGACAGGCCCTTGTCCCAGTACATAGCCGAGTTCTGAGTGCTGGCCCAAAACACCGGTTGGAATGACGTAGCCCTCAGAGGACAGTTTCGGGAGGGTCTCAACATCGAGATGTTGGAAGAAATCTCCAAGGTGGATCCTCCAAACTCTCTTGAAAGACTTATTGACCAATGTTTACGAGCCGAAGTCATGCTTGCCAACAGAAAACAGTGGCTCCGAGGCCAGAGTGGAAGAGCAGGAGCAAAACCTCCCGCTCCCGCCGGCATCCAGCCACGTCCAATGTGGAGACCCCCGCCACCAGCCCCATACCCCAGAGAAAGCGAGGAGGTGCCGATGCAGTTGGGCAATGTGCGTCCCAGATTAGATGTTGCCGAGAAGGCCCGCCGCCAACGTTTAAACCTCTGTTGGTACTGCGGAAACGGGGGCCACTTTGCCCGAGAGTGTCCAGCCAAAAGAAAGCCCGCCGCTCGTTTGGCGGCGGCGTCCTCCGTGGAGACGGAGACGGCCGAGGCGGCTGGCGCAAAGCCGGCAGGGGAAGCCAGCGACCGGGCGTAGAGAGGCTCGCCAACCCGGTCAGAAACCCCACTCAAGAGCCGCCAACCGGGGTCCTATTTCTCCTAGTGGTCACCTTGTGGTCAGCGAAAAAAGGACCCGTCATGATCCATGCCATGATAGACTCAGGAGCAACAAACAATTTCATCGATAGAGAGTATGCCGACTCTCTGGGATTACAATATCACGATTTCAAGAATGCCCGGGTGGTGCAAGCCATAGATGGCCGCCCCCTAAAGACAGGTCCAGTAAGCCAATGGTCTGAACCCACCAGAATGTGGATAAGGGAACACATGGAAGAGATTTCCTTTTTGTTACCGAGGTTCCTCACTTCCCTGTGATTTTGGGAATCCCATGGCTGACACTCCACGACCCCAGCATCTCTTGGACCAACAGAGAACTGCAGTTTGCTTCTAAATATTGCCAAAACCATTGTCTTGTAGCCAAGGTCTGCCATGCCACAGACGCTGAATCCATCATCACCTTGCCCAAGAAATACTCAGACTTTTGGGATGTTTTCAATGAAAAGGAAGCCGAGAAACTACCCCCGCATAGGCCTTATGATTGTGCCATTGACTTGGTGGAGGGGGCCCCGATCCCGCGAGGACACCTCTACTCCCTGACTGAACCAGAGCAAGAAGCTCTCAGGGAGTTCATAGAGTCAAATCTTCGCAAGGGATTCATCAGACCCTCTCAATCCCCAGCAGCTTCCCCGGTGATGTTTGTGAAAAAGAAGTCAGGGGACCTACGCTTGGTTGTGGACTATAGAGCATTGAATAATATCACGAAGCGGAACCGCTACCCATTGCCACTGATCTCGGACCTATTGGACCGACTCCGAGGGGCCAAGGTTTACACCAAACTGGATCTTCGCGGGGCTTACAATCTGGTTCGCATAAGAGAGGGGGACGAATGGAAAACCGCCTTCCAGACCAAATTCGGATTATACGAGTCCCTAGTCATGAATTTCGGATTAACTGGAGCCCCCTCAACGTTCCAGCATTTTGTCAACGATATTTTCCAAGACTATCTAGATCGGTTCTTGATCATCTACTTGGACGATTTTTTGGTGTTTTCTAGATCACAATCAGAACATGAGAAGCACGTCAGAATGGTGTTACAACGTTTGCGGGATCATGGACTATATGCCAAGTTGGAAAAATGCGCCTTTGATCTTGAAGAGGTTGATTTCCTGGGATACCGTGTCTCGCCACAAGGGCTCTCCATGGACCCGGCAAAGGTTTCAGCAGTATTGGAATGGCGGGCGCCAACCAACAAGAAAGAGGTGCAACGGTTCTTGGGGTTCGTGAACTACTACCGCAAGTTCATTCCAGACTTTGCCCGCTGGTCTGACCCAATCACCAGCTGCATCCGTGGAAAACAGCCTTTCCGCTGGACGGAGCAAGCAGAGAAAGGGTTCCAGCAACTAAAGAAATTATTCACGTCCCAGCCAATTCTACAGCACCCTGATCCTAAAACCCCTTTTGTTGTGCAGGCTGACGCCTCCGATGTGGCAATTGGGGCTGTACTCTTGCAACCAGTGGGAGACCATCTTCATCCTTGTGCCTTTTACTCCCGTCAACTAACAGCCCCAGAGAGAAATTACACTATTTGGGAGAAGGAACTTTTGGCCATAAAAGCAGCCTTTGAAAATTGGAGACATTGGTTAGAAGGGGCCAAATTTCCCATTGAGGTCCATACTGACCATCGTAATTTAGAGCATCTAAGAACTGCCCGCAAGTTAAATCAGAGGCAGCAGCGCTGGGCTTTATTCTTTGAGCGTTTTGACTTCCAGATCCATTATGTAACCCCAGCTCAGACCAAGCAAGCAGATGCTCTATCACGGAAACCAGAGTATGCTGCAGGGCGCAGAGAGACCTTTGAATCCCAATTGCTGCAGCCCGAGAACTTTGCCACGCTCACAGTGGGAAACACCAAATCCACTCCAATTGAATCAACTCCCTCTACTCCAGGGCCCCTTTGCGCTCAGGAAATTAGAGCCAGTCAACAGGCGGATGCCTGGGCTCAAGATCAAATTCGTCAAGGACTACGTTTCCCTTTCTCACTTAAGGATGGATTATTATGCTACAGAAATCATGTCTACATCCCTCCAGGACCAGGCAGAGAAAAGGCTCTTCACCTGTGTCATGACTGCAAGCCAGCAGGGCATTTTGGACTATTTAAAACCATGCACTTGATCCTAAGAGATTTCTGGTGGCCCAAGATCCGCAAGGATGTGGAAAAATATGTCAATACCTGCCCGGTATGCCAGCGTTCCAAGACAAGAAGGGAGAAGCCCTCAGGGCTACTGCATCCCCTTCCTACTCCATCTCGTCCATGGGAAATAATTTCTGCGGATTTTATCACTGACCTACCACCTTCCCTTGGATTCACCACGATCCTAGTGGTGGTGGACCTTTTTACCAAATTGGCCCATTTCATTCCCTGCGATGGCCTTCCCACGGCCAAGGAGACTGCAGATTTATTCCTTCAGCATGTTTTCAGATTACATGGATTGCCCAAGAGTTTAGTCACAGACCGTGGATCTCAGTTCACCTCTCGTTTCTGGAAGGCACTACAAAAACTATTGGGCATAGACTCTCGTTTATCTTCAGCTCACCATCCTCAAACGGATGGGCAAACTGAGCGCACCAATGCCACTTTGGAACAATACCTTCGCTGTTATGTAAACTACCAACAGGACAATTGGGCTTCCCTGTTACCTCTGTCAGAGTTTGCCTACAACAATGGTGTCCAGGCTTCAACTAAGGAAACCCCGTTCTTTGCAAACTACAGCTTCCATCCACGTTTCTTTCCTCCTGTCATTGAAACCTCAGAAGTCCCCGCAGCAGAGGACTGGCTACAAGAACTCACAGCGGTGCAACAACTATTGCTCCAGCAACTGGACCAAGCCAAGGAGGACTATAAACGCCACGCTGACAGTCATCGCCAGCCGGGCCCCGAGATCAAGGTAGGAGATCAGGTTTTTCTGTCCACTCGCTTTTTGCCCTCCCACCGTCCCTGCCGGAAGTTAGATGCCCATTTCATTGGTCCTTATCCAGTGGTGGCGCAACTTAACCCCGTGACTTTCAAACTTCAGCTTCCGCGCTCTATGCGCATTCATCCAGTGTTTCATCGCTCCCTGCTCCTTCCGGCGGATGGTGTACGCCCCGATGCAGACCGGCCGGCCCCCACTCCTGTTTTGGTGGATGGGGAGGAGGAATTCGAGGTTCAGGACATTTTGGATTCTCGCTTCCACCGCCGCCGCCTTCAGTATCTCATTGACTGGGTGGGTTTTGGCCCCGAAGAACGCTCTTGGGAAGACGCTTCTGCAGTCCATGCCCCCGATTTAGTCCGCCGCTTCCATCAGGCCTACCCTGCCAAGCCGCGGCCCCGCACCTCGGGGAGAGGGCCCATTTTTGAGGGGGGCCTTGAGGAGGGGGATAGTGTGATGACTCATGGGCCATGTAGTCCTGTTCCTAGTACTGTTGTGACAGATGAAGAGGAAAACTTGGGTTTCCCACCGTTTCTGCCGGATTTGGAGCCCTTGCAGCTGCAGGATGTTTGCCCACAAGAAGTCAGCCAAACAAGCCTTGAGCAGAAATCTCCCCCATTTTCTCGCCGGGATTATTATAATCAACAAAGAGGCGCTCGCGAGGCAACTCGCCGGAGCGCTAGGATAGCTGCCAGACAATTAGCTGATTAAGTCTGTTTCCCTTGGGAAACTTTAAGGAGTCAAACATCTGGACAGAATGGCTTTCGTTTCTTGTTCCCCAGAGAAAGTGCTCTTTGGCGGGAAAACAAGATCCTATTTAGGTGTTTGCTCTCGAAGGAAACCTTGCGGAGTCAATTCGTCAGCTTCGGGAGTAGATTGTGTGTGGACTACGCTACTCCAGTTTCCAGGACCTTGCTCTCGTTCCAGCCCTGCCTTGTTTCCCGGACCTCGCCACGGATTTCGCCACGGACCCTGTTCTTGCTCCTCGCTTCTTGTTGCCTTGAATCAAGCCTTGTTTGCCAAGAATCTAGTTTGCTCCCCAGCCTTGCATTAAGCTCTATGGACTAAAGGACCTTGTCATTTCCCCTCACTTTGCTTGGCAAAGTGTGTGTTTCGGTTATTGGATTACAACTTTGGACCTTAATATCTCATATTGGACATTGTTTTCCTGGACTATATTTGACCTTTCCTGAAAGGTCTACTTCTGAACTATATTCTACACTTGTTTTTATTAACTTTATATATTTCCTTAATAAAGATATTAGTTAGATTCTGGTCTCTGCGCATGGTTATTGGTGCTCTGCAGCCTGGGTCCTGACAAATGTGGAGAATGTGCCCTGGTTCATAAAGAATGTATAAAGCAAGGATAGGGAGCACCTTTCTGAAAGATCATTGTCAGGGCTGTGCTTGACTTACTGAGATATATGTGAATATAGCCCCAGAATGTTTGCATAGAAGCTTTCCTTTCTATATGCAAGTTGACTTTTTTTCCCCTGCCTACACTTTTCTCACTCATTCTGGGTTTCTTCTCACTTTATACAAGACAAGACAAGTCAGAGAGCACCCTGAAGGGAATCTCATTTATGCCACATAGAAGCAAAGGTTGGTGGGAAAGCATTAGTAGCTTGTCTCCGAAGCCTCTCAAAGTACTGTTTTCTCACAAGAAAAGAGCATAAAAAATCATGTTGGATCAGGCCAAAGCTCTGACTGTCACAGATATTTGTATTCTGTTCACACAATACAGTTACAGCACTCTTGATTGCACTATAACTATCATGGTTTTATCCTATGGAATCCCAAGGTTGTGGTTTGGTGAGTCAGTAAGGTTATCTGCTAAGAATGGTAAATGTCTCTCTTGAAATTGCAGAGTCCAAAATGTTGCCATAACAGTTATAGCGGAATCATGAAGCTAAAATGCTGTAGTGTAAATGGTTCCCAGATGTCTGTGGGAAGCCCACTGACAGAATGAAAAGCTGCCTTTCCATTTGTGGTTCCTGATAACTAGTATTCAAAGGCTTACTGTCTCTGATACTGAAGGTAGTGCAAAGCCAATCTTCCCAACCTTTCATAACCTCATCCTCATGGAATGCATCTAAATTGCATTTTAAAATCATTAGAATGGCAACCATAGTTATATCTTATGATAGTGAATTCACATGTAATGTACTTTCTGTTGTTTTCATGAAGAAGGCTGTATTTCTTAAAGCCTTTTCTTAATCTAGACCTAGACAAACCCTGAAAGCCTCATTGGGTCTAGTTTTTCATCTCTGCTTTTGGTCCAGCCAGAAGTTCTTAGCAAAGATTGGCTTAGAAAGTGCCATAGTAGGGAATGTGAAGTTTTGGGTAATAGTAAAAGGATTCTCTTGTTTTTCTTTTAATTTAGTGTCCACCTGTTCTTTTTTCCTTCAGAGTTAGAAAGACCCAGCAGCCTTTATTAGATTATTTTAAACCTTTCTTCTCTCTATATAGGAAATGCATAGTTTCCTAGATACCCTGAATTGCTTTTGGAGGATGGAAAGGGAGCAAAATTGCTTTTTTCCCCTTTATTCTGGACATTTGTTCATGTTCCGGTCACTTGAGGAGATTCAATCTTTCCTTTCCTCTTTATCCTGAGAAGCAGGGGAGAGATGTAAGCCACCAGCCAGAGAGCTTGCCAAGTTTTCCTGACCTTGCACACATGCTGTGAACCCCCAGCAGTGTCCCATATGTCAAAGAAAGTGCCATCCAGATTGCTACTATATAGGAGCATTCTTCTGACCTTTCCTGTCCAAGCAAAGCATGGTGGGAGCTGTCACGTCTCTGATGCTCCTCTAGGTAGGACATTGGAAATTAATAAGGATAAAAGAGCTGGGACAAACATCCTCAAGAGAATGAGTATATAATTGTAGCCTATGTTGGGCTTTGTGGTTAGAATTGTGGAGAAACTTGCAAGATGTGTTCAGTATCTCTCTCTCTCAGCTAGTTCTATTGTTTAATAAAACAGACTATATACTCAAGTAATATGTGGCCTTTGCAAAGGATTTGACATTACAAGAAATCCTTGCAAACCTTTTAACTTTGTTAAATGAAAGTTAGTGTGTTGTTATTGTTGGCTGCCTGGAGTTCCTATATTGGGGAAAAGACAGGACAAAAATAAATATAGTAACATGTAAATAAATCAATGGTGGTGAGCCTTTTTGCTAAATGTCACCATCTTTCAGCTTCATATGAAGGGAGAAACTTTCTTGATCTTTCTGACATAAATAGGGTGGGTACAGAATAAAAATTAATTATTAAGCACCTCTGTGGTTGTTAATGTAATAATATTTCCCCTTATCAGCCATGGGTCTAATTAACCTTCTGTGTCAGAGATCCTATGCATAGCTCAGCATGTGGAGTTCAGACCTTCCCATCGCCTGATAGTTTTTTCAGCTCTCAGAGAGGCTCCTGCTGCTGTTTCTTCCTGGTGTGGAAAGAAGGAGGCAGGAAGAGATTCAGATGATAGAGAAACAGCAGGGCTTACCTCAATTGGGAAAAGAGAATAAATGAGACCGCCTTTTCACATGAAGTGCATATTTTCCTTCCTCCAGGAGCTCCAAGCAGCCATATTTTCAGGGTCTGAGTTGCGTTCCTGCCTTCCTTTGAAGGAAGGGAGAGGCGGCGGCAGCGGCTGCAACCTCTTTTCCCAGGGCATTTAGTATGGGAAATTTCTTTGGACAGAGTGCAAGGGCAAGAGAATAGCCCCCTACACCTTATCTACAAGGGGACCTGTAAACTGCTCTTATACATGTATAATAATATGCATGGCTGATATCTGTCTCTGTTCCTTCAAAGAGAATATTCACTTTACAAAATAAACATTTATGTAGTTTTGTAATTTGTTTGCTACTGGAATTTGCATCTTTATCAAGAAATTATGAGGTGGTATCTGACAGTCTCCTTGTTTGTGGGCATCCATCTTTACTTTCTGAGTATAGTTTTCCTCAGAAGATGGAGTAGGAAAATTATAGCCCTTCAGTGTTTTGACTGCAACTCCCAGCTTCTTCACCATTGGGTATGTTTTCTAGGGATGATGGAGATTTCAGTCCAGCAACATGTGGAAGGCTGTATTTTGCCCATCTCTGTCACAAAGTAACAGTACAATGTCTGTGTCTTGTCATTAAAATGCAAGAGGAGTGAGCAATGCCTCTTATATACAGTTAGATCCTTTCCTGGTGTTTCAATACAAATCCTTCCCATAGTGAAATCCACCTGTTGAAAAACATGTATTTTATTCTCTGCTCAGATGTCAAATGGGGGGGGGGCTTGTTTAACATCTCCATAAGATCATGAATATGCATTTTTTTCTCTCTCACACAATAGCATGTTTGCCAGAAAATGTACAGGGTGACCTCCTAAGTTCATGCGTGGAAGTTGAAATATGAGAAGTAGCTTATGGGTTTTTTTAATTTTGTGGTGAGGTTCTGTGTACTTAACATTTCAAAAATCTCAGTTTCCTGATTAAAACAAATTATGCCAAGTGCTTTGCATTTGTTTATTTTACCTAATAATTTTCTGTTGTGCCTAATTTATTGTGCAGTTTTCGAAAAAAAGATAGTTCTCTAGCCGAGCCCAAGATTTAATTGGGAGTGGTAAGGTGAGAGGGCCAGGTAAAAAGCCGTAAGAATGAAAATCTGAAAGAAACCCACAGGGATCACTTCATTACCAATCTGTGAAGCTGTACTCTGGGCTAGATTGATTAGTTTTACATAAATTATATGTTAAAATGAACTGGAGAGGGATATGAATAGAAATGGAAAAGAAGATAATTGGCTTCAAATTTTACTTTGAAAATAAATTTCACACCTCTTGAAATTGGTCATGGAACAAATTTCCATGGCAGCTTAATTGTTTCAAGAATGAGAAATGCACACCAAAATGCATACAGACATGTTTGAAAAATGTGTTGCTGCATGCTTTCACCAAAGGAGATAATGTATAAAAACCCATACATCTAGAATACCTGCATTTTGGAAGAAAATGAAATACATACTTTCATTATGGAAGGAACACAAACATTGCAGCTTGATAAAGAAGATGACATGACAAAAATGCTTATAAGAATCTGAGAAATGTAATAAAAATAATTATGCAAGAGGTATTCCCAGGAATGAACTAAAAGATTTTTTTCTAGTCCAAACCAGTGGTGTTTTGGTCTAGATATAGTGCCTGCACATTTCCTGGCTTTTCCAGCCATGATACTTTGAAACTTACTGATAGACGTGATTGTGAGGATGCTGTTTGTTTAAGCACAGATATTTTATTTAGAGATGCCAAAGCTGTTCAGGACTAAAGCCTGAGTTAATTGTTGCTTTTGCTTCTTTATATTTCAACCCCCCCCCCCCCCCGCCTTCCATTCAGAGTCCCTTTGATCTGTCTCAGTTACTGGGTTCTTATTCATGCCATGCCTTTGCAGGGCTGCATTTACTGCCTGAGAACTCTTAGTTTGATACGGAGCAATATATCTAATCAGACTTACATGAGATGAAGGAAAGTAGCCTTTAGAATTGGATTCAAAGCAAGTGTGTTTCCTTGACCATGTTTTTTAATTTTATTTTCCTTGCTTGCAGGTCTATCAGGGAATCCTGCGGATTTGGAGAAAAGAAGGCAAACATTTGGCCAGAACTTCATTCCACCCAAAAAGGCCAAAACATTCCTGCAGTTAGTCTGGGAAGCATTGCAGGATGTTACATTAATCATATTGGAAATAGCAGCCATAATCTCCTTGGGCCTGTCTTTCTATCACCCACCTGGTGGCGACAATGAAGGTAAGTCATATCTGTGTTAGGAAGGATGGAGCAAGGCAGAGAGATCATGCAGTAAAATAAGCACATTCTGGCCAAGGCAGACCTTCCATCCCTAAACAGGCTGGAAGGCATGAAAATGTATAGCAGGGCCACTTGAACAGTTAAACAGTGTGGCCACCACAGACATATCCCTGCATAGGTGAAAATGATTATCTTCTATTTGTTCCCTTGTTAAATATAGATATTATTTCCTACCTGATTGTTAAACAGATTTCTTTCTCCCTAACTCAATTTACTAGCATGCAAAATGGCTACATTTTTCTGTCCACTATCTCACTCATATTTACACACTCAGCATACTAAACCCCTATTCTTTAGCTTAATGTGACAGAGCTGAATGTAATAAAATCCTGAGAAGCAGCTTTATCCAGGAAGTTATTTAAATTAAGACAGTATTTCCTGAGGATTCCCAACACACGCTGGAAAGAAATCTGCTTCCTTGGTTCTGGCCATGCTCCAGCAAGTGGATAATTCCATTTTGCTAATTAAAAATAATAACACAATGCTGTTTGTCATGGATTCTGGATTTTTATTTGCTATGATGTTATACAGAATTCAGGTAAACACATTAGACTGAATTTGAGTGATGAAAACATTTCTCTACTTAAATAGGAATGGGAATGAGAACCTTATTGTAGTTTATTGATCCTGCACCTGAAAACATATTTTAATTATACTAATATTCAAATAATGTGTGTTCAGCCCCCACACTATCTTAACTACTTGGAAAGTGAACTGGCTGCACAGGGAACAGATTGGAGACTATATAGCTGAGTCAAAGAAGAATTTCTTAACTCACAAGAATTTTAGACTTTCTCTCCTGAGTCTCACTACAAAGTCTTTATGAGGAGAAGTAAAGTTTGTGAGAGATTGACACAGTTCTGGCCAAATTGAGGCTCTTGAATCTTTGTTTCTTCGTATTGTCTCTTTCTTATATTGTGTTCAACTGTCTTTATGATGTTCTCAAAATGTAACTTCGACTGGACTTGAATACAGCTCCGACTGGATGTGCTATTTTGTAGACCCTCTGGCCTTTCTCTCTCTTCACCTTCCGGTCACAAAAATGCTGATTCTTCCCAGAACCAGAAATGCCTTGCCTGAGGGTCCGCCCCTGAGGGGATTCTTGAAGGAGCAGGATGACGGAGACTTCAAATGCAAAGAGGCTGCCTAGACTGACCATGCAGAAACTGTACATAAAATATTAATCCTTCTAACTAAAAAGGGCTTAATTAGGGATAAACAGTGAAGGTTTTCATGGGGCACGACAATGTGTGAACCTAGATAGGAAATGAAATTGGAAGAAAACAGAGTTCAACCACTATCGCACCAACGTCTTTTGTCAAGAAAAAGGGATATCATGTAGTTTATGACATGTATCCAGCTACTGTAAGCTAACAGTTCAGATTGAATAGCCATGGTGGCTGTGACAGTATTGCACAGAAAAGAAGGGTGTGTTGGTGAAATGCTTTATCTGGACAGATGAATTTTGGAGCCATTTTGCTTTTGCACACACTAGATCTTATGTTCCACAACTGAAAGCTCCATCAGCTCTAACTCTTATTGCCTTTAAGAGGAGATGGAAACAGTTTTTGAGCATTCCAGTATCTGATAACTGAAAGTAAGAAAGTCTAAGAAGGAATGAAAATGCAGACTGTTTTTTTTTTTAACACCATGAAACTCATAGTGCAGACTTACATTTTGCCTTCGATGAAGACATGCAGTCCATAACTTTTTCTCTCCAGTGGAAGGTTTTAGGCAATGTAATCTCTTTGTAGAGTTTGGGATAGAGAAAGAAATGAGAAAATGCTATTATTGTTATTTACTTATATGCTGCCTCTCTACTGATAATGGGACTCGAGGTGGCTAATAATACAAATTACTAAGATACACATCAGTATAAAAATTTTAAAACTATACATTTTTGAAAATAAGGAGAGGGATTGAGAAAAAGAGGCTGTCACTCTGCTCACTTTGAGCTTTTGTCTCCTGCAAGTTTTTCGTGAAGTGATGTGGTCTTCAAGCTGAAAAATATACTTTTCTCTATCATTGCAAATGCATCCTAGGAATGATTTATGTATATATAAATTAATTGTGTGTTTTTGTGTAACCCAGCAGTTTTTTGATTCCAAGATCATGACAAGGTAGGGAATCTTGGGAACCCTGTCTTATAACCTACTTGCCAGCACTTGTTCTCAGACTGCCTCTGTTTCCACCAGGAGTAGCTAAACAAACCACATAGTGTTTCACTCCATTACTTGTTTCTTGTTTTGCCCAAAGGTAGAGACAACTGCTGCTTTGATACATTGGATGGCTGGGAACACGAACCAGAGCAGTGTCTCCTTCCACACTGGAGGAACATGATACATTAACTATAGGCTTTTTGTTTAGCTGTTCCCACTGCAAGTTCATGGTAACTTAGCATTTATGCTCATCTCAGGCCTATTGTGTTATGTGAGTTGCTCCCTACTTGGTTACTTAGTATTTGGGCTATAAGCACAGTAAGGCAACATCATGGCTAACCCGCAAAGCAACATTAAATTTGCATTCACTGTTGCTCTCCTTTTTTTAAAAAAAGGTTTCTTATCTCATTTTACATTTGTCTGTGAAGCCATCATTCAGCTGACAAGTACTGTTAAGACTTCAAGGCATTTGTTCATAATGGAAATCATCTTTGCCTTTGATATTTTCTAGTCCTTTAGCTGAAAAATATTTGCTGTTCTACTCTGTCTTCTTTTTCTGTGTGGGATTTAATAGAACAGCTCAAATATGGACATTATTAAGTACTTCTTGTGGAGTTTTCCCTTTCTTTTTTCTCTAATCATTTTAAAAACCCATCTGCTTTTTGTTTTGATTGTTGTGTTTCAATGTTGATTATTTCAGTAACATGAAGTGACTCCAAACATGTGTTTTGGGTGGCAATTTAGAGCTCAACAGCATCAAGTAATTCCACTCCCCACCCATGAATACATTATTCATTAGATTGAATTTTATTTGACATTTCATTGCCACCATGTTTAGTTTGGCAAGACCATCACACTCACAATCTGCCTTATTGTCCCAAAAGTTTACAATGAAATCAACAAATTGTGTTGCTTTCTTTGGCATGCCATGGTTTGTGACATGGGTAGCAATGTAGTTGTATTCCCCGTTAAACATATTTATTTACAGGAATAGCAAGGTTCTTTTATATGTTCCAATTCCTTCTAGATAGATTTCTAGGAAATTTGGTATGGACAATGTTTCCTCAACAAAATGTTGTTCTTCAATCTTATTGCCAATTTCTAGACCATGTCCTTTTTTGGGGGGGGGGGGGGGGAATCAAACCATTTATGATGGATATAGATTGATTTCCACTGTCAGAGGCAGTGTGCTTCTCAGTAGCAGTTCTAGGGAAATTGAGTAGAAATGTTGTTTCTTGTATTGTCTGTGTTGTTTTCCCTGTAAGTATCTGGAAAAAATCTTGTGTAACAAAGAAATTGATGGAGGAGGGACAGTGAGGAGAAACCTTGGAAATGAATAGTATAGGGGCATTGATATATGATTTGTGGTGTTTCCATGCTTAAATTCCTTCTGGATATGTTCCATTTATATTTCTATGTCCTAGATTATAGCCTGGTTTGCTACCTGAAATGAAACTAAGCTTTTTGAAAGGGTTTGCACAGATATTCTACTTTTATCTGTGCATCCAGCTTTGTCTCTATATCATTTTCTTGTCAAACTCTGGTTTTGTTCTTTGTAGTTTGATTTTGTTGTGCATGGGAAATCACCCTTAGCATTTGTAGACATTTCACCTTTTTGGGGCTGCTTTAAAGAGTGGTGAATATTGATACCAGTTGGCCTCTTCAAGAGTCCTCAATCTCAAATCTTACTGATTTCACTTCATCCTGTCTATCTTATACCTCATTGTGAGTTGAGATCTGTATTGGTCTGGCTCTAATCCCTTTCTTGACCTGTGTCTTCTTCAGCTCTTCCTTTGTGTTCCTTTGACAGCCGTCTTACATATATTTCCATCTTATCTACACTGTCAACCTGAGTTTTGGTCCTATCTGGGAGGTTTTGGATTTGGTCCTTTTGTACGCCACAGTTTCAGTCTTGATCTTAAATGTACTTTTTAGGAGGGCTGTGCAGGAACTCTGTTTTTAGTGTGGCTGTTCTATAAAGTCATTCTGTGGGTGGATTGTACCCATTCTTTCCTGACTACTACAATTTTCACTGGGTTTTTTTCCTGAGTCTGAAGTGACTCACTGTTTTCTCATTCCACAAAGAATTCCACAGCTTTTACACACACACACACACACACACACACACACAGGCACATTACTTTAGCTGTCTTTCAGACCCCTGGCACATGAGTCGATTTTAGACTGCTTCGTAATTTCACTTTAAGATTCTTCAGCACTTTTGAGTGAATATCATCTGTTCTTTTTGACTTATAGCTGCCTATTTTATCTCTTTGCTCTTAAATGTCTCTTATTGAAACATCAATTTGTTACAGCTCTCTAGATTTATTACCTAAAACATGCCAGTAACTATATGTTCCTAATTTAAGGGCTTATATCCAGTGATTGAGCCCCAGGGATAAATGGCATAGCTGATTGTGCCCTGTTATTAAAAATGAATTAAGGAAATTTAAGATTATATTGTCTAGAATTAATTTCAAGGTCTAGGCATGGAAGTCAAATGGAAATTCCACAGCATCTGAATATTTTCTTTGTATCTCTCTTTGTGTGCATCTTAGTCTTTCTCGTGCTATTAAAAGGCATAAGAACTTCTAGCTTTAGAGTGTGTCTAAAATTCTCATATGGGAAGTAAATATGTATGTCGTTTACTCACTGAGTTCAGATCCCTAATGTAAAAAAATCCACAAGAGATGGATGGTTTCACTTGTAAATTTACAGTACAGCCCTGTAAATGTTTCCTTAGAAGCCAATGCAGCTAGATAAAGAATTGTCTTATAGACATATGATAAGCGGTATCTCTTCCCTGCTTGTATGTATTCATAGTATTTTGAATGGATATGGAATCCAGTATCTGAGAAACAACATCATTTTTTAAAATCATGTCTGTGAAGATCTGTTTAAATAAAAAGTGTGGTGTCAATGACTAGTGAAATCTCATGAGATTTGTATGATTGAGGGTGGAACTTCAGTACTTTTTTTCTCTAATAAGTAAGCTAAATAACAAAACTAAACATATCTATGTACATTTGCTTAATTTACAAAAACACATGCGCAGAAATGCACACCAACACATAGGTTGTAGCATTTTGCTTCTTATATATATACATTTTATTTTTCTAATAGCTACACCTCCTACTTCAGTAATATACTTTTAGTGCAGCTAAGGAATAACTTAATACCATAAAGCAAACTGTCAAAACAACACATCAACATTATTAAAGAAACAAATACAATACAAAAACTTGAAAATACCTCATTGACTGAATAAAATTCTGGGGGTGGGTTTTTTTTTTAATCAACAACAACACTGAATAGAAATTCATTTTCATCTGCTTTTTTGTGTCCGGAGTGACATGAGAAACTGAAAGTTGCTTCTGATGTGAGAGAATTGGCCAACTGCAAGGACGTTGCCCAGGTGTTTGATGTTTCACCATCCTGTGGGAGGCTTCTCTCATGTCTCCGCACGGGAAGTTGGAGCTGACAGAGGGAGCTTACCTACTCTCCCTGGATTCGAACCGCCGACCTGTCAGTCAGCAGTCCTGCAATCAGTCCAATGGGTTTAATCTATTACGCCACTGGGGGCTGCAGAGAAGACATAAAGAGATTGCTACTTGATACTCTCTTGAGAAAACATTCCAAAGAGGATGCATCTACACTGTAGAATTAATGGAGGTTGACACCACTTTAACTGCTATGGCTCAGTAGTAGTATGGAATCATAAGAGTTATAAATGTAAAAAATCTTTAGCTTTCTCTGCCAAAGAGGGCGGGTGATTCACCAAGCTACAACTTGCAGAATTCCATAGCATTGAGCCATGGGAGTTAAAGTGAAATTCATTCTACAATGTGAATGCATCAAGAGAGGATTTTTAATCCAATTCCGCTCTTGGAAACATCCAAGAATAGCAATTTTACAATAATCCTGTCTCAATTCGTAACTTCCCCCAAAACTAAAATGGCAGAGCTGGAAGTGAATGTTTAGACACTTCTTTTTTTAAAAAAAAAATGCTCAGTCGTTTTAGCATTCTAAGGTAGTGATGCAGTCTGTATTCAGCCCTGGGATGAAAACTGACCCTTGATCTCTCATGTTATACCTTTGTATGATATAATAAAGATGGACTGGAAATTTCCCATGCTTACCCTTAAATATCAGTGGTAGATGCATGTCTGCATATATTGGGCTGATTTCATGAGAGATAATTTTTTCCCCAAAATAGAGAAACGGAATCCTTCTGGCTTGATAAGAGTTAATTACAGTATTCATTTTAATTAAGTTAGCCCAGGCTGTTGGTGTTTTATTTATTGTGTCAGAAGCAAACCAATGGTACAGTTGTAATGTATTTAAAACACAAACAATGTTAAAAACTTGGTATTATACTAAATGTCCTTTGACCAATAGCTGGCCACTTGGAGTGCCTCTGGTGTTGCTATTAGAAAGTCCTCCATTGTGCATGTGGCAGGGCTCAGACTGCACTGTAATAGATCATCTGTGGTTTGTTCTTCTCCACACTCGCATGTTGTGGACTCCACTTTGTGGCCCCATTTCTTAAGGTTGGCTCTGCATCTCATGGCACCAGAGCGCAATCTGTTCAATGCCTTCCACGTTGCCCAGTCTTCTGTGTGCCCAAGAGGAAGTCTCTCATTCGGTATCAGCCATGGATTGAGGTTCCAGGTTTTAGCTTGCCACTTTTGGACTCTAGCTTGCTGAGGTGTTCCTGTGAGCATCTCTGTACATCTTAGAAAACTCTTTCTTAAGACGTTGGCATGTTTGCTGATGTCCGAACAGGGGATGGGCCAGAGATGTCCTTTCATGATTAGCAGCTACTTCCAGGCAGACGTCAGGTGGTGCAATACCGGCTAAACAGTATAATTTCTCCAGTGGCGTGGGCCATAGCATCCTGTGATAATGTGGCATGTCTCATTGAGAGCCACATCCACTGTTTTAATGTGGTGAGATGTATTCCTCATTGGGCATGCGTATTCAGCAGCATAGTAGCAAAGTGTAAGGGGAGATGTCTTCACTGTGTCTGGTTGTGATCCCCAGGTTGTGCCAGTCAGCTTTTGTGCAATATTATTTCTATCACCCACCTTTTGCTTGATAGTCAAACAGTGCTTCTTGCAAGCAAGAGCATGGTCCAGGGTAACTCCCAAGTATTTTGGTGTGCTGCAATGCTCCAGTGGGATTCCTTCCCAGGTAATCCTCAGAGTTTAAGAAGCTTGTCTATTCTTAAGGTGAAAAGCACATGTCTGTGTTGTAGATGGATTAGGAATCAGCTGGTGTTCCCTATAATAGACAGTAAGAGCACCTAAAACTTTGGAGAGCTTCTGTTCAACCATTTCAAAGCTCCCTGCTTGGGCAGTAATAGCACGATCGTCAACATAGATGAAACTCTCTGTCCCTTCTGGGAGTGGCTGATCATTTGTGCAAATGTTAAACATTGATGGAGCAAGCATGCTCCCTTGAGGCATGCCATTCTTCTGTTTTCTCCATCTGCTTCTCTAGCCCTGGAATTCAACAAAAGCTCCTGTTTTGTAGCAGATTTGCTATGAAGCAGGAGAGGTGGTAGTCCTTTGTGATATTATAAGTTTTCTCAGGAGAAGGTGATGGTTTACAGTGTCATAAGCTGCTGACAGGTCTATGAAGACACCTCCTGTAATCTGCTGCCTTTCAAAACCAAACCAGTAGGGTGTTGAAATGATAATACATTATGTCTAACAGTGGTTCCCAACTTTGTGCCTCTGTTTGATGGGGATGGTCAAAGTTGAAATCCTAGTGCCATGGCATAGCTAAGAATATGGTTCTAGATCAGGAATGGGCAACTGCAGGTAGGTTAGTGGTCAGTCCCCCCATCTCCTCCACAAGGCACACCCACCAAATATTTGTTTTCATCCATAGTCCATTTCAAAATGGCAACAGGTGATATCTTGCCATTCCATGTCACTATTTTTATGACTGCAAAGAAAAACTGAATTATTGAGGGGTAGTGTAGATTTCTGGAGTGCTGGTATTTCCACATGGTTTCATGCATTGGTGAGGAAGTTTTTATTCCAAAAATTATCTGAGTTTTCTTAAATGGACAGTTGAAAGATTAGTGGGGAGCTTCAGGGGCCACAAAATTGAGGTCTGAAGATATATGCATCCCATGGATTACTCTGTGCTAATCCCTGGTCTGGAATACGCAGAGTTATATTCTGCACCCAGTAACTGGGGAAAGACCCCCAAAGCCACCGTGGCATCTTTTTGTCTCAAGGCACAGGATAATGAATAGATTTAGAATATTTTAGGCTAGCACCATGGTTATTCTGCATTGTTGAGTTTTGCCTGGCAACAGGACATATCCAGCAACAGTGAGTCAGTGTCTTGTGGTCTGTCATACCTGTTCTGCATTAATGTAATCTGCAAATTAGTTTCCAGTGTCGCTGTTGATGCTTAGAAACTGCTCCTTTTATAGCGTTTACTTGCCTTAGCCAGCTAATACATTCATAATTGTGTCAGCTCCCACCTGATGTGTAGATGAACCTCCAGAGGCATTTGGAAAAGCTTTATGCTAAGCCTTCAGCAACATTTAGTAGGCTCATGGATGAAAGCAAGTTGGTTAGTGGATGGTCTAGAGACATATGTCTGCAAATTTGAGCAATAGGAATAACTCTCTCCTTTTCTACATGTCATATGGTTTCTGAGAATGACCTTTATACGTGCATCCTCAATTGTAATCCAAAAAAAGAATAATGTTTCCAATAATGTTAAACAATGAGGATGAAAGGAATCTTCACTTGAAATATCTGATCAGCAGCAAAGCTTTGTAGAACATGTTGTGAAGATTCTAATCACAAACTGATTGCTGGTGTAGAAACTTCATACTTTGCATACCATCCTTCTCTCATTTCTTCTTGAAGATACCAAATTCTCTGGCAGATATTGGGTTTAAGTGCATAATGAATAACTCAGAAGTGTTTCCATTCATTATCAAAATCCATTTAATACAATGACATTGTAAAATAGTCTTTTAAAACAGGGTTGAAAACTATATGGCTTTCCTGATGTTGTTGTCAAAGGCTTTCATGGCCAGGATCACAGGGTTGTTGTGTGTTTTCCGGGCTGTATGGCCATGTCCCAGAAGTATTCTCTCCTGACGTTTCACCCATATCTATGGCAGGCATCCTCAGAGGTTGTGGGGATGCCTGCCATAGATGTGGGTAAAACGTCAGGAGAGAATACTTCTGGAACATTTCCTGATGTTGAACTGCAGTTTACTGTATTCTTTACCATTGGCATAGTGCGGCATATTCCTACTCCTGTTTTGCTTGGAGAGCTGCACCATTCCCACCTTGGGGAGAATTAAACTGGTGCTCTTCCTTCTGTTTCTCTAGTTATGAAGTATGCATCCTCAGCATATCATAAGTCTATAATCTTTTGAGTTCCCCTCCTGAGGTTTGAAAGTGTGCTTGAAGTAGAAATGTGGTGCTTACAAATGCACTTACGGGGAAGAAAATTAGCTCACATGTAGCACCCTTCTTCTGAGTTGTTGCAAGTAGATTGCTTGTCAGCCTTGATGACCCCATGCATTTCATTGGGTTTTCTTAAGTATTGAATACTCAGAGGTGGTTTTGCCTGTTATTTCATTTGAAATATAACAAATAGCACCTGATATTCATTGGCAATCTCCGATCCAAG
Source organism: Anolis carolinensis (assembly GCF_035594765.1). NCBI lineage: Eukaryota > Metazoa > Chordata > Lepidosauria > Squamata > Anolidae > Anolis > Anolis carolinensis. Next base: position 197,223,314 of record NC_085844.1, read on the forward strand.
AACTAACCAGGATCAGTCTTGCTTAGCTTCCAAGATCAAACTGGATTTGGTGATTTTCTAATATTTAGACCCACATTCTTGTGACTTTATGCTAAATCTGTGATGGAGTTTTCCTGACAAGATATGCTCAGAGAAGGCTTTGGTCAGAGGCCAAAAGAATATGACTTGCCCAAAGCCATCCAGTAGTTTTCAAAGACCAAGAAGTGATTTGAACTCTGGTCTCCCAGAACCCTAGTTTACTACTCAAACAACAACACCATGTTTGTCTAAACATGAATAGCTGAACTGGCCTCCTCAATCCAAGAAGGGATGACTATCTGCAAATACCATAGAAGATCAATTTCAGAAAGCTTACTGTTGTGCTTTATTGGAGGATTAATATCAAGTTTGATAGCTCGATCAGTCCCTTCCACTGATATGATCATGGGATAAGAGTGGGGAAAATGTGGCCTATAGACTGCATGTCACCAATGGGGCCTCGTTTTGCAGATTGCAGACCCAATTTTGACAAGATTTTTTCCCCAGAATTGTACACAAGACACCCCCTTTCACTAACAAAGCTGAAGGAAAACAAGTGAGGTGCATGTGTATGAAGATGTAAAGTCTAGAATATGGGGATGTAGTGGTTTAACCCTCCAGAAGAGGAAGTAGTAGATGTGCATTGTTCATTGTCTAAGTACTCAGTTTGTCAGATGGATTTTCCTTGGAGTTTTCTACATTTAAGGGGAAGCAGATTAAAAAGTCCAAGCCAAAATGAGAGAATCTTCAGGGGATTTCTTGTTAAGTTTTTCCCTCCCTACTGATTTGTAGATATTTTGTATTTCAGAAAAAGAGTGGCATTGAGTCTTCGAGGAAAGGTGGCCTGGAATTGTTCCATTAAGTAAAATAAATAAGGTCAAACTGTCAGTCCAAAAGAACAAATGGTACTATGCAGTAATTTATGTATCTTAAATGTCCTCTAACACTGACACCAATACTTTTTATTGTTTGTGTATGCACTCTCCCTAAGGATACACTCTTTCGAAAGGATTCTTCTTCACCTATGCAGTTTCATAGGATGACATTCCTGTTTCTGTGTGCTTGGCTGGGTCACAACGTTGTTTGGCTGGAAGTCCTACAGAATCCAATAGGGTTTACCCCCTAGTTAAGACGGCTATGTGGTTGGGTGGAAATGGGTGGGTCTGTTATTTGTCTCATTGTCACTCCAAGCTTTTGGCAACAATGTATCTTATTCTGTTCTCAATATAATTTATTGTAAACACTAGGTATGGCCCTTCTTTACACTGCATTTAGGATGTGCATCAAGTTCAAAAATCTAGTCTAGAGAAGTTCCAAACACTGGATTCCATTGGAGTACAGTTCCCTTTGCTATTAGCCACAATGCCTTAGAAATCTGGGAACTGTGGATAACAACTATCTGGGAACTCAATACTGTGAACCATTGGTCTAGAAAACTGTCTTAAACTGTATGACTAAATCCTTAGGTCCTGAAAAACTTGCCAACAGTAAACATTTTCTGAACATCACCTAGTGGCTATTTTAGACGTTTACATGAATCTGTTATGCAGTACCAGTAGACGCTGCACAAGATACTTAAGCTGTACTTCATAAAAAGAAAAATCAGCCTATTTAGCAAGCCTTACACATGCTGACTTGTTATCAGTAAATGTTTGGTTTTTATACCTATTTTATACCTATGTACTCAAGATCTAGAATAGTGGTTCCCAACCTTTAATTCTCAAGATGTTTTGGACTTCAGCTCCCACAATTCCTAACAGCTGGTAAACTGGCTGGGATTTACAGGAGTTGAAGTCCAAAATAACTGCAGGACCAAAAGTTGGGAACCACTGATCTAAAACAACAGTGCTATTTTATTATATTGTGTAGAGACCTACAAGAAGCAACTGATGGAAGGTGCTGTAAAAGTTAAGATTATAATTCAGAGCATCTCTCCCTCCCTCTTTCCCTCCCTCTTTTCCCTTCTATTTCTTTCATGCCTCATTACAGCGTGTGGGGAAGCAAAAGGCAGTGCAGAAGATGAAGGTGAGGCCCAGGCTGGATGGATCGAGGGGGCAGCCATCCTCTTCTCAGTCATTATTGTGGTGCTGGTCACAGCCTTCAATGACTGGAGTAAAGAGAAACAGTTCCGGGGCCTCCAGAGCCGCATTGAGCAGGAGCAGAAGTTCACAGTCATCCGCAAGGGGCAAGTGATCCAAATCCCTGTGGCTGAGATTGTGGTGGGAGACATTGCTCAGATCAAATATGGTGAGTGACTGGTCTGAAGATTTTATCTTTCCCTGAGTTCATTGCTATATTCGAAAAAGTTTACACACTTGTCAGCATTAGTCTACTATTGCATCTACTATTGATATTTTGGTCACTTTTTAATTCTCTTAACTGTGTTAAGAAGACGCCCATAAATGTTTTGTACCCAACAAAGAGCAGAGGCATCTGCTTCAGCATAGTGAAGTGTAAGAATAGAAGGAATTATTTAGTTTGAAGGACTTTAGATTTTTTTTAATTTACTTGTAGAATAAAACTGGAAAACATATGGTCTTCCAGAAGTTTCTGGTCCGTAGCTTCCATTTGCCTTCACCAACAAAGCCAATGGTTAAGAATAATGGAAGCAGCAGCCCAACAGTATCTAGAACATGCCTGGCCAACCTGTGCCACTCCAGGTGTTTGGGTCCTAACTCCCAGAAATCCCAGCCAATTTACCAGTTGTTAGGAATTGTGAAAGTTGAAGTCTAAAATTCCTGGAGTGCCAGGCCTGATCTAGAGGATCACAGCATTTGCCTTAGCTGGTGTAGGGATTGAAAGTAAAGGGATGGGATAGAGGAACATAATGGGCAAATGTCATAGAGAAAGGTGTACATGTCAGGCAATAGCAGGCACCAAGTTTGATGAGAACCAAGATAGATAGAAATAGTGCTTGGGGTATGGGTGGATGTGATGTAGACTAAATATTAGGCAAACATGTAATGAAAATGGGACCAAATGCAACAGATTTTCCACAAGTGAGACTTCAATGTTGTGAGAATATCATATTAAATACACAGACATTCAGGTTGTTAGCCTGTCTCAAAATTATCGTAATGTTCTTGTATAGTACAAATACCCTTTCACCTTTATTGAGGCCACATCAAATCCATAATCTTTCAGTTTGTAGAACTGCAAATATACTTGGGTGGGGGAAGTCTCTGTTCTTAATTTCAACTAGATCTTGGGACTAAACTAGACATCTGTCCAATGATATGTAGCTCATGTCTATGTTTTTATGGTAATTATAAATAGAATGGTGGAAGTGCAATACTCAACCACAATCTACGCATTCTCAACAAGACTAGAACCATAAAATCAGGAACTGAATAGTAAGTGAACATTTAGGTGAATCTGTTTTGACTCAATGAGAGTAGCAATTGGATGAGAGCCAGGGTGGGAATCATATGTGTTTTCATACATTGTTTAAGTGCAATTCTTAGCACTCCTAGCAAGCATAGCTATTTGAAGTGTGCTGGGAGGTGCAATCCAACAATATCTGGAGAGCCATATGTTCCACACCCCCAATTTCTCATGAATACAGTATGCAAGGTGAGGGGGAGCTTATTACTTCCATTCCCAGCATGTGAATCCCCCTCCCCATATAGTTTGAGGTTTGAAAAACATTACTGTTGGCATCAAAAATAACTTTTCTGAGAAGGAATAATAAACCTCCTCATATGACCTCATTTTCAGTAACAATTGCATCACCTGTGCCTGTAATTGAAGTAAGCATGAAGACATTCCTTCCTACACATTCGACGATTAATTATTAGGTTGAACTATCTGCCCATCCAACTACAGGATACTTTGCCACTACTACTTTGCACTTTATGGACTACTTTGGCTGAGAAACTACCTCTCCCATTTTGATATATTCTGCACCTTGGCCGAGATCCGTGTTTTAGTCTCCTGTTTTTAACATTTTATGCTGTATGTTGATTTTTATTGCTGGAATATTTGTTTTATCGTTTTATTGCTGTATGTTTCGGGCTTGGCCCCCATGTAAGCCGCTCCGAGTCCCCTCTAGGGAGATGGGACGGGGTATAAAAATAAAGTTGTTGTTATTATTATTATTATTATTATTATTATTATTATTATTATTATTATTACACATTATGCATGAAGAAGAATATGTAGCTTGAGCTTTAGAAATGACAAAAGATTCACTCATTTTTGTATTGTTCAAAAGTAGCCAAACAACTCTGATTTCTTCTTCCAGGTGACTTGTTACCTGCAGATGGAGTCCTGATTCAAGGAAATGATCTGAAAATTGATGAGAGCTCTCTTACTGGAGAATCAGACCAAGTGAAGAAATCTCTGGAAAAAGACCCTATGCTGCTTTCTGGTAAGTCTGCCAAACATAGTAACCCATCCTAACCCTGTACTTGTAGGGCCCAGGAGTTTGGTTTTGAGCCTGTTTGGGATCATAGTATCCCTTTATCTTGTGGGGTCATAACTGAGAAGACTGTATCCCACATTCTCCTACACTGTATTGTTCCTACTAGTGAGACACAGAAGAAGACCTTTCCAGGAGACCTCATTTTCCCAGCAGGTGATAAGAGATGCTCCTTCAAGTATCAAGGTCTTGAACTATGTAGGGCAGTGGTTCTCAACCTGTGAGTCCCCAGATGTTTTGGCCTTCAACTCCCAGAAATCCTAACAGCTGGTAAACTGACTGGGATTTCTGGGAGTTGTAAACCAAAACACCTAGGGACCCACAGGTTGAGAGACACTGATTTAGGGGAGTTTTGTTCATAATATCAGTAACACCTTGAATACAGACAAAATGCTTATTGGCTGCCAGTACAATTTCTTTAACAATGGCATTGCATGATTTCTCCAGTCAACAGTCCGACTGCTGCATTTTACACTGGCTGTAGCTTTTCAGTCATCTTCAAGGAAACTCCACATAACAGAATATCTTCTTTACTATGTTATACTTTCCAATGGGAACAGAGAAACCAGCACACACAGGCATGCAATGGCACATATATAAAACCTTACCCATTAGTTGTTTAGCCTAGATTTGAAATAGTGGCCAGTACATTGAGGTCCATTAGCTATTTACTCTCTCAACTTCCAAATGGAATAGGGTGGATTTTTATTTAATCTGTCTTGTTTCTCTTTTCCACATTCTATCTTTTTTATAAAAAAAAAATCCTAGGTACTCATGTGATGGAGGGTTCTGGTCGAATGCTGGTCACAGCTGTGGGTGTCAATTCACAAACTGGAATTATTTTTACTCTTCTGGGTGCTGGAGAAGGGGAAGAGGAGAAGAAGGTCAAGAAAGGTAATGTTCAGAAGTTAGGCTTTCTATAGGAAGCATCTTCTTACAATTCTTTAGTTGTATTGACGCTTGGTTACTAGGGTGGGAGCATAAACATCCCTAAGTGTGAATATCTAGATTCAGACTTTTGGGACTCTGTAAGGATATGCTGTGCATGCTGTAACTCTTTCTAAAGCTGTAAACTCAAACTGTAGCTGGCAGAGATATTCCAACAAAAGATGCCACGTAGCTTTTTATGGCTTTTGTGTTGCCTGTTCATTTGGATCTCAATGATGCCATAGATGGGGAGGGGAAATAAAAATTATTTCTGTAAATTAGTTTTGGACATGACACATACAGATTTACAGTAATGAGGCCCTTTTTGCTCTTTTAGATTTTTTTTGTAAGAAATGAGACTTGTCACAAATGGGTGTAGTGTGAAATGCTCCTATATAAGATGCCTACCAGCTAACTATGCCTCTTTGTAAAAACTCCATTCCACCCACTTTCCAGTCCTAGCCTTTATTTAATCATAAAGGGTTCTCCAGTCCCTTTGAGAGACACATTTTGAAGGGGAGGACATGTTTTTTCTAGTGCACTTAAGGAGTTGCTCCTAAACATGCTGATATTTTTTGGGCATTAGTGGTGCCAATTTGCCTGTATAAAGGCAGGTGTTGTTAGTGTGTAGGATTAAGCTAAGGCTACAACCAAGAGGTGTTTTAGTGGTTATTTCACCATGATAACATTATGCCTCTGAAGACCAGGTCAAACAGTGATGGGGAGAACTGAGGACTGGAGATCATGCTTGTGGGCTTTTCAGAAGCACCTTTCTGGATTTTCTTATTGGACCATAAAACAACAGTTCTTATGATTTCTAAGCTTTAAATAAAAAAACCCCGTCATTAGAATGATTCATATTCACTGCAAATGTCTTGTTCCAACCCCTTGACTAGAAAGTACATATTTTTATAAATGTTTAATAAGTGTTTATTTTAATCTGAGGATAGTGATGCCTCTGCCTTAACAGAAGCTGAAATAAAGGAAAATAAAAGGATGTCTTTGTTCTGCCATCATCCTTAGATATATTGTGTGGGAGAGATGTCTTAATAAATTCTGCCCCCCTCCCCAGCTGTTGTGGTTTGGACCAGTGAAGACAGGTTTCAGGACTCATTCCTTATAAAAATACTACATAGTGTTTAAATGAATACTTTACATTAATGTGTTGCCTCCCCACCCCCATCAATCCTGTGAAGCATGCCATTCTTTTTTCCATTTTGTAGGATAATAAGCTCAGACGAGGCAACAACAACTTTAGATGTTAAACAAAATCCAAGCAGATTTATATCAAAGCAGCCAGACTGAACTTGAACCAATTCAGCAGTGTGCCCTGGACAATGCTGGCTGTCACTCACATAAGCTGTGCTAATTCACGCTGAGTTTTACACAGTAGCTTTAGTTTCCAAATAAGGCTTTGATGCTTTACAAAAACAGAACCATTGCCCACATGTTGGATTTGTTCACAGTTGGCAAACGAAGCATGTGCACTTTAAATTCATTCTGGCAAGTTATCCAGGGAGAAATGAAGTGACCTGATGAGGGGATTTCCAGCATTTTCTCAAATGAAACTATACTAAAAGTTAGTGCTTGTTAGTTGCATTAAAGAGGCTGAGGCAGAGTAGAGATGGCTGGGCTGTTTCCCCGATAGTCAAGCAGCCCAGTCTCTCCACATGCACAGGATTTGTTTTTCCCTTCTCCGTATTTTTTTAAATATGAAAAATCAAAGAAAATTGAAATGGTTATAGTTGTAGCTGCCTGCTAGATGAAATTGTTCTTTTGGTAAGGCAGAATCCTGAGGAATCCATCCAAGGTTCCATAAAGCTTCTCTGCCCACAGACCACTGTGGAAACATTCTGCCTTTCTTTGGAGAATAATCATGTATGTGGTGTGTTCCAAGCACTGATGACTATGAGAAATTCCCTAAAGAGGTCTCAAGGACACATTGCCTCCTCACAGGCACATTGGAGCAGCTGAACTGAGACAGTCTGAATACCATACTTGTCCCAAATACAATTTAGTCAATATGTGCCCTAGATGATTCCTGAAGGTAGTTGGCATGGTATTTGAAGAGGGGATTCCCACACACCATTCTATTTATTATATCTGTTACAGAGGAAAACAAGAGAAACCCACACACTATAAAATAAAAATATAATCACTAGGAAAACCATTGAATATATGCATGTATGCTTTTATATCATTAATTACTTAAGGCAGACATATTTCTCCAACACATTTTTATTTGCTATTTATTTTTACGATTGTTCAATGCATGATAATAAGGCACTAGATAAATAGTAACAGGATGGATTTTTCTATTAGTGATCCAGAGTTACTTCACCAGAGGTGACGGCTCTCACTGATCTTTGAGGGTTTATGTAGGAGCATGGACCATGGACTTATATGGTAATGATGACACATATGAGTTGCATTTGCAAGCAGTTGCAGTGTTTATGAACCAGCAATGTTTATGAACTACCCATATTAAAGACTTGGATTCAGCTCTTCAGATAAAACCTAGGCTTCCCTAGAAGCAGTTCTGAGAAATTTTGAACTGCTCTTCTGTTATACAGGGATTTTGTTCTTAAGACAAGGGTGGAAGGAAAATCTTTACTGCTCATCTGGCAGCCTAGGTTTTTTGATAGAAAAATGTAATAAATAAGGCAACCCAGAACCCTCCAGAGATTTTTTACAATTCCTCCAAACCGTAAACAGTGTTACAGTCCATTGTATCTGTTCCTGTACTAAAAGTAGCTAAAACACTTGAAAATGTTTGATACCAGGAAGCTATATGTGAGAACGAGTTAAAGTCTCTAGATTTAGAACTCCCTTTGGAACTGACATTCAAGGATAAGCATCTGGCATCACTACACAAGGCATTTCTTGCAGCATTTCTTGCAGCAGTACCTCCAAATATACATTAGTTCCAATAGCATTATTCCATTCATGTAATTGGATGCTTATTTCTGTAGGTGCTTGCTGCTCTCAGGAGAGTGAGGAAGGGGGGTTGACATTTAAATTGGGGAAAACATTGAACTTCTCCATCCCTTTTATAATGGTGCTCAGGTGGCACCTGTGTCCTATATAGCTTTCCTTCCCCATCCACCAGCCTCCCCCAAGAGAGCACTGAGCCCCCGCATACAGGTGTCCTCACCAGCAGGGACATCGCTATCACAAACCGTGTGCTCAGTGCTCCACCCTTTCTCTCTTTGTCTGAACAGGTAAAAAACCCGGAGCCCCTGAAAATCGCAACAAAGGTAACCAGCCTCTCCATCTTTGAACCAGCACCACACTAACTACTAAGCATTCCTCCTTCCTTCTTCCCATGAGTCTGTGCTCTTTGTCGCTACGGCGGGAATCTCGCCTTGTTGTTCTGGAAGAGGGTGTAATGATTATCACAGTGCTAGCCACCCACCTTGTTTGTTTGGAGTTTTGTTTCCTATATCCACTGCCTCTTTCAGCTTTTCTGCCATGGCACCCTCATCTAGTTGACGGCTACTTCAGATTTGGTCCTATGGGAGAGGTTGTTTATACATTCCCAGTGAGGTAACCATGTTAATTTGTTGCAGCAAACACAACAACGTCCTGTGGCTTAATCTTAAAGATGGACAAGTTTTATTTTGCATAAGCTTCTGCAGACCGTAACCCACTTCATTAGATGGCTAGATTATTATTTCAGTAAGCAGATATTGTAGATGGATGGAACAGGAATGAAACTGAACAGAAAGGCAAGGTTGCAAATATTGGTGACAATGTGGTCTAGATAAACAGACTATCACATGCTGGGATATCACCTCTCAATAACTGTTAAATTACTAGTATTAAGTGATTTTGCATAGCTGTTCATTTTCATCCTACTCCATGCATGTGCATAAATATCTTAGATAACACTCAGTATATTTGATGAGGTGGGCTATGGTTCATGAATGTTTAGGCCAAACGAGCAGTGTCCATGAATCCTTGTTGTTCTCTTACACATGTATATTGCTTCCACTGAAGTTTCATAAGTATTTCATAAGTGTAAAGTTCTTCATAAAGAAGGGATAGAATATTGTACAATGTATGACAAAATGCTTATAGGACCTTAAGAAGGCTCCTTTATCTCCCCTGCTAATTCATGAGGCTATGTCACACCTAAAAAAAATTGGATGCTTTGTTCTTTTAGCTTAATGTAGTCTCTTGCTTCCCCCAAATTACATGGACCTCCAATCTGAACTTTTAGAAATCAGATTCCTCTGGTGGGTTCAGCATGTGTAGCCATTACACTCTCTTCTTCTCATGGCCTTTTGATTCGAAGTGAGTGTCTATTCTCTGATATGTTTCACCCCCTGTTCTTTCCAGGCTATGGTGAAGAAGCCCATTTCTGCACCTGTCTGTTCTCCCTTCTGCACCTTCACCTTTCTCTTTCTCTCCCTTTTCTCAGCAGTTTTGAGTTTTCCCTTCTTCCGATCTCAACTTTTGGGTTATTTTGGGATTGTTTCTCCTCTCCTACCGCCCTCTCACCTCTGGTCATGCCCTTAAATCCTAACTGTGCAGATCAGTTACAAGGCAGCCACACACAATAATTCTTTTGAATCTGCATATCTTTAGTAATGGATGATATTTTGTGTTTGTTTCTGATGAGCAATTTGTATTCTACTCTTAAGTTTAAAAAAAACTTAGCAGTATTTACAAGTGGCTAGATGAGCAAGGCATAACAGGATAAAAGAAGCACAGAGCATAAAAGTGTTCAGTATTTGGCCTTCTTTACAACTCTTACTTATTCTAGGGAATTAGGAATGGAATCCCTACCTCTGTTAGGTTATGTGAATTGCTGCAATAATGCTGATATGCACTAGTTGGTGATCTACCTCTTGTATTTGGCAGAAGTTCCAAGCATTTGGAACTAGGTTGCAAAATTACAGGAGAGAAGGAGAGGAAAAATGAACTAACAGATTCACTTCTCATTAGCTGACTTAGTCCTTGCCCCCTCATGATGAACTTTCCTCTCCCCTTCCTTTCTTTCCACCTGCAACTCCACAAATGTTGCCTGCGGACACTGAAAATCAATACCTCTCAGATTCATGTGAGGGAATTGATAGGAAAAAATGGCTTTCAAGATTTGGGGAATTATTTGCCAGAATATTATCTTCAGATAACTATTTAAAATGAGAACTTATATTTGATGCTGCACTTCATCCCAAAAAATCTGGAGAACTTCTAGACTTCCTTTTGGAGTACTAAACTCTCACAAAGACTGGACTGAAGCTTTCTTTCACTTTCTCTGTCCATCTGAGAAGGTGAAATAGATAATAATATCTGAGTCATTTGCACTTGCTTCTAACATAGCCAATACCTGAGTCATTTACACTTGCTTCTCGCATAGCCAATCCTGCCCTATTCCAAGGAACTGAGTGCTAGCTTTAGTCATGGTATGGGAGTTTGTGTATTGTAGGCATTTCCAAATTAGCTTTTGCACCCCTATATGTTGCCAGGTCAGTAAGGTAAGTACTGATAAGATCCATTTTACAGAAATGCTGATGGAGGAGATGCCTTGCACAGGGACAGGCAGCAAGTCAGCAAGCTGATCCTGGAAATAGATCAACACCCAGAGTTGCAACTCCTGTGCCTTCCTTGCAAGGCTGCCTTTTGTTTCAAGCCTAGCCAACTTAATTGTTGAAATGTATTTTCCTGAGGGGGGAGATTTTCACAAGCTGCAGCAGTCACTTATTCCAGAGGGATGTGGAGCAGAGCTCCCTGGACTTCCTAGGTTTCCATATTACCAAGTGTTGGTGAATGCTGTTGGAGTTCCTGTGCACTGGGATTTTCTCTCTCTTTCTTTCTCTCTCTCTCTCTTTCTCTCTTTGTGCCATCGTACTTTCTTTTCTGTTGCATTTGGCTCTAGTTGGCACTGTTTTCCCTACTCACTTGCTGTTTGTTTTATCCTGGATCCAGCCAAAACTCAGGATGGTGTTGCCCTGGAGATCCAGCCACTGAAAAGTCAAGAAGGGATAGAAAACGAGGAGAAAGAAAAGAAAAAAGTAAAGGTCCCCAAGAAGGAGAAGTCTGTATTGCAGGGCAAGCTCACCCGCTTGGCAGTTCAGATTGGAAAAGCAGGTGAGCATGTTTGGGGGGGGGGGGGGCTTAGCTGCTCAGTGACTTTCTGCAAAGGCTTCTCCTTGGGGTCGACACTGAATTTTATTAAAATGGGATTTCTGTATTAACAAGAAAAACAAGCTCTAACGAAACACCACAACTCTCCAGTGCATTTCTGCTTAAGTTTTATATTATGCAGAATCTGAGTTAACTCAATCAAATATTCTCGCAGTACCTTTTCTGAAACATGTCTTGACTTGAGTTGGACCATTTGCGCATTTGGTTCAATGTTTGTTATGATTATCAACAACCTTCTAAAATGGATCCACACTGGTTTTAAAGATTTGTTTTACTGGAAGTGCTAGGGATTAAATCTGGGAATGTTTTCATGGATAGTTTGTGTTCTGTGACTAATCAGCTCATGCCTCAAAGGCTGACGATTCCTTGTCCAGCCTCTCAAACTGTAGTATAGAGATACTATAAGGCAAAGCTATATATATGCAAAAGTTTACTATTTTCTGGCTTATGGACCCTTCAGTGCCATGTAGATACCAGCCCTCTAATAAGAGGAAACAGCACAGTGATATTTCACTTAGTATAAATAGGCAGCTCTTTAAAAATGAGATGGCCTCTTCATGTTAGTCATTTACCCACAACAGAACTATTGCTGATAGTGAGTGAATTGGTTTCCTATCAGCTTTCTTTCCCATAATCTCCAGCTGCATGTAATGATAGAAGCTGTAGTCATCTCACATTGTCTTTCAAATTGTTCCCAAGAGAGTTCAATTCCATTTGAAAAAAAAATGAGAATCTCCTATTAGGTTCTATCTCCATTTTTCCCAATCTAGTGCCCTCCCATGGAATTTCATCTTCTATTATTCTTCATCATTGATTGTGTTTATTAATATTTATAACAGTTGTAGTCGAACTTTCAGATTGGCAAAAGATAGATAACAAGTAAGTGTTAATCAAGTCCTGTAGACTCCCTTCTTTTTGTAGCTGTGGCACAGTAAGTTCTGTGATCTACTGTAAGTCTGGCCAGCATCATTTAGCTTTTTTTCTAATTCTTCTTCCTCAGGATTGATCATGTCGGCCATCACAGTGATTATCCTGGTGTTGTATTTTGTGATTGACACCTTTGGAATTCAAGGACGGTCATGGCTGGCTGAATGTACCCCCATTTACATCCAGTATTTTGTCAAGTTTTTCATCATTGGTGTCACCGTGCTTGTGGTCGCTGTGCCTGAAGGATTGCCCTTAGCCGTCACAATCTCTTTAGCTTACTCTGTCAAGGTGAGAAAGTGAAATCCAGAGAAAATTATGGTCTGGAAATAAACTGTGGGAAGGGGTGGGCTCAAGGTAGGACACCTTGTGGCTTGTTTGCTTTCTCTCCTTCAGTCTGTCTCTGTCTTGATTTTCCTTCTTTTTTCTTTAGAAAAGAAAGACTAGATTTCATTTTCCAAACAATCAGGTGATAATGTGTTTTCAAAGGCTTTCATGGCCGGAATCACAGGGTTGATGTGTGTTTTCCGGGCTGTATGGCCATGTTCCAGAAGCATTCTCTCCTGATGTTTCACCCACATCTATGGCAGGCATCCTCAGGGGTTGTTGAATATACCTCACAACCTCTGAGGATGCCTGCCATAGATGTGGGTGAAATGTCAGGAGAGAATGCTTCTGGAACATGGCCGTTCAGCCCGGAAAACACACAACAACCTAATCAAGTGATAGGTAGGTTCCATGGTTAAAGGAGCCTGTGTAATTAATAGGCAGATTTCAGGGACTGTCTGAGATACTTAGTTAACTGAGATAAAGTAGAAAACATTTTAGGACTCTCCCAGCTGCATTTACAAAGCTTCTCAGACTGACAGTTGAACTTCCCTTCACCACTTAGGTTAGGTTGCTTGTATTTTGGATCTTTTTTTTGGGGGGGGGGGGAGTTCTATGTGTTGTTTTATACGATATAAAATTATTTGTGTTAAAGGTTTTTTTAAAAATTCCTTCACAACTGGTTTCCTCTACCACACTTGAGGGAAGCAAATGAGCTTAAAGTCTACAGGGCAGGCTATGTAGAAATATACAGTACCGTCCTCGGTTACACCCGACTACACAGTATTTGCAAACTGACATCACTGCCTCAGTCTTCTGAATAACATTTTATTAATATTTTTATTATACATTTTAAAATGAGAAAAATATACAAAGAAAATAAATGATAGAAAGAAAAATATAGAGCAGGGGGGAAAGGATTCACATTTGACTTTTGACTTTAGTGAAAATAGTTACAGTTCTATTTAAAATTACTTCTCCAACCATGTTCATACACTTCTTCGGCTTGGCCAAACCTGTTAATTATCAAAACCTACAGTTTACATATTGTCTTGCTTTTTTTGCAAAAAGAATTTTCCAATACTTTTAAAATGTCGCCAATGACTTTTCTCTAACCAACATTTTATATTTTTTCCATTTTAGTTGGTCAATCAATTTCAACAGCTAGCGGTCAATCATTGGAATTATGATGTTTTTCCATTTCTGTGCATATACCAATCTTGCTGCCATTATCATGTTTCTTCTGCATTTGGTCACTTATCAGTCCCAGGGAAAGCAATTTCAGCTTCAACTGAATATTATACCAAGAACCACTTTAAGCATTTTGGCCTATTTGTATGGAGTCTTCCTAATAATACAGCTGATCTTGATGAGATCAGTGCTCCATCCAGTCTGGATCAATTTGTATATGTTCACTGGAGGCAATTCTGTTTCTCTAGTAATGTGCAATTATTTTTTATAAAAGGATTATGAATAGTTAAAATACAAATATTGATTCAAATACATATTTTAGCATATTTTCCATAATTTTTTTTTCCTAAACCACCTATTTTAAAATTAATTTAGTCTTTTTTGAAGCCAGGAAATGTGTGACATCATTTGGAGAAGTGGAAAATCTGACAGATGTGTATATTTCAGTCTGCACCAGTCTTAAGAGGTGTGAATCTTAGGTCAGATCTCATAGGAATTCACAAAAATAGCATTAATCAAATATCCTCCATTTTGAGGCTCGTACATCTGCACTTTTTGTGGCTAGATGCACATTGAGAAAAGTTTTAAAGTGGTTCAAGTAGAACAAGTTGACACATTAACCCTACTGTTCAAAAAGCATATGCTCCATCATTCCAAGGCCCTGGTGGTGCAGTGAGTTAAACCCTTGTGCTTGTAGGACTGCTGACTTGAATGTTGGGTTGCTGACCTGAAGGTTGCCTGTTCGAATCCAACCCGGGGAAAGTGTGCATGAGCTTCCTCTATCAGCTCCATGCGGGGACATGAGAGAAGCCTCCCACAAGGATGGTAAAAACATTGAAACATCCGGGCATCCCCTAGGCAACATCCTTGCAGATCGCCAATTCTCTCACACCAGAAAAAAATCCCAAGGCCAAAAAGATAGCTAGACCTCAATTTTATCTGTTTACATACTCTGTGTTTTTCTTCCATGTGGCTTCCAAGATTTTACATCATAGAGCCAGAGCTTTTAGGTGCACCACTGAAGATGGGAGCCCAGGTTTTTCTTTTTTTAAATTAAATGATTGCTAAAGAGGAAATTTGCAAGGAAGCCAGATCCCCTACTTTAATGTATTTTCTGCTCTGAAAAATCTTGTGTTATTCTAATGAACTGTTAGCCTTTCTGCTGCTGAATTCTTTGCAGCTGTCCTCAGTTATTGTTGTGCTTTCCAACACAGAAAATGATGAAAGATAACAATTTGGTTCGACACCTGGATGCTTGTGAGACAATGGGCAATGCCACCGCTATCTGCTCAGATAAGACAGGTACCCTGACCATGAACCGTATGACTGTGGTGCAAGCCTATGTGGGTGACACTCATTATCGACAGATCCCTGACCCAGAGGCCATCTTACCCAAGACCCTGGATCTCATTGTCAACGGTGTTGCAATAAACTCCGCATACACCTCTAAAATTTTGGTGAGTCTCAGTTGCTTTATTGTGAATGAGCTAAAATCTGAAACTTTCTCCTGTTTAATAGGGAACAGTATTTCATAGAGATTTGTCACGTGCTCAGTATCTTAGGGTTGTTTTTCTGGTAGAAGGACAGGATATACACACTCCTCTTCACTATGTGTCCAAGGGCCTTCCACCCAGTCATATAACACAGAATATCAAGGCAGAAAATGCCACAATGTCTGCTTTGAACTGGGTTATCTGAGTCCACAGATAAAACAGCAGTAGACAGCATAGTGCTGTTGACATGTTCAGGATTACAGCACCAAAACATTCCCAACTGAGAATTAGAGCCAAAACATCTGGAGGGCATCACATTACCTGTCCTTATTTCAGTGTTTTCAGAAGAATTCATGTTCTCACTGCTGTTTGCTTACTCTGTCTCCAAAGGGGTAGGCCAGGGCAGATTAAAGAGGCAACATCTTCAAAGTCAAGACAGCCCCACCAGACCTCTGATCCACCTTCTGACTGTTTGAAAAGCAGGTTGCTGCTGGCATGAGAACACTGCCAATGAACTGGTAGGAAGCAGGCAGAAAGAGTAGGAGAGAACTGCTAGGCTTTTGCCATTTTTGAAGGCGTGCTTTGCCACTTGCTGCCCTACCTGTGCTGATCATACCCAGGGATGGCTTTGTTTCTTGAGAGTAGAGTAGGTTGAAAGGGCTTGAGCTAGCAGTATTGAGTTGGGCTCAATTCATTTTCTGTTATTTTTCATCAAAGAAGGGATGCTTTCACATTTCCACTTCATACCTCTTCTGACCTACTGGTATGAGCTTTTTAGCTGGGTGAATGCTTGTGTGTGAACATATTCGCTCTCTAACTTGCAGCACATTCAGTCAAGAAGAGAAAAGCTATGATCCAATCCAAGAGCAGGCCACATGTTGCAAATGTTTAATATGCATGTGGTAACTTCAGAAAAAAAATAATCTCTCTTTTGGGAAAAGCAGCATATGCTGGATGACATAGGTGTATTTTGGACATGGTTCCTAGTTACAGTAGAGTCTCACTTATCCAACATAAACGGGCCGGCAGAACGTTGGATAAGTGAATATGTTGGATAATAAGGAGGGATTAAGGAAAAGCCCATTAAACATCAAATTAGGTTATGATTTTTCAAATTAAGCACCAAAACATCATGTTATACAACAAATTTGACAGAAAAAGTAGTTCAATACACAGTAATGCTATGTAGTAATTACTGTATTTACGAATTTAGCACCAAAATATCATGATGTATTGAAAACATTGACTACAAAAGTGTGTTGGATAATCCAGAACGTTGGATAAGTGAGTGTTGGATAAGTGAGACTCTACTGTATATATATATTGTCCCTCAATTTATATAGACATAGTTAAAAACTCATAATACCCCTCATTTGTTAACAAAATGTCCGTCTAATGTGCAATAAATGTCTGTGTTTGGAAAATAGATAACATTCAGGTCAAAGCTTAGAAGTAGCCAGTTATAAAATGCCATTCATATTTTAATTAATTCTGTTTCCGGTAACCAACATGTATGGTCATAACATGTATAATTACATTATATTATATAATTGCCTTATAATTGCACCTTCGTAAGTGGTAACTTCATTCTTTTTTGCTGTGCAACACTTGATGTTTCAAGTTTAATAGTTACAGGTTATAGCCTCACTAAATGGAGGAGGAGAAATGAATAGTTTAAATGTTAGCTTCTCCCGTGTCATAAGTCCTGCTTTGAGTGCTGAACCAGCAATGTGAATGTACCATAGGCAGGCAGCTTGTGGTATTCACACCTGTTTGAGAGCATCTGTTTTACTTACTTTGCTTTTTTAAGATATAGGAAAGTAAGTAATTACTTGTAAAATGGTGACCATTAAGCCAACAAACCACTTTTATGAACCTTGGGACTATACTGGCCTTGACACTGTAATGATAAATAATTACATTTTAAAAACAACTTTCTAAGCTCTGGTGCAGCTTGGTTCAAAATGTCCATATATAAACCTTAAAGCCTCTCTGGTCTGGAACTGACAAGGAGGCTCTGCATACCCACCAGTCATTTTGAGATCAGAAAAGACAAATCTGACAGGTAAAGAAATTCTGCTAATGTCCCCTTTCATAGATAAGAACTAAAGCCTAAAGAGATTAAGGTTTTGACTTTTAAAAGATGGAAATAACACCCACCCTGCTAACTGGCTTTAGACTTCTCTTAAAAATTTAGTGTCATTTTCCCTTTAACATTCCACCCATTAGCAGTAAGCACTTAGCGCTGGCAAATCCAGATGTTTTCCATTACGTTGTTGTTATTGCATTATGCATCTCCTCCTCCTCAAAGCCTAGGTTTAGTGTCAAGCTAGATGAGATTTAAATGCATATTTACATTTAGCATTCACTTTTTTAAATAAATGCAAACAGCATATCTGAGAGAGGCTGATAGTTATCAGGAATGTAGCAGGTATAGAGGAGGAATGTAACTTTTTTGCTTTGGTGCTGAAGAACACACCACACCCCTTGTATGACCTTCCAGGTGTTGTTGCCTACTCTTGTATTAAAAGAAGATTAGTTATGTTTATTATGGATAATAATTCCAAATTAGATGGTTATATACTGCCCTCAGGATCAGGGGTAGATTGCCTCATTGAGATAAAATAGCAGGAAACAACAAATGCCATGATATTAATAATAATATTATTTTTCACTGTTTTTTTGCCCTCATCTGGTAATTATCATCCTCTTTTATCCTACCTCAATTTTCCCCTTTTTATTACAGCACTTTATTTACTACATCAGATTTTAACCCATGCATTTTGTGCCACTGGCCTGTTTTTCACTATTTTAACCTGCGAATTGTTTCTTATCTGACGGTTTTACTTATTATTATATTGATGTTAAAATGCTGGTTTAATCTATGTAATGTTATATGTCTATGTTCATTTTATTTTGTATTTATTTTATTTTGTTTACTGTTGATATTTGGGCTTCGCCCCATGTTAGTCGCCCCAAGTCCCTGCAGGGAGATGGAGGCAGAATATAAAAATAAAGTTATTATTATTAATAATAATTAATAATAATAATATCCTGCCATCATCTCCCCAGGGGGACTAGGGGCAGCTCACAGAAGCACTATAGTGCCATATATAAACCACAGTACACAAGTATAAATATATGACATAAGTATAAAAACAATACATGTAAAATCCCAGTAAAAATAGTAAGAATTATAAAATTTCCTAAAATGCCGTAGAACCCACAAACAAGCTGGCTATCTGCAATAAGAAAGTGCAGAGTGGCACATTTGTTGTCCTTGCCAGGGACAAACTATGGTGTCTTCCTTGCCATGGACAAGCAGGATTCTTAGTTCTTAGTGGAACTAATGTCTAATGTTATTTTATCTTCTCTGTGGAGCATGAGTAACTTTTTGATGGGTTTTAGTTCATGACCAAGTAAGGATACAAAACCACGTCTTCCCAATTCTCACCACATTACATCACACTCGGCTATGAGGCAGGTTTTCCATGCTGATTTTCTTTGTATTTTGCAGTTTTCTGGCTATGATAAATTATGATTGTTTACATTTGATTTACCATGAATTTCTCATGATATCTTCATTTGGGGAAATTTAGCCACCGGAGAAAGAAGGGGGTCTCCCACGTCAAGTTGGAAACAAGACAGAGTGTGCACTTCTGGGTTTTGTGCTGGACCTGAAACAGGATTATCAGGCTGTACGCAATGAAGTTCCTGAGGAAAAGCTGTACAAGGTCTACACTTTCAATTCAGTCCGCAAGTCCATGAGTACTGTGTTAAAGAATCCCGACGGGGGCTTCCGCATGTACAGCAAAGGCGCTTCTGAAATCCTGCTGCGCAAGTAATTATCTTATCTCCTAACGGCTCCTGAGGCTATCCAGTGATTTTTAAATGTATACTTACTTGTTCAACCACTTGGCACCTGAGAATCCAATCTAGGACTTATGTATGACAGGCATTGCAATAGGGGGATCTCTGAGCAGATGAAATTCTCCTAAGAAATGGCCAGTCTGATGAAATAGATATAGAATTGGGAATCTTAGAACATCTGGTAGCAATTAGTGCAGTGGAAGACCAACTAGCCATGTTTATATAGTTTTCCCTTGTGCTGGTTCTCGGGTTAATATATATCCCGTATATTAATTATTTGCATTAAATCGAATGGTTTGAATACCAAAATGTTAAGATGTATTTCCCAGTTTGCTTGCCTTTTGATGTTATCTCTACACTAAAGAAGAATAAAAGTTCCTGTCTATGACACATACACCCTAGTGTCCGAAATTAACTCTCTCATTCAAAAGTCTCTCTTTCATTATCAGCTGAGCCCAAAGGTCATACAAAAATATTACTTGGATTTCTAATGGGTTGTTATAAGCCTTCTTGTTTGTCTTTCCCCATATTTACCAAATTGTAGGAAAGGGGAATCATAGAGTTATAGAATAGGAAAAGACCACAGGGGCTATCCAGGCCAACTCCTTCCCTTGCATATTGGGAAGGGAAGGAAGATCAGGAAGGGAAAACAGCAGCCAAGATTATCATGAGTGGTCTGCTTCTAAACCTGTTCTTGAGTTGACACTGTGAACTCTGGGAAGTCAGCATTTTTATTTTTATCTTCCTGACTCACTGATCATGAGGGGGAAAGCCTACTTTTTAAAGCGTTCCCACTGGCAGTGGTGGGCCTGAGCCAAAAACCCTGAGAACTGAAACCCAAGCAAGACCTTGATGGCATTGACATAGTTAGAAATTAGGTAGCAAGCTGGGGAGGCGGAGAGCACTGATCCAGATTTGGATTCTGATGAAAAAGTTCAAGAATATGAACTCTTAGTTGTTTTTTTCCCATTACAGTCCCAGTATAAATCAAGGGTTACTTGCATTGGAAAGAACGTTTTAATTGGTGCAGATAAATGTTTTCTGTTCAGTGCAAACTAGCAAGTGACCCAAGTCTAAATTTGGTTCTAGAGCAGGCATGGGAAAACTTTGACCCTCCAGGTGTTTTGGACTTCAACTCCCACAATTCCTAACAGCCTCAAGCCCCTTCCTTTTCCTCCTCAGTTGATTAAGCTTGAGGCTGTTAGGAATTGTGGGAGTTGAAGTCCAAAACACCTGGAGGGCTGAAGTTTGCCCATGCCTGCTCTAGAGTACTGAAGGACAAGGGAGATTTATTCACCCACACATAGATACACCAATGCATGCTAGTACCCACAACTATGCTGTGAGAATCATGAGTTAGACACAGCCTCTTGCACTTCATGCTTATTTCTTTTTTAACAAAAGGAAACCATTATGCCATTGTGTGAATGATGTTGTTACTATCATGTCTCTTTAAAGACTAACTAAAACCGGTTATTTTAGCTACTCCTCTCCCTTCATTTCCTAATTGGATTAGAGTGAGAAAGTTGGGGAGGAAGTGAAATGGACAAAAGATAATATTGCCATCTCTAATAATGGAGCTTGGTGCTCAAGGTCTGAATCTAGATTAACTCTGAAGAATTTTTCGATAAGTTCACATGTCCCCCAGGTATTCATTTAAGAAAAGGGGAAGCTAAAAAACCCATCCTGTTCCAAATTCAGACGGACACATTTCATCTGTCGCTACTCTGCACTCTGATATAAATCTTATGAAAGATTTTCTAGTGTGCATATGCTGATGTACACATAAGCATATTCAAAGCACCATCTTTGCCAAAACAGCAGCTTAACTCTGTTCTGCAGCCTGAAATAACAAAAGGAACACAAGTCTCTATAGTGATTTCCATAAGCCCTTCATTAATAAAACGTGAGAAATGAGACTCATATGGAATCAAACAAAATCATGAGCTTTAAAGGATGACATTTCCTGCAGAAAATGTGAATTGCTTGGATTTTAACTCAGTAAAGTGCATATGAATTACTTTCCTATTTCCACATTTTGCACAGTGGGTGTCCTCTCTTAATTTCACTCATATCACTGCTTAGCCACTGAGGGCACAAATTGCTTAATTTTGAAACCTGTTGCCTTTGTGGTGTTTACTTTGGCCTAACAGGATGCTTTAATAAGTTTGGAGTTCTCTGGTTTTGAAGTAAGAGATACTTAGTACTTTCTGTCATCAGTTGTATTCAGTATGCCTGCTGTTCAAGAATGGATCATCTTACTTTGAGAAATGCCTTCACTCTTTAATTCTGTTTGCATTCTTTTCCTCTGGTATTTCCACAATCAAGAAACTCTATTCCACTTAGTTCATTGATAGAGAAAGCCAAATAATAGAGTGGGAAACTGAGCAGGGGGCAAGGGCCAGTTCTCATCCTCATGAATCCCCTTTGTGAAGTATATCAGCATGTCCAGCTGCTCTAGAAGTGATGCAACTCATGCTATTTTTGGCTAATTCTGCCTGGTTTTTTTTTTAGAATTTATTTTAACAGTAGAGATTTGCAGAGTTGGTGGAGTGAAACCACCTTTTTATTTATTTATATAATATCCTGACTTTCTCCCAAGGTGGGATTCAAGGCAGTGTAAAATAATTCATAAAGAATAAACTTCTTCATTCATTCACGTTGTCGTTTCCGACTCTTCATGACCTCATGGACCAGTCCACGCCAGAGCTCCCTGTTGGCCGTTGCCGCCCCCAGTTCCTTCAAGGTCAAGCCAATCACTTCAAGGATACCATCCATCCATCTCGCCCTTGGTCGGCCTCTCTTCCTTTTTCCTTCCATTTTCTGCAGCATTATGATCTTTTCTAAGCTTTCCTGTCTTCTCATGATGTGGCCAGAATACTTCATCTTTGCCTCTAATATCTTTCCCTCCAGTGAGCAGCCAGGCATTATTTCCTGGAGTGTGGACTGGTTGGATCTTCTTATTTATTTATTTATTTATTTATTTACAGCATTTATATTCCGCCCTTCTCACCCCGAAGGGGACTCAGGGCAGATCACATTACACATATTAGGCAAACATTCAATGCCTTTTAACATAGGACAAAGACAAACAACAACATAGCTCCGAGTGGGCCTCGAACTTATGACCTCCTGGTCAGTGATCCATTGCAGTTAATTGCACTGGCTTGCTCTCCCATCTGCGCCACAGCTTTGCGGTCCAAGGCACTCTCAGGATTTTCCTCCAGCACCAGAGTTCAAAAGCGTCTATCTTCCTTCGCTCAGCCTTCCTTATGGTCCAGCTCTCGCATCTATGGGGAATACCATTGCTTTGACTATGCGGACATTTGTTGCCAGTGCGATGTCTCTGCTTTTCAGTATTTTATCGAGGTTGGCCATTGCTCTCCTCCCAAAAAGTAAACGTCTTTACTGATTTCCTGGCTGCAGTCTGCATCTGCAGTGATCTTCGCACCTAGAAATATAAAGTCTGTCACTGCCTCCATGTTTTCTCCCTCTATCTGCCAGTTGTCAATCGGTCTGGTTGCCATAATCTTGGTTTTCTTGATGTTTAACTGTAGCCCGGCTTTTGCACTTTCTTCTTTCACCTTGGTGATAAGGCTCCTCAGCTCCTCTTCACTTTCAGCCATCAGAGTGGTATCATCTGCATACCTAAGGTTGTTAATGTTTCTTCCAGAAATTTTAACTCCAGCCTTGGATTCGTCAAGCCCCGCATGTCGCATGATGTGTTCTGCGTACAAGTTGAATAGGTAGTGAGATAGTATACAGCCCTGCCGTACTCCTTTCCCAATCTTGAACCAGTCTGTTGTTCCGTGGTCTGTTCTTACTGTGGCTACTTGGTCTTTATACAGATTTCTCAGAAGACAGACAAGGTGACTTGGTATCCCCATACTACCAAGAATATGCCACAGTTTATTATGATCCACACAGTCGAAGGCTTTAGAATAGTCAATAAAGCAGAAATAGATGTTTTTCGGGAACTCCCTGGTTTCCTCCATTATCCAGCGGATATTGACAGTTTGGTCTCTCGTTCCTCTGCCTTTTCTAAAACACTAATTTATACAAGTCAAAAAAGAAATTACAATATTATTTAAAGCACACTATTAGAAACATTTAAAACATATGCACTTTCCAATATACATTTTTTTAAACAAATAATGTGTGGGTCACCAGAAAATCATACCCAGTTTTGCGATGGTTGGAAGGGGTCTGTAGGCTCTAGGTGGCTCCAGGAGCTGCAAAAATTGGGTTTTTAGCGGGCATGTGAGCCTAGGACTACACGTTCCCCATCCCATTATAAAGACAGGGCTGAGAGTAACATGATGAGGCATCCAGCCAAGGTCATGGAACTGGAAGTCCTTAACTTCTTGAAACATGACTTTGAAAAATACAACACTACTTTATTCTAGTTCTTCCTATGTGTTACACAGGAACCACTACCCTGGGTTGCTTTCTACTCCATCTGTTAGGAAAAGCATGCCTAGCAGTTCTTCTCCAGAGCCAGTTTTTACTATGCCTTTGCTGCAAACAGATCTAGGTATCTTCAACTGCTTCATTCCAAATGATCAGGCAGTTGTATTTATACATAATACTAATTTGTACCCCTCGCTTTTCATACATGATGACCAAGACAATCAAGGTTTTTTATCTTCTGCTGTGGACCATCCTCCTCCAGGTGCAGAATTGTATTGAGCACCTCTAGATCCTTTAATATCCCTGTTTGCTGCAGTTCATCTAGGCTTGAACTCAATGTCTGTATTGTTCTTACTGAGGGAGAAGTAGAAATTAAGAAGAAGCAGTAGTATAACTTCCATTAAAATCAGTAGAGTGCAAGAGTGGGCATGTTTCAGGGACCATTCCCCTCCACCCAGGCCCATGGTTTCCACTGTAGAAAAATAATAAACGGACATAAATCTACTACTGACATTATATGTGTTGACAAACCAAGGCATACCAAGAGTTTTTTATATTTTAAATAGGGAATCATACTTTCCAAAGGCTGCTGGAGCATGATTTTCCTAATTTAATAACATCAGGGCCCGGGCTGTGGCGCAGGTGGGAGAGCAAGCCAGCTGCAACCAGCTGCAATGAATCACTCTGACCAGGAGGTCATGAATTCAAGGCCCACTCGGAGCCTATGTTTGTCTTGTCTTTGTTCTATGTTAAAAGGCATTGAATGTTTGCCTATATGTGTAATGTGATCCGCCCTGAGTCCCCTTCGGGGTGAGAAGGGCGGAATATAAACGCTGTAAATAAATAAATATTCTAGAACAAGTGGGTTGAACGCTCCGCTACAGTGGGAAGACCCCTGCAACATTTTGTATGAAATCGCTGAATGCACTCCTTCTGAGGAAAATGTAGATAAATATATTTATTAGATAATGTGTGTGTAAATACAATCAATGAAACATGCCTGTGTGGTTAACTATATACAAGAACTAAAGCTCTTTCCCTTTGCTTGGGGGAACACAGCCATTGATGCACATGCTCATTCCTTTTGTTTGCTTTGATGCAGATGCACAAAGATCTTGGACAAGAATGGGGAACCTCGAATCTTTAAAGTGAAGGATCGAGATGAAATGGTGAAAAAAGTGATTGAGCCAATGGCTTGTCAGGGGCTACGCACCATTTGTCTGGCCTACCGGGATTTCCCTGCTGGTGTTGAGCCTGATTGGGATGCTGAAAATGAGATTCTGTCTGACCTTTCCTGCATCTGTGTGGTTGGCATTGAAGACCCTGTTCGGCCAGAGGTACCAAGATTACTCACTTCTCAGCCTTTTGGCTAAGATCAAGTGTAGATTGCTCTCTTTTCAGTGCATGCCTAGCATTTGCTTCCAGCCATTATACTCTTTTATAAACCATATTCTTTCCCTCACTATGTTAAATCTCATTTTGTTCATGCAAGTTCTTTCCCCTGGCTATCTTTTTATCCCCAGCTCTCATCCACCTGTAAATTGGCTTTTTTCAAAGTATGTTCCCTTTGATGGCTAGTTGATACCTCTCCCCTTTTTGATCTTTTACTTTAGTTGTTTGTCCCCATGTATTTGGATCATCAGTTGTGATTGTATAATATTGGGTTCCTTTATTCTGACCTTGTCTGTCCATGTTCTTGTTGCCTTCTTTCATTGTCGTGACTTTGCTTTTTCCTATACTCTCTTGAGCTTCTTTGTTACAGATCAGCCTGACCTTCTGATTTTCAGACCTAGCTTATTATTTTTGTTTCCCTTGCTCCTTGCCTTGTGCCTAGTGAATACATAACTCCTATAAATGTTCTGAGCATCACCACTGCAGACAATACTGCTCTGTTTCTCTACAAGAGATTAGAGGTAACTGCACTCTCAGTCAGCATACACGCATTGGAGCTATATTATTAATGAATTACTACTGTGGGAGAGGCCCCCTGAAAGATCAGCAGTGGAGTTGCCACCTCTATTCTGGGCCGGTCCAACTATCTTTTGTGTTACCTTGGTGGTGGCCAAATTATAGAATTTTTCCTTTTCTAAATTTCTTTCATGGGTTTGCAGTAGCAAGCAAAAAAATATACCGTACTATTTGCATGTATAGTATAATAGTATGTTATACTATACATATACACAGTAGAGTATGCCTTTTTGTGTGCTACTGCTATTGATTTGCTCTGGATGTGGAAACCTCAATTCACATATTCTGTACTAAAAAGCACTAGTGAAGATCCTGACAGATAACGCATGTTACTGGGAGAAGGAACACTTTTATTCCCATCCAGCTATCACCTGTTCATCCCAGCTTCACATTTTCTCTCTCAATGTTTACTATGAGGGTGACAAACAGTCAACTGGTCTAATACAATAAAAAGCCCATGCCTATCTCATTATTACATTTCAGAACTGCACCCATCCCTGGCATGCATCTTTCCTTAATTAGATGTCAGAATGTCTGGACTTGGGAATGGCTTCACAGATGCCCTGCAAGCACTTGCTCTGGAGGCTGTAATTCAGTTTGCTGATTTCTTCATAAAGTCTCCCTCACTACACAGGCTTGTTCTCTACAAGATAAACCTATTAAAGCAGTGTTGTGCCAGTTCAGCAAAACTGATACAGACCAAGGTGAAAAACTGTTGCTCTGTGACCATCCAATAGCAGGAGAGTGGTTAAAAAAGAACCATCATCAGCTTTGCTCACCCCACATCTTGGCACCAGAGATTCCCTAGCTTCACTGCATCATTTATGGGAGGCATCAAGGATAACTAATTACCTGGCTACAAAAACTTTCCATGTGCTCAAAAGCCACAGTTGGCTCCATGTCCCAACATATGTATTATCTTGCCTGTACATGCAATGAAATCCCATGTGTTTCACCATCACACAAAGGAAAGCTATTTGTGGGTTTATTGGAACTTACATAGAACCAAGGATTTGCTTCACGAAATTTTCATTCATTTATAAATGAAATAGAAGATAGTCTCTTGTTTATTGATTTAGATTTCCCAGCAATTGAAACAGTGTGACCTTCCAGAGAATGTTGGAGGGCAGGTACCGTCGGGCCAGGCAGGCGTTGGGATATTGATCAGATGTTTTCTGTTGCTGATTTAAAGTATGCATCCTGAAGGCTGATCTCAGAACCTAAGCAAGATCATGCTTAGTTAGTAGGTGGAACGAGAAACATCAAGAAATATCAAATGCTACAGGTTATATTCACATGAGGACAATGGCAAAGCATTTCTGAGTATTAATGCCTTAGAGATAACCTGATGAAATTCATGGGGTCACCATAAATTGAAAGGCAACTTGAAGGCATCTCCTTGTATTTGTTATGGGGTCTTACAAGTTGCTTCCAGTCAACCACCAGTATCCAATGGCCAGTGAATATGTGACGTCTCTATTGTACTATTTGCTGTGGGGGCTCCTTCATTAATATTTTAAAGAGACATTCATCACATTTTTACTTTTCTTTGTGCACAGATAGTATTATATTGATTCTATAAGGATCTATGCTCCAAGAATAAATTTGCTATTAGTATATTGGATAGTGGTTGGTTTTCCTTGCCTCCTCTTCTTTCAAACTTTTGCATTATTTCTGTGGTCTCATACTCTTGTTTCTTCACTTTCTGACTCTCTGATCTCATTATTCTCCAAAAGGTGCCTGATGCCATTCTCAAGTGCCAACGTGCTGGTATTACTGTCCGGATGGTGACAGGTGACAACATCAACACAGCACGTGCCATTGCAACCAAGTGTGGGATTTTGCTGCCTGGGGAGGACTTCTTGTGTTTGGAAGGAAAGGAATTCAATCGGCTCATCCGCAATGAGAAAGGAGAGGTGAGATGATTGAGGCCAATTTAGGTGCTGGTGAAATATGTAGAAATAACTAATAACTCCTTGCGTTGTTCCTTCTGCTATTTTATTTTATCTCTGCTATTTCATGAGCTTTTTCAGAGCAGTTTAGTCAGCTATGGAAAACATTTTCCAGTCTTAAAAATACTGAAAACTAGAAGGCAGTTAGAGAATGACTTCTTTATCTCATGGCATATTTTAACACTTTAAATATTCACTTATAGCCTCCTATTGTGGATGCAGGGTAATGTCACTAATTGATCATTAATAGTGAAATATATTAGCCACACTAAACTGGTTTGTTCACTCAATGATCTTCTAATGCTGTGAGATCTGTAGAACTGTTGGATTCTGTTCAAGGAGAAAGGCAGGCTGTAAATTAAATATATTGATAAAAGAATAATTTATCTCTGTGTGATTTTGTTGCCATCCCTTATAGGTCATTACATTAAATTAAACTCTTCTTAGGTAAAAAGACTTCACTTGTGGATTCTCAGAGCTTTTTGATACTTCTCTTTGTAGAGGAAGAGGTTCTGAAGTTCTGGAATAGGGTCAACCTAATTTAATTTGGTTTTTTCATGGTTTTGTCCTGCAGGTGGAACAAGAGCAGCTGGATAAGATCTGGCCCAAACTACGAGTCTTGGCGCGTTCTTCACCTACAGATAAACACACTCTTGTGAAAGGTATGGTCAATGGAATGAAGGGAATTTGGTTCCCAGGAAAATGTCCCTAAGGAAGTAAAGGTGGGAAAAATAAGTGAGAACAGAATGTCCATTGGGAACTGGCATACCTCCTTAGTAAAGGGGAAGGCTTGCTGTTTGCACAGCCAGAGCCATTGGCAGAATATATTTGTTTTAGAAATTTCTATTATGTATTCCCAAATTTCAGACAGAAATACCAGGGGCAGATTACCATTTTAAATGATAAGCAGCCTAAATTAATGATGAAAACAAAACACAGATTTTGAGAAACAGCACTGACAGATCAAAAGCTTGGCAAAATAGTAAGATCTTCAGTCACAGTTCAATGCACAATGCCAAAAGGAAACTACAAATTTTCTGAGGTTGCTCGGAGTTCTGTAGTCTGACCATCACAACAGAAATGGTCTCTTTGCACATCACTGCCAACTGTATCTAAGAAGGTATGGAGTGCACAGAAAGGTTTCACAAATTATTTTCATAGACAGATTCCGGATGGTAATGGGCAGACAGGCAGACATGGAAGTATCAATGTCCTGAGTTCTTTTGGATTTTTAAGATGGTTGCTACTTGAATTAAATCCAGAAATGGACCTGCTGCATTCCAGTTAGATTATTTGCTGCTTGATGGATATCTGTGTTTTTGCTCTGCTGATACTTAACTGATTTTTCAGGAATAATTGACAGTACCATTGCAGAACAAAGGCAGGTGGTGGCCGTGACTGGAGATGGCACTAATGATGGCCCAGCCTTGAAGAAAGCAGATGTTGGATTTGCTATGGTATGTATGGACTCATAGTTTACAGGGCTGTGTTAACCCCGCCCTCCCAAAAGTAGTGTGTGAGGATGAGGATTTGTCTTTCTGTGCCTTGACATCCTGTAGCCTTCAGCTCTTGGCTTAAGCTACTGGAGAAAAGAGGGTAGATGAGTGGGTGTGTGTTCAGTGTTTAAGCTCTATTTTTATTCTGCTCTATTTTCTGTTTCATTTTTTTTTTTGCACTTTGCAGAAGTCAGAAATATTACAGCTCAGGACAGAATCTCACAGTCCCTGGGCTCACTAGGACACCACAGGCGAGCATTAGGGAAAATTGGTCACCACAGGGTACCTGCTTAATTCTTCTGAAGCTTGCTGGAATTATTCTGGTAGTGGCAGGTTCTGTAGTCATTGACTGCCACCATGTGTCCATAACTGGGGTTTGCAATAAGCCCAATTGCCTCTGCTATCATGGTTCTTCACTAAGGAAGAAGAGGAGCAGAGAATTGCTGGCTAACATTTTGGATTTAGAAGATACAAGAAGTGAAAATAATGAAACTGTTTACATCAGTTTAACGTGTTATTTCTCAAATGATCATTTTGATCAGTCAGTTGGACCTTCTACCATACTAGAAAATGTATGAGATCATCTGAATTATTCATCCTGAAATGTTGTTGTCTCATTCAGAAAAAAAATAGTGATGGTTTCTATTTGAATTGCATCTTATCTCTATAGAAACCCAATTGAAACAGCATTAAAAGCAGCTGTCGGATGATACCTCTGTGACTTTTTCCTCTTCCTTTTCCTCTAACTCAGGGTATTGCTGGCACAGATGTGGCTAAAGAGGCCTCAGACATCATCCTGACAGATGACAATTTTACAAGCATTGTCAAGGCAGTGATGTGGGGTCGCAATGTATACGACAGCATCTCCAAATTCTTGCAGTTCCAATTGACTGTCAACGTAGTAGCTGTGATTGTGGCTTTCACGGGTGCTTGTATCACGCAGGTAACTGAAGAGAGGGGGATTTTCTCTATGGGTCAGTGCTAAGAGTCATGTGGCTGTTTAGAAAACAATTGATTTATTGCTTTGAAGATATTGTGGGTTTAGTAAGCTGAGTGCCTTTGTCTAAGAATATGAAAATTGTGATATAAACATTCTTAAAAGGATTTTACTGGATTAAAAGATGATTTCATTGCTGGGATGGGTTCATCTAATCTACTGTTTCAGCTGTCGTCATCTGGATGCCTCGAGCCCTGGGGTGGACAACTATTCAGCATCCAGGGCTACATAAAGACCTCACTGAAATTCAAGGACCACCTCATCTCTGCTATATTAAACACAACCTTTTCAAAATTATTTTTCATTATTTAGATTATTTCTAATTGCTCAAACCATTGTTCTCATTTTGCTTTAAAATTGCTCCACATGTCTTGAAAGGATGTGAAGGGCACTGAGCAAAACCAATATTAATTTCTGTTTCCCACAGCCCCCGTGGCTCATTCTTTCTCCACCCCCTTCCCTCCCAAGTAACAACCAAAACTAAGAGAGATTGAGGTCCCATTGTTGTTGTCCTCAACCTCTGGTAATTAATCATCAAATGATATTTACAATAGAAACACTATTTCATTATTTTGTTGTGCCCAGTGGCCTGCAGTGACTGCCCTCTTTCACATTATAACAACACTAATGAATACATGACTTAGGAAATGTTGTTTTGATTAAATGCAAACTGGGATTCCGAAAATGGTTTAAGACTGGAACGTTCTGCTTGCAGAAAAAAGCTTTAGGAGGCATGTGATCTTTAGCTGAGCAATCGATTGAGTCTAAATATTTAGTAGTTAGCAGTATTCGCTTAATAATATTTGATTGCACTGTGACCATCCCTGTATTATTTTTAACAGCCCTTATTGTGCTTGAACTTAGTACCTACCTTCTAGTTCCACATAAAGGAGGCTATGAAAAAGGACTAGGCTGAAGTAAAGAAAGTACAGATTTTATCTACTTCCAACTCCTTGAATTTCCCATCATTTTTAAAATTCAGAGTCTTCCAGTACCCTGTAGAAAGAGATGAATGAGTTCTGGAAGGGGCTGAATTGTCAAGGAGGAAAAGCTTATTAAAGGATACATGTGGAGTGGACTCCAGATGTAATCTATTCTAAACATTCTTCTGTCTTTGCAGGACTCTCCTTTGAAGGCTGTCCAGATGCTATGGGTCAACTTGATCATGGATACCTTTGCCTCATTAGCCCTTGCGACAGAACCCCCATCAGAGTCCTTGCTCCTGCGCAAGCCATATGGCCGTAACAAGCCTCTCATTTCCCGCACCATGATGAAGAACATCCTGGGGCATGCTGTCTACCAACTCACCATTATCTTCACACTACTTTTTGCAGGTGAGAGTCATAGGACGGGAAGTGTTGCCTTTAGCAGGGAATGGATAGACGTAAAAAAATGTGGTTTGAAAGTCTAGGTTCCAAGTCCTTTCTATCCTGCCGTTTCCTGTACTTTAATTTATTTATTTGTTGAAATATTTATAATATTTTTGCTCTCCTCAAAGGCAGGCTTCCAAGGAAGTAATCAACTGTTAGATTACTCAGCAGCAGCAGTAGCATGATCTTATGTACATCCTATCTTTTCCCCAGCTCTGGGACTCAAGGCAGCTTACAAAAATTAAAACATATACAGATAGAAATTCACATCACTGAAATAGAAATACAAAAATTGAGCATATAGTAAACTAGAGATGTAATTGAAAGCAATTAAAAAAAATCATTTATATCTCCATGACACCTGCTAGTTGAGTAATGTAGCATATAGGCAAGATAATCAACCAAGGTTCCTTTGCCAGAAGCTCTAGTAAAATGAGGGCGTTTGTGAATCTGATTCTAACACCTTTGGTAATGGAGAATGTGAGGAACAGATGGGGAAAATGTGTACCTCCAGTTTCTCTGTAGACAATATCTCCATTTGCAGTTGTGAGAGATTAATTTCATTCTTGAAGGGCAGTGAGCAGCTACAAATGAAAAATGCAAGGTGGGCAGTAGTCACAGGAAACATGAATTTTTGGCACAGGCCATAGAAACACGCATTAGCTTTGGCATTTACTATTTTTGTCCTTCATACTGTGAGCCAAAATAGCATCTTTCAGTTTCTTTGGAATCAATAAAGTGATGTCATTCCAATCAGCTAATTAACTGAATATCTCTAAAAGATACACTCACTTTATAAGAGGACATGTGAATCCTTGGATTTAATTTAAAAAAAAAAACATGTGCTATTATGCATTTATTGGAATCTAGGATATTTGTAGAATTTGTCCTGAAAATAACCTCAAGAAAAAATATTTCAGCAGCAGACCACAATGAATATGGAATCATGGAATCATAGAGTTGGAAGAGATCACATGGGCAGTGTGGTCCTTATGGGTCCCAATTAATTCAGTGTGTCTTTAAAATTCTTGTATAAAACTTACTTTGGCTTCACTTTTGAACCACACATTGTTTAAAGGGAGGAACCATTATTAGTCTCAGCCAAACATTTTTTTTCTATTGGAAGCCAGATTATACTTATTTAAACTGAGTTTTTCATTTCTAACGAAGCAGTGGGCAGGATACTGACAGAGACAACCTTGGGATCACTGTATTTCTTTTTCCTGCGTGTGCCTTTAAACTTCTGAATAAAAGGCAGAAATTCCACAGAGACACAACTTTACCCATGTATATAATAGCAATAAGATACCACACTCCTCCCCAAGTTGCTGTTTGGACATGCTGTGCCTCTATGGATTTTTTGCCTGTTTGCATAGCTCTTTAAAAGCACAATGCATGAGCTGAAGTATGGAATGCAAGATACTTTGGCAATTATCTTTAGATCTATCTATAAAGTATTATATAATCACACTAGCTGTGCCCGGCCATGCGTTGCTGTGGCTAGGACTTTATTTTTCTTTTCTTTTTGTATGAACATAGAGGCTTGGATGAGAGGTTGTGCTGTCAATTTTTGAGGTTGTGGGATGTTTAGTTTAGTTGTTTTGTCCGGTGCCGTGATTCCATTACCCTTTTATATATATATAGATGTAGGTCTTCTTCTGAATGCACACAGACTAAGTTGTCATCAGCATATTGGAGTTCTATAACAGGGATATATATATAAAATACACACTAGCTTTGCCCGGCCACACGTTGCTGTGGTTTATGGGAATCCTTTGTTAGCCAGGTGGAATAGCAGTGAATAGCCTTGCAGCCCCAAAGCCTGGCCGTATTATGGAGTAGCACCCTCAATCAAAGAAGCCTGGCTCCTTCCTTTGCAGGGGAATCCTTGTTTGGCCAACTTGAATTGCACTCAATAGTCTTGCAGCTTCAAAGCCTGGCTGCTGTCTACATAGGGCCATCCTTCATTGGCCAGGTTGAATGGGATGGAGTAGCCTCGTGGTTTCAAAGTCTGGGAGTTTCCCACCAAGGGGAATCCTTTTTTGGCCAGGTTGAATAGCACTGAATAGCCTTGCTGCTTGCAAGCCTGGCCGCTTTCTCCCTTGCGGAATCCTTGGTTGGCCAGGTTTAATAGCAATGAATACTCTCGGTGTGGCAGGTACGAATGCTGCAATGAGCCACCTTGATCAGCATTTAATGGCCTTGCAGCTTCAAAGCCTGGCTGCTTCCTGCCTGGGGGAATCCTTTGTTGGGAGGTGTTAGCTGGCCCTGATGGTTTCCTTTCTGGAATTCCCAATTTCCTTTCTTTCAGAGTGTTGCTCTTTATTTACTGTCCTGGTTTTAGAGATTATATTGTTCAGTATTATTGTACTACAGTAATTATTTCATATATATTTATAATCTTATATTATGTGCTTAGAACTGGATTATATGAGGCCCTCCTACACAGCTGTATAAAATCCACACTGAACTGGGTTATATGGCAGTGTGGGCTCAAGATAATCCAGTTCAAAGCAGATACTGTGGATTATCTGCCTTGGCATTTTTGGTTATATATCTGTGTGGAAGAGCCTTGAGTCTACACTGCCATATAATCCAGTTCAAATCGGATAATCTGTATTTTATAGGCAGTGTGGAAGAAGCCTAAGTGAGGCCTAACTCTGCCTGTCCCCTGGGTGAGTGGGTTGCTAGGATACGAAGGGGGCGGGGCCTAAAGGCAGCAGGGCCTACCTTTCTGACTGGCAGTTAGGGGGAGAACGGCTCTTCCTCATCCTCTGTTATTTGGACTATTTTTCTAGGTTTTTTTTTTATTGAAAGACACAGATTGGATGACTATGTCTTTTGTGGACAAATTTGTTTTGATTTGATTCAATGGTGGAAGAGGCCTAAGTGAGGCCTAACTTTGCCTGTCCCCTGGGCTGAGTGAGTTGCTAGGAGACCAAGTGGGCAGAGCTTAGCCTTCTAACTGGCAGCAATTGGATAAAAACAATTATTCCTCTCTCTAATTAGGACTTTGTTTTTCTTTTCTTTTTGTTGTATCAACCTAGAGGCGTGGATGAGGGGTTGTGTTGTCAATTTTCGAGGTTGTGGGGTGTTTAGTTTTGTTGTTTTGTCGGTCGCCAGGATTCCGTCACTCTTTTATATAGATAGATCATAAAAACTGCTATGTGCAAATAGAAGAAAAGGGTTGTTTTTTTTTTGTATTTTTCTTCTTTTCTTATAGGTGAAAAGTTCTTTGATATCGACAGTGGCCGGAATACTCCACTTCACTCCCCACCGACTGAGCACTACACCATTGTCTTCAACACTTTTGTCATGATGCAGCTTTTCAACGAGATCAATGCTCGCAAAATCCATGGTGAGAGGAATGTATTTGAGGCCATTTTCCGGAACCCCATCTTCTGCACAGTGGTGCTAGGAACCTTTGTTTCTCAGGTAAATGAACTGGATTAAAGGGACAGGGGCAGAAGACATGAAAGGCATGATAAAACCTGAAGAAGAGGAGAGACAATGAAAGAGGGGGAGATCTATCAAACATTCTTGCTAGACACCATTATTGTGTTGTGACGTTAACTGAATATCATCGATTCTCATAAAGTTGACAACGATTCCTATTTCACAAGAGTATTATCACAGCAGGAATAAAATGCTTGGATATTAAGGTTCATCGTCATGCTCTTCGTGCATCAGGTGATATACATGTGCAAAGTCACATTAAGAAATCTTGTTTTAGAAATCTTGTTTGAAGCCTGAGCAATTTAGCAGAAAACCCTCCCTTTTACAATGCAGTTGTTTGAATGCCATGTAAGCCGTCTCCCCATGAAAATTGAAGTAATTCGGTTCCAACTGAATTATTGGGATTGTTCTACCTCATCATGTAGAGACCTGCATTGCTCAACATGGAGGTTTTTTTAACATCACTACATGGTCCCATTTTGTAAGTTACATCTTATTTGAGAGCTCTAGTTTCTCATAGTCCTCTCTCAGGACAATATTTAAATTTATGTTATGTCTGAAGTCAGAAAGTTTATTGGTCTTGTCCTTTTGACTCGAATTTGAACATATTTCAGTTAACTACCAACTAGACAACAATGTTGGTCTTCTCTAGCCCATCCATCAAAAATAGTCTCTATGCTTATTATCAGTAAATCATAACTTGACTTGCCTGTGTTTCATCCAGTGTATCTAATATAAAAATATGGATATTTCAATGTTCATTTGAGTAAATGGTCCAATTAGATACTCAATCCGTTTATAATTGCACTAGATACAGCACTTTATCACCATTTCCTCACCTTCAGGCTCACTGTGTTTGTTGAGATTGCTCCTCTGCCCCGGCTTTGATTGTCCTGTATATCTCAGGAGCCCTATTAAGAGTCCTACTCAATCTACCCTCCTTATGTTCAGTTTTACAATTGTTTTAAGTTTTAATTGCTTGTTGATATTGTTTTATGTTTTTATGTAGTTATAATGTTTTTAACTCATTGATCTGTATTTTAACTGTTGTTGTTGGGCTTGTCCCCATGTGAGCCGCCCCGAGTCCCTTCAGGGAGATGGAGGCGGGATACAAAAATAAAGTTATTACTATTATTATTAATATTAAAGTGTTATAAAGGACAGGTATTCTAGGATTTGTGTTCAATAAAAACTTTTATGCTGCATTAATGAAGGGCATACAAATATTTTTCCCTCAAATGCATTGGACTATTTTGAAAAGATTTTTAACACATCCTGAGACTCAGCTTTTCTTTTTACGTGTGGTTCTGAAAAGCCTTTTGTTCTTGCTGCTGTTGATTCAGCAAAATGTGCCAGTGAGGGTTGTGTTCTGTAGATGGAGCATTTCAAAGAGCAAAGATGTGCCAAGAGCAGGGAGTTTTGGTCCTATCTTGAATATTACATTTTTTTTAAATGTAGCAATATATAGTTCTCTACCCCCCCCCCCACCCACCCCCCACCCCCCATTTTTCATTCCCAGCAGAAAAATATCACTATCTTTTGGATCTTAGAAGGTCCTTGGTCATTTATAAAAATCAGACAGAATCATTTTGTAAACCAGTGCGCTTTTTTGTTTCATACCAAGAACCTCCTGGGTTTCTTAATTGGTTCTGCAGCATGTTTTTACAAGGATTGTACCGTATAATCCTTTATACCACTTAATAAAAGCACCTTCTCCTGACTCACTGCACCTTCATGCTACTAGAGCTATAGCTAGAGTCATTCTTATCTCCATAATCTATTAAGCAGCAATATTGTTCCAGATATTAACCTTTGTGACATGTGACATGAACTCAAACTAGTGCTTAATTTGGCATAGTGATGTTATTGTCAGTACCGTCTGCGAGGCACCTGCCTTCCTCCAGTGTGTGTGACATACAGAAACATGATGGAATAGGACAGTTACTGTTCAGGCAGTCATTTGTGCATTCATACAACCCACTGTGATGTCTCCTTCTCATTTCCAAGAATCATGCATTGGACCTGAAGAACTAAGAGGCTTGATGGTCTTCTCCCAATCTCTTCTATTAATCTCTGTGCTGGATTGAGAGAAGGAAACATGATTCCTTCCCTAAAAGAACTGACTTTTCTCAGGCCCATTAATCTTCACATACAAAAGAAGCAGCTCTGTTTCTCTCCAGGCTCCTGCAAGAAGAAATTCAGATACGTGGTAGATGGGTACATCAGTCTGTTGTCAGGGAGTCACCCTCAACTCTGCAGTTTCTTTTACATATAAAGCTCTGGCAGGAAGGGTGATGTGCTCTCTCAGGATGACTGAGTAGAGTTAAAAATAGCTGAGGACAGATTCTTCCCCCATGACACTTCTCCTACTGGCAAATACTATGGACTCTTTCCATCTGTCCTTCCCAGATGAAAACCAGCCCACTGCAGTAGCTAAGACAACCAAGCCATCTGCAATTACTTCATCTTTTCCTGAAGCTCTGCTTTCGACTGCAGCAGTTCTATTTCTATCAGGCTTCAGTGACATTCTTTGCAAGAAATTAGCCAAATCATCTCAAATAAAATCTCTTCATCATTTTTCTGACAAATCTTACCCCTGACCAGATGTTCAAATATGACACTAAGCTACCTCTAAAGTAGTTCCATCCCAGTTGCAGCACTTATGTCTAAGAGAGAGAGTCTTGTCTTCATGCTCTTTGAGGTTCCCTGAAAATCAGAATAACCAAAGAGCAGAAGCTGCCCTGCACAGAGGCATTTTGTGACTCTTCTTAGCTTCTATTCTGTCTCTGCTATAGATTGGTCAGCATTCACCTGAGACTTGGAGTTGAATTGTCTCAGCAAGAAAACCGAGAACATAGTAAAGCCTTTCTACAAGTGATCTCATAAGCTCCTTCAAGCATGAAGCTAAATTCTATACCTTCACTGCAGTTGTGGAGATATGCCCAAAAAAAGCAAGCCTGACCACTGTCATTTCGTCTGGTCTACTATTCTTTGGGAAACCTTTGGAGATTGTCCTCATAAGAACCAAGGAAAAGATGAAAAGTCTGATGATTTAGACCCAGGTTTAGACTCTTAATGGGGAAAATATTTTTCCCCCTCAATTTAATACTTTAAATATGGTAAAACCAGTCTCAAGTAGAGAACAGATGTGGTAGTATTAGCAATATTAAACCTCTCCTCTGGAATTTTAAAAAAATGATTAGCATTTCTTTTCTCTGAAAACTGGATCATTTTGTGATGAAATTAGAATCAAAACTAAGAACCCAAAGAGGTCCTGAACTTTATACCAAATATAGATCTGACAGAAAAGAAAATGGTCATGCATAGTTTCCAATGTGATGTGGTTTTAAAGAAACTTTGTGCCCATTTTTCTTCCAAGTAGGGCATGCTCTAAGAAACAGAAATACAAGATACTGAAAAAGTTTTGGTAGTATATTGAGTTGAGAGGCCTGTAAAAATCAGTGAGAACATGGGTGGGCAGCCACAGAGGGTGCAGATGCCAATTTTCTGCCCTTGAGACTCCCAGGATTGCCAAACAGAGATTCTTTTTCTTTTTTTTTCTTTTTTGAAAAAAAAACTTTTTTGATATTGAACTCTGATTGAGAAAAGTCAGCAAATGTTGGCAAAGCTTCTTTTTGTAGCTTCATAGTATTAGTAGCTATTGTTTATATGATTCAAGACTGATGTATGTTATACACACACACACTGTATTTACTTGAATCTAATGTGCCATCAAATCTAATGCACACCTCAATTTTCAAAACCCTGAAACCAAAGAAATTATTTGCTGACCAATGTAATGTGCAGCAGCAAAAGATGCACTCTTGGTTAAATGGCCATTACTGTTGCTGCTTGCTTAGAATTCCTTCTGTAAAAACTTCTGTATTACAGCACCAAAACTTCCAGCAATGGAAAAGAAAACCTTGGGGTGCATCTATGCTGTTGAATGAATCCACTTTAACTATCTTGGTTCAATACTACAGAGTCATGGAGGAGTGTAATTTTACAAGGGCTTGAGCCTACTCTGCCAAAGATTCCGGATGCCTCACCAAATTACAAATCCCAGCATGGCAAAGCATTGATATATGGCAATTAAATTGTAGACGAAACCCCTCAAATAGAAGCTCCAGGTGCTCCTGAAGCAGCTTCCCCTATTGCTTTGGCTCAGGGCTAAGATTATTGTATTATGTAAATAGATTTGAGCATTAGATTTAATACAGTATATCCAGTGCATTCCATCCCTTGACTAATGCAGGCTCTGCACAAATGTAGCTAACTAGGGCGCGAAAAGGATTGCGCACGAGAGGGGCCATTGAAGGGAGGGATGGGAGTTGTGCTGTCTGTGCTCGGACTGGCCTTTGGCGCAGGCGCAGATGGAGCATTGGGGGTTTTGGGGGTTTTTTGGCCCCATGGAGGTTGGAGATGTGTAGTTTGTTTGTAAGAACGTAGAGACGTGGATGAGGGGTTGTGTTGTCAATTTTCTAGGTTGGGGGGCCTTTAGTTTTGTTGTTTTGCCTGGTGGAGCGACGCCATTCTCCTTTTATATATATAGATTGATCTAGTCTGCCTTTCCATGGACATATGATACCTCTTTGGCTTTGGTTGATGGGAGTTGGATTCAATCCCATCTAGATGGCATCAGTTTGGAGAAGACTGGTTTGAGGAATTTGTTCAGGGTACATGTTTCAGAAGTAATGATTGTATGAAAAATGACACACCTACTGAATTTTGTTCTTTTGAACCACTGTTGAAATTGTAGTAAAAATTTTCTTTTTACTCAGTCACCCTAGTAATTAGTCTTTCCCCAACTGTAGTTTTACTGATGCCTTCCTGACAATGCTTTTTCCTGAATATGTTTTTTTCTTTATTTTGTTATACTATAGATAATCATTGTGGAATTTGGTGGAAAACCATTCAGCTGCTCTGGGCTCACATTGAGTCAGTGGTTCTGGTGTATTTTCATTGGTGTTGGAGAGCTGCTTTGGGGCCAGGTAAGCACTTGGATATTCATCCTCTGATGACTCAAACAATTTATCCCATTCCTTGTTAAAGTGGTGATGAGATGAGACCTTATGGTTAACTTTCTTTCTCTACCAAAGTAGGAAACTGTTCACTCAGTGAGTGAGACAGTGGCAGTGGTCTCCATCTTTTTTCTTTAACTCCTAACAAGTCATAATCAATCCCTACATTGGAAGCATGACCAATCTTCACACTGACAGTGTGATGAAGACTTTAGTTCTGAATTTTTCTACTGATGCTTTTCATAGATAAATATGGTTTCTATATTATTGCTTCACTAGAGTTTGATTAACTGTCTTAAATACCCTAAATTTATCAAATATTTTCTAACCTTTGAAGCTTAGAGGGTAAGCATTGGTTAGTACTTGGATGGGAGAGCACAAATGAATATTATCTGCTGTAGGCTTTCAGAGAAAAGTACTTGCAAAATCACCTCTGAGTATCCCTTGTCTAAGACAATTTGTAAAATTTATGGGATTGCCATAAATCCACAGGTGACGTAAAGGTGCACACACAGAGTTTTATTTTGAGGCTGTGGATGAGTTACTTTCCATCTCTCTTTTCATCTGGTCATAGACTAATCAGAATTTCCCTATGAAGCATATGAAGATGCAATATGCTGAATCAGGTTACATCTCCATCTAACCCAATATTGCTGATTAACTGGCAGTGGCCCTCTCCAGATCTCAAGAAAAGAACTTTCCCAGCCATAGTAATCTGATTGCCTTTAATAGATGTAGGCTGAGATCTTACAGCACGGGCTAGAACCTCTCTTAATGCCTACTCCGTGGCATTGCAGGCAGCCAGAAAAACTTTCTCGACTGCCCGCATTGCGTCTGCAACAAACAGACCAGCGGAGTTATTTCGGGTGGTGGGGGAGCTCCTCCATCCTTGTGATTGGGGGGGGGGGCTGCCCCTGACCACCTGACAACTCGATGCGGCAAGATCGCCCATCATTTTGCAGACAAAGTCACTCGGCTACGCTCTGACTTATACACCAGCCTTAATGCAGTATCTGTGGAGGTAACCGAGGCACCTGCTTGTCCAGTGTTAATGGATTTGTTTCGGATTGTCCACCCTGATGACGTTGAGGGGATCCTTGGGGCTGTGAGAGTGACCACATGCGCTTCAGATCCTTGCCCATCTTGGCTAATAAAACGTGCCAGTGGGGGGTTGGCAAATTGGTTCGTGAGGATAATAAATGCCTCACTGGATCAGGGACCTTTTCCATCCACCTTAAAGCAGGCATTTGTTAAACCGATCCTGAAAAAGGCGTCACTTGACCCGTCGGTACTTAACAAGTACCAGCCAATTTCGAACCTTCCCTTCTTGGGCAAGGTTCTGGAGCGGGTGGTCGCTTCACAGCTCCAGGGGTTCCTGATAGAGACTGATTATCTGGATCCATCACAGTCTGGTTTCAGGCCCGGTCATGGTACGGAGATGGCTTTGGTCGCCCTGGTGGATGACCTCCTCAGAGAACTCGACAGGGGGAGTGTGACCCTGTTGATTCTCTTGGACATCTCAGCGGCTTTTGATACCATCGACCATGGTATCCTTCTGGGGCGGCTCACCGGAATGGGTATTGGGGGCATTGCTTTGCAATGGCTCCGCTCCTTCCTGGAGGGCCGCTCTCAGTTGGTGAAGCTGGGAGACACGTGCTCGGACCCCTGACCATTGTCCTGTGGGGTCCCGCAAGGTTCTGTTCTGTCTCCCATGCATTTTAACATCTACATGAAACCGCTGGGAGAGGCCATCTGGAGTTTTGGAGTTGGGTGCCATCTCTATGCAGATGACATTCAACTCTACTACTCCTTTCCACCAAACTCCAAGGAAGCCCCTCAGATCCTTGATCGGTGCCTGGCTGCTGTGATGGACTGGATGAGGGTGAACAAGCTGAAACTTAATCCTGACTAGACAGAGGTCCTCCAGGTCAGTCGTAAAGCTGATCGGAGCATAGGGTGGCCGGGAGGGCTTTCGCACAGTTAAAGCTTGTGCGCCAACTGCGACCATACCTCGTGAAGTCTGACTTGGCCATGGTGGTCCATGCCTTAGTTACCTCCAGGTTGGATTACTGCAATCCACTCTATGTGGGGCTGCCTTTGAAGATGGTTCAAAAACTATAATTGGTACAAATATCAGCAGCCAGATTAATAACGGGAGCTAGTTATAGAGAACAGTCAACCCCTTTGTTTAAACAGTTCCATTGGCTACCAATAAATTTCTGGGCCCAATTCAAGGTGCAGGTTATCACCTATAAAGCCTTAAATGGTTCAGGGACCTGCCTATCTTCGCAATTGCCTCCCCCCTACAAACCTACACGGACCCTAAGATCATCCGGAGAGGCCCTCCTCTTGCTCCCACCCGTCTCAAATGCGGCTGGTGGGGATGAGGGAGAGGGCCTTCTCGGCAGTTGCCCCTCGGCTCTGGAACTCTCTCCCCAAGGAGATCAGGTTAGCTCCTTCCTTGCCCATCTTCCGCCGGGAATTGAAAACATGGTTGTTCCAGAGCGCATTTGAATGAATAGGCCCATCAGATTGATATCGGACTATTTCTCTGTGTTTACAAAACTGTATGGCATTTTATCACCATTTCTTATTCCATATGATATAGCACTTTAATGAGCCTGTCCCCGTGTCTCTCCTCTATTTACTCTGATTTTATCTGCTCAGATTTTAAAGTATTGTTTTATTATATTGTTTTGTTTATAGTTGAAATGTTTTATTTTTTCTGTTTTAATGTTGTGTATGTAATGTTTTGCTGTGTCGTTGTTCGGGCTTGTCCCTGTTGTGAGCCGTCCTGAGTCCCTTCAGGAGATGGGGCGGGATATAAGAATAAATTTTTTATTTTTATTTACCGTGTACTTCTCCTCTCTTTTCCCTTCTGCCCCCCAGTGTGACCAACTTTTTTCCATAACAGAGAGTGTCCCCACTGCCTGCTCATTAATGGTTGCAGAGAGCAGTGTTTTGCTGAGTTTTTACAGCTGGGAAAAGACTTAAATCTTCATCTTCCAGATCTTTGACAAGAAAATATGTGCACACTGAAGAATTCATAAGATGACATTATCCATTCTCCCAGCTACAGAACCATGTCTTAGAACTGCCATTTTCCTATGGATGTATGCTCTGGCATGAAAAGGGCCAGTTATATGCAGGGAGGAATTATTGTGCAAAGAAGTTTGATATCTCCTGGCATAATGACTTATGGAGCTTATATGTGGGTATAACAGGAAGTTGTTCCTGCTACATATCACCAAGAGGATCACTATTAAAAAAACTCAAATGAATATACCTGCTTACCTTCAAGAAAATGAGTTTAACTGGGATAGTTAAAACTTAGGCTTCATAGCAGAAGTTAGCCAGTTTTGTATTGTTAGCTTATTTAATTGAGTAGGTATGGGAATCAAGCATGACCTGCAGTATGGCATGTGCTCATTCATAAATAATTTTGTCCCATTTCTCAATTAATCTGAAATACATTAAAACATACACATACCACAATACTTGAATGTGCTTCTTCATAAATGCACATATAACTATATGCATTTTGGTATTTTTTGAACTGAGAATGCAATGCAATATTTTTACAAGTTAATGGTTCATTTAAAAATATGTTACAAACTGAAGCTTTGAGAATCTGTATTTTTATGGAATAACTAAACAGCACTGAAAATGCATTAACCCCATTGTGATCCCTAATCCCTGTGGAATAGCATGTTACTGTATAAAAAAGAAAAAGATAATTCTGTTTCATTCTTCCTTTCCTTTCAGGCATTTCACATTTTTACCATTTCAATCAGACAGCCATAATTGTTCTACTTCCCAGTCTTTCTTTTCTCCCTTCTTTTGAAGACATAGATGCACATGTAATAGAAGCAATGAATAAGAAATGTGTTGAGGTCAAATATATCATGAATACATATTCTACAACTTTTCTTTGAGTCTGTGAATATGCTAACAAGGGTTTATGGTGTTGAAAGATAACATTTCCATAGGTGGTGTACACAAACCAGTTCACAATCTTTTGTGCACACACTCACACACAGAGATTTGCCAATCTTTAAGATAGAAAAAGAGAATTTAGGAAGATGGGGTGGAACTGATGAGGATGAGACATCTGTATGAATACCAGGGATCCCATTTTTTGATATATTGAAAACAAATTAGAAAAACAGGTTAGAATAGTTACATAATGTATGCCTCCACTTCTAAATATATTCCACAATAATACACTTCCTCTAAAATTAATGATTACTAGTTATTTCAACTGTGGGTTATAAATATTTAAAATGAATTCCCATTGAAAAACCATATAAATCATGCATTATGTGTTTGATATAAATTATGGTCTTATTGATTTGTTTAATTAAATAAAATATGTTCTGACATTAAGAGCCTGGTAGGAGACAGACTATAAAAGAATTCAGTAAATGAGTAAATAGAGACATCATCATGATATCTAGCACAGTTAGGATGACGTGGACTAAATGTACAGAAGCACTGATGGGATGATGGTAATAGCATGACATACGATGAAACGGAGAAGCAATATCACACAAAGCCCATAGCAAAAAGGAACTAATCTTAGGTGTCTCATTTCTTTATAGTTGATCTGCACTGTTCCAAACAGTCAACTGAAATTCCTGAAGGAGGCAGGACACGGCATTACCAAGGAGGACATGGCAGATGAGGAGTTGCCTGAGGGTCTAGATGAAATTGACCATGCTGAAATGGAACTTCGACGGGGACAGATTCTGTGGTTCCGAGGCCTCAACAGAATACAGACTCAGGTAAAGTGCTCAGTCCTTCTCTCCTATGGGGTTTGAACTGCTATGACCAGTGTTATCTCCTGGCTGAAAGGGATCCCATTCCAGTGGAGGTCAGAGCTGCTTGTCCTGAAGGGGAAGATGATATTCATGTTGCCAGAGGATCTGGAAGGCCACATGGCT
Organism: Anolis carolinensis; assembly: GCF_035594765.1. Taxonomy (NCBI): domain Eukaryota; kingdom Metazoa; phylum Chordata; class Lepidosauria; order Squamata; family Anolidae; genus Anolis; species Anolis carolinensis. The sequence continues at coordinate 197,268,250 of NC_085844.1, forward strand.
TGACCCAGTAGCCTTTGTGCAGGTGCAGCTAGACAGATGCAGGCAGTTGATGAATTTCTGTAAGCATCCCTGATTGTTTCTTAATTGAACCTCCTCACTCCTTATGTATAGTAAAATATACCATTCCATGCCAAATTTTTCTCCTTGCATCTTCCAAACTATGCCTAGGTTCCAAACCGTATTGGAGCTCTATTTTCCAAACTGCAGAATTTCTTAAGATTCACTTTGTTTGCCTTCAGGTCATTGGAAGCCAAAGGAAAGCTCTAGGAAGAGAAAATCCATTTGCTCTGGCACAGAATTTCTGTGTAAATCTTTGCCTCTATTATCACAGCCTTTAACATTGAAACTGGGTTATACTGTTCCTTGTGGAGGACATTGCAAAGGGGAAGAACAAGCTGCTAGGGATCAAGGGAAACTGTTGGGCAGCATGTTATGGTCAAAGAGGAATAGTCTGCCAAAACTATCATTTATTTCTTATGGAAGAACCAACGCGCAGGTATGCCTGCTAACAACAATTTCAAATGGTTTGAATAAATTCTGTTTGCTCAAGAAAGACTTAATATTGAATAATCCAGATGAAGGCAACGTGAACATTAATCATTTCTTACAGAGGAGTGTGGGCACTAGGGTCAGTTATGCTTATGGATATGAATCTCATATTATCAAATCCTAGTTTTCCTAGTTACATAAACTTTTGCTTCAGAGGTAATAAAACACATTTCGACAAATGCCAACCTGGCACGCTTTCAGTAGTTTTTGTGATGACCCTGAAATGCCAATCAACTTCCTAAATATCACATTTTCATCAGGTTTGTAGTGTTGTCCGACCTGAAATTGCCTACAATGAGAACAACAACAGATTAACTTTTGTACTGGAAAAAGAGCAGCCCAGTTGTGAACCATTCATCTGTACAATCGCAAACTGTCCAGGTTGTTTGGATTGTAGCTTGGTTCTTTTAGAAAATGTATTTATTTATTTGCATCCTTTATATACCGTCTTCCTCCACTAGGGGACCCAAAGTGATTTACGACATTATATACAAATAATGAATATGGTGTTAAAATGATCAAACCTATAGGATTTAACCCATTCCAAGTAAAAACAGATAAAAAACATCGCAAGTAAAAACAGTTAAAATCACATAAGGAAGCCTAGTGGGACAAGGACAGGACTTGTTCTTCACTTTTGTAATATTCTTTTTTTGAGGGCTATGTAAGTGGAATTCAAAACAAAAGAAGCCAAAGGGGCATTACACAGTGATTCTGAGATTTGATATTCCATTCCTGAAGCTTATGATATCTGCCAGACAATGAGATATAGTGAAAACAAAAAGATGCTTGCTTCGGATAATGGGAAAATCCAATTTATTATCAAATCATCCATTAATTTAAAAGCTGACTGGAATATCCTGGCCTTTAAGACCTGTTTAAAAGCAGACTAATAAGAAGGTAGGCATAATGTACCCTAACTCTTGTCACTGCCAACCTAATAGATGTTACTGGCAGGCACATGATATCTCTGTTGCCAATGTATGACCCAGCCAGATATATTGAGACACAGGTCCTAAGCTTTGATTCTTTTATCTGAGATCAATTATTAAACTTTATCACTGAGACCGCTTTAACAACTGATGGCACCTTGTATTATCTTTATCACTGTTATTATTTTCCTGGACAATGTAGCTCCCCTTATGGTATGAAACCTGAACACAAGTTATTTACTTTTTAAAAAAAAGAAATAGAATAATTAGGTCAATGGGAAGACAGTATAGTGATACATTGTAATGCCAGTCTTCCCAGCACACAAACAAGATTGATACAAGGCCACATCATATATACATCTCTCATCACTTGATTGCTTTTTAAAACAACAGAGCATGCCTTTGCTATTACCCACCTGCACTGGTTTTATTTTGCATCCTCTCAGGTTCTAGATTGTTTATAATAGAAAAATACTAAGCTGATTTTTTTTCTTGATTTTGGAGCATGAATAGAATCTAATTGCTTATTGAGGGTCTAGATTTTTTATTTAAAAAGACAACACACTTCAACCTGTATCTAAATTGATTGGTCTTCTTTAGGGACTACATTTAAAGTAAACACAAATACATGTATTAACTTAAAATCTTTTCCAAAAGTCAACACATAAATAAAATATTACCGGTATATTGACAAATATCAGGCTAGTGTTAGATTACATGCATACTATTAATTAAATCAACAGCAGAAATTATGGGAGTTATTAATACACACTCTTTCTCCAGTAGTTAGACTGATCAGCAATAAAAGAAGATGGTCTCTTTTTATTGGTTATACATTTCAATAAATGATCAGAAATAAGGGAGTCCCTAGCTAAAAGGATACCATGCTGGTTGGGGTTTTTTTGGGAGGGGGAAGTGGAGAGTTATGTGACGGGTGGAATGGAGATTCAGATCTTCACTGAGATCTGGATCTCAATCTGGAGCCAAAAATTTCAGCCTTAAAATTATTTCCATTTCTTTTCTCATCAGAATTTTTCAATAATTGTTCATCTTTTTCAGCTCCTAAAACCTGAGATCTGATGCAAATTGTTGTACAGTACAACCCCTGCATTTGGGGGGAGGGGGGAATTTATCCATATAATTTATCAAATATATGCTCTCTATGTGTTTTGTAAGTCCAGTGCAAATCTATGGTATTCATGGGCCAGATGCTCTTCATTTGACTATGGCTCACTATTATCCATGGTTTTGAGTATTTATGTAAAGTACAGAATGTACCCCCACAGACATTGGGATCATATTGTAATTCTTTAAAATGTCTGCGCAAAGGAGCACCCATTCTTCTATATTTTAAATTAGAGAAATGTTGTCCTATTCATTTTTAAAGCCCTGGTGTCATTTATTTATGTATTTATAAGTATATTTTATTTATGTGCTGTTCATTTGCAAATGATTATAAGTTAATATATACATTTGTGTTTACTTTTAATGTAGCCTTTGAAGAAGGCCAATCAGTTTATTTACAGGCATCGGGTTTTTCTGAAGACTGAAAATATGTGTTCTGCTGATGCATTTTCTTTATTTTGTCTACTGAAAACATACTGGGATTACATCAACCTACCCAACTTGCTGCTTTATGGATGTGTTGAACTCAAAATCCTAATATTCCTATTGTCTCAGGTTAATGCCTCTAGTCCAGCACATCTGGAGGTCATTTAGTCAGGCAAAGCTAGACTACATAGCTTTAAAGCCATTTCCAGCATGCAGTAAGGTCCTAGCAACCAGGAAGGTTAGGTAGCAGTGATACATTGAAACATAGAAGCAGTTTTAGGAGTACCTAATGTCAGGTAAACATCACAGAAATTAGCCATTTTAGTTCAAGTGTTAACCCCTATAACAGACTTCAAAAACAAGGAAATAATCTTAGATAAACACTTGCTTGACACCTGGCCACAAGCTGTAATGTTACATGTTGAAATTGTAATCTATGCCACCATGAGAGTAAATCCCTTTATTGTGCATGCTAAAAAAAAAAAGATAGATTTAGACTGCTCTCATGGAAAAGATGCAAACAAAGATGCTGACCCATCATCCACTGAAAGGAGGTCTGTCAACCTTTAGTTTTAAGCAGCGGTATGGTTTTATTAAGCTCTGGTGATGTCTGGCATCAGCTAGACAGGGTCACTGTTGCATGTCACTCACTGTCCACGATGTGTCACTGAATCAAGTTGTTTTAGGTTCTGGGAAACATACACACATGGCGAGAAGTTTGTATCACTTGGAGAAATGACTATATTTTGTTTTCATAAGTTGAGCTGCTACAAAGGTTTTGTATTGGACACTGTTCATTGCCAGTGGTGCTGTTTGTATTCCAGACATGGAAGAGAGTGGTAGGTACAATTCTGATGTTTGTAAAATTACTTTGATTCATAAGACACCCCTTCAAACCAGTATGAAGAGGAAGTGGTAGCCATGTCCAGTTTGTGAAAGAACAACTACACAATGGAAGGTTTTACATGCTCACTGATTCAATGGTGCTGCCTACTCCAGCAAACACTATGCAAACATGACACCACTTGGTGGTTCTTTTTTTAACATGCAGATTTAACCTCAAAGTTTGAAATCAAATGTCCAAGAACGGAAACTTTTTAGAGTGTCCTATATCTATTTTCTTCAGAATAAAAATGCAGAGGTGCTTTTTACTCTGCTTGCATGATCTAAAAACAGCTATTATCATCCCAATAAGATAACCTTTGTTTTTCCATTCATTGTAAGAGGCCTTTCCAGTGGAAAATGTAATGACTTTCTGGTAGCTTAGAGAAGCAGGAAGATGAACTATCACAACAGCTTTTCTATGCCTGCCATTACAAACCATAGACATTAAGGCCGAGACTGATCGCCAAGTGTGATACTGCTTGCTGCTGGGCACTTTCTATTCTGGGATAAGCTGACCAACTGCTGTTGCAATTACTTCTACCTTGTTTTTGTTATTTTTATGTGTTTCCTAATGCCCAAAAACGAATGATCTAATATTATTCATACCTACTCTTTGTATATAAGCTTGAGACATGCTATTATTGCTAGAACTTCCTGTCTTTGGCCTGAAAATACTATCAAACACAGTGCTTGCCTCACTGAAGTTTATAAAGGTGCAGATTGCACACTTGGTTCACTCAAACTTTCACTTGCATGTACATGTGCTCAGTTTCTCCACTGTGCTTTCAAGATGCTATTATATCAGATTCCCACCATCTAATCTCACCCTACCTATTGTACAGTATTAGGGCCTCTCTGAACTTTACAGATAAAAATGTGGCCAAGGTGCATTTATACTCCATACCATCAAAGGGGAAAAACCCTAGAACTGCTTCCTAAAACCTGAGGAATAGTCACATTGAAGTCAACAGAAGATAAAACACAATAATACATAAATAAAGAGGGGGAAGTAGCACTTAAAATTCTTTTCCTTCCAGTAGTTTTCCTGAGATCAATTGACCCCATGATGCTTTTCAATAAACAAAAAGAGAGGTCCAAAAGATTTTGTGTCTGCATGTAACATGTGGCTGCAGTGCAAAATACAAGCAGTTATTTGGAGAACAGATGGGGAAAGACCGTAATCTCTTTAATTAATGACTCTACTTTTCGATTAACTGCTGAAAACTGTTTGCGAGGGTTACTGGGTTTTCCTCTTTTGTCTTGACTCTTGTTCCTTACTGTTTGTTCCTGTATCCTTTGTCTTCCCAACCTCCCCTTCCATTCTCCTCCTTCCTTTTCCTCTCCTGGTTGTGGGACAAAGCTATCTCACTCTCTGATTCTTTGCAGATGGACGTAGTTTACACATTCCAGACCGGCGCCTCCTCTTTACAGGGAGCCCTCAGGAGACAGCCTTCCATCGTGAGCCAACACCACGATGTAAAAAATGTTTCTAGCCCAACCCATGTAGCTCTTTCTTCCGTCAATTCCACTCCCACCACTTCTGCTGCTGCTGCTGCATCTCCTCCTGCGGGCAGTGAGTGATAGTCTATTCAATGCATGACTTCCTAATAACCATCAAAGGGCACTCGCACAGACTTAACCAAAACTGTTTTCTTTCTCTTTTTCTTTTAACCCATAACTCAGTTCATGATTTCGTGTCTTGAGAATTGGGAAGAAGTGCGGGGGGAAACAAATATGCCCATACTTGTATGTGCGAGCATACAACCTTTAAAAAAAAGCTCTGGCTTCTTTAACTTTGTGTTAAAATTCTTCTGTTTCTTCTCCTCTTTCGCAACTTTTTCTCTTTCTTGCAGGACTGAATTATGATTCCCATATTCTCACAGGAGCATTAAGCATTTAGGTGTTTTTCGTTAAAGGAAAAATGGGGGAAGAGAGCAGTAGCAGATTTCATGGCCATAGGTTAATAGGGATGTAGAAAAGTCTGTCCAGAGTCCAGGTTTTCAACAGAAATCTTGCTAAAGGAAGCTTTGGCATAGTGAAATTTAGATTTTTCTAACTTTGTAGAACTTGAGAATTTGTAGAACATGAGAATCTTTTAGGATACACTCATGTAGACCTTTACTCATTTGGCAATAAGTCCAGGTCGAAGACAGTGAAAGTTACTTTAGAGTAAATGTGTATCAGATTGTGTCACAACATTTTTAGAAAGGATTTCTGAATGTGCTGACTAATTCAGATTAGGGGAGCCCCCGGTGGCACAGTAGGTTAAATCCTTGTGCCAGCAGGACTTCTCACCAAAAGGTCAGTGGTTCGTATCTGGGGAGCAGGGTGAGCTCCTGTCTGTCAGCTCCAGCTTCTCATGCAGGGACATGAGAGAAGCCTCCCACAAGATGGTAAAACATCAGAATATGCCCAGGGCAATGTCCTTGCAGATGGCCAATTCTCTCACACCAGAAGCAACTTGCAGTTTCTCAAATCGCTCCTGACATAGAAAAAATAATCAGATTAGGGAAAACATTTCAAGATTCTTCATGTTCTCCATTATCCTAGTAAGCTGGACTGGACAGTCTTGCTCGTGGTAATGAGTACTGAAGCATTTTTAGGAATTAAAGCTTCTAGGCAAGTTTCTCAATCTTGTAAGGCAGGCTGCACATGCATGTTTTTCACAATGTAGGTGAAGTCTAAGAATGATCTGGATATCTAGCAAGAGCTTCAGTTTGGCAGAAATATCCTTTAGCTATAATGAACAGGCTGTAGAATGAAATCCACAGCTTTTTAATGATCAACCATAGTGGATATTTTTTTTTAAAGTACAGTAGAGTCTCACTTATCCAAGCTAAACGGGCTGGTAGAACCTTGGATAAGCGAATATCTTGGATAATAAGGAGGGATTAAGGAAAAGCCTATTAAACATCAAATTAGGTTATGATTTTACAAATTAAGCACCAAAACATCATGTTATACAACAAATTTGACAGAAAAAGTAGTTCAATACGCAGTAATGTTATGTTGTAATTACTGTATTTACGAATTTAGCACCAAAATATCACTATATATTGAAAACATTGATTACAAAAATGCATTGGATAATCCAGAACCTTGGATAGGCGAGTCTTGGATAAGTGAGACTCTACTGTACCATATTTCTAGAAGTCCATGCAGTTTCAGCTCTTCAGGCCTAGTTTGATTCTATGGTTTCGATTCTTCAGTTTTCTGGTTTGTTTCTGCTAAATACAGCAGTAGAATTCATCTATGTGTACAGATTTTCGTAGTTCAGCTGATTAGAAGCTAGGGTCTTATATATGCAAGCACTTCATTTTCCTGCTTTAAAAGGCAGTAAATGTGAACATATGACCTACAGAATAATAATTATATTAAATGAACATTACTAACACCACCCATTTTACTAGCATTGCCTATAAGTAGACTTCAATCAGTTATGAAGTTTAATGAACTGGAAAAGTTGACTTTAAAAAAGCAATTGCATCTAAAACCATGTATTTTTACCAGTGATTTGTTTTTAAGAAGTTAAGAATGTTTATTTAATGATGGCCAGTATTATAGATGTATAAGCATTTTAATCCCTTTTCTTGGTGACCAACATTTTAAGTAGGAGAAATTTTAGCTTTAGTGAATGCTGACATTTTTATGTGCAGCTATTGTATTTACTCTCCCATCAGTGTAAGTCACCAGACAGATAGATGGATGGATTAATACAAATTTTATGCATCACATTCAGTCCAGGAATTAAACACTGAGGACAATTATTTATTGGGGTTTTATGCAATTGAAGTTGATTGGGTAGAACAAAAAAAAGTAAAATGTGGTTTCTATTCTATAACAACTGCATCAAAACTATGCTTGTGCCTTTTGGGATTACTTGGTTTTCTATTTAATTTCTGCTATTCTTTCAAGCTTCCTCTCTGATACTTGTATCTACTTTCTCTCAATACTTGGCGGAAAGTTCTACAATGTTTAAAAACTCATCAATCCCACATGCTGTGTTTTTGAAGGCTGGTTGATTAGCGAAGTAAGAATTCATAAATTAAGCTCATGACTAAGGGATTGTGTAGTGATACTGGACATTCATAGCCATATCACTAATGATAATCATTGCTATTAAACAATGTTTTCTAGTTAATTTCTGGTTAATTCTGTCAGATGTTGAGTATAGCCAATCACATTTCATCAGCAAGAAATGGGAAAATACCTCTCTTCTTCCTTCAGTAATAACCCAGAGCTTTAGTAAATACCTTTGGAGCTACATATTTGCCCTGGGTTACACATTTGTTTACTTTTGATTATAGATGAGATTATTACCTATGTCAAAACATTGGTCATTAACCAATATCTAACATTTTGCTGCAACCATTCATTAAAAAACAAGATTCATAGGGGAACATGTCTGTTTTTAGGCAGCTTGTTGTTTCTTATTATTCTTATCATTGCTAAATTTCTCTGTGGTAATGAAAGAGAATAGTTGCACAACTGTGGTAACCTCAATTCATCAAGATGTCCTCATAAATGGTTCAGAATTTGAGTTTTTGGTTGTTACCCATGTTGGAGCAGCCATCTTCCAGTCTCACTCCACACTCCTTTATTACAGTCAAGAAACTATAAGACAATAAATTGGTTATATATATCTTAAACACATGTAGACAGAAATAGGATCATGTCATACTGGAAAATATATACAAGGCATGTTGGAATGAAACAATAGGATATAATTAAATGCAGATAAATGCAGTTTTTAAAATGGTTTAATACCATTGCTGTTATAGAATTCTGGCTAAAACCATTGCACCTTTACTGGCACAGAGTCAAAACAGTGACTGATTTTCAAGATAACAGTTGTAGTGCCTATTGTTGTTACATCAGTTGTATTCAACAACCACATCAATAAGACGGGAAGAAAGACGCTTCCAAAATAATGTACATATGCTCACTTGTTTTACCCAGTTTCAATTATATACGGAGTCCCCCCTTCATGGACAAAGGCAAGGGCAACAGGGAACCAGACTGCCCACAATGAGCCCTCAAATGCAGCCCACTCTTTAAAGTGTCAAATCCGGCAAGAAGCCCAGCTGAATGGAACCATAAACTTCTCTGAGAAAGGAGTCTTCTTCCTCTTTTTCCTGTCTGTGCTTCTGTCCATTGGGAAGGGAGTCCATTTCCTTTCTCAGTAGAAAGAATCAACCAACCTGGCTGTTTTCATCACATGGAGCCTGTATTCCAACATTTGAGTCTTCCCTTTAGCAACTCAGCCTTCTGTATACATGAGCGAGTAAGGGAACTATGAACTGTACAGGATTTACAGCTTTCAGCAACATGCTGGCTGGAAGGAAAGGTTTCAGATATTATGCTAAACATAGTATTCAAGGAGGCCTGCATATTATTCATCACATAATATGGAGGCCTAATATATAGAACTATGTGGAAATTAATGTATTTATTCATATACATATAATGTACTCACTATGCTTTCACAAATGACTAAGAAGCTATGCAATTTTTCTTTTGCTTCTGAGTATGGAAGTTTTCTGTGAGAACTGGAAAAATGTTTAACACAATACTATCTAATGACTTTGGAGTTCTGTTGCCACTATGTTTGATATTATAATTGGATAAAAGCAGGGATGAAAAATTTCCCCAACTTACATTGTGATTGTAATTTGCTCAGAATGTGTTTCTGCTAATTAGATACTACATATGAAATCTCAGTGGAAAGCTGTTATCATTATTTATTTCAGGTATATATGATTTCGCTTGTCAATAGCAAGTTTTTATCATTACCCTTACATGTTTGTTATGTTGCTTTGTCTGGGTGATTGTAACTTCTGCAGTAGTATGCTTCACCCTGTAAAGATATGATGTCTCAATTCCAGTGTCTACAGTGTTCCTGTTATAGAAATTGGTGTGCATTTTATTTGTGACCGAGCAAACTGTGATTGATGCAGGGGCTGGAAGTACTCATACGTTTGTTCCTGGACATTTTCAAAATAACCAAAGAAGGCAGAGCTTTGACACTTTTCTGCTAAACAATTTTAGAACGGCATACTTTCTTGTTTACAGTGGCATACAGTGGCCTAGTGTCTTATGGATCTTTAGGAATTTGGGCCTACAATTTCTCACTTTTCTCCATTAGGCAAGTAAGGTAAAGGATGAGAGTGTAATTTCTGACCTAAATTGGAAGCCTCCTGTTAAATCAAGAGGATGGGGGGGGGGGGTTCTCTCTGGGAAACACCATCTATCCTATGGGTAGTTGTGTTGAAGGTCATGAAACTATGCAGTAAACTATGGATTGCCATTTCTCCTGTAAGTCAAGAGCTTTTAGGAGCTCCTGCTCAGAATAGCTGCAAGTGTTGAGCAGCATACCTATAGAGCAAACTTCAAAATAGATAACTGTTCTTTGAGAATGCAGCCCAGCTTCCAGACACAATGGCTGTACTATAGCTTTGGAGCTCCTCAGCTTGGGTGTCTCCCATTTAGCAGCTGCCATCTCTTGCATGCTCACTGGTTCATTTATCATTATTGGCAACCTGCTTCAGTTTGCTGCAAAACACAATCTCAAACATTGTTGCGTGTGACACGGTCAACAAATTAATCTATATAGATTTGCAAATTAAAAACTGTCACTGTCACTTTGTGTTCTAATTTTGCCTTGGAATTAAATCACACTTTGCAATTGTACATCTTAGCTCACCACTCTGAGTTGTTTCATTGGAGTATTATGCTGTTGTTGAACATGCAGGGGCACATTTAAGAATGGTTCTGTTTTGAATGTCCATGCTTTTCAAATTTGTTGTCTTTAAAATGTTACATGTCTTTTCTTACAGCTCCTGAAGTCTCCTCATAGTTGGCTGCCCCATTGTACTTGTAGTGCCTGCCCCCCCTCCCCCACCCTTGTGACTGTTCTGGTTCTTCATAGGTCCTCTTTACACTGATTTTATTTTTTGTTTTGTTTTTTTTTTCTTCAAAAGTACCATTGTTGATACTGCACCTGTTCTTGTTTTTGTTGTACTTGTGTTCCCCTCCCCCCTCAAAATCCGTAAGGGCTCCCTTTGGCCCCTATTCACTTTTATATCTCGTTTGTTTTTGTTTTTAATCCCATCTTCCTCTTTGGTACAGATCAAAGTGGTGAATGCATTCCGTAGCTCCTTGTATGAAAACCTCCAGAAACCTGAATCCAAAACCTCCATTCATAACTTCATGACTCACCCAGAGTTCATCCTGGAGGAAGACGAGCCTCGGACCCCATTCCTCGATGGCACCGATGAAGACCCGGAAGCTGAAGAACTCAAACAGCAAAGTGAGGAAAGCCCAGGCGAGTTCTCACCCCTCAACAAAAATAACAATGCCGTGGACAGCAGTGTAGCTGAGGACACCATTCCAGAGCCAGAAAGCCCTCTACACAGCTTGGAAACATCAATTTGACCTCTGAACTATGATATTCTGCTCACCACCCCCGCATACAACTTACGCACCAACATCTGACCATGTACTGTGGCCTCTCCCTGTTAAATCCTCACGTGTATATGCCTATTTCCTTCCTCCTCCCCCTTTATCATTGTTTAGCAGCAGGGATCACAGAATTTTAAACAATTATGTTGGCAGAAGTGGCTCCCTCAAGAGAGAAACCATCCCTTTCATACACATTCTCCTTGAATTGGGTTCCATGTGTCCTTTTGAGACTTTTCCATCACTGAAGTTGCATGTTTTTTTGTTGTTTTTTTTTAAAAAAACAAAAACCCAAGATTCAGATTCTCTTAAAGAGGCTGCATATACTGAAGTTAATGATGCAGTTATATGGGGATTGCCGGTGACTTGTTTTTTTAGTTGCAAATGCTGAATGCCAGATGTTGATATATATCCTTGGAAAGAAAAGGGTGGGCAGAACAGGGTGTAATTTAAGGGGAATCTGAATCAGGTATTGTATGTGCAAGTGAACCCAGTCTTCCATAAGTGGTGGGGTGGAATAATACCTGATTTCTATATTTTTTTCTGTCTGTCCATCTCTCTGTCTTTATAATAATATCACCCACAGAAAATGAGGGTGGCAAAATGTCTTAAAATCTGTTTAAATGATGGAGTTAGGATATAGACAAACAACAAGGTAAAATGACAATTCCCTAAGGGAATGAAATTAAACGAATCATGACTTTTGATTGAAAAAGAATTTTATATGAATAAAGAATTCTGTATTAGGTGAGGTTCGTGAGATGTCTTAGGTATTACAAATTGATTGTCTTGATTAGGGTTTTGCCATTTTGACAGCTGAGTAAGCCCCTGGCCCTGTAAAACAAACATCCGGCATCCAGAGAATCTCATAGCATGTGGCTTCACTCCAAATTGTGATTGTTGTCTTCAAAAGAATTTTTTGGGGAAGGGCCAGTTATTTGAAGAGTACAAGTTGTAAAACAGTACAGCTAGGCCATCTGCAGAAATAAGCTATCTCTTCCTGTAATTTTTATTGCATGTTATAGGCTGAAGAGGGAATGTTTATTAGGAAAGGTTCACATTGGACACATTCCCTTGTGCAATATACTTTGGTTGAATGCTATTAGCAAATACGTTGGCTCCGTAGATTTTGGGTTCCCCATGTTGTTTGGGACACAAAACACCTTCAGTTACTATGAGAACAAGGTGTAGCAGTATGGCTTCTTCTACATTTCTTCGTAAAAACCCTTTCCCTTCTCATTGCATCTCAACTTTGCTTCTATCTTTTTTCCTAAGGGGATTGTTTCTTTCATCTGACATCTGTCCAGAATGAATGCTGGTGAGGAAGATGAGGCTAGTTGTCTCAAATTATGGTTGTTAGCATCAATTTCTTTGATCCAGTGAAAGAACTGTTCCATCTTTGCAGCTCGTAGTCACTTTTCTGAGCATATCTAAATGGAGCTTGTTGGTAGTGCAAGAGAAGTGTGAGCGCCCACAGTTGTACTACCAGGGGCAGAGTGGCCCTCAACATTTGGCATAGAAGCTTGTATCTATGCAGAATGCTTTTCTTAGAGAGTGCTATCTGGAAGCAACGTGTGAACCTAGTTTTTAGTAGTTGTGTTGAAGGTCACTTTTTCAGTATTGCCACCCAACACGTGGACAGCTTTTCTTTGTTGTTGGCCTTTCCCCCTCAATTTCTTTTTGAAGAACGCACAGCAGAAACTCCTGTGCCTTTTCTAAGCACTGCCCAAAGCACCGCCTGCCACACAGGAGTCTGGTACTTTGCCAAGAGATAAGTGTTCCTTAAAAAAGTAGAAAAAAGGAAATGGAGTGTTTTGATTTCACCTTTAAACTTTCTTGTTCTGGGCTGGTCACTGAGTTCAAGGTGGAGTGATGAAAATTCCTTCTTGTTAGGTCTTCTCTTCCAGTGCTAATGTACAAGGAGATGAATGCTAGGTCCAACTAACTGCCAATAGCCAGGGAAGGGATACCCATTCCTGACCATCATATTTGCAGATAAAATGCCATCCCATCACCCGACCCCATGTTTTCCCTCCAGATACATCCCCTTCATTCCTTTCATCTGAACTGTAAATATGGGGAGGAATTTAGGGAGGGAAACTGCCATCTCTTGCTATAGGGCCTATCTGATAAATGGGGGAGGAAACTTTTTTATTTAGTTCTGTTCTAAAGATTACATTGCCTCAGTGGTCATTTTTCTATTTTAAATACTTGTTTTACAAGTATTTAAACAAGCACCAAGTATGTCAGGTGCTTGCATAAATATTTATGAAAGATTTCGGGGAAGGGGAAACTGATTTTTTATGTTTGATAATTTTTTTATTACCTCAAAGTTGTTTTGGATGACAAATAAAACACTCACTCCCAGAAATCTGTAACTGACAGGTTGTGGTGAGGGGTCTGGCCTACATTTTAGTACAATTTATTTTCCTTTTTTGTGTCTAGCTTCCTGAAGTGGGAAGGGGAGAATAATTATATAAATATTATGCAAAAAATATAGTTTTCTTTAGATCAGAAACAGATATTTTCAAGTCAGCCATATGTATTTTGTTTAAAGGAAACTAAGCTGTGAGTTATGTAACTGCAGTGGAATGTAGTCACATGGCTGGCAGTTGAGACTTCGTGATTGGTCAGACTCCAGTCAGCTTCCTTTCTCTGAACAGCCATCTTTGTACTAAAAGTCAATTGTGTTATACAGAAATGTTTTTATATAAATTATGTTGATATGGCTGGTTTGCTTAAAGTATAAGTGTTTATTGTGCATACATTTTTAAATGTAAAATTGGGTTGGGTTGGGTAATTTTTTAAAAAATTATTTTAGTTTCAGTGACAAAACTGGCAGCAGTTGACTGGCTTACATTATTGAGGAACCCATCGCACGTGTGGCCAAAATAAAGAGTGTTGTCAATAAAAGGCATAAACTCCAATCTGCTGATCCTTGTATGCACATGTATGCCAAACAGATGACCACGTTTACAGTGGTCCATTGAAGGAAGAGATCACCTGTTGATCCTTGTAATGCCAAACAGGTAGCCAAGGTTTTGTGGTCCATCGATGGAAGAGATCACCTGTTTGGCCAATATTGTGGTCTGTCAATAGAAGTGATCCTATTTGGGGGCACAAGGGGAAAGGGGTATTTCTTTTCAATTAACTCCTTTCCCTTCATCAGACAGTGGAGCAGCAGTGTGGAGGAAAGGGCTACACCCACTGGCTTTTGGGGGGAAAGCAAATAAAACCAAATCTAGCCGAGATCAGCATGCAATTCCCCCACCCCAGTACTAGACAAAGGTGGAATTTGGTGGTGGGTTGTGTTATATTTAGTTTTGTTTGGTTGCCCCATGCAGCATCCTTTTGTGTGTATCTTGGATAACATCCCTTTAAAGTGATCCACATAAAATAACATGCTGGTAGCCTATCTTGGCTGGATGGGGATAGGGTGTAATTTCTGTGAAACATACCATAAGCAATCGAATGACCTAGGTGAATGTGGCAAGGAGGGAGTGGGTGGGAATCATTCAAGTTTGTGCCATGCCAGACAGGAAATGACATAATATCCTGTAAAGTGTATTATTTTCCCTTGGAATGCTTTGTTGTTGTTTTTTTAAAAAAAAAAAGAAAGAAAGAAAAGATAAGCACCCTGGACATAATTTTGCATCCAGTTCTTAATAGGACTTTGTAGGAATTTCTTATTATTTTTGTTGAAAATTGGCAGATTGGTACCAAAGACATTACATGATTTCCTGTGTGCAATGGGGACTATCCATTTTAGGAGCTAGACTTATCCAATTGGTTATTTTTATTAGGTTGCACAGGGATCTGACTTAATTTTTGTGCAATATGTTTGGAGAAGCTATTATTTTTAAAAATCCAGAAGGAAAATAAATCTTATTGTACTTTTAGCCATGGGAAAATGTGAACCAAAGTGTATGCAGCAGTCACAAATATTTAAATAACCATAGAAATTTCTACAAATTTTACTCTCCTCTGGGAGAGCAGTACCTGCTGCCATTGTCAGTGAGCTCAGACTGAGTTCACTGCAGACCTGGACCATGTATTATAGGGGAAATGAAGGATTTATCTCTATCCCATTGCATTCTTCCCAGTTTTCCTCAAGCAGCATTTATTTTCTGGCCCCCTTTGCCTTGAGGCAAATTGCTGCAATGGCTGCAAGTCTTATAAGGAGATGGGAAGGTGATTGTAACTTCTACGTATACTATGGAAGTCTTTCATCAACAACTTTTTGCTCTTCTCATCTGCTCAGGAGGTCACCATTCAAGGTCTTTTCCTTGATGAAAGAAGAGCATTTAGGACAACTTAACTTTTGCAGTCACCCTCCTGATAACCTTATCCCCACTCTATGGACTGTACTTTGTGGTGGCAATATCCCTACTGACCAAAAACAAAGAAGCTCTATTTGCAAATCCATGTCCCCTTTAGAGAACCCATGGCTAAGACTACTTGTTTGGTTTTTTCCTGCCCATAAATAAATATATATACACTATCAAAATCAATATTTGTATGTATATTTATTTGAATTTCAAATCTTTTTTTAAAAAAGCATGCATATAAGAATTTTAAGTTTTCCCTTTTTGCAGTAACTAGTATAATACGCACTGGTATTTTTATATTAAAAAAAGAAAAAATACAAAACAAAAGAATGAATATTATGTGGTATGCATGACATTTAAAAAAATGGTGGTTTCAAAGCAATATGTACCCCTGGTGTGTTTGCCATATTATAGAGTCGAGCTTAAAGTGCACCTGATCTGTAATTGCATTTTGATATTATTTAATCTCTATGTACAATGTTTTGCATGTATTTATATGGGTCTTGAGAAGATTTCTTTTGTTTTGGGAAGGGGTAAGGAGAGAGGCGGGGTTGGAACAGAAGACAAATGAGCCTCTTCTGAAACATTTGAAACTCCAAACATAGTTAATACTCTAAATGGAAACAGGAGGAGGAAATCAAACCAAATTTTAAAAGGTGCAACAATAGGAGGAAAGGATATTGTTTTGAATTAATAAAAGGTTTTTTTAAAAAAAATTATTTTGGCTGTTAAGCAAAAACAGTGTGCGAGTGCGTTGAGAGAATAAACTGTGCCCGCTTATAATTGTGATGTCTTCAGTATCTGTCCCACCAGTCTTATGAAGTCACTGATCATCTACTGATGCTGAGATGGAGGATACTCTAAATGAATGTAAAAATCCAGCTTGGAACCAGATCATAGTGTTTGGTTCCAAACCAAATCTATGCTCAACATTCAGTGTGGATAGTTACACAAAAACCTCTGTCCCACTTATTCTGCCAGCTTTGCACAATGCCCAAAAAGAGCTATCAAATACTAGCCAAAGGTAAAGGAAACATATAGAGGCAGCACACTGTGCATATTAAAAATGAAAAGGATTTTAAAATCACTGTCCAGCGAAAGTAGAAAAATAACATTAAGTCTTTTTCACCTGAAAATAAAACGTGAGTTCATTATAACTTAAATTTTTAAATTATTTCCCCAAAAGCTCAGAAGTTAAGACTATGCAGCTTAGTTATTGTTTCAAACTGGGTCTTTGGTTTCAGTAGATGCATAGAGTATATTACTGAATTATTCTCTATGCATCTACTGAAACCTAGTTCATATATTCTCATATGAACTCTGGTTTCAGAGATTCAGCATATTGCTGCATTGGACAGTATATGAGGTGGATGTGTGCCTTTATCACATTCTGGCCGGTGAAGTTCTGCATCACCACCACAGCAGCAAAAAGGCAGCTTTGAAATGCTTGAGCAGGCTCCCTCAAGTCACTTAATGACTAGGAGAGAGTGGGAGGTGGATGGACAGCATTCAACCAGCCACAGTTCCACACCTGGGAAATGAAAGCCACTGATCCCTTCTCAGCTTTCCTGTGAATCACAACCCATGACAAGCTATTGCAGATCATCATGGGCATTGGCAATTTTCTTCTCCCAAGTACTTTTCATCTCTCCCCTGGCCCATAAATGACCAGGGAGCATGTTTCAGATCTTCAAAGTTGACTTCTGTGGTTGTGATGGTGGTATTGCCCAAGGAAATGTCAAAAAAACGGCATAATCCGTATCTGCATGAGCAACAGGATCCTGGCCTCTGCATATCAGAAAACTCAGTGAAAATTGCTATTGGTATCCACCCCTCCTCAGAATGTGATTTGATGGCATCTATATATTCAAAATAAATGCATAAATCTTCAGTACTCATGGGTAGAGGTGTGAGACCACTGATTTCAACAAAGTGATATGTCTTCATTTTTATGAAAAGTATATTATAACCAAATATTTTTACTAGAATGAGGGATATGAGTCAGGTTTTTGTTAGTCTCTTTCCCATTCTGTGTAAAAGAGTGATATTACAGTCCAATATAACCATTTCATTAAAAATCACTTCGGCTCACAAAATAGCTGAACGATGGAATGCATCTAGCTGTTGTGTATTTTAGTTCAAATTATGTATGGGAGCAGCAGAACAAGTCTTTATATTATTGAATGCGGGAATAAAATTGGATACAAATGGGTAAATGGTTTTAGTAGTAAACCAACAACCTTTTGCAAACACATTTCTTTAAAAGTACAGTAGAGTCTCACTTATCCAACACTCGCTTATCCAACGTTCTGGATTATCCAACTCATTTTTGTACTCAATGTTTTCAATATATTGTGATATTTTGGTGCTAAATTCGTAAATACAGTAATTACTACATAACAATACCATGTATTGAATTACTTTTTCTTTCAAATTTGTTGTATAACATGATGTTTTGATGCTTAATTTGTAAAATCATAACCTAATTTGATGTTTAATAGGCTTTTCCTTAATGCCTCCTTATTATCCAACATATTCACTTATCCAACGTTCTGCCGGCCTGTTTATGTTGAATAAGTGAGACTCTACTGTAATTATTGTCTTCATTTAAAAAAAGGGGGGGGGGAATTCAGATCATTAATTTTTCATTTGAGTACATAGCGGCCAGAACACTCTACTTGTTGAATAGCTTAGAAGGGAAATTTGAATGGATGTTGGCAGGCACTTCTTTGAATCACAGAAAACAAGAGTACCTGCTCAAATTTTGTTTCCTAGGTAGACATCAGAAAAGTTAGCATTTTAGATTACTTTTCCAAAATTCCCAGCTGCCTTTGTTGACTGGGATTCACATGTGGTAGTCTGAGAATGCAACTTTTCCTCTGCAAACATTAAATTAACTATATCTTGTACTGAATCTGGAAAACTATAACTTTTCTCCAACTCTGCTGGCTCCTACCCACCAATACTCCAGCCACGGTCCTTTTTTCTTGAGACCTACTGTGTTGTGATTTAAGCGAAACAGCTGGTTTCTTGTGGCCTTATGTCATATTAATGTTCTCCAACTATCCAGCAGATTCTACAAGGGTGATATTGTCACAGCTTCCATCAGGATAATTTCAACATCATGCCAAGTAGGGGTGAGGGACATGTAGCCATCCTGAAGTTATTGACTCTAGGTTCCATTATCCATCCCCAGTTAGAATATAGGAGTAGCAGTCTAGCAATATCTGGATGTCTTCACCTCTAATAGGGTGCAGGTGCTGAAACATGCTGGGCACTTGTATAGTCCTGTTTCTGGCCATCCACAAAGTCTTTCAGTCAGGCCACTATAATGCTAATGTAAATGGTCAAACAATACCAACAGTGTAACACTGATGTTTCCTTCTATCAGCCTATAATAAGATAAACGTAACACATTATTTTGCTCATTTTCCAAAACAGTCAGTTGTGTGAATCTCCAAAGGGCCATGATGAGACTTAGAGATTTCCTCATAATATTGCACATCTACATGGTGACGTGTCATATACCCCAAACCAAAAATGTCTTTACCAGAGTGTAGGTTATGAGTTTTACTACAGTTTTCTTTGCTTTTGAAAGTCACAACTAAGGTGCAGAATTTAAAGGTGATGAAGTTTGCTGTTTAGCCAAGCATTTTCCTATTACGGTTGTCTTTCCTATGCTGCCATACAAAATATGCCAAATTAAGATTCACATGACAATTGTCTCATCTCTGTAACTTTTGTGCTTTGTGGTTCTTGTTGTTGTGTGACCTGTGGTCTTTTTTGTGCCATAATTTGGTAAATGTGAAGGCTGCCATTTTTGTGCCTTTTAGCCAGCTCACCACTGCCAAAGCTTGCTCTTCTGTTGTTTGCAGAATTGGCAATGTTGGCTAAAGTATTGTGACTCCAGGTAACAACCAATCCTAGGCATATCATTTTGACACTCCATGAACCTAGATCCCATCAGGTAAAGTCAAGAAATGCCACTTAGATAAATAGGAACAGACAACTTGAATTATGCCTAATTCCATTTCCAACAGGTACAATTTGCAGATCGACATTATTTACTTGGTGATGTATCATTTAAAGTCATTCCAATGGTTAGAGAAAACTTTAGTTGATCTCAGTATCCCCTCCACCTGGACTTTTTATACAGAGATTAACCAGAAATAGCAAGAGTTTGGAGAATATTGATGAGTCCCCTTTAAAGATGTATTCAGTATCCAATGCCTTGATTGTAGTGCTTGGAGATTTTTAAAAATTGAATAGTTCCAAGACCTCACATTGTAGTTATTGTTACTGTTGCATTTTTTTAAAGTAATCCCCATCATTAGAGCATATCCCAAAACTATTTTAAACCATCTTGTAAACACAATTAAGAATGCTACAAGCTCTGCGATACAAAACAGTACTAGAGAGACCACTTCGTAACATAAAGATAATTCCATTACTCTAATAAGAGATAACATCTGTTCAACAGTAGGTGCAAATGTACCAAGCTAGATGCTATGCAAATTCATTAGCTTTAAATGGAGTTGTGCAAGATCCCTTTGAAAGAGAGGATGTTATATGGCAGCCCCAATTAAGAGACATACAGTGTTTATTGGAAAATGCATAAGACAAGTTTATTATCATCTTTCCCTCCTAAATCAAATTCACAAAATATCTACTTTGGAAAATAGATTTCTTGAATAAAGCATAGTTGCGCTTTCTCTGTAAATAGGAACAGAGGGGGGAAATGAAATAACAAAATTTAACAAAAACAACAATAACAATATCTCATAGATACATTTGAAAATGATACATTTAGATATTTGTGTCTTTTCCAGAAGCTCTAAGACACAAGATTTTATGGAACTGTGGGAAAAAATCCCCTGCTACTTTAACTGTGAACTGATGTGTGAAGAATAGCAACAGGAGTATGGGAGAAGGAGGAAGGGAGATGGGACCTTTTAGGATAATATGATGGGGAACAGTGACAACAAAGAGTCGGAGTATCTCTAAATCAATGGGGTGAGCTAGTGTAGGTCAAGGCAGGTTACAGCATAATTAAAACACATACACATTGTCAACATTCTATAAATACGCATATTAAAATGCATTTATATAAAATATGCATTAAAATTTATTTCTATAAAATACATATTAAAATACACAGAAAAGAGATAAAACACAATACATGAGTTTAAAATTCATGCTTAAAACTGCCAGGATAGACCTGCCAGAAGAGATTGGTCTTGAGTTGGTTTTTAAATTCCAACAGGTGATCTAGTTGTTGGAGCTCTTCTGGCAGGTCATATAAACTGGAGTGAACCAAGTGTGTCCCTTTAGATAAGTGACTGTCACTAGCATTTCAGTATAGCCAATGGTGTGAAAAGCTAAGAGTTCCTATCTAGAACATCTGGATGGCTGCACTTCGACCATCCTTTATAAGCCCTAGTTGAAAAGAGTGAACCTGACTCTATTTGTGTGAATGAGTTTACTTGAACTATAACTGAGGTGAGCAAGGAGATTGGCATTTTCCTCCTCTCCACATCAACTACCCTGCCCTTGACTCACCATGATTCTGAAATAGCAAACACAAACGCAGCCATTCTGATGCTGTTGGGGAGCAAAGATAAGCATCTTCCTATGTTCAAAGATTGATGACTTCATTCACTGTGACCTCTGGAGAACACAAGTAGATTTTGGGCAAAGCTGTCCTTGGTCTACAACTGACTGCTTTTCTGGTTCTGTTTGCTCTCACCAGCCTTGGAATTACTGTTGGAGGGTGGACTGTGGCAGCACAACAGTAGGAACTGGGAGAGATGGCAGGAGGTATGGTGGAATTTGGCATGTGGAACTCTTATGCTGTGCTCTGAGCTTAACCTGTATGGAGATAAGACCCATGATTTGCTTCACAGAATTCACCCAGCTCAAGCTGGGCTATCAAACTGAGCAAAGTAGAAAACACTAATATTTACTTTTGTCTTAAGTTTCATTGCTGGCTCAGTTAACATCTTTTCATGGGAGGTCAGCTTCCACTCTTTTAATAGGCAGATAGATCTTTAGCCTTTTCTTTGCTAGCTTGTTAGCTGCTTTTGGGCCTTGCCGTTCTCTGAAAAAGTGCACTGGTATCTCAGTCTGCTTCACATGCAGACTCTGGATTTGATTTCTAGAAAACCGAATTGGGATTGTTCATTCAGGTTTTTAATTTCGCTGTTTTTGACATAGCGAAATTGGACCCAGCAGATCACTGCCTCGTTCTTTGGCAAAAATGAAAATGAAAAAAAAAAACATATGTGTAGACCAAGCAAAGCCTCAATGGATATCAGTGCTGAGTATTTACTGCCTCTGTCTGTATGTCTGTCTCTGTCATATGGTCCTCCACAGTGTGTCACTGGCAAAAACTTGTGAGGCCATCCATTGTCTGTGGGCAAGCATTTTTTAAATCTAATTCTAAATAAAAAATATACAAAAATGTAGCCCATTTTTCTTGCTGCCTGGTATGTTTTTGGTCTCTAGCTATTCTAAAGATGTAGGTACTTGTGATCCAAGTGTGTGGTGTCTCATTCCCTTCTAGGTTTTTTTTTACACAGGCTATTCTTGCTGTCTCTAAGTCAGAGGTTAGCAATACGTGGTCCTCAGAGCACTTTTAGACTGCATCTCCTAGTAACCCTACATGGCCAATGTAGGTGAGGTAAGTGAAAGTGGTTGTAGCCCAGCAATACATGAAAGACTATATGTTCCCTACTGCTACTTTAACATCACATAAAATGGGATGTTCTGACCAACATGAGGCTGTCTTGAACATACAGGAATTTAAATGTTGTAATTGTCAGCAATAGTCTTCTCCTTTGTTGACTTTCTACAACCAAGGCCTTACCAGAAATTAAGTTGTAGGGGGAGAAGAATAGTTATGGAAGAGATGAGACATAAATCTAAGTAGCTTGTTATTTATTTATTTTATTTATTTCCAGAATTTATACCCCGCCCTTCTCACCCGGGGGGACTCAGGGCGGCTTACACAGTTGGCAACATTCAATGCCAAGAACACAACAATAAAACAAAAACAGAACACACAATCAATTAAAACTATAAAAATACATCATTAAAATACATTATAAAAATTAAAACATATGTAAATTAGCTCCATTTGTCTAAAAACCTCATTCTTCAGCCTTCAATCGGACCATGTCGACGTTATCATATTACTCGTTAAAAGCTTGTGCACACAGCCATGTTTTCACAGCCTTTCTGAAACTCAGAAGAGTTGGGGCTTGTCGGATATTTGTGGGGAGGGTGTTCCACAGCTGGGGAGCTACCACCAAGAAGGCCCTGTCCCTCGTTCCCACCAGCCGCGCCTGTGAGACAGGTGGGACCGAGAGCAGGGCCTCTCCAGATGATCTTAGGGATCTAGCTGGCTCATATGAGGAGATACGTTCGGATAAGTAAATTGGGCCAGAACCGTTTAGGGCTTTAAAGGTCAAGACCAGCACTTTGAATTGGGCTCGGTAGCATATCGGCAGCCAGTGGAGCTGGCTTAGCAGGGGGGTAGTACGCTCCCTGTATGCCGCCCCAGTTATTAATCTGGCTGCCGCCCGTTGTACTAGTTGGAGCTTCCGGGCCGTCTTCAAAGGCAACCCCACGTAGAGAGCGTTGCAGTAATCCAAACGAGCTGTAACCAGAGCATGGACCACCGTGGCCAAGTCAGACCTCCCAAGGAATGGGCGCAGCTGGCGCACAAGTCTTAGTTGTGCGAAGGCTCCCCTGGCCACCGCCGAGACCTGGGGCTCCAGGCTCAGCGATGAGTCCAGGAGGACCCCCAGACTGCGAACCTGTGTCTTCAGGGGGAGTGCGACCCCATCCAGCACAGGCTGTAACCCTATTCGCTGTTCAGCCTTACGACTGACCAGGAGGACCTCTGTCTTGTCTGGATTCAATTTCAATTTGTTGGCCCTCATCCAGTCCGACACAGCGGCCAGACACCGGTTCAGGACCTGAACAGCCTCCTTAGTGACAGGTGGGAAGGAGTGATAGAGCTGGACATCATCTGCGTACAGATGACACCTCACCCCGAAACTCCGGATGATCTCTCCCAGCGGCTTCATGTATATGTTGAACAACATGGGGGACAGTACTGACCCCTGCGGGACCCCACAAGACAATGGTTGTGGGGTCGAGCAGGTGTCCCCCAATGACACCATCTGGGAACGACCCTCCAGTAAGGACCGGAGCCACTGCAAAACAGTACCTCCGAGACCCATCCCGGCAAGGCGTCCCAGAAGGATACCGTGATCGACGGTATCGAAGGCCGCTGAGAGGTCCAGCAGAACCAGCAGGGACACACTCCCCCTGTCCAGTTC
The DNA here is from genome assembly GCF_035594765.1 of Anolis carolinensis. Classification (NCBI taxonomy): domain Eukaryota; kingdom Metazoa; phylum Chordata; class Lepidosauria; order Squamata; family Anolidae; genus Anolis; species Anolis carolinensis. The sequence goes on from NC_085844.1 coordinate 197,292,298, forward strand.
CCGGCGTAGATCATCGACTAAGGCGACCAAGGCTGTCTCGGTACCATGCCCCGGCCTGAAACCAGACTGCGCCAGATCTAGAAAATCAGTGTCAACCAAGAATGCCTGGAGTTGTGCGGCCACCACACGTTCCACGACCTTGCCCAAAAAGGGGAGATTGGAAATAGGCCGAAAGTTCTCCAATTGAGTGGGGTCCAGTGATGGCTTCTTCAACAGCGGTTTGATCACAGCCAATTTGAGGCTCGCTGGAAAAATGCCTTCCCGAAGGGAGGCATTCACCACCACCTTCACCCACTCGGCCAATCCCCCTCTGGCTTCTCTCACTAGCCAGGATGGCCAGGGGTCTAGGATGCATGTGGTAGCCCTCACCTCTCCAAGCACCTTGTCCACATCCTCGAGCTCAACCAATTGAAAAGAATCCATCAAAATGGGACAAGCAGGTGCTCGTGTTACATCCTCGGAAGCTGCCGTTAATCTGGTGTCAAAGCCAGAGCGGATCAAAGCAACTTTGTCCGCAAAGAACCGAGCAAATGCTTTACAGCGGGCTGCCGAGTTGTCAGGGATCCCGTCTTGGGAGACGGGATATAACAAACCTCTGACAACTCGGAACAGCTCCGCCGGACGGATCTTTGCGGACGCAATATTAGCTGCAAAGAAATAATTCTTTGCAGCGTCTATTGCCGCAGCATATGTCCTAAGATAGGAACATAGCCGTGTTTGGTTTGACTCGCTCGGCTCAGAGCGCCACACGCCCTCTAGTTCCCTCTTCTTTCGCTTCATCGCTGCTAGCTCCTCAGTGAACCAAGGAGATGGTTTAGCTCGGGTACTCGAGAGGGGACGTTCTGGAGCAATTGTGTCTATTGCCCTAATCACCTCCTTGTTCCAGAGGGCGACCAGAGCATCGACAGAATCACCAGCCAAGGTGGTGGGAAACTCCCCAAGAGCCATCAGGAATCCATCCGGATCCATAAGCCTCCTGGGGCGGACCATTTTTGTAGGTCCTCTACCCCTGCGGAGGTTGGGGGGCACAGTAAGTCTAAACCTGACCAGGTGATGGTCGGTCCATGGCAACGGAGCGATGGTGAGCTCCTCCACACCGCCACCTTCCTCCCATCCCTGGCAGAAAACCAAGTCAAGTGTGTGCCCCGCTCTGTGGGTAGGGCCAGATACTAATTGGGACAGCCCCATGGTTGCCATGGGGGCCATGAAGTCCTGAGCCGCCCCGGAAAGAGTGGTCTCGGCATGGACATTGAAGTCCCCCAGCACAATGAGCCGTTGGGACTCCAATGCCAGGCCCGAGACCACCCCAGCTAGCTCAGGCAGGGAGACTGTAGTGCAGCGGGGTGGTCGGTACACTAACAGAATCCCTAGACTGCCCCGGCCCCCTACCCTCAGATGAGCACATTCAAACAAGGTTGACTGCGGGATGGGGCACCTGGTCAGGGGGATGGACTCCTTGTAGACCACTGCAACCCCTCCTCCCCTTCCTCCAGATCTTGGTTGGTGCTGCACGGTATAGCCTGGTGGACAAAGCTGGGTGAGATTGCCCCCCCCCCCCCCAGCCTCGTCCAACCAGGTCTCCGTTATGCACGCCAGGTCTGCCCGCTCATCCAGGATAAGATCCTGGATGATCGCTGCTTTTCCGTTGACAGACCTGGCGTTCAACATCACCACCCTCAAACTGGAGGGACCGCCAACCTGGGCACCCAAATTTACTATATCAGGAGGCCGTTTTAAATCTACAAGCACTCTCCTTCTTTCCCTAGGCTGAATTGGTTTATGCCTCCCTTTCCCGTATCTCCCCCACCCCTGGATTACTTCGATGGGGCCCCCCCAGCCATTGGTTGACCACCACCCCCCCATTACATGGTCTGTCATTGCGGTAACACTAGCTATTAGCCTAAGCAGTGATCTAATTTATTGCTACCTGCTCTCTCCCCTTTAAAGATAAAGATAGTTCTCTCCTCTCCCCCACTTTGGGAGTTACCCAAGTTCTATATATAATGTGTTCTGGGACTTCCTCCCTTCTCACCTTAAAGGTTGTAAAGTGACACGTGCTAGAGCGGGGAGCTAATTCATCCTTGGGGTAAAAGGGGATTTCATTGGGGTCAGAGGTAGTAATGGCTTATAGTCAAAGTGCAGAAGAATATTAATTATGCCGCAATGTCCATAAGTGCTCAAGTGCATCGGCATAGTCCATTAACACCCTTCCCGCCCTCCCACCAGCCCCAACCCTTAACTAAAGCCCTCAAATGATGGTACAGTCCTAATCACAATAGATGTTAATTGCAGCAGCAACAATAATGATTTAAAGTGCTTCAGTGCTCAGTTCTTAATCAAGTGATTGGTTCACAGGGCAAAGTTTTAGTCAACAGGGGATTTGATGATGTATGAGGTAGGGCGGTTCAGTTAAGTTCATTAAATGCAACTGTCCGGTTTCTTCAAATAAAGTGCTCAATGAAGGCAGTCTGTTCCCTGAGAGTCAAAAGAGTGCTTTCCAAGCAGAAACACTGTCCCATAAATGCCTTGTAGGATGTTCTGTTGATGGTACTTAATAGACAGCAATTCTGTTGTCTAAAGTGCTGTTATATAAAATGCTAGTAGCCCAATCCACCAACGCTGCTGCAACAGTGATGATATAATAGCAGCAGGCTAGGTCCAATAGTGGTAACAATAAGGATAGTAATGTCCACCCGTCCAGCCAGCGAGCGAAGGAGGCGTCTCTCTCACAGCCGCTAATCCCACTTGGCCAGCCCGGGTAGTCTTCCACAGCCTAACCCCCGCAGCAGCAGCTGGCAGTGGCAATTGACACAGTGGGGTGATGTCTTCCCCAGCACTTGCCGTAAAGCATGCCTTCGCCACCTTGCAGCACGCCCACGCTGCCAACACTGCCAGCAACCGCGCTGTCCTGAGGGGCCTCAGCACTACCAAAGCATTTTCCACCAGCCTCACGAACCTCCAATTGGCAGCCGCTCGGCTCTCGGCACAGCAGGGCAACAGGAACACAACCACAGTTGATTCAGAGCGATGGTTTCCAGCCAGTCACCACATGAGGTATCAACAAATGGAATTCTAATTGGCAGCCAGGTATATTGCATAGAATAGCGTAGTTCTTAGTTTGCTAATCCATTCTGGTCTTAAGTATTTCATTAGAGTTCTTTAATAGCAGGCAAAGCTCTTCCTCCTCTGCTTCTCTCCATTCCACGCTAGGCTCCCTTTCTCCTTTCTCCTTTTCTCTTACTCTTACTTCTCTTGCTCTCGTTAGGAAAACCAGCTAAGAACGGACTCCTGCAGGCAACCTTCGTCACCCCAGGTTCCAGTCCTAGCTTTTTCTTCAGAGAGGTGATGATAAGATGTAGTAAGGCAGTAAAAAGGCAGTAAAAAGGTAATAAAAGGCAGTAAAAGTTGTTTTTACAAGGGAGCCACGCGGAGCCTGCAAACAGACCGTCCTACCTTGGCGCCATCTTTTTATGTTTAACCGTATTGCATTTAACTTGATATAACATGACACTGATATTTACAGAAGTACAATATGTAGCACACTCCTAGACCTATGATATTTATTTATTTATTTATTTGGTTATTTATTGACATCATTTTTACCCCGCCTTTCTCCCCGGGGGGACTCAAGGCGGCTTACAATAAATAGGCAAAAATTCAATGCCTAACAACAGTGTAAAAAACAATTCATATAAAAACAGATACCATTACAAAATAAAATCACATTATATAAAATTTTAAACATAACCAAGATTAAAATCCATTATCCAGAATCCTCAACATAAGTCTTGGTAGAGGTCATGTAAAGTCCATGTTCTCCTTCATTAAAAGCTTGTGTGCACAACCATGTCTTTAAGACTTTCCTGAAGCCTAGGAGAGTTGGTATCTGCTGTATGTTGCTGGGGAGGGTGTTCCACAGCCTGGGAGCCACCACCGAGAAGGCCCTGTCCCTCGTTCCCACCAGCCGTACCTGCGAGGCTGGTGGGACTGAGAGCAGGGCCTCTCCCGATGATCTAAGAGTCTAGAAGGCTCATAGGGCGAGATACATTCGGACAGGTAAGATGGGTCAGAACCGTTTAGGGCTTCGTAGGTCAAAACCAGCACTTTGAATAGGGCTCGGTAGCATATCGGCAGCCAGTGGAGTAGTGCACTTCCTGTAAGCCGCTCCCGTTATTAATCTGGCTGCCGCCCATTGTACTAGTTGGAGCTTCCGGGCTGTCTTCAAAGGCAGCCCCATGTAGAGCGCGTTGCAGTAGTCCAAACAGGGTGTAACCTGTTTGGACTACTGAATGACTGGTACTGTAGCACATGTACAGTACTTGTTATTCCAAAGTAAGTGTACTTAAGCATACTAAAGATGAATGCTCAGAGCAATGATAGCTGATTGCTTCCATGTTGACGGGGTGGTAAATCAGCTCTAGATTTTATTCTAAACCTTTAACAAGTTGTTCAATGTGCTGAAGTCGTTTTTGGGAATAGGGATCAGTTTAGAGTAAATTCCAGTGAAGGTTCACTATCAGCCACCATTGATTCAAGAAAAATATATTCAGTATACTGCAAGTACACCAGGACTTCACTGCTCAGTCATCTGTAGCAGCATTTCCAGTTCTAATTCTTGTTTCCAGATTCATCCAAATAGCCAACTGTAATATTGCAACTGCAACTCATGACAGAATGAAATTCTCTGTGTCCATGTCATTAGTGCCTTCTACACAGTGGACTAGCAGACTGAGATTGTCCAGGTTTTCTGAAGATGGCAATGAAGGTCCACACAAAGAACCAAACAGCTTAGTCCTGGTTCAAATAATCTTGGACAGTCACCTGCTACTCCCAAATAGCAAGAGGCACAACGTATAACAAAGGGAGCTACTTCTGAAGCAACCCATTCCTTTCCACTAGACTCACAAGAGGTCTTCCATTTGTGATGAATGGTTAAAGTGACACAATTGTTGTGAGAAAAACAAAGACTTTAAATCCCAGATGTCAGACAACTCTGACTGGTCTCTGGTCACTGACAGTCACAGTGACACTCATGGTAATGGATGGAGGCTTTCCATGCTATCAGACCATGTATGCGGGAAGTGCATTTCAAACATAGCTGGCCTCAATACACCACTGACATACGGTAGTGTTTGGAAAGCCTTCATATTTATTTAGGATATTTCCAGTCTATTGCTTGCCAAAAGAGTTTGCTTCAGGTCACAGCTGTTATGGATTTGTCTTTGTTAGTGTGTGGCCTACTTTAAGGGGTTGGTTTGCAAGCAGCCATTTTGTAAAAAAGAAAAAAAAGAACTAGGCGGATATTTTGTGTGTCTCCTTTCTAAAAGAAGCCAGGGGGAGAAGCTAAATTGCAGCTATTTGCATGAAGTGGCCTGATTGGCCAGATGCAAATAAGCAGATGCTAAGGCCCAAGAGAGGGGCGGGGCCAAAACGTCCGTTACAGCAGTTATTTCAGAACATTCTAGTCCGTGGAGAGGCTGATTCCCTGGAGTTGAACAAGTGCAATACCTGAGATAGCTATTCGTGATAGCTGGTTAGATAGGAGCTCAGGAACGACAGGGTGTTCTAGTTTAAATTTAAAAGTCAGTTTTTGAAAATAATTGTATTAAAGCCTTTTTTGGGAAGGAAAGGCCAAGGAATTTCATAAAATGAAAGTTAGAAACGTTTTGAAGCGATATCCTCTTTGGAAAGCATTCAAAAGCCATTTGTAATGAATGCATCAAGCATTTTGTGCCATATTTATGTTCCTGAAATCATCAAGCATATGTGCCTCAAAAGAATCAAATAAATAAATAGTTCTTGTTTCATTACATACAGTATTTCACTCTTTTCTATAAGCCTCAAGGAAATAAAGTCTCCTCTCAGTATCTCTTTACCTCGCATGTGCGCACGCACTCACACAAGTGTCAATTGAAGCAGTGGATGGGATCCTGGGATAACAAGATCCCCACCCCCCACCCCACCCCCCACCCCCGGCCTGGTTGTGATGAGCGTGTTTCAACAGCGTTCTCAAAGTTGTGAGGCTACAGAATCTACATTAGATACTTCTAAAATATTTTTTGCCCCAGAGACTGACACATTTTAATATTTCACAAACCCCTGGACTAGCATTGTAGTGTGGCCTTATGATAACCCCATTAAAAAACAGAGGGCTGCAACTTATATTTTCTACCATTTCTCCACTCTTGCATTACCTTTTGCTTTGTGGGAAATTTAGATAGCAGGACTACTGGAAAATATATGGGTAAGACCTGCCTATACTTGGAACTAAACCATTTAGCTCCCATGGATAATTAATTGCGTCCTTATTGATAAGTCTAACAGAAGTAAATAGTTTTGGTAATGAATTATAGATGCTGCAACCATTTGTCTTCTGTCCAAAACAAAAAAAATAGTAGATACACCACATGTTTTGATGTTCCTGTTAACTTCAAGTAGAGCAAGCATTGGCCTCTTAAGGGTATATTTCAGGGTGTCCAGACGAGGGTGTCCAGACTGATGGCTGAAAGTGGGGAGGAGCTGAGGAGCCTTATCACCAAGGTGAAAGAAGAAAGTGCAAAAGCTGGGTTGCAGTTAAACGTCAAGAAAACCAAGATTATGGCAACCAGACTGATTGATAACTGGCAAATAGAGGGAGAAATGTGGAGACAGTGATAGACTTTATATTTCTAGGCGCAAAGATCACTGCAGATGCACACTGCAGCCAGGAAATCGGAAGACGTTTACTTCTTGGGAGGAGTGCAATGGCCAACCTTGATAAAATAGTGAAGAGCAGAGACATCACACTGCAACCAAGGTCCGCATAGTTAAAGCAATGGTATTCCCCATAGTAAATCCAAACACTGCTCATGTGTGGACAAAAGTGCTGAAAAAGGTGTGTCAAGGAAACATAAAAGTTAGCAAAGGCTTGTAACTCTTCACCTATTTGTTTTGGGGGGGGGGGTGTGGAATTCTCGACTATCCAACAAAATATACGCCTATAGTCTCAAACAGGAAAGCTGCAGGACACTCAACTGTCCATCCTTTCAGAGAGTTCAAGCAGGTCATCCTGATCTTTTCCAGGATCCATTTCAATCATATTTTCCAGTGTGCCTTCTGAGATTTCCCATATCATTTTATCAGTCTCATCTTCAGCTGCACATGGTGTCTCTGGAGGTCCTGTTGAGCTTGGTATGTGCATTTTCATTGCTTCATGGGAAGAAGTTGGGCTGGCGATGTCTGCCTGCCATGTGGAGGTTGCCTGTCATGCCATGGGGAGGCAAAACATCACCTGCTGCCCGGTCCCTTTAAGATTCTAAGGAGGCGGAACTTAGCCTCGGCTCCTGCCAATCTGGAAATGGCAGTTATTTTTTGTCAGTTAGATTTGGTCAGTTGGTGAAGCACTGGAAGGAAGTGTAGGAAACTAAAAGGAGCACAGAAATTCACATCACATTGGAACTGTGTTCAAGTTAGATTAAGAAACCATATAATGCAGTAATAGAGAAAGTCACGACAACATTGTATTGAAGTCACCTCAAAGATACAAAGAATCCAGTCATGTCAAGACTTTATATTGTGCAGCAATATCAATCCAGAACTGCATAGACTTAAAAGATTTTCTTTCTTCACAAGAGACATTATAGTAGCAGCAAGAGGAAAAGAGGTCCATTTTGTTTATTAATAAAATATTTTAATTTACCAAATACAATCTCCGATCTGTCCCTCGTGCTATGGTGCCTTCCAGTTCATTTAGTTAAGCACGGAGGCAGAACATTGCCTGATTGCCTAGGCGGAGTTCAGACCTTTGTAACAAAGGGGAAAAGCTAACAGTCTTATATACCCCGAAGGGAGAATGATAGCATTTTCAAGAGGGCTTCAGTATCCACTGATTTGGCTAGAGTCACAGGCTTATCTTACGTATTTTTATTGGTAGTGGTACTGAAGAAAATAATAACAACTCGAGACTCGCTGTGGCTCAAGGCGGGGTGCAACATAATTAAACGAGAGATAAAGCACAATTACAGGCGTTAAAATGCAAATAAAAATTCACTGATTAAAAGCAATTTAAAATTCATTGTTAAAATTGACTGTATAGGCCTGCCGGAAGAGAAAGGTCTTGAAATAGATAACGCATTTCATGTACAACATAAATGAAGCCAATTACCAGTTACAACACCCTGCCTCAGGAATGAAGCACTGAATTGGAGCATTTGCCTAAAAAAAGGAAATGGAAAAATAAGTGATTTCTTAGTCTTGATCTCAGTCTCTTTCTCTCACACAGACACACTTTGTTGTTATTGTTGTCTACCTTCAAGTCATTTCCAATGCACGGTGACCTTAAAAGAACCTATCATAAGGCTTTCTTCACAAGATTTGTTCAGAGGTTTGCTGCTGCCTTTCCCTGAGGCTGAGAGAGTGACTAGGCCCACGGCCATGCAATAGGTTTCCTTGACTGAAAGGTGATTCAAATTGGCCTCCCAGAGTCCCAGTCCAATATGGAAACCACTACACATGCTGACTTACCTCATTTCTTTCACAGGCTCCTGTTCCCCTTCCAGTGCTATGTTTTCTTAATTTCTGTACATAAATCCTTTCTCCTTTTTCAAAACAAGAAATTAGCCTCTTCTCAAATAAATACAACAGTATCTTCCCACCCACATGTGCTTTGGTTTCGCATTTTGTAAAATGCAAAAATTAAACTGCATTTAAGCAAACACCATGAGCTACCACAGATTTTCAAGAATAAAGAATTCAACTATATGGTAGTAGTCTTACCAGAGCTGTAGTTGCTGGTGAGCACAGGTTTGCATATGCGCTTGGAAAGAGGCTCTGAGGATTCACTGCTGCAACAGAGGGACAAATTCCTGGTGCTTCAGGCTTCAGCGCATGTTTTGACAGAGACAAGGATTTCAGTCTAAATCTCTTCATATTCACCTTGTGTCCGAGATGAGACTGAGATAAAAACCTGTGGCTCTTCTAATCGCATCTTCTTTGCTGGTCCTCCCCCCCCCCCCCCCCCCGGATCTCTCCAGCAGTCTCTTTCTGGGCAGATGAGTTGTGCTAGGTTTCATGGGGGGTGTAGGATTTGTTATCATCAGGGATTTTGCTTCTGCTGCATTTCTCCCCGCACAGCTGCCATAGCCTCCTGCTTTTCCTGTGGCTTCCTTTCTTGCTGATGTTCCAAGCATTGCTTCTTCGTTATCTCTTCTAAGCTTTTCACATGTATTTCGGGAAATGAATTGCCGACACTGTCATTCAAAGGCTGGACAATACACAGTAAAGTAAGAGTATGAGGAAACAAGCTCTTTTACAAGGAAAATCTATGTATGCTTTCCACAGAGTACAATAATAGTTGCTTCTAGCAGAAACCTGCTAAAATACACATTGGTAGATTATAATTGGTAGTTCCTGACTCCCTTCTTTTTACTATGGAAGCCTACCAAATACTGGAGAAGCCCCACAACAGGATATATTTCCCATAATCAGTTACAGATAATTCATAACGTCTCACAAAATGACAATGCACCTTCAACTGGGAGCACCTCAACTACTATTGACCATGAAATAAAGCAGAGAGGTAGGTAACCTGCAACGCTAAAGTAAATGGGGCCTTGTGACTAAGCTCACGTGACCTGCCACATATTTTCAAAACCCCCTTCTAAATGATCAGTTCACATCTTTATTAAGACAGATATTTCATTGTTCCAGTGGGCCTCTTGGGGCAGGCAAGGTGGCAGAATAAGGGAGAAAGAGGCAAAGAGTGGAGAGTGGGGCTTGTCTCCATATGGCTTTAGCTCTGTGGTTCCCAAACTTTTTTTTGACAAGGGACCACTTCACTAGAGACCCTCTCCAACATTAGTACAAAAGGAGTTATGAATCAGTTTTTGGTCAACTTTAGATTTGATTTGTTTATTTGGGGTGCCGATTCAGAAAATTGCATTGAGTAGACCACATCAGCTCTAGTTTCTGAAACAGTGCATATGGCATCTAGTAGTCACCATCTGCTCGCCCACAGAAAACCATATTTAATAATCTAGAGCTGATGTGTTCTATTCAATGCAATCTTCTTTTTTAATATAATAATTTTATTAAGGTGTATCAAGTGTATTACATACTATTAAAAGGGTCATGGAAAGGTACAGCGAGGGAAGTTATTGGGTAGACCAAGGGAGGATAAGGTAATGAGGGGTTTGGGAGTGCAGATGAGAGGGAAAGAACTAGGGAAAAGGGAAGGGAAAGAAAATCTGGGAGGGGGGGCGTTATTCGGTCTTCCATTCTTCTTCCTTGCGGTTAAGTTCCTTTTAGAGTCTTATTTGTATGTTTCTTGGTCTCCTCTCCAATTCTTCCTCTAGGGACTCCTGTTCCTTAACAGGTTTTCCTGTATGCCTCAAATTTTTTCCAGTCAGTAGTTCTAATCAGTTTCCGTTTTCCTTCAGTAAAAATTTAGTCTGTTCATATGGTGCATTTCTTCCGTTTTTCTAGCCACTGTTCTTCTGTAGGTGTTTCCTCTGATTTCCAGATCTTTGCAAAGACTATTCTTGCTGCTGTGCTTATGTATGTAAATAAAATATCATTATTTAAGTTGAACTCTGTCTCCATATTCAATGCAATCTTCTGAATCAGCACCCCAAATAACCCCAGGAACAGGCCTAAAAATGAAGACATATGGAACAGCTTAGCTCAGGGGAAGAGGAGAAGCAGCTTGTTGTCGTGCCTTTTGTGGGTAGTCAGCCGCTCCCCTCCCAATATCCTCGTTGCCTTGGAACTATAAAACCGTTTCACAGGACCAGTCGCTCTCGTTGCAAAAGTGAGGCCGTGGATCATATTTTACTTCTTGGGAACCACTGGTGGTCCACGGACCACAGGTTGGGAATCAGTTTTAGTCCCATTGGCTGCTGCCCTCAGCTCTGCCCAGAGTCAGCATGTGGTTCTAACACATTACATGCAAGGCAATGCAGCCCTTAATATAAGAAGCCTGTCCAGCCCTGCAGTCAAAGCTCAGTGAAGTAAAACAGACCTAACAAACCTCAAGAACACAGAACATGAAGGACAGCTAAGTTAAAAGGAAAGTCCCCACACCCAAGTCTTCTACCTTGTTTCAAATGCTGCATCATGACACCAGCATTCATGAAACTCTGAAGTTAGGTGTGGGGGAAAACATGACTGTTTAGATTCCTGGTTCCCAACACAGGCAGACACCCCACAGGAGGCAATTTGGCTTTTAAGGGGGGCAATTTCAGAATGAGTTATTAACAGGTTTTTTGGTATTATGGTTCTAGAGTCCTCATATACCACATATATATTTGTATTATGACAGGCACATTTTTAAAATGAAAATCAGAACGTACAGTGGACAGTTGGGTGAGAACGGAGAAGGAGAAAAGGCCGCTAAGAGAAGAGTGGTGGTAGCATATTAGTCACAAGAAAATTAATGTCAGCTAATAGCATATTCTCACATATTCTCACTGTGTACATGCAATGAAGTTGGACACTTAAGTTACTCTGAATTAATTGCAGATACATTAGTTGTGCCTGGTATATTATTATTGCCCACAATAGTTGTTCTATTTCATTATTTAAGTTTATGCAAAAAAAATGTCACCAGGTGAGGAGAGAGGATCAGGATATTAGAGATGCTTAGGTGGGGGCATGGGGGGGGAAAGGTTTGAAACCACTGGTCTAGATCAAAGTTTTCCAATATTTTCATTTGGTGAAATGCTGTTTAGACATGCATTCTTTTGCGACACAATAATTCATTAAACCAACCCCTTCTAAGAGTTTTATACAATTAATATATATCATATATATAAAATATAATTTTCATAGCTATGGTGTATAAATAAAGTTTGGACATTTTTCCTTCAGACTTATGTACACCAGGACTTCTTCCAGTGGACTTACTTAATCTATGGTGTAGTATCACCATTTTGCTATCTATATTCCCACAAAGTATAAAGCAATGCAACAGTGGAGACACTATAAAAAATTTAAAATACAGATATCAGATTTCTAATGGGGTCATCATAAGGCCACACTACAAGACAACTTCAGGGATTTGTGAAATATTCACATGTAAGGCAGTCTCTGGGGCAAAAAATAATTTAGAAGGATTTAATGTAGATACTGTAGTCCCACAACTTTGAGAATGTTGTGACCTGAAGCAAGTTCTTTTGGCAAGCAATAGATTGGAAATACCTTAAATAAACATGGTTTCCCAAACACAACAGTTTGGTAGTAGTGTATTGGAGCCAGCTATATTTGAAATGCACTTACCGCATATATGGTCTGATAGCATGGAAAGTTTCCATCAACTACCGTGTGTTCCACTGCAACTGCCCAATTCATCACAAATGGAAGACCTCTTGTGAGTCTAGTGGAAAAAAATGAGTTGCTTCAGAAGTGCCCCCCCCCCTTGTTATTTGGGAGTAGCAGGTGACTGTCCAAGATTATTTGAACCAGGACTGAGCTGTTTGGTTCTTTGTACTGAACTTCACTGCCATCTTCAGGGAAATTTGGACAAGCTCAGTTAGTCCAGTATGTGGAAGGCACAGATATGGACATTGAGTGTTTCCTTGTGTCATAAGTTGCAGTTGTGCTGATATTATACATGGCTGTTAGGATGTATCCAGAAACAAAAATTAGAACTGGAGATGGAGCTACAGAGGATTGAGCAGTGATGTCATGGTGTATGCTTTCCTTGCCCAGCTCTATTAATCTAATCTATTTCAAAGTCTCTTGATTCTTGAAACACCACATTCCCCTTAAAACAAATCCCCTTAAAACTTACTTCTATGAAATGAAGGATGGAGAAGATCAATACTCTACTGTAATCTAGGCCCCTTCTACACTGCCATATAATCCAAATTATCAAAGCAGATAATCCACATTATCTGCTTTGAATTGGATTATATGAGTATACACTGCCATATAAACCAGTTCAAAGCAGATAAACTGTATTTTATATGGCAGTGTAAAAGGGCCCTCAATCTAAACACTGTTGCATAAAATGGTCACATATTCTTTCCACTTCTCCCTGCCATCATCTCTATTCTCCTATTCTTGTTGTTTTGATGCAAGATTTTATACTAAGAATTGGTATTGTTCCTCATACTCTGTATAGAACCAAATACTCCATAACCTTTATAAATAACACATATAATGACAGTAAAATGGTGAGCTAAGTAGTTTTGAGAATATGTATCGGTAACATGACCATTATGCAGAGACACAAATTTTCATCCAAACATGCATAAACACTTTAAAGTAGACTTCTTCCATTTTAAGCTATACAAATGATTTATGACAGCTCCAGAAGTGTGATCAACACATAAAGAAACATGACAATAAAAAAATCTTACTTGTACAGTACAATGTTGTATAACATATTCAAATACAAACCCCAGCAATTTAATATGGAATATTTTTAAGTCTGGGTCTTCAGAAAAAAAAGTGCAAAAGCTGGGTTGTAGTTAAACATCAAGAAAACCAAAAGTGTGGCAACCAGACTGATTGATAACTGGCAAATAGAGGGAGAAAACATTGAGGCAGTGACAGACTTTATATTTCTAGGCGCAAAGATCATTGCAGCTGCAGACTGCAGCCAGGAAATCAGAAGACGTTTAACTTCTTGGGAAGAGAACAATGGCCAACCTTGATAAAATAGTGAAGAGCAGAGACATCACACTGCAACCAAGGTCCGCATAGTTAAAGCAATGGTATTCCCCATAGTAACCTATGGTTGCAAGAGCTGGACCATAAGGAAGGCTGAGCGAAGGAAGATAGATGCTTTTTAACGTTGGTGCTGGAGGAAAATCCTGAGAGTGCCTTGAACCACAAGAAGATCCAACCAGTCCACACTCCAGGAAATAATGCCCGGCTTCTCACTAGAGGGAAGGATATTAGTGGCAATAGAAGTACTTTGCCCACATAATGAGAAGATAGGAAAGCTTGGAAAACATTGTGATGCTGTTGGAAAATGGAAAGAAAAAGGAAGAGAGGCAGACCAAGGACAAGATGGATGGATGGCATTTTTGAAGTGACTGGTTTGACCTTGAAGGAGCTGGGGATGGCAGCGGCAGACAGGAAGCTCTGGCGTGGGCTGGTCCATGAGGTCACGAAGAGTCGGAAGCAACTGAACGAATAAACGAATCGCAAGAAACAAGACTTTTCTCATTTTCTGTAGTCTTTATCCCATTTTGGAAAGAAAAATGAGATATAACTCAAATATAAGGAAGGAAAATTGAAGCCTCTTTCTGACATTAGCTTTATGTAAAACACAAATACTTGTCTTTAAAGAAATAGTAAATAAGTTTGATTTAGATACAATGATTTAAATACAAACCAAAGACAAATATATACAAAAATAATGGAATACCCTATTTCATTGCATAGTAGTTGCACCCCCCCCCCTTTTTTTTTTAAATGGCAAACTTGGTATTTTTGTTGGTGCATCCTTTATTCATCACCCAGCATACTTCTGGCAGAGGAGATTGTGAACAAAAACAGCCTTTCCACTGTAAACAGTCTACTAGCAGCTAGGCTTCCCTTCCATGTGTCTTACTGCCCTAAACAACGTTACCTGCTCACCTGCCTCTTTGCTCGCCCATCCTCCCACATACTCTCTTTTGGGCACAGCTTCATTCACTCACTCATTTGCTTACCTATTCACCTGCCTCTTTTCCGGCACAGTCAGTGCTACATCACTCACACTCGCCCACCCCTTTCAGGCACGGCATTGAAAGCGGTTGGGCAAGTGAGTGAAGCATAGGCCATGCTCAAAAGGGGGTAGGTGGGCAGAAGGACGAGTGGATGGAGCACTCTTCTTGAAAGTGGGTGGAGGCAAGCAGGTAAAGCTGTTTAGAGCAGCAAGACACATGGAAGGGAAGCTAGCTGCTAGCAGACTACATAAGACTGGTGTTTTTTTTTCATTGTACAAAAACCCTTTTTCAATCAAAATTAAAAGAGATAAAAAGTGACTACTATGCAATGAAATACAGTATATAAGAATTAAGTAGAATTCTCTTATGCAGGTAGAATATGAAGAAAAATATTAATGGAACATATTAATAAAGCAGGCAGGAGCTCTTGCAAACATGGAAGAATATTTCACAGTCTCAAGTTCTTTTGACTAAATTGCCCAAAGCCAGAAGTTCTATTGTCCTTCAACGCAGTGGAGGATCATTGTTTCCAACTTCTTTGGAGAAATATACAGGATGGCAGTTCATTAGACATATTCTTTTTAAAATAAAATTGAAAATAAGTCTCTGTGTAACTTGTTCCTTCTATAGTACTACTTCAAAGGAAATTGTGAAGATCTCCCCCCACCGCCCAATTAAACTGCATATATTTATATTAGCATCAAACAACTTTTTTTTGCTAAGAATCCATTCATAAACATATTCTGTTCCATTCTCCCACTTTCAGAGGTTTAAGTAGCCAGACTGGATTAATTAAAAAAGCAGTCATAAGAATAAAGAAAAAGTGATTGCATAAAATATGGCTGTAAAAATGAACAATCGTAGAGTACACCGTACAACCAAGTCTCCAAAGACCCACTGCACGGCTTGTGGGAAATCCACAAACACAGCTCAAGTGTGGTCCAAAGTGCTGAAAAATGGTGTGCCAAGAAAATGTAAGAGTTAGCAAAGACGAGAGCACAGCTAAGAACTCCATGGATCTAGTGTGGGAGATTGCATACACAAAGAACAAGTCCTCCAACTACTTTACTCTGCCATTCTAAAGCTATACTTAAAATGACCCAGGCAATGCCAGTAACGTAGGCCATCACATTGTCAATTTAGGAAAGGAGAAGGTAACCTGAGAACAACTATGCATGCCCTTTTAAGGCATGCAGTTTAAATCTTATCTGCAATATGAATACAAGAGTAAGAATAGGATTTCTTAATTTTTTGCTCATGAATTTAAAGAAACTGCACAATGTGGTACAAAACGAATAGGCAGATAAACCATGTTGCATGTTCAGTATACATTCTGAACATACTGAATCTCTGCTCAACTTTAAAAGCCCCAACCCTGCTGTGGCAGTGTTTTTGGTCCAATAGCATTCTGCAATTTCCTTCCTCTAAATGCTAAACAGTACTACTGATCTAAAGTAATTGCATGACTCAAAGAGCTGTTAGAGTAATTAAAAAACCCAGAAATGACCCTCAAACTACCACAATGAAAAGAAAACTTTGAAACACAGACACTGAGCTTTGCCACACAGCCAGAAAATGAGTACAACAGTTCAATAAAACTGTTCACGAGGGTCATTGAGTCTGTAGAGCAAGCAGACTCTGTGAAGGATTATGGGTGGTTTCAGATCTTCCCAGTTGAAATGTTCATGGTTTCATTCGCAAAGTATTTGACGTGGTCAGAATAATGTAAAGGCAATCATACAAGGACATTTCTCTGACCAGCAGGATACATCAAGACAATCCAACTTAGCCAACTTCTTCAACCACCTAAAGTGTGCTTTAAGAATTGTAACTCTTCACCTATTTTTTTTTTGGGGGGGGGGGGGGGGTGAGGTTCTTAGCTATCTAACGAACTATACACCTATAGTCTTAAAAAGAAAAGCGACAGGACACTCAACTGTCAATCATTTCAGAAAGTTCAAGCAGGAGGTCATCCTGATCTTTTCCAGGATCCAATTCAATCTCATCTTCCAGTGTGCCTTCTGAGATTTCCCACATCAGTTTATCAATCTCATCTTCAACTGCACATGGTGTCTTTGGAGGTCCTGTTGAGCTTGGTATGTGCGTCTTTACTACTTCATGGGAAGAAGCCGGGCTGGCGATGTCTGCCTGTCGTGCGGAGGTTGCCTGATTGCCTAGGTGAAGTTCAGACCTTTGTAAAAAAGGGAAAAATCAATAGCCTTATATATCTTGAAGAAAGAAATGGTAGCCCTTTTGAGAAGCTTCAGCATCCACAGATTTGGTTATCTTTGGGGGGTCTAGGTATCAAGGGCCCAAAGTACATTATATTTCAAAAATAGCAATAGTTTAATTGAGTCTAATGTGCCATCGAATCTAATGTATACCTCAATTTTCAAAACCCTAAAACCAAAAAAAAAAAAAAATGCTGCTGAATGTAATATGCAGCGGCAAAAACCACACTCTTTGTAACATGGCCAAAAAGGCGCGCATTACAATGGATGCATGCTTATAGTTCCTTCTTTTTTTAAAAAAGTGGATTGTACAAGAGAAGGCAATCCCATAGGAAACCTGGACCCAAACCATGTAGGGATTCAAAGATCAAGAGCAACACTTTGCTTAGAAACTAATTGTCAACCAATTGGGTGACTTTAGCATATGGGTGATATGCTCACTCCTCAATGTTTCTGTAATTAGTCCAGCTGCCATGTTTTGAACTAATTAGGGTGTCTCTTAGAATCGATGGCATCACTCAGTTGAAGAAATACAGTAGTAAACACTCCAATTCACTTTGTCTTGCTATTGTAATAGAAAATCCCTATCATGTACAATATAAATCAAGCCATTACCTGTTAGAACACACTGTCTCAGGAATGGTGACAACAGTTTTCTCTGGAGGATTTGCCTGGGGGGGAAAAGAAAATGGCAAAGTAAGCGGATTCGTAGTCTTGATCTCAATCTCTCTCTCTCTCTCTCTCTCTCACACACACACACACACACACACACACACACACATACACATAGACATACTTCACAAAATCTATTCAGACTTTTACACTGTCTTTCTCTGAGACTGAGAGAGTGACTTCCCAATGGTCAGCCAATGGATTTCCATGGCTGAATGGAGACTTAAATGCTGGTCTCGAATAGTCCCAGTCCAATGCTGTCTATTCCAGGAATTCTATCCAGTCCACTTTTAACTATGAATTTTAAACTCATGTCTTGTTTTTACTCTATTTTAGTCTTTGCTCTGTATAATTTAACAGATATATTTCATATAAATATGTTTTCATATATGTATTTTATGTTTTATAATTATTTGTTTCTAACTGTGTTGTGCCCAGCCTTGAGCCTTCAAGAAAGGCTGTCCCCCCCCCCCCCCAAATGTCATGTTTCCTTAATTGCTGTACGTAAACTATTTCTTTCCTCTTTTTTCAAAACAAGAAATTGGGCTCTCCCAAAATAAATATAACAATATTTCTCCACCCATCCCCTGCTCTAGTTTCCTATTTTGTAAAATGCAACAATAAGCTCTATTTAAGCAAACGCAAAGAGAGCCTTATCACCTTCAGCTACCAGTTTTTCAAGGTGAAGTATCACTAATTCAAATACATGGCAGTAGTCTTACCAGAGCTGTAGTTGCCGGTGAGCACTGCTTTGCATATGCACTTGGAACGAGGCTCAGAGGCTTCACTGCTGCAACAGAGGGACGAATCCCTGGCGCTTTAGGCTTCAGTGCATGTTTTGATGGAGGCAAGGGTTTCACTCCAGATCGCTTCACATTCACATTGGGTTTGGCTGGAATATGAACACAACCCTCACCAATCAGTAAACGCTAACTGATTATGTTTGTTCCTCACCTTTCTGCCCTTACTGAGAAATGCACAATTTCCTTGGAAATGCACTTCTCTTCTTGGAAGTCTATTTCAAAAATGGAATAAAACCCAATGTCAATAAAATATGACAATACTCTTTTAAGTTATACCTATAATGTCTTTAAGTAAATTTTCCAAAGTTATATATTCCCAGAGCACACATATTACATTTGGTTTTCATGTAGAATGATCAGGGTGCAGCATCTTGAAAGCAGAGACTTTTTAGTCAATGTCTGACTTTGGGGGGTGGTGCTTATCTCCATTTCTATGCCGAAGAGCTGTCATTGTCCATAAACACCTCCAAGGTCACGTGGCCGGCATGTCTGCATGGAGCGCTGTTACCTTTCTGCCAGAGCTGTACCTATTGATCTACCCACATCTGCATGTTTTTGAACTGCTAGGTTGGAAGAAGCTGGGGCTATTTGCGGGAGTTCACCCTGCTCCCCGGATTCGAACCGCCAACCTTTTTGTCAGCAAGTTCAGCAGTTCAGCGGTTTCACCCACTGCATCACCATACCGTTTTTCCCAGAACATAAGTCTTAACTGGAAATAAATACAGTGTTCCCTCACTACTTCGCGGTTCACTTTTCACGGATTTGCTGTTTCGCGGTTTTTCAATAAACTCTAAAAGACTATTATAAATCATAAAAATACAATTTACAGCCTAAGGAGGGGAGGAAGAAGCCAAAGGGAGAGAAAAGGAAGCCAAGTGGCAACAGGAAGAGAAGGAGGAAATTTATTAACACATGATTGGTTGATAAAGACTTAAAATAGTGTATAACTACTAAAATAATGTATAAACATTAAAATAAATATAATGTCCCCACTTCACGGATTTTCACCTATTGCGGGTGGTCCTGGAACCTAACCCCAGTGATAAGTGAGCGAACACTGTAATAGCATGATTTTTCAGGATCCTAATAAATAATAATAATAATAATAATAATAATAATAATAAAATTTATTTTTTCCCCACCCCCTCTCCCCAAAGGGCTTCAGAGAGGCTTACAACAAGCGCCCTCTGTTAGCTCCAGCTTCTGCCAACCTAGCAGTTTGAAAACATGCCAATTTGAGTAGATCAATAGGTACCGCTCCAGCGGGAAGGTAATGGCGCTCCATGCAGTCATGCCGGCCACATGACCTTGGAGGTGTCTACAGACAACACCAGCTCTTCGGCTTAGAAATGGAGATGAGCACCAACCCCCAGAGTCAGACATGACTGGACTTAACGTCAGGGAAAACCTTTACCTTTACCTATTAATATATAACAATTCAACAACTATTTGCCCTTTAAAAACAATCTAAATATAATATAATCTTCACCCCAAAAAGAAGCCCCAGTGAAGAATGTCAGCCAGGTCCGCAGCTTGGGGGTCCTCCTGGACTCAGCGCTGACACTTGACGCTTAGGTGTCAGCTGTGGCTGAGAGGGCCTTTGCACAATTAAAACTTGTGCGCCAGCTGCGACCATACCTCGAGAAGTCGGATCTGGCCATGGTGGTCCATGCCTTAGTTACCTCTAGACTGGATTATTGCTATGCACTCTACGTGGGGCTGCCTTTGAAGTCGGCCCGGAAACTGCAACTAGTACAACGCTCGGCAACCAGGTTTCTAACTGGAGCAAATTACAGGGCGCGCTCAACTCCCCTGTTTAAGGAGCTCCATTGGCTGCCGTTTATTTTCCGAGCCCAATTCAAGGTGCAGGTTATCACCTACAAAGCCCTAAACGGTTTGGGACCCACCTACCTTCATGGCCTCATTTCCCCTCATCGGGGGAGGCCCTCCTCTCAATCCCACCACCTTCACAATCGCGGTTGGTGGGGACGAGGGAGAGGGCCTTCTCCGCCATTGCCCCCCAGCTCTGGAACTCTCTCCGCAGGGAGATCAGGCAGGCCCCTACCCACCTTACTTTTTGGAAGAGCCTGAAAACTTGGCTCTTCCAACAGGCCTTTGGCGACTGATCTCCACAGTAAAGGATCGACCTGTTGCCTATTTTATCTTTATTGCTCTCCAATTTTTTAGCCGGCAATAGTCCCTTGTGTACGCCTTCCCCAGCACTTTAATGGGAACAATAACTCTGGTATCTACCTCTCCCTGATGGTACTGACACTACTTGCACTTTTGGCCCAGTTCTTTTTGGAGCCAACCCAGGATTTTATCAGTATATTTATTGTATGTGACCTTATTTGTTTTATGATTTGTTTTATTGTTGATTGCCTTGTTTTATTGCTATGTTTTTATATTGTCTGATGTCTGGGCTCGGCCCCATGTAAGCCGTCCCGAGTCCCTTCGGGGAGATGGGGCGGGGTATAAAAATAAAATTATTATTATTATTATTATTATTAGCCCTAATGCGTCTTCTGTAGTGAAAATTAATATAAGCCCTAGTCTTATTTTCAGGAAAATATGGTACTAAGTGGCAAATTATGAAGCTAAGCAGAGCAGTGATGACTTGGACAGCCCTGTCCCAGTGCTTTAACATTAAACTAATAACACATTTTCTTTTTACCAGCATTAAAATATTTAGGGCTGTTCAGGTTACTTTAGAAGAAATTGAGAACACTTTTTTTGAGTGGGAGGCATTCATGATCCATGAAAATAACAAGGATAAGAATAAAAAGCCAAGTATATCTGTCTGAGAGACATAATAGATAAATTTCCCAAGATCTTCATGGGCTCTAGAATCTGGATACAAAGTTTTTGTGAATTCCAGGTGCACGAGGGGTCATTCCATGGGCATTTGCCAGCAAGATCTTTCCTTTATACTTCAGCATAAAAAGTGTGAGTTGTAAGTGTGAGTTATACTGATATCAGACTTTTAACGGGCTCATTGCTACCTCTTCTGGCAACATATTAACCACACCAGCTCCGCACTATTTGGGAAACTGCCAAAATGGCATTTACCTTTAATTCTCTGATTTTGAGTCTGAGATGAAACCTCTGACTCCTCTAATTGCATCTTCTTTTTGACTGGCTCCTCGGATCTCTCCAGCACTCTCTTTGTAGGCAGATGGGTTTTGCTTGGTTTCATGGGGGGAGCAGGATTTGTTAGCATGAGGGATTTTGCTTCTGCTGCATTTCCCCCTGCAGCTGCCACAGCCTCTTCTTTCTCCTGTGGCTTCCTTTCTGGCTGATTTTTCAAGCATTGCTTCTCCTTTTTTATCTCTTCTAGGCTCTTCACATGAACTTTTGGATATGAATGGCTGACACTGTCATTCAAAAGCTGGTCAATACACAGAAAAATAAAAGGGTGAGAAAACAAGTTATTTTCCAAGGAAATTCAATGTAAGCTTTCCACAGATTGCTACATACATACAATACTTGCTTCTCACAGAAACCTGCTAAAATATGGATTGGTAAATTTTAAAAGAGATCCAGACTCCCACCAAGGACTGAAGAAGCCTCATAACAGGATCGGTTTCCCATAATCATTGCCACAGATAGTTAACTTCTTGATGAATTCATAAAGTGACACAAAATGACAAAGTGCCTTCAGGTGGGAACACCTCAAGTACTACTGACCATGAAATAAAGCAGACAGATTGGCAACCTGCAATGCTAGGGGGGCTTTGTGAATGAGCTCACGTGACCTGCAACATGTTTTCAAAATCCCCTGCTAAATGATCAGTTCACATCTTTATTAAGACAGACCTTTCACTGTCCCATTGGGCCTCTTCGGGCAGGCAAGCTGGCAGAATTGGGGGGGGGGGGGAGGCAAAGAGTGGGGAGTGAGGCTCCTCTGCATATGGCTTTAGTCCCACTGGCTGCTGCCATCAGCTCTGCCCACAGCCAGCATATGGTTCGTAACAGACTATACCCACGGCAATGCAGCCCTTGATACAAGAAGCCTGCCCAGCCCTGCAGTCAAGGCTCAGTGAAGCAAAACAGACCTAGCAAACCTCAAGAACACAGAACCATTGTGTTTTTCCTAGGCAACACAAAACATTCACCTTGACAGTAGTATCTGTTCTGGACACTCTTGAGAAGGACGTCGATTCCAGTTGGGGTTTTTCTTCCTTTCCAGTGGCTGTTAAAACAACGTATTAATTATAGAAAAATGAAAACTGCCACTCCAGACACAGATCAACATAGGTCTGTCCCACCATCTGAGGATAGATAACTTAAAAAGATATCATAGGATGAATTTCTGGTTTTCTGAACTTGAGGAGACACTGAGGCAGGACCCTTTTACACTGCCATATAAAATCCAGAGTATCTGCTTTGATTATCTGGATTATATGGCAATGTAGAAGGGACCTGAGAAAAACTACTAGGTAAAAGCGTCCCATGCAAGGAAGACTGTGTTGACAGGAAAAAGATAAAGCATCCATTACAAAGAAATAAAGAGTGGAACACTCCGTACTTCTCTTGTTACCTATAGTTGGTTCCTCACTAAAGATATATGGAGGTAACTAAGGGCAGGTTTAGCCCACTGTATTTTTTTATATTTCCAAAAAGTTAAAAAAACAGTATCATTGCTATATTCATAGGCCAGGAGCCAAAACTATCAAAAGCTATTTGAAAGTGTAAAAAATATATGAACATGTGGCACCTTTTGGTTTTGTAATGCATAGCAGTCTCCTCCCAAATGGACTTCTCTCAGGCTGCAGCTGTGTCTTTTTGCTGTCCACACTCTGCTGCATTCGAAGAGCTTTTTCCCGCTTGATTTCCTCTAACGTTTTGATGCGCACTTCTCCAAAATCTTTGTCTTTGCCAGAAGGCTCCTCCAATGTTATTCTTGCAGGTGCAGTAACAACAACAGAGCCCTGCTTCTGTTCTTCTGTTTGTTTCTGTTTTCTGTCAGCAAAGGCTTCAGAAAAGGTTTTGATCCTGGTTGCAGGAGATGGTTTTGTACATGGACTGGAATCATCTGTAGTCCAAGATACTATAACCTTGGACTTTGGCTGAATTGTTCCCTTTCTTTGGTTAGCTTTTTCCACGTGGACTTCTTCAAGTGTTTTCATGTGGAGTTCAACTTCTGATGTGGCAGCATTCTCTATGACATTAAAACAAAAATGATGTGTTAAAATTGATTTTTTAAAAAAAAAATTGAGACAAACTCACATTTATATCATTTCTATATCTCCAAGAAAGATGTCTATCACAGATGTTGAAAGATCAGATGTTTCTGATCTTTCAGCATCATTCAAAAGCACTGATTTCACATCCCAGAGATGCACATCTCATATTCCATCAGTTGGTAGGCTCCATACACTAAGACCACCCTCAAGTCAGAAAGCATAAGATGCATCATATGCATTAAAAACCCTGATAATGGCTACTGGAAGTAAGAATTCTTCTCCCAGCAAGCACAACCAGGACAAGACAACAAAAGCTGGTGGACTCTTCTTATGCTGCATTCCTTTGACATTTTGGATCTATTGGCTATTCCTGTAGAAATGGGACCTGGGAATACAGACACACAAGACTACACTGCATGCTCTCCACTGAATCCAAGTTATTCGAATAAAACCATGTGATACCTGTTGCTATCTTGTTCTGCCCAAATGGGAATCCCAGTCTCTCTTTAACAGTCGTACGAACTTGTACTGCAGAAAGAAAGTAGAAATAATATAGAAAGCTGCACAGGATTTTTTTGTTATCATGGTTTCTGGAACAAAATGTCTGTGCATATAGGCAGAAAAACTGGATATATGGTTCTGGGTATGAAGAACTAACAGTGTGGTCTGCCTGTTCTACAACTCCTTGTTCTTATAACAAATAGAGGTCTTCAATGAGTATTTTAATCACAAACCTCTGTATGAAAAGCAAAGTTAGAAAGATACTTGTCATTTTTAAAAACAGTGCACCATATTCTGTTTTCTCCAAAATGCATTAGGTGGTTTAAAAAAACCCACCAGAAACATCACAGAAGTGAAACATGTTCATATTCTCAGATGTTGAATTCATTTTGCTGATTTGGCAAACATACCTGTCTTTGGTGTTCTGTCTGCATTCTCCAAGGGATCAATTTTTTTCCCCAGTCTTTCAGCAAGGTTACGTTTCATAGGAAGGTCAGTCTCAGCAACTTATGATACAAAAGAAAAAGGTTGAATTTCAAAGTTTTGCTTTTCTTTTAAATTCTAGCTCTTTATGCTTCCTACGAATATATTATATCTAGTAGCAATTTTAAATACATATTCATAAATAAGGTATTGCAATCCTTATTAAGCATTTTTTCTCAAAAACAAGATGCAAATTGTATTATATAATTATCTGTAACAAGTGACCCTTCTGCTCCAAAAAGCATTTTGAAGTGCAAGTAGATGAGTCAGAGAATTACTAATATGTCAAAAATCACTTTCAAATTTAATCTAATTGTTATAGCACAAGCATTCATGAACACACAGCTTTTTGGATGTTATCTTGGAGGTTAAGGTAAGTACATGGATATTAGACATGATGGAGAATTGAGATGCAGATACTGAGGTTAATTTAATCCTTTCTGCTATAGACACTAAGCTGCTCAGTCCCGCAATGGTGCATGGTTTCATTTAATAATTCGCCCAAATCCCAGGAAAAGAACTGAACACATTATAAGAACTATGCCAATGAAAGTACCTATAAATAAAGAACCAATGAAGATTGCTATCTAACAGCAGAGTAAAGGAACAAACATTCCAGATTTTTTTTTAATCCTCATACATATATATTACCTGTGGGAGCTATCCGTTTCCCCAGTCGTTCTGCGAGAGTCAATCTAATCTTAGGCTGCTCACCTGAGACAATAAAATGCAAGCAACTTTCACATTTGCTTTTCAAACAGGAAAAACACAAGAACACTAGAAACCCTCATCCAAGTATAAACAACCTACAGTGTAAGAGCACTGGATCACAAAATGTACTGTGCAGGAACTGAAAATACAAATTAAACTGTTTATCTGAGTAGGCAGATTAGTGGAATGCAAAAGCCTCTATCAGATAGATAGGACCTGTGCAAGCAAACTTATGTTGTGTCCATGCCTAGGTTAGAAGGGCTAATACACATGGGCCTGGTTTACAAGAGACTCAACCATGTCTGCACTACAAAATTTGGGAAGAAAACCAGTTTTGTTCACAGTGAGCTCGTTGCAAGATTAGGTTACTTATTTGTATTTGAAATTGATGCAACCCCTTTTTTCTACTACAAGGCAAAGTAGATGCAATTACAAAGCAGTATTGTAAAAAATATATGGTTTGGAGTACAACTGGCTGAACAAATTGACATAACCTGACAGCTATTTTGAAGCTGCTCAGCTTTTAACAGTAGTTAAAACTCCTTTCACTGAAGCAAACATGGTGGCCATTTGGTGATCTGTGGGATACTATATATGCAGAGTTGCAGAACATACGTACTTTCAGATTTCCTTGCATTTGCAAGTAAATATTAGTAACATTTCATAGTATCTGCTGTCTACAATTTGAAACTATTTTTTCATTCATGACACTGAACACAATGCAATGCAGCTTTGTCCTTGTTGTGGCTTATATGTACTGCTTATTCATTTCTATTGGTCACAGATGTAAAATGATGTAATTACTAGGTATATGTATGATCTTTCCTTTGTTTCCTTGATGCATTCATTTCATTTTGACCATTCGTCATCACAAAACGAATGATGAAGTTTTTGTACGAAATGAGAGCTGACACAAAAATGAAAGCAGCACAGTTATTGTGTTGGCTCTCGTTTTCCTTTCGTTTCGGTCCCATAACAATAAACAAACTCTCTCCCCCGGACTGTGGTGGAGGCTCCTTCCTTGGAGGCTTTTAAGCAGAGGCTGGATGGCCATCTGTCGGGGGTGCTTTGAATGCGATTTCCTGCTTCTTGGCAGAGGGTTGGACTGGATGGCCCATGAGGTCTCTTCCAACTCTACTATTCTACTATTCTATGATTCTAAGCAGGTACTGACAGAGGGCTGCTTTCCCATTGCAACTGACGTGTACCAATGGGTGTTAATAATAATATTAACATTAATAACAATAGCTACTCTGGGACTCTAAGCTGAGTCTTAGAGAGGTCTGCTTCCCCACGACAGCTTATGTGTACCAATGGGCGTTAATAATAATATTAATAACAGTAGTTACTCTGGTACCCTGAGCTGAGTCTGAGAGAGGTCTGCTTCCCCATGACAGCTGATGTGTGCCAATGGGTGTTAATAATAATATTAATAACAATAGTATTCCGGGGAAGACCCAAACATTTTAAAAGTTGGTGGGCTAAAAGGGGTCAAAATGTGATTTTCACCCCTCTATCCCAAAATCCCAGACCGGGGTGGTGGGGGGTGGTGGTGTGGTGTGGTGGTGGTGGTGAAGTTCAGAAGCCTTCCCATTGCCACCAATGGCCTGAAAAAAATTGGGGTTTTTTTGCAAGCGAGACAAAAACGTGGACAAATACAAAACTGATACAAAACAAATGAAACTAAACAAAATGAACAGCGATTCCATACAAATGCACACCACTAGTAATTACCATTATTTGTCGATAAAGTTACAGTTCTGACCATAGCACGTTCATTTTCATTCTCTTGGTCTGGATGGGCCTGGGTTTGAGCAGCAATTTCAAAAGAACAGGCTGAAAAAAGTAGAAGAATGTGACATCAAGCTGTACTATGGTACTTGTTTCTTTACTTATTTATTTACAGCATTTTTTCCCCGCCCTTCTCACCCGAGGGGACTCAGGGCGGCTTATAAAGATCGGCAAAATTCAATGCCCAAAATACAGTCATTAAAAGCAAAACAATACATACAAATCAATTAATAAAATACTATTAAAACACATTATAAAAATTTAAAATATCTGTGTGATTGAAACCATTCATCCAGGACCTCGTGCTTAAACCCTGATTCAGACCATGTCGACTTAGGTGATTATTCATTGAATGCTTGGGCACACAGCCATGTCTTTAAAGCCTTTCTAAAGCCCAGAAGAGTTGGGGCTTGTTGGATGTTGCTAGGGAGGGTGTTCCACAGCTGGGGAGCCACCACCGAGAAGGCCCTGCCCCTCGTTCCCACCTGCCGCACTTGCAAGGCCGGTGGGACCGGGAGCAGGGCCTCTCCAGATAATCTTAAGAGTTCTAGATGGCTCATAAGAGGAGATACGTTCGGACAAGTAAGTTGGGCTAGAACCGTTTGGGGCTTTATAGGTCAAAACCAGCACTTTGAATTGGGCTCAGTAGCATATCGGCAGCCAGTGGAGCTGGCCTAGCAGGGGGGTGGTATGCTTCCTGTATGCCGCCCCAGTTATTAATCTGGTTGCCGCCCATTGTACTAGTTGGAGCTTCCGGGCCGTCTTCAAAGGCAACCCCACATCGATAGCGTTACAGTAATCCAAACGGGATGTAACCAGAGCATGGACCACTGTGGCCAAGTCAGACTTCCCAGGGTATGAGCGCAGCTGGTGCACAAGTCTCAATTGTGTGAATGCTTCCCTTCCACCGCTGGAACCTGGGGTTCCAGGTTCAGTGATGAGTCCAGGAGAACCCCCAGACTGCAAACCTGCGTCTTCAGGGGGAGTGCGACCCCGTCCAGCACAGGCTGTAACCCTATACCCTGTTCGGCCCTACGACTGACCAGGAGGAACTCTGTCTTGTCTGGATTCAATTTCAATTTGTTCGCCCTCATCCAATCCGACACAGCGGCCAAGCACCGATTCAGGACCTGGACAGCCTCCTTAGTGACAGGTGCAAAGGAGTGACAGAGCTGGATATCATCTGCATACAGATGACACCGTACTCCGAAACTCCTGATGATCTCTCCCAGCAGGTTCATGTATATGTTGAACAACATGGGGGACAGTACCGAGCCCTGCGGGACCCCACAAGACAATGGTTGTGGGGCCGAGCAGGTGTCCCCCAATGACACCATCTGGGAACAACCCTCCAGGAAGGACTGGAGCCACTGCAAAACAGTACCTCCGAGACCCATCCCTGCAAGGTGCCCCAGAAGGATACCGTGATCGACAGTATCGAAGGCCGCCGAGAGGTCCAGCAGAACCAGCAGGGACACACTCCCCATGTCCCGGCCTTGTCACAATTTCATAGTACAAACAGAATGTTTTTCAATTAATTTTCTTAACATTACTGATTCCACACTTATCTCCCACCTGTGTCTAACAGTATTACTCCTCTCCCCTCCCACTCTCCAAGAACAGTATTTCCTTAGTTCAGATATTATTTTAATTGATCAATCGTGAAGATAATATAGTTCAGTTCTTTGTATATCCTTTTTACTCTGACTATCAATATTCTCCATTTCGAATCCCACTTCTTCCTAATTCGGCCTGTTGAGTATTTGGTTCTTCTTTCGGAGATATAGTCCTGGAGCATAAAATCCGCAAAATAGTCAAACCATTTTTGACTTCCTACTTTTTGTGTTCTTTCCAGTCCAACGCCACAGTTGCTTGGGCAGTTGCTGTCATATATTTTATAGTATCAGCCCAGTCTTTAATGTTGTCCTTCCTATATACTTTCTGGGTAAGAAATCCTTTTTGTTCAACTCCAATTTTTGCCCTATTAATTCTTCCATCTCCTTTACCTTGTTGTAGAATTTTGTACTTTATCGCAGTCCCACTACATATGCATATGGGACAAACAGCCTTTCAATTAGCTTCCTGTTCAGATATAAATGTGCAGTTATAGTGCTTTGAGGGTTCAATCTGAGACACAAGTTCTGTTACGTTTATGCATTTGTGTGTTTAATACCTTTTAAGAGCTACTAAAGTGTCAGAATGGACAAGTGAATGAGGGTCATATGATAACATCAGCTGATTGCTTGCCTTAAGTGATCTTGAAGCACTACAGAGAGCTGACAATAATCCATAATTCTTGTTCAAAAGTGAACAGTCACTTCAAAAGTGTCTGATAGGTTGATATTATAGTAAATGAACTGTTAAAGATGTGGGGTTGTTTAAAATATCACTGAACTGTCAACTGTTCCTAATTTGCAGTATATGGCTGTTTGCTTGTGGTGGAATTTCTTTAGCCAGAAGATGGATTTATGTGTTTTATGTATGTGTTTTATGTATGCGTTTTAATTTGATTATTTTTGGGCTCGTCCCCATGTAAGCCACTCCGAGTCCCCTTAGGGAGATGGAGGCGGGATACAAAATAATTTATTATTATTATTATTATTATTATTATTATTATTATTATTATTATTATTACCGCAATATAGTAACTATTAAGACTGAAATTCTTAAGCATGCATAAGAGGCACTAAAGGAAGAGAAGATTACTCTAAGTTATGCACATCTAATATTGCATGAGTGAGAGTTTAAAAGTGTTGATATTATTAATACTCCTTAAGAACAATCTTGCAATATGTGGACTATAGAAGAGGATAACTGTTCCCTACATGCACCTGACAAGTTCACGTTTGAGGTGCACATTTAATATGCTGGTATAAGCCTTCTGATCTGCCACGATAGGGGAGCATGCACAATTCATTACTGTCCCATGACTACTGAACTTCTTATGAACAAATTAGAATACTCTCTCAAATACCAAGCAAATTGGGTTTTCAAACAAGACTTCATTATAACCCAAACCACCAGAGGAAAAGAGTGAACTTACTAGGTTGCTGCTTTGATTTTTCTTTCATTTTCTTTGACTTGATTTCCTCAAGTGTCTTGATCCCAAAATTCAAACTACCACCTGGAAAATATAACAATTTGACATATAAAGGTGATGTGAAAGAACAAACATAGCTTCTTTCAAACAAGGGATGTTAAGGGGGGAAAGTGTAAAGATAGATATAAAATACTGGCCTCTCTTCACTCTGGGTCTGCAGCCTGGAATATGTTAGTTCAATCCCATCATCTAAACAACCTCAAGCAGAATACTATTTTTATTAGTTTTGGGAGATATACACTGCCCATCCCATTTCACATTGAAGGTGTTTTTGAAATCAAAGGATAAATGAGAAGGCAAACTTCCATGCATATTATGTTATCCAAAGTGTGTGTGTGTGTGTGTGTATGTGTGTAAATGGAGTTACATTTACAAAATGTACCTGTTCCAACTTTCATAAAAATTCAACCTAACTAGGGGACTGCCTGTATCTCCTAAAACACTCTAAAAGATGGTACACAATAGTTACATTTAAGAGTGTATATAGGTAAAGGTTTTCCCCACATTAAGTTTAGTCGTGTCCAACTCTGCAGGTTGGTGCTCATCTCCATTTCTAAGCCGAAGAGCCAGCGTTGTTCTTAGACACCTCCAAGGTCATGTGGCCGGCAAGACTGTATGGAGTGCCATATATACAAGAGTGTATATACAAATGCCATTTTAAACAGCACCTATTTAAACGTTTCTAAGGCCTGCAAAAGACCTAGGAATTTGCAGGCAGACCTCATTTTAATAAAAGGTAGGTATTATATTAAACCCTCCAGAAATTGCAGAACCAGAACTACCAGTTGCCCTGGCCAATGCAGACAATGTTGAGGAGATCTCAGAGTTATAGTTCAACACCACCTGAGGGGGGTGTAAAACATTCATGTGGAATTTCAAACAAGTCTTCTTGTGGACATAGAACATACTTCTTTTCTTTTTTATATTTATTTTTATTCAAAGAAACAAACCTCTAATCAATCAATCCAATCAATCAAACACATATACAGAGAGACAAATTACAGAAAACAGAAGTATATTTTACCCCTCCCCACAAAAATAAAATGTTTCAAAATACAATACACTAACCTACAACAGATAACAAGAACAGACTTCTAAACCTATGCCAGCTCTAAACTTTTCATACAGCTCCACAACATTGATTTCCCACAATGTCTGTCCTTGTAGAACTCAATTTTTCAGTTTCACGTGCATTAAATTTTAAATCACAGGAAGTTCAAATTTAAATTTTGCACTCAGATGGACAAGCAACAAAATCCAAAGCTGGATATGGATTTATCAGACACCAAACAATGTATTAGCAGTACGCACTCCTGTGTTCTGCATGTTCAAGAAGGGAAGCATACAAGTTTTTCTCATGTGAAAATAGTATGTCTGAAATGGAACATCTGTTGTATCCACTGAGATTCTCTGCAGGATTAAATCCCCACATTTTAAAAAATATTCTGCTTAATATGTACAAGCTTCATCAAAACAAGACGTTCTCTTTAGACACAAAATTTTAGCATGAGGAAAAGCAATGGTAAAAGAGGGCTAGAAGGCATGAACAAAGCTAATCTCTTCCTAAGGGATCATCCAGGTTATTTCTCTCAAGCACAATAGTCCTTACCTTTATCTTCCTTTGTGATCGTCATAGTTTTTCGAGTAGGAACTACTCGCAATCCATTATGACCTTTTGGAGAAGACTGCTGATGAGGCGTTTTAGCTTCATCATTCTCTTCAGACAATTGATCTGAAAGAAAAAAAAATGTTAATTTGAGCCTATCTGTTGACTCAAAAGTAAGTCTAATTAATCCAGTAGAATATAATTACAAGTGTGCATAGGAAAACTAAAATAGTTCAGCATATATAAACCTACAGATATTTTATCTATATTTTCTCACACATTTGATGAAGGTTAACTCTGAATCATGACATCAAGCAAGTACTTTAAAGGATTTGGATGTGTGTGTATCTTCAAGTCATCTATCAATTCAGGACAATTTCATGGAGTTGTTTTTTTTTTTAGGAAAGGAATACTCAAAGGTGGTTTTGCCAGTTCCAACCTCTGAAATACAGCCTAAAGCACTTAATGTTTCCCTCCCATGCAAGTACTAAATGGCATGACATTGCCTAGTTTCTAAAATCAAATGAGATCTGGTGCCTTTAGCTATTTAGGCAATTAACTTGGTAAAGGATCTATTGTATAATCTGTCATTAATTGCAGCCTTTCCTGGATAGAGTGTAGAATAGTGTAATGGTTTTACTGCTGGGACTCAATCTGGAGTCCAAAGAAAACCCATTGGCCTTGGGCAAGTCACATTCCAAGAACCTTAGAGGAAGGCACAAGCCAATGCGCTTTGAACAAATCTAAGAAATTCCATGATAGATTTAGGCTCACCAAAAGTTGGAAATGAGTTTAAGGCACACAACAACATGGAATAAAGTATTTTTGTCATTATTCATTACAAATGTTTTTAATAATAGGTTTTTCTAGATAAGGATAACTTAGCCTCAATAGCTTCCTTATTAAAGCGCAGTTGGACAATTGTATACACTGGATTTTGGTATCAAGACACCCCCCCCCCCCCCCCCCGGGACATAAAAATCTGTTGAATTTCTCTCATTATATATAATGACATAGTAAAATGATGACCCTTATATAAAATGACAAAAACAAGGTTTGGATTTAAGACTTTTTAACAAATATTTTCAAACCATGGTTGGTTGGATCTATGGATCCAGACTCTGTGTATATGGAGGGCTACATGTACTGCAATGTAATCTAGTCTGAATTCAATGTGCTAGAGGCAATGTTTACAGTTCTATATGGCTTGTGACCTTGATTTTTTAAAAGGAGCACCTCTTTCTATGTATTCCTGCCTGAAAAATGAGGACTCTTGGAAAGGCCTTCATGTCCAACTGGTGGGTGCAATGCCCTATGGGAAGTCATAGAAGCAAGCATCCTTTGCTTTGGCACTCTGGTAACAGACTACATTTCCCTTAGAAGCCTGAATGGAGACAATACTGGAGTGATTCCAGCACTGCCTTAAAATACTACATTTATTAAATTCTATAGAGATTAATGTCTTATTATCAAAATAGGCATGAGTCTTATGGTTTACATTTTAATAGATTTCAACCATTACATTCAACTGATTTTGAATTGTCTTTTTTAAAGTGTTACATGGTTTAACATACATGGCCTTTTAAATTATTATTGCTATAAACTAGATATGTCAGGATAAAAAGACACAGTAACCAATAAATAGTAATACTTCCAGATGATACATAGTGCTATGTACAAAAATACAGTGTTCCCTCACTACTTCGCAGTTCACTTTTCGCGGATTCGCTGTGTCACGGTTTTTCAATAAACTCTAAAAGGCTATTATAAATCATAAAAAATACAATTTACAGCCTAAGGAAGGGAGGAAGGAGAAGCCAAAGGGAGAGAAAAGGAGCCCAAGCAGCAACAGGAGGAGGAGGAGACGATTTATCAACACATGCTTGGTTGATAAAGACTTAGTGCATAACTACTAAAATGTATAAATATGAAAATAAATATAGTGTCCCTACTTCACGGATTTTCACTTTTTGCGGGTAGTCCTGGAACCTAACCCCCACTATAAGTGAGGGAACACTGTACAACTAAATAAAAAGTTATTAAGATAAACAATAAAAATATGTAATTATTTAGGAGAACTAATTTTTATTTACCATCATCATCTTCGTCATCATCTGCAGCATTGATAACTACTGGTGGATGAGCGGGACTTGGTACATTTTCAGAACTATCTACCTTCATTACCCCACGCATCTGGGGAGATGGATTGGACTGAACAGAAAGTTTATTCTGCTGCACTGAGATCTTCAGCTCCTCTTCTGGGGGCTCAAATGCATTTGGAATAGCAGCTTGAATGAAACAGAAAGAGATATAAACTACAAGCAGAGAACCAGGAAGTTAGAACCATACTTAACCACGCTTACTGTAGACTCAATGCAATCAATAAGACTTTAATTGTTATAACTAACTTAAATCCTATGAATTTAATGGTGCTATTGTAAGCAACAACTATTCAACTCATTATTTGTAATTAAGAATCTGACACACTGTCAGATTGTAAAATATAGTTAAGAATGGATTCTGATCAGCATCAACAATTCTAGAAGTCACAATATATCTATCAACTACTATTTGGAACTGACACCATCAAAGATAAAGTGGTCTTGTTTCTTCTTTTTAGGTAAAATTCATCTTTATTGATATGAAAAAGTAAAAGCCCCACTAATGTATAAATCTGACTTGTGATGGTGGTCAGACAGATGCTTCCAGGAAAACAATGAAGTAAGATGGTTTTTTGTTTGTGTAAACAAAACAAAACAGCTG
Source organism: Anolis carolinensis (assembly GCF_035594765.1). Taxonomy (NCBI): domain Eukaryota; kingdom Metazoa; phylum Chordata; class Lepidosauria; order Squamata; family Anolidae; genus Anolis; species Anolis carolinensis. The sequence continues at coordinate 197,326,781 of NC_085844.1, forward strand.
CATTATGTAGAACAGTATGGAAACAACTTTGTCTGATAAGACATTTAATTAATTTATTTCTTTTGCTTATATATTTATTTATTTTAATTCATTCAAATATACGTACATTTGTGAGTGTTTGTTGCATACAGTGCAATACTTTTCATCTATTAGTCTTTCATTAGCATTTCTCAGATAATATATTTTCAATAAGGGGTCCCAGTCTTCGATTTGTACAGTACAGATAAAGATATTATAGGCTCCAAATTAATATCCATTTCCTCCTTGCCTTCGGTCTATTAGCTTCATCTTTGTACATTTTTAACTTAATTTTACATTGAGATATTGGATCATTGGTTGCCATTTGTTAACAAAGTTCTCTAAAGGTTCTCCTCTTAAGTGTATAGTTATTTTATTCATTATCAGCAAGTCTGTAATGTATTGTTCCAATTCTGCTAAGGGAGGTACCTCTGAGGTTTTCCAATATCTATCGTATACTATCCGAGCTGCCACTGTCACGTAAAACAAAATTCTTTTGAATTTCCTTTCCAGTTCTTCTTCCCGCATGTTCAAAAGGTACATTTGTGGTGTCATTTTAAATATCTTTTCTAGATGTACATGAATCTGTTTCCAGTAGTTGTTTACTTTGTTGAATGACCACCACAGGTGGTAAAATGTGCCTTTTTCTTTCCCACATTTATAGGTGCAATTGTACATCTTCGCTAATCTCTCCGGAGGGGGATATGATCGCAAGTGCATTATGTAGATATTTTCTTTTAGGTTTTGACATGCTGTGTACTTCATTCTTCTCTTCCATGTTTTTCCCCATTGGGCCATTTTTATCTCTTGGATGATGTTTTGAGCCCATCTAACCATCGAGTTCTTTACTACTTCCTCTTCTGTGTGCTAAGTCAGTAGATTTTTGTATATATATGATGTAAGTCCTTTTGGTTTCTGGAACATCGCCACATCAAACCATGTTTTTGCAGTCTGGAAGCCCGAGGTTCTAAGTTGTTCTTTAAATTTCTCTATATAGAAGCCAATTGCATTTAAGGCCCATTTGGCTCAGTTCTTCTAGGGATTTCATTTCTGAGTTTCCTAAGTTGGTCTGGACCAGTTCCCTATAAGTTAACAATTTCCCTTGTAAGATGTTCTCCCTTTTGTAGTATGCCTCATGTGGGGACACGCTGGGGTCTTTTGTGTTATTTTTTTTGTATCTGTTGCAGGTGTTTAGATAATTAAATATGCCTGTTGGTTTGGCCTTTTGTATATCCAAATATGCATGCTATCCAAATGGGAGATTTATGCCTTCTAAAGCTAATAACCCATTGTCTTCTAGGGTCATCCATCCTTCAATACAGTCCAAACAGCTAGCATGAAAATAGAGTTGTAAATTTGGAAGAGATAAGCTGCCTCTTATTTTATCATCATTAAGTATCTTCATTTTTACTTGGTTTTTTCCCAGCCCAAATAAATTTTGAGGTATTTTTTTGCCAAATTTTAAAGATTTTTTCATTGTTGATTATTAGTATGTTTTGAAACAAAAATAACATTTTTGGTAGTGTTGTCATTTTGATAGATGATATCCTCTCTAATAGGGAGATCCCTCATTTGTCCCATTCCACTAGTTCTTTCTTTATCTCTCTCAACTCCTTTTCATAATTATTTTTGAATAGTCCTGAATTTTTCTTAGAAATGGTTATTCCTAAGTACAGTAGAGTCTCACTTATCCAAGCCTCTGGATTATCCAAGCCATTTTTATAGTCAATGTTTTCAATATATCATGATATTTTGGTGCTAAATTTGTAAATGCAGTAATTACAACATAACATTACTGCGTATTGAACTGCTTTTTCTGTCAAATTTGTTGTATAACATGATGTTTTGGGGATTAATTTGTAAAATCATAACCTAATTTGATGTTTAATAGGCTTTTCCTTAATCCCTCCTTATTATCCAAGATATTCGCTTATCCAAGCTTCTGCCGGCCCGTTTAGCTTGGATAAGTGAGACTGTACTGTATTTGGCTTTCTGTGCAATGTAATAATTCTGTGTTTTTCCGATTCTATCAGGTTCTTTGTTAAAAACTGACTTTCTTTTTGTTTACCTTTAACCCAGCTAATTCCGAGAAGTTTGTTAGGATATTAATTAATTCTTTCTTTGAGTCATCGGGGTTTTCTGGAGTCAGGACAATATCAAAGGCGAAGGCTCGAATCCTGTATTCTTTTCCTGCTGCCCGAAGGCCTTTTATCTCCTTGTTCCCATTTATTTGTTTTATAAGCATCTCTATGCACATAATAAACAAAAGTGGCGATAGTGGACAGCCTTGCCTGGTGCCACGTCTTATTCCGATTCTTTGTGTTTTCTCCCCATTGATTATTAACTGTGCATATTGATCTTTGTATATAGTTCTTATTGTTTTTATATATTGGTCTCCCATATCATGTGCTTGCAGAGCTTCCATCATAAAATCCCAGTTTAAGCTGTCAAAACGCTTTTTCTATGTCTAAAATGAGTATTGCTAATTTCCTTCTGGAATGTTTATCAAATAGTTCGATTATATCGATAAGGCATCTTGTATTCTATTTGATTTGTCTATTCGGTAAAAAGCCGGCTTGGTCTTTTGAGATTGTTCTCTTTAGGATATTTTTCTATCTGTTTGCCAGGATAGACATAAAGAGTTTGTAGTCTGCGTTCAAGAGTGATATAGGTCTATAATTCTTTGGTTGTATAGGGTCTCTATCTTCCTTTGGTATTAGTGTTTTATATGCATCTTTCCATGATTCAGGTATTTTCCCTTCTTTTAGTGAGTTCATAATAGCTTGTAGAGGTTTAGTTAAGTTCTCCTAAAATACTTTGTAATATTTTGCTGTGAGGCCATCGGACCCTGGAGATAAGACATTTTATGAGCCAGTTCCACAGACAGACAGATGACTGCCCCAAAAGACATTTTAAAAAACTAAGTTTTAATATGATATACGAAGTTACTTGAACCTTAAGGAGAACTCTGTAACAGAAATAGTTTGCTTTATGAAACTGCTTCCACATGACATCATTTCCAAACTTTGGTACTGCTTGGTTTAACAATATTTTTATGCTGCACCTAGCTGTTTTAGATACTTTATGAACAGCAGCTCATGCCTTCATAATTTTCTTGCTGGAGGGAAAAGAAACAAACCAAAGGAGCCAGGTATATTTTCCTTAATGCACTTAGAAGAAATTTAAAAGATTGAACACAGAGACGTTTTCCAGTCATGAAAACACAACTTACTTTTGCTCGGAGGTAGGAAAAGTCCATCCACAAAACGTCCTTTAGTGTGGTGGAATGCACAGTTCAACTTCTGACAGCCCAATGGCTGTTTTTCCCAATAACATGGAATCTCACTACGTTTTTTCTGAAAATGAAACAGAATGAAAATGTCAATTAGGAGGACCTGAAAGTTTACACCAGCAACACGATATATCAGCAACATAAGACTTTTATAATTTACTAGCTGTGCCCGGCCACGCGTTGCTGTGGCGAAGTATGGTGGTATGGGAAATAAAGTATTGAGGAATTGGTGGTAGTTAAGGTAAAGGGTAAACATTTTCCCCTGACATTAAGCCCAGTCATGTCTGATTCTGGGGGTTGGTGCTCATGTCCATTTCTAAGCCGAAGAGCCGGCGTTGTCCGTAGACTCCTCCAAGGTCATGTGGGATGACTGCATGGAGCGGCGTTACCTTCCCGCCGGAGCAGTACCTATTGATGCACTCACATTTGCATGTTTTTGAACTTCTGGGTTGGCAGAAGCTGGAGCTAACAGTGGGGGCTTTTTCCGCTCCCCAATTCAAACCTGCGGCCTTTCGGTCCAGAAGTTCAGCAGCTCAGCGCTTTAACACGCTGCGCCATCAGGGGATATTATTTCCTAAAGGTTGTGAATATACAATACTTCTGATTGTTTTTTTTTGTCTGTTGGAGGCAAGTATGAATGCTGCAATTAGGAAAAATGATTAGGATGTAATGGCCTTGCAGCTTTAAAGCCTTGCTGTTTCCTCCCTGAGTGAATTTTTTGTTGGGAGGTGTTAGCTGGCCCTGATTGTTTCCTGTCTGGAATTCCCTTGTTTTCAGAGTGGTGTTGTTTGCGATATTTTATGTGCTTCTACTGTCTGTGGCCCTGAGAAAACAGAGGATTTTGATGATGGGAATACTTTGTTGGGAGGTGTTAGCTGGCCCTGATTGTTTCCTGTGTGGAATTCCCCTGTTTATTTACTGTCCTGGTATTAGAGATTATATTGTTCTGCATTATTCTATCCCAGTAATTATTTCATATTAAAGTAGAATCTCACTTATCCAACATTCGCTTATACAATGTTCTGGATTATCCAACGCAGTCTGCCTTTTCATAATCAATGTTTTTGTAGTCAGTGTTTTAAATTCATTGTGATATTTTAGTGGTAAATTTGTAAATACAGTACAGTAGAGTCTCACTTATCCAACATAAACGGGCTGGCAGAATGTTGGATAAGCGAATATGTTGGATAATAAGGAGGGATTAAGGATAAGCCTATTAAACATCAAATTAAGTTATGATTTTTCAAATTAAGCACCAAAACATCATGTTAGACAACAAATTTGGCAGAAAAAGTAGTTCAATACACAGTAATGCTATGTAGTAATTACTATATTTATGAATTTAGCACCAAAATATCATGATATATTGAAAGCATTGACTACAAAAATGCGTTGGATAATCCAGAACATTGGATAAGCGAGTGTTGGATAAGTGAGACTCTAGTGTAATTACTACATAGCATTACTGCACATGGAACTACTTTTTCTGTCAAATTTGTTGTATAATATGATGTTTTGGTGCTTAATTTGTATAACAATTACCTAATTTGATGTTTAAACGGCTTTTCCTGAATCCCTTCTTATTATCCAACATATTCACTTATCCTGCCGGCCTGTTTATGTTGGATAAGTGAGAGTCTACTGTATATTGATAATGTTATATTATCTCTTAGAACTGGATTATATGAGGCCCCTTCTTCACAGCTGTATAAAATGCACACTGAAGTGGATTATATGGCAGTGTGGAGTCAAGATAATCCACTGCAAAGCAGATAATATAAGATTATAAATGGGTTATATAGCTGTGTGGAAGGGCCTTGAGTCTACACTGCCATATAATCCAGTGCAAATTAGATAATCTGTGGAAGAAGTCTAAGTGAGGCCTAAATCTGCCTGTCTCCTAACTGAACCCTGGCTGTCCTTTGGCTGAGTCGGTTGCTAGGCAACCAAGTGGGCAGAAATTAGCCCTCTAAACTGGCAGCAAATGGATAAAAAAATTATTGCTCTCCCTCTAATTAGGACTTTATTTTTCTTTTCTTTTTGTTGTATCAACCTAGAGGCGTGGATGATGGGTTGTGTTGTCAGATTTCGAGGTTGGGGGGCCTGTACTTTTGTTGTTTTGTCAGTCGCCGTGATGCCATCACTCTTTTATATATATAGATTTATTTCTTTGTTTATTTACAACATTTATACCCCGCCCTTCTCACCCAAGGGGACTCAGGGTGGCTTACAAAAATTGGCAAAATTTAATGCCCGAAGTGCAATCATAAAAACAAAACAATATAAACAGATCCATTAATAACATTGTTAAAACACTTTATAAAAACCTTAAAAACGTATATATAATTAATTCCATTTGTCCGAGATCCTCATTCTACATCCTTAAATCAGGCCATGTCAACTTTGTCATTTACTCATCAAAAGCTATAATCTAAGAAACTGATCGGGAGCAGGACTCAAAACAAAATGCTGTTTCCTCTGTTTAACAAATTTCATCAATTAATGAATGAAAAGTCACCTATGAAAAATGATTCACAGAAACAGCTATTTATTTATTTATTTATTTATTTACAACATTTATATCCCGCCCTTCTCACCCGAGGGGACTCAGGGCGCCTTACAAAAATTGGCAAAATTTAATGCCCAAAATACAATCATAAAAACAAAATAATAACAGATCTATTAATAACATTATTAAAACACATTATAAAACCTTAAAAGCGTATATATAGTTAATTCCATTCGTCTGCGATCCTCATTCTACATCCTTAAACCAGTCCATGTCAACTTTGCCATTTACTCATCAAAAGCTTGGGCGCATAACCATGTTTTCACGGCCCTTCTGAATCCCAGCAGGGTAGGAGCCTGTCGGATATCTCCAGGGAGGGTGTTCCACAGCCGGGGAGCCACCACTGAGAAGGCCCTGTCCCTCGTTCCCACCAGCCGCGCCTGTGAGACAGGTGGGACCGAGAGCAGGGCCTCTCCAGATGATCTTAGTGATCTTACTGGTTCATAGGAGGAGATACGTTCGGACAAGTAGATTGGGCCAGAACCGTTTAGGGCTTTATAGGTCAAGACCAGCACTTTGAATTGGGCTCGGTAGCATATTGGCAGCCAGTGGAGCTGGCTTAGCAGGGGGGTTGTGCGCTCCCTGTAAGCTGCCCCAGTTATTAATCTGGCTGCCGCCCGTTGTACCAGTTGGAGCTTCCGGGCCGTCTTCAAAGGCAACCCCACGTAGAGCGCGTTGCAGTAGTCCAAACGAGCTGTAACCAGAGCATGGACCACCGTGGCCAAGTCAGACCTCCCAAGGAACGGGCGCAGCTGGCGCACAAGTCTTAGTTGTGCAAAGGCTCCCCTGGCCACCGCCGAGACCTGGGGCTCTAGGCTCAGCGATGAGTCCAGGAGAACCCCCAGACTGCGAACCTGTGTCTTCAGGGGGAGTGCGACCCCGTCCAGCACAGGCTGTAACCCTATTCCCTGTTCAGCCCTGCGACTGACCAGGAGGACCTCTGTCTTGACTGGATTCAATTTCAATTTGTTAGCCCTCATCCAGTTCGACACAGCGGCCAGACACCGGTTCAGGACCTGAACAGCCTCCTTAGTGACAGGTGGGAAGGAGTGACAGAGCTGGACATCATCTGTGTACAGATGACACCACACCCCGAAACTCCGGATGATCTCTCCCAACGGCTTCATGTAGATGTTAAACAACATGGGAGACAATACAGAGCCCTGCGGGACCCCACAAGACAAGGGTTGTGGGGCCAAGCAGGTGTCCCCCAATGACACCATCTGGGAACGACCCTCCAGAAAGGACCAGAGCCACTGCAAAGCAGTACCCCCGAGCCCCATCCCGGCAAGGCGCCCCAGAAGGATACCGTGGTCAACGGTATCGAAGGCCGCTCAGAGGTCCAGCAGAACCAGCAGGGACACACTCCCCCTGTCCAGTGCCCGGCGTAATCATCGACTAAGGCGACCAAGGCTGTCTCGGTACCATGCCCCGGCCTGAAGCCAGACTGCCGGATCCAGATAATCGGTATCTAACAAGAATGCCTGGAGTTGTGCGGCCACCACACGTTCCACGACCTTGCCCAAAAAGGGGAGATTGGAAATAGGCCGATAGTTATCCAATTGAGTGGGGTCCAGTGATGGCTAGAATCCAAGATCTGCACATAATGTTCTGCATATGCAACAAATACTTTCCCTGTCTCACCAAAAAAATGGGAGGTTAGGATCTCTCCAGCATAGTATGCATGGAGCCTGAGTGAAAAGACATTCTGATCAATCATAGGGCACTCTGGATGCTGGTTAGTTATTTTTCACCTGTTCCTCATTCTCCATTAATTCTTTTATTATTTCAAATCCTGACTCATTCTGATAAATTATCTACAGTAAAGAATATGTGGTATTAAAAACTTTTCAGTACAAGTTGTTTAAAATCGAACAGCTCTTAGATTATGCACATCCATTTTTCATCGTTAACTTGTTTCTTGCCTATGCAAGTCACTCACTATTTTACTAAGTAGGTGCTCAAGTGTGCAGTGTTAGACAGTGAGAGCTACTGGCAGTAATTGTTGCAGATCAGTTGTAACCACCTAATTCAAACATTATTCTTCAAGCAGAATTGCATAGGAAATAGAAATCCAATGTACCAATTGTTTCAATCTCACTGGCAGAATATTGCTAGATCCAAGCCACTAACTGCAACTTCCTTCACTGTGAGACAATTGTTCTGGAAGCACATCCCACCCCCAATGGCAGCAATTATGATTTCATTCTGGTGCCACGTGAAAACGTGGCTTATAATCAAAGCTTTTGGGGACTAATTGATTTCCTTGTGGTTTCCAAGTAATTCCACCATGTTTCACCCAGCAGCTATTGAGAGCCCTTCCCACCATCTTTCCGCTAGCTATGGAGCAGGAGGAAAGCAGTCAGGAAGACACAGCATGTTTTATGTAATATTTATGTAATAATTATTTATCTTACATACATTGTAAGCCTGAGGGCAAATTAAAATATTGTAAGCTGCTCTGAGTGCCTTTGTAGCTGAGTAACAGTGTAAAAATTCTTTAAATACATAAATAAAAAGTTAACCTTTGTTTAAATGGTGGGTGTAAAAATCACTTCACAATCAGGCAGGGGGAATTCTTGTTATCCCCACTGCAACCACCAATAAACGTAAAACGCACAGAGCGATTTGACAGGGGGCGATACTTATTTCAGGATCCCAGCCACTGCCAACAATAAACACATATGTGTGTGCGTGCGCGCGTATGAGGCAAACAGGTGCTGAGGGGAGAGCGATGGCAGAAACCTCAAAAACTCTGTAGTAGTGCAGTTCACAATTCAAAGGCACTGTCTTTATTGAAAACAAAGAAATATTTATTTATGAATTCTTTGGCACTTACAAAGGTTCTCTTCTTCAGTTCCACTTGGTAATACACAATCTTTTCTTTTAACGATATATACCTCTTCTCAGCCTTTTTGACTGGGCATTTAAAACTCAAAGTTACTCTTCACTATGGTCAAACAGACTGAAACCTAGTCTCAACAGATACCTTATTCCTCTCAGTTCTACCTGAGAACTCAGACTTAAATTAGTCTCTTATTTCCCTCAACATATATTGGAAGCTACAAACATGAACATATACATCTTCCATCTAGCTCACTGGCTAGAAAACTGAACTAACTTTTAAAACATTCCCTCCTTTTTTTCCAGCTAGCTCCACCCCTTTCTCCTAGCCTCTCATAATAGATTCATTTCTACAGCAGTAGCTACATTACCATGGTGACACAATAACCAATCAGAAGTAGCTAACTCCTGCATACCTTTGCCATATAAACAACATTAAAATAACATAGACAAAAATCCCCATTAAACTAAGGTTTTCCGTTACAGTGGGCTTTATTTATAGTCAGGTTAAGTTATCTTTAATTGTTTAAAATACTAAATTGTGTTCAGTTGCTTAAATTGATTTTTACTTGTAAACTGCCCTATAATCCAGTGATTTAGGACATAATATAATCATTTAATTCATAAATAATGTATCACTAACCTGAGTTAGCTATTTTAAAATCAGAATAAAGCTAGAACGATACTTACCCTGTTTCCCTGAAAATAAGACATCCCCAAAAAATAAGACCTAGTAGAAGTTTTGCTGTATTGCTAAATATAAGGCCTCCCCCGAAAGTAAGACCTAGCAAAGTTTTTGTTTGGTAGCATGCGTGGCGCCCGCCAAACAAAACACCATAGCATGCAGGATTGGTATATGTACATAATTATTATTATTATTATTATTATTATTATTATTATTATTTTATTTTTATACCTCGCTTCCATCTCCCCAGAAGGACTCGGGGCGGCTTACAGTTGTATATGGAAATAATAGTAGTAACAAGAAATTCTTGACAGGAGTCACAGTTTGTCTGGTTTAGTTATGTTGGTTTGTGATGACAACTACTGTACAGTATAGAATAAATGTTCAATTTTTTTTTGTTCAACAATGAATATGAATTCTTCTTCATGGAAAAATAAGACATCCCCTGAAAATAAGACCTAGCGCATCTTTGGGAGTAAAAAATAATATAAGACACTGTCTTATTTTCGGGGAAACACGGTAGTAGCTAAGAGCTATGGCTATATAACATTATATGAAATACTGTGTTGCCATTCTGAAAACCACAATTTTCACACTGTGAAGTGTTTTTTTAAAAAAATTTTCTTTATGTTCAAAACAAAGCAGTGATTACATTTTTAAATTGCAAAGTAAATATGTCACTTTAGTCATAATACATTGCTAACATTAAATTGTGTTGATTTCTTCATAATTGTTCAAAGAAATGCTCCATACTATTACAACCAAGCTTCAACAAAAGTACCTTTGCACTTTGCAAGAACAGTTCTCGCACTAAATATACTATCAGAATATTAAATAAGCACTTACATTGATCTCCATGTGTCTAAACTGACAGACACTTCTAAAACATCGCCCCTCCTTCCAGAGAACACAAACTGTTTCATTTCCTAATGCAGCCTCACAGTGACGGAAGGGGCAATTGTTCCCCTATGGAAAATGAAAAAGAGAGAAAGAATCAAATTAAGAAGATTCAGAGTTTATTAAGAAGATTCAGTCTGAAAAGTCTGCATGAATAAATTCTCATGTCACAAGCCAAGCAATTTTCTTTTCTAACTTACTGCCTCTACTGCAAAAAATAAATAAATCCAAAAGCTCCTGTAACCCTCCCAGCAGATTTTAAAGTAAACGTAGTTGGACTGGATGACCCAACTCTATGATTCCATGAATTATTACTACCATGTTCCACTAGTAAATGCAATTTAATCAGGAATCACTATGGTAACTGGCTACTACAAAAACAAAAAAGGAAAACAAGCAACCAGTGATGAACCAAAGTAAGCTAAAAGACCGCATTTACCCAGGTAAAAATCTGTCATTACAACTGGCTGAATTTATGTGCAGCAAAAGCATGTACATTGCTGTACATTGTGAATGTCTTTCATACTAGGCTAGAGATGCTAGATTTCAGCATCAATTATGCCTACAAATAGTCTACCCACCCCCATAATAAAAGTTAGCATTTAAAAGAACGTCTGCATTATATACAATTTACTGAATCAAACAGGTCACACTGAAGTTGTAATAATGCAAATATAAGACAAGTTTGGAGGTAAGGTAAATACAAACCTTGCTACATGTGGAATAGTAATAAAAATAACAGTCATCTTTGTTGGACATGTTGAGTTGAATACCAGAAACTGGTAGCAGAATGACTTGATGGCAAATTGTATGTTTACTATCCTCTCAGTGCCAGCTGGCCACAGTTTGGTTTATTATGGCACAATCTTCTCTAGACTGACTCTGCTGGTATCTTCCTCACAATATGATCCTAGAAATAAACCGACAGGAATAAATCAAATGAAGCCTTCACATGAGCAAACATAAGTCATAAAACATTCCAGATAGCTAGCAATATTCCACTTCTATGTAGACTTGGTATTACTGACTCAGCTTCCCTTAAAAATGATTTCCTTATATTATCTATAACATGATACAAGTTAAAAAGGTGCACTAGCTCCCTGAAGGGTCACCCATTTCTTCCCATCCAAAAACATTATGCCACAAAATGCCTATTATGGCACCATTCACCACATTTTGGCCCCTTCCTGGTCGTTTTAGGTCCAGGAAAATCCTTTTCCTCCAATAGGATATGACACAGACGTCAAATTACTGATTATTAGATGTGTTACAAAAGAAACTTTCTGGGCCCAAAATGGACTACAGTACACAAACTTCGAAAAATTGTCCCCATACAGAGCATGGGAGAGAAGCAAAAATAATAATAAATAGAGTTGTTTCTTCCAAATGAGGCCTAAAAATTGACTTTGTGGTCATACAATCCCTATCCCCAATATTTACGATGTCAGAACCAAGGTCATAATGCTGTGATAATCTTTTTCTTGTTGACAATAGTTCAGAAAGGTTTTGGTTAGTAATTCTTGTTTTATTTTTTAATGTATTTTGTTTTCATGTAATTTGTCAATTTGTCAATGTTCCTTTGTTGGCTTTCAATGTTTGCCATGTGTTGAAAAGTGCCCTGAGTCCCTTCGGGGAGATAGGCTGATCTACAAATAATAATAATAATAATAATAATAATAATAATAATTATTATTATTATTATTATTATTATTATTATTATTATTATTAATTCCTATAATGTCACAGCTGGCTAAAAGGTGATTTGTGATCGAGGTATGTGCTAAACTCAATTTTCAGGGGGAAATCTCACAATGATTTAATTATTAGAGGAAACATAGCCACTGGTGAAACTACTAATTTAATTTAATTTAATTTTAGCAACTGCTGTGATCCTTTTCAAACTGCAGGTCATATAATGCAGCCCCCAAACCTTTACAAACCAATACTTTGTAAACTCAAAATACCTTGATCAACTCCTTCTTCAAATACTTCCAGGTATTTTTTCCCTGTAGATCGAATCAACACTCAGTCGATGAATTGATAATAAAGGAGTAGAAAAACTTTTCTTCCTCACATAGTCAAGGAAACATCCGTACTCAAAATTCAGAGATGAATAATAACTACTGGAGAAAGCAAGTCCATTTGAATGATCAGGAAGACTGGAGACAGTGAAGATTAATTGCCTCTTCAAAATAAACAGTTCATTTAAAGATGAACTTGTGTTTCAAAGTAGCTGCAAAGAAGATCCATCTTCTACAGCCAGATAATTTAGGGGTTGTTTACTTGTTTTTTTTTAAAATTTAAAACACAAAGTTTGAAATTCAGGTCTTCAAAAATCTCTTCACCTATTGGAAAAAAGAATAATCTTCCCCGACCTTCATTAACTGAAAGCAAAAAATACTTGAATGCATAAAATAGATTTGTATATACACATAATGTATACTTTCATAGCAATGTGTGGGTAATAAAAGGCTTTGTGACTAGAAAACACAACTTTGGAAACTCAAAATAGATTACAATTTTTTTCCACAAAAAATGCATTTTCATGCCAATTGTTTGAACAGTTATGAATAAAAATAGGTACATGCCAATTGAATATTCTGAAAGACATGATACATGCATGTTGTATACATTGTCTTATAAGAACTATTTTTAGACAGATTGGGTTGCAAATTTTTTTAGATGGAAAGCAACTGCACCACGCAGCACTTGTAAAAACAACAGGCTTGGCTGCATAAATCAAGAAACTGAACTGTTTGATTTTGCCTTCAAAAAGTTCATTTTTTTTCTCCCAAATATCCTATAAAGATGATCCTTTCTTCACTGCTTTTCAGTGAAGACTGAAAGGATATTTCAGAGCCAACTGATGTCTCTTTAGCCAAACAGTGACCAATTTGTTTAAAATGAAATTGAACAAAACATTCAAGAACACAAAGTCTTCATTAAAATATCCTTTGAATACATATACTTTCTTATAACTAAGGAATCAGAATTGCAACAAGGGCCAACATTTCTTTCTGGATAATTTGCTGAGTCATATTTCATCAACAAAGAAAAAAGTTGATGGTATTAAAAAAATAATCACCAGTTTAATTAAAAACAACAACAACATAAACTTACACATTTTAAAGAAATCTTTGTAGCACTCCTTTTTAAAAATGTAATCTTAGCTGTTATTACAGTAAATGATACTAGTGCTGCAAAAGGTAAAATCTGCACTCATCAGCAAGATTCACTAAAATTCATATTACCATTGTTTATCATACTTCCATTATTCCATTATCCTGTATTTTCAATCAAAATTTATTTTGTGTCTGATTTTGACAAAATAAAGTTTCTTATACTTGTCTTCTCATCCTATCAAACCAAGAGCAATAACCTTGCTACAGATGTGTAGCTTTGAGCTACATGGTCTAGGAGCTTTTGAGGAACCATGTGATTATCAGCTAACATTTAAGGGAAATACAATGATCCTTTAGTAATGTAAACAGAAAACAATTTAGGCCGAGCTTGGGAATTATGTGACTTCTCCAGACATTGTGGAACAAAGGATAAAGGATACTAGAGAGCAGCATTTTCATCTACACTTCAAACTATTCTGATCAGCAGCCATCAACGATAACAGCGTGCTTGTTGGGTGGCCAAAGTAATACACAAATGTACGGTAACTTTAAATTGAATATGAAATATACAGTTCTCAGGCTTATCTTAGAGTACCTGTTGAGTGTGATCAAAATCTGAACTGACTTGAAGTCTAGAGATCAAGAGATGTTACCGATCAGCTGCAGAAATCTATGACTTCTTGGCCCAATGCCAGTTAGGCTTATAGGCTTCCTGCATCAATATACATAGAAGGGTTTCTGTTAATCAACATACCTAAGAATTTTTCTTTGACTATTCATAAATCAAATTGGATCCGATAATTTCCTGTCATATACAATAAAAAAATCTGGAGTATCTCAATTCTCTGATTAGCCTTATGATTTGGGAAACAAGATTTGAAAGCAACACATACTCATATGCATACTGCCACAAAAAAACATTCACTTGTAACTTTTCTGTTCTCACTTTAGAGAAAATCAACAACAAGCTGCCAGTATCATTGTATGGAAATGCATTGCATGGGGAAATGATATGACAATGAATTCCTATTACTATTTTTTATAAGTCTTTGAAAGCAAAGGCATGCTGCAAAAATACCCAAAACTGCTGCAGGATGCTAAACATGTCAATCCAATAGTAAATTTGAGGAGGCTGGATTCAGAATATTTACAAGTAAAAGAAAAATCTGCTCCTGCTTGTGTAAGGGCATCAAAAAAAATTCTTTGCCTATCTGTATAAATGATCCTTATTAAAAAAACAGATACTTCTGTTCAATAGGTATTTTGGAAATAAGTATGGAAAAAATCCCAAATAATTGTTCTTTTGTTTTGATACAAAATACTGCTTCACCACTTCTGTAACAGTCATTTTGGAAATGTATTTCATGCAACTATGGCCTACTTCTGCCCAGGAAGATGGTTGAAATAGGGCAGCATCATCATTTACGAGACTGCTGAATTTGTCTTTTAACCTAGATGCGGTCAAGCTGCAACTTCCAGTAGCCTTGGCAGAATAACCAATGGCAAAAGAATGCTAGAACTTGATTACCAACCTCTGGACGGGCTTTGTTGTCCACCAGGTTTAGAATACTTTTGCAAACAGGAAATAGATAAGTACATGCAGCAAAACAAGTCTGAATGCCCTATGCAATTGGTTTTCCTCTTTAATCCGACCCCCTTTCCCACCATTTTTAACATTCACTCACTTTCAGCTGTGCTAGACTGGAGGAAACTATTTTCCTAACATTTTACTACTGAGATTCAAATGAATTACCTGTTCAAGCTTACTCCTGCACATATTGTACTTATGCCCAGGTTTTTAAGTAATTTATGTTTTTATGTTGTTTTATATTATAGTGTTATATTGTTTTTAATGTATGGGTTGTTTTAACTTATGTCTATGTTGGGCTCGTCCCCATGTGAGATGCCCTGAGTCCCCCTGGGGAGATGGAGGAGGGATACAAAAATAAAGTTATATTATTATTATTATTATTATATTACCTTAGGCTATTAAATATAACACAATAGGCGCCTAGTTTAGTCTTTTGAGTGGAGCCTCTCAAATCAACCACAAATGCCACCGGTAATGGAGTGGGACTACCAGAGGGTTATTTTAGTGTTTGCTTCTTTTGTTTTGTTTTTTTTACTAGTGTCTACATTTTAATTTTTTATAATGATTGGATTTAAGTTACATTTTTAAAAATCTAATTAAGATTAATTTTAAACTGCAAATGGCAGTGGAAATGAGGTGGAAATACAGGCAATCCCCCAGTTACGAACAAGATTTGTTCTTAAGTTGAATTCATATGTAAGGCAGAACAGGTACTTTTGTGTAACTCCAGACAAATGTATGTATGTACATGTGTGAATATATATTGTTAGCTTCTGATAGTACAGGGAAAGGTTAGCAACCCTGTGGTGTTTGTTTTACTGTCTGGGCCACTGTTCTGAAGATTTCACCTCACTTTCTGTCCCTGTGAGAACTGGATTTTGAATTTTTTTCCCTTCTTGTTAAAACAAGGATTGGTTTGGTTTTCTTTTCGTATCAGAAGCGACTTGAGAAACTGCAAGTCGCTTCAGGTGTGACAGAATTGGCTGTCTGCAAGGACATTACCCAGGGGATGCCAGGATGTTTGATGTTTTACCATTCTGTGGTAGATTTCTCTCATGTCCCCACATTCAAATGGAAGACCTTTGGTAATAAAGCTTCAGTAGAGACACCTTTTCCCCATGCTAACTATTTCAGGAGTGAATTTCTCTTCCAAGGTTTGGATTTCTCTCACATCTGGTTGTCTCAACCCTGTTCTTAAGTATGAGTCGTTTGTAGGTCAGATGTTTGTAACTTGGGGACTGCCTGTACTCCGAGGGGGGAATTATTTTGGCCCAGAAATCACGGATACGGGGATCTTTCCTCATTTTTCCGATCAATCGAGCCTACTCTCATAGGAGTGAACTCCACAGTTTACTGGTGCCAATGATCCCATTAGCAGGTGGAAATAATGCATATTTTCTGGACCAAAGGGGGAAAGCGAATCCAAAGAGGGCCCGAAAGGCGAGGGAGGGAAGCAGAGAGGCATCTTTTAACTGGCGAAGGAACCCGATTGACTGAGGGCGAGGAAATGACCCTGTTTAAGGAAACCGGAAGGTGAATCTGGGCAGGCCTCAGGAAGAAAAGACGACTAGGCCCATTACCCGGCCTCCAGGAAACCGCCGCCGCTGTGAGAAACGCCGCCAAAGACAAGGAAGCTGGTGGCTTCGGGATGGAAAGAGGTGGTCGGCCACCCGAGCGCAGGGATGTTACCAAAGCCCGAGAAGGAAAGGCCTCCTCGACGCCGCCTCGCCTCCTTCCGCCAAATACTGCGACAAACGACCAAATACTGCGAAAACCGCCCGATCCAAAACCACAACGGACTCCGAACCGCAACAGACTCCGCCCGGAACAAAGCCTCGCTGTTGAGTGAGAAGAGAGAGACCGTTGCCGCGTGACGTTATCACTTGAAGCAGCCTGCCATTATGACATGAACAAACGGCAACGTCATTTCCGCCCTTTAGCGGAAGCGCTTGGCCTACGTCGGGAAAACGTCAGTCGGCGCGCTCGCGAGGCAGGACGGAAGAGGCAGACAGACGGTGAGGCTTGGGCCTTGAGGAGTTTCTCGGCGGGATTTTTTTTTCAAGCACAGCTCCCGCAGCCATGGCCTACCGCGGGCAAGGGCAGAAAGTGCAGAAGGTGATGGTGCAGCCTATCGTATCCTTTCTTCGCTCGGGTGCCGACCAGGCTTGGGTCTCTCTCTCTCTCTCGCTCGGGGAAGAAGGGCCGGGCAGAGGCAGGCCAGGAGCGGCGTGGCTCTGGCTCGGCGGGAGGCCGGGGGATCGCCTGCCCGCAAAATTTGTGAAGGCGGGGAATGAGTCCCTTGTATCTTCCCGCTCAGATTTAAATAGGCGACATTTTGTGTTGTCGAAGGCTTTCTTGGCCTGAATCACTGGGTTGCTGTGAGTTTTTCGGCTGTATGGACATATTTCAGAAGCATTCTCTCCTGACGTTTCGCCTGCATTTATGGCAGGCATCCTCAGAGGTTGTGAGGTCTGTTGGAAACTAGTCAAGTGGGGTTTATATCAATCAGTCAATTTATTAATGCTCCAACCAATGGCCATATGCATTTACAGAAACAACATCAAACAAACATCTATACAAAACACTGCAAAATCCAACAATTAAAAGTAGGATGCAAGCAGGATAAAACAGAGCATGCAAAATATACATTGCAGCAACACAAGTGCAACATGTGCTGGAAACTGCACATTTATATGTCTGTGGCATGTCCAGCGTGGGAGAAGGAACTAGTGTCTGAGGCAGGTGTGAATATTGCAATTGGCCGCCTTGATTAGCATTGAATAACCTTGCAGCTTCAAGGTCTGGCTGCTTACTGCCTAGGGGAACCCTTTGTTGGGAGGTGTTAGCTGGCCCTGATTGATTCATGTCTAGAATTCCTCTGTTTTCTAAGGCCCCTTTCACACAGCTGAATAAAATCCCACATTTTCTCCTTTGAACTGGAATATATGGCAGTATGGACTCAGATAACCCAGTTCAAAGCAGATTGTGGGATTTTCTGCCTTGATATTCTGGGTTATATGGCTGTGTGGAGGGGCTCTATATGATGTTCTTTATTTACTGTCCTGATTTTAGAGTTTTTTGTTCAGTAGCCGGCTTTTTAATATTGGTAGCCAGAAATACTGGGCCACTCTTAACAACCACCATGTCAAACTACACAAAGAAGCAGTTGAAATCCACAAACGTGGACAATTTCAACGGAAAGGAGGAAAACATGAAAATGAACAAAATCTGGCTACCGGTATTAAAAAACTCTTAAAATCAGGATTGTAAATAAAGAGCAACACTCTGAAAACAGAGGAATTCCAGACATGAATCAATCAGGGCAAGCTAACACCTCCCAACAAAGAATTCCCCCAGGCAGTAAGCAGGCAGACCTTGAAGCTGAAAGGCTATTCAATGCTATTCAATCAAAATGGCCAATTGAAACATTCATACCTGCTTCAGACAAGAGTTCTTTCTCCAACCCTGAGCATTCCACAGATATATTAACCTCACTTAACTAGTTTCCAACATACCTCACCACCTCTGAGGATGCCTGCCATAGATGCAGGTGAAGCATCATGAAAGAATACTTCTGGAACATGGCCATACAGCCCAGAAAACTCACAGCAACCTAGACAACATTTATTTGTGTTTTTTGGCCCTCCTCAGAGGCCCCTTCACAGTTATAGTGGAATCATAGCGTTATAACTGTAGTGAGAATGGGGATGCATTGTGGATTTCATGCAGTTTGAGAACTGCCCTGGATCAATGCTGAGGAATTTGTGTAGTTAGATGAAGCAGCTGGTGATGGATTACGACCTGTTAGGATCACAACCTAATGGGGATTATGACCTGTTAGGATCATAACCTATTGGGTAGCAGAGTTTCAGGAGTGTTCCTTTAGTTTTTTTTAGTAATAGATGATCACTGGGCACATAGATATTTTGTTTCTATTCAGTGCTTTCACCTAGCAGTTCGAAAACATGCAAATGTGAGTAGATCAATAGGTATTGCTTCAGCAGGAAGATAATGGCACTCCATGCAGTCATGCCAGCCACATGACCTTGGAGGTATCTATGGACTCTTCGGCTTAGAAATGGAAATGAGCCCTCCAGACAGCGTTGAACTGTAACTCTGAGATCTCTTGAACATTGTCTGTATTGGCCAGGGAAACTGGTAGTTCTGATTCAACAATATCTGGAGGGTTTTATTTATTTATTTTATATACCACTCTTCTCCCCCATGGGGACCCAGAGCGGTCTTACACAATGGCAGAATTAAATGCCACATAGAATACAACATGTAGTAAAAACCAAACATAAAACACAAATAAGAGCCGATATCCAAATCAAAACAGTTAAAACCATGTGACTATTACAACAGGGTCTTCTGTGGGTCCTAGAAACATTTAAATAGGTGCTGTTTAAAAATGGCATTTGTATATACACTCTTGTATATATGACGCTCCATGCTATTATGCCGGCCACATGACTTTGGAGGTATCTACAGACAACACTGCTCTTCGGCCTGCTCTTTGGCTTAGAAATGGAGATGCACCAACTCCAAGAGTCGGACACGACTAGACAATGTCAGAGGAAAACGTTTACCTTTCTTTGATGCTTTCAGCAGACAAATATTCAAGCAGACTTCTTTAAAAGTAGTGTTTGTTTACTCATAACTTCATGTATTTAAAGGCACAAGAACATTTCTTGTCACATTAATCTTTAAAACGTTTCAGTTTGTATTTTTAACTTATCTTTAACAGTCTCTTCAAAACTATATTGTTCTGTACAGCTCTCTTTTATAATAGACTTTAAAAGAAAGTCAAGCCTCAATAGTTTTCTAACTTCCTACACTGGCATTTGACTGAAAACAGATTTCTGCCTTAACATCTTCTAACTCCTAACACTGGCTTCTGTACTCTAACAGACTCAATCCTCAATTGTCATTTCTAACTGTCATCCTTTTAAAACAAGATTCTAAACAGTCACTGAACCAGTCACGTGGTCTGCAGTCCCTCCCACTGCTTTAAGTACATAGAGCTAAGAAACTGCAAACCAAAGAAGACATACACTACAGTGAATAAACCAACACATTATAAAACAGACAAACATCAAATAGAGGAAGCTTGAGAAGGTTGCTATCTCCCACACAGGTGAACCTCGGCTCTCGGGTTTTGCCAACTCAAGGCCAGAAATCCTTCACAGAGACTTTTCCCTGCCTTTTGTTAACGTAGAACTGTGGGTTGTAATTTCCTTTGTTTTTAGCTTTATAAGCTGCCCAGAGAATTTCAGAGACATAACTATATTAATCTGCAATATCACTGTGCAAAGAGATCATGTAGCATCTACAATGCAAATGAGAAAGAAGACTCAGGGCAGGCATGGGCAAACTTTGGCCCTCCAGGTGTTTTGGACTTCAATTCCTCACTGTTAGGAATTGTGGGAGTTGAAGTCCAAAGCCCCTGGAGGATCGAAGTTTGCCCATTCCTAACTTATTATCAGGACTGAAGATTCTAGTGCAGATCCATCCATAGATCCTCAACTCGCAAAGTGATTGCTTTTGCGAGAATGTGTATGATTCTTATTTACTTTACTTTCTCTTCTTTGCTTTCCATGTTGGATTTGGCATAGGTGATGGACATGGTGATTATATTAAACAAAAGTAGCTTTAAAACGTAGTGCGACTATGTCAAAACGGATTTCCTAGAGTTCTCTTTGTGTAGGCATTTTGTTCCTTTTACGTCTGTATTTTTTTCTTAAGTCATTACTCACAGAACCTCATCTTCAGATACCTACAGAATGTAAGTGAACATATCAACTTTGATTTTTACCTTTAACAATGGATTTAAACAAATTGAGCTAATCAAGATACAGTACTAGATTTTATTCATGGGAATGACAATTCTATAAAAAAGCTATTTAAAATGCTCAGATTAATAAAGGTCTAGGCTCTAGTAATCTTATGTCATTTAATCTAAGTGATGTTCGTGAAGTTTTTCTGAAGTAAAAAAATCCTGGAAAGAATATGGGAAAGCACCCACATCCATATTTTGTTGGGAATGCTGTCACGTGTCTGTTTTTTTACTTTGCCAGGAAAAATACCTGATTTGTGAAAACCTGTTTAGAACAATTGTGAAAGTCGTTTCTGTAATATTTACTTTGCAGAGATCCAGAATTCAGGTGTGGTTGTATGAGCAAGTAAATATGCGAATAGAAGGCTGCATTATTGTGAGTACTAAAGTCTTTGTCTCTTATGAAATAAAAAAGCACCTTTACACTGAAATTTTACTTGAACTATTGCTTTAATTTTCAAGTGAGTTTCATATGTTACCATGTTAGGAAAGACAAACTAAGTGGTAATCACATTCTCAGAGTTACATAACCTTCCTTGCCCTCATCTTTTGTCATGGAGAGAAAAAGCTCCTTCCCTGCACTTGGAAGAGCATTTGGAAGGGAAATTCATATGTATTTACTAGGCTTGATCGATCCATGAAAAATTTGATTCTAAACTCGTTTCAAAACTAGAGGGGGCAGTTTTTCGTTTTTGTTGCTAATAACGAATTTGGCCCCCAAAATTTTTCGAAATTAACGAAAATTCGTTATTTTCTAAATTAATTCGTTAATGGCGGACGCGCATGCGCGGTGGCCCAAAAACAGCCCGAAGGGGGGGGGGGACTTAGGGGGCTCTCCCGCCCTCATTTTTTGAGTGATCTTCTTCAAACTTGGTACAGTGGTAGAACACATTTAACACTGATAGCTCACCAAAATGTGGAACGTTTCCCTTATCCTCTGATTTTTGGCAAATTTTCATAGCTTTTATAATAAACCATTTTTTAATAATTGCAGAAATCTGTTCCTGGTTTGAAAGTCTTATTTCCTGTTAAATTGGGTTGTCTTTACTGTGAAAGTCATTGTTCTACTTCAGAAACTTTGTTTTTGTGGCTGAAACTTTGTTAAATTGGTGTGTGTGTGATATATACTGTGTATAGTCCCTGCTTATGTGTGTGTGTGTGTGTGTGTGTGTGTGTGTGTGTGTGTGTGTGTGTGTGTGTGTGTATAGGTAAAGGTAAAGGTATCCCTTGACATTAAGTTCAGTCATGTCTGACTCTGGGGGTTGGTGCTCATCTCCATTTCTAAGCCCAAGAGCCAGTGTTGTCCATAGACACCTCCAAGGTCATGTGGCCGGCATGACTACATGGAGTGCCATTACCTTCCCAGAAACACCCAGAAAATGGGAATTCCAGACAGGAAACAATCAGGGCCAGCTAATACCTCCCAACAAAGGATTCCCCCAGGTAGGAAGCAGCCAGGCTTTGAAGCTGCAAGGCTATTCAATGCTAATCAAGGTGACCAATTGCAACATTCACACTTGCCTCCCACAGACAAGAGTTCTTTCTCCCACCCTGGACCTTCCACAGATATATAAACCCCACTTGCCTAGCTTCGCACAGACGTCAAAACCTCTATGTCTGCCACAGATGTGGGTGAAACGTCAGGAGAGAATGCTTCTGGCACATGGCCATAGAGCCCGGAATACATACCACAACAGTGTGATCCCGGCCATGAAAGCTTTTGACAACACAACCACAGTATCCATTCAAGTTCATGTAGCGTGGTATGGACTGGAGACCTGTATTGGGGGGAGGGAGGGTGCGAATCTGGGCCCCTGGGAGCAGCCGAGGACGGGCCTGGCCCACACCCCCTCGCATCCCGGGCCTCTTCCTCCTCACCGCCGGGCCCCTCTCGGTCTCTCCAGGCCTGAGCTGAGGCGAGGCGGCGGCGGCGGCCATTTCCCCCCTCCGTCTTCCTCCTCCTCCTCGGCCTCCTTCCCCCTCGCCCCCTCCCATTGGCTGAGCCTCCCATTGGCTGAGGGGCAAAAGGAAAGGAGTTTGGGTGATTTGCAAAAGCTTTTTTTTCTAAACGAAAAAAACGAAGAAATAAGAAAAAACGGCCTCTCGCGATTCGAAACCGCGATATCCAGACGTGTGGACAACCAAGGTTCTATATTGCTTCAAAACAAACGAAAATAACGAATTAATAACGGGTAACGGGAAAATCGAATTATTTGAGCAAGCCTAGCATTTACTGACTAATACACTATTGGATTTTTCCCCTTGTTATGTTTCCCTTAGTTTGGTTATTTTCTATTCTCACTGACAGGGATTTGATGAATATATGAATTTGGTTCTGGATGATGCAGAGGAGATTCACTCAAAGACAAAATCAAGAAAACAGCTGGGTAAGTCGCTTGCTTGATATTGGGCACTAAGCTTACTTCTCATTTCAAAATTAGTAAAAAGCCAGCATTGATCTTCATAAACTAAGTTAAAGTGTGGAGAAGAAATCCCGGCTCTGAGTGAATAGTAACATCATAAGGTTACATTAAGAACTACTGGAACATGTATGACAAATTCTTTTTTGGAGAAGTGGTTAGGTTTCTTTGATATAATCAAGACTTTGAATTTTGTAATATGTCGAGCTTTAAACTGGTTTTCAGAACTAAAATATTGTAAAATATTGTTGCACCACACATCAGAGATTGTTCTGTTACAGCAGAAGCTGACCCAAACAATGGCTCTCAGACTCTCAGAGCTTACTCCATGTTCAGCAAACCCAAAAGAAGCATCCATCCCCTATGCTCTCTCGGCTGTGTCAGACAAATCCCAAAAGAGCCGCTGGAAAGGCATCAGAAGTGGGCATTGCTTCCTTCACACACCTATGTTCCCAGTACGAACCTGTCTAGGCCCTGAGATCCACAGGAGAGAGGCCCTTCTATTGGTTCCACCTCCATTGCAAGCTCAATTGGTGGGAACGAGAGAGTGGGCCTTCTAGTTGGCTGCCTCTCAACTCTGGAACTGCCTGCCCAAGAAAGCCAGAATGGCCCCCTCCCTGCTATCCTCTTGATGGCAGGCTAAAACATTTTTATTCAGGAAAGTTTTTAAAGAAAGTGGTTTTAAAGATCAAGTTAAGGGGTGCTCTGGTTTGGTTTATATGAATAGGTTTTAATTGGTTTTATGGGTTTAAACTGTATAATTACATATATCTGTATGTAATTCTATTTTAATATTTGTATGTTTCTTAGGTTTTACATTGTATCAATATTATTATAAGCCTCTTTGAGTCTCTTTTTAGAGAGATATCGCAGAATACTACTACTACTACTACTACTACTAATAGAGAAGTTATAAAGATTTTGCCATCTTAGTCAATATTTTTATAACTTCTCTCTATTGGAGCCCCGGTGGCAAAGTGCGTTAAAGCACTGAGCTGCAGACCGAAAGGTCCCAGGTTCAAGCCCCAGGAGCGGCGTGAGCGGCCGCTGTTAGCTCCAGCTCCTGCCAACCTAGCAGTTCGAAAACATGCCAATGTGAGTAGATCAATAGGTACCGCTCCGGCGGGAAGGTGACGGCGCTCCATGCAGTCATGCCGGCCACATGACCTTGGAGGTGTCTACGGACAACGCCGGCTCTTCGGCTTAGAAATGGAGATGAGCACCAACCCCCAGAGTCACACATGACTGGACGTAACGTCAGGGGAAACCTTTACCTTTAGTCAATATTAGTGGTATCCATTATGTCACGGTATAGTGGATTGTATATTCAACTAAAAACTGAATGGAAATGTTAATAGAAAATAGATACTTCATATTCAGATAGGTCTAATGACCCTGTTTTCCATTTCAGGTCGAATCATGTTAAAAGGAGACAATATTACTCTTCTACAAAGTGTTTCTAACTAGAAGTTGCTATCTTAAACCTGTAACTCAGGCAAATTGTTATTTGAAACTTTAAACCTGCAGAAGAAAAACGTAATTGATGCTGTCACTTCCAATTTCTTCCTTGCTATTTTGAGAAGAGAGAAAAGAATGGAGCCAGTTTCTTTGTTCACACTAACATAATTGGGGGTGACATTTTTTTTTACATTTGCGTGGACTAGTAGTTGTTTATAAATAAACATTTTTGTTAATACATCTATTTTCCTTATTATCCCAAATAACACATGTCAAGGTATTTGCCAATTCTTTTAATGACACAGAAAAATAAATTGGTTTGCCCAGGTACACTATTAGAGAAACTTCTGTTAGAACAGACGTGATGAATGTGTGACTCTTGAGAATGTTGGACTTATGTTTACATGAATTCTAACCATCACAGCCAATAGTGAAATATGATGGGAATTGCAGTCAGACAGGATATAAAGTGCCACACTTTCCCACATGCCAGCTTTAGAAGATACAGGTGCTTAAGATAACAAAACCAAGCAGTTATCTATCTATGGAATGAGTAGTTTCTTGTCGGTGTTGAAAGAAATCTGATACTCTGTAAATTGAAGATTTGATTTATTTAACCATAATTTAGGGGAATGTATCTTGATGAATATCCATTAACTTCTTTCTGGTGGCTGAGATTTTATGAAGTGCAGTAAATGGCAACTGCGAAAGGAACTTAAATCAGGAAAAAATGCAATTCATTACTCATAATCCCAGACCAATTTTTGAAAGGCAAATGCAGCAATAGTTCTCCCATTGAGCTGCTTGTGGTTCCATATGTCTTTCCAAAGGTGTACAGTTTAGCCTTTTACAATGGGGATATCAAAAGAAAACTGAAAATTTTAGTTTGTTAAATTTCTTACCAGCTTTCTGAGAACCTGATTCTGAAATATGAATATTGCTAAATAACTGAAAGAAAGGGTATCCAACAACAGAAGTTAGATCCAAAAACATTTTAGTAATAAACCAAATAAAAAAATCTATCCCTAGATAAACGTCTCAGTGCTTATTAGATGTTCTTTAACATGTCATCTGTAAATCAGTTGCAAAAACTAACATAAAATTTAGAACGATAAAAGGAGCAGCTTATTTGCTCCTCAGTTGTTCTGATGGTATCAGAATTACTGCTCTTTTTTCATGCTAATTTCTACAAGGAAGGAAGTGTAGGCTGATTGTATGAAATCCTTTTGTGTTTGCACTGCTTCCATATGTAGTTATTGCACAAAACGTTGACACTTTAAAAGTTATAGTAGTCAACCCCATTTATGACCAGCATTTTCCCTAAGATTTGAACAAGATGACTAAACACATAAACATTGCAATTAAAAATGTACAAAAGTAGCATTAAAACTTAAAACTATTAACCATATAAAAAAAATTCTAAGAAGTTGAATAATACAGTTCAAAACAATGCAGCACTTCCATTGCTTTGCTAAAAGCTTTCAGTTTCTGAAGTGCCTGAATAAAAAAAATTCTTTACCTGTCAGTAGAAGGAGAGCAAGGAAGAGGTTACCAATATAGTCTTCCTATATAAGAAGGGACTTTCCTATGGATCACAGGGTCTGGTCAGGCTCATATTGGGGGATATGCTCTGTCAGATGGCCTGGACATAAGCAGTGTAGGGTTTTTTAGTCCTAACCAACACTTTTAAACATGCTTGGAAACAGACTGGCAGTGAGACTTTTGGAGTAGGAGTTATAGCCATCCCC
The DNA here is from genome assembly GCF_035594765.1 of Anolis carolinensis. Classification (NCBI taxonomy): domain Eukaryota; kingdom Metazoa; phylum Chordata; class Lepidosauria; order Squamata; family Anolidae; genus Anolis; species Anolis carolinensis. The sequence continues at coordinate 197,353,261 of NC_085844.1, forward strand.
AGTTAGCACGCTTATTAATGAAAAGGTCTTCAAACCATGTTATCCAGTTTTGAAATCACAGCAGGAGGATGGGCAGAATATAACTTATCTTAAACCTGTAGCTCAGGCATTAAAAAACATCACAGGAGACCCCTAGAAAGGAGAGATAAATCCTGACAACTTAAATCTTACTACAGCAACTTATGGAACTGTGGCTTGTATACATAAGAATAACTGAGCTAATAACAATACATTAGAAACTTGGAAGACTTGTATGAAAAGAAATTTACTTTTACTGAAACAGATTCATTACCACAAATCTGAATTACTGATGGAGTAGCATGTGTTCCTCTTTCTTGCAAATACTTAATCATAATGTGTATGGATACTGGACATTAATCAGATAGCCCTATGGTGGTGTTCACTAATTTTTTTTTTGTCCAACTCAGGTGGAAAAATAGCTTTTGAGAAATTTTCTGCTTCAACTCCCACAATTCCTTTTCACTGAATGATAGGAATTAGAGGTTGAAACATGGAGAGCCCAAGGCTCTCATTCCTGATCTAAACAATTTATTAAACTGAATGCAAAAAAGTACACATGCCTTTCTGTTGTATCTAGAAGGATTGGCGGAATGTTAGTGTATGGTATGTTCATTTGTTTACTTGATGCTACAGCATCTATATATTTTCTCCATAACCACTGCTAATCTATCGTTTTTAAATGTTGTATTTCATTTTAAAATTGGTACTCTCGCCCTCCGCCATGTATGGCAGTAATTACTGACGGACTGACATCATCCTTAACAAAAATATTTCAATATGATTATTGTTTCCTCCATCTCTTTCCCAGAGCCACTCTTTAATTTTAAGACCTCTATTATCTTCATTCATCATGACACCTACCTGTTTTCTTACAGCTCCTTATCCATTTGATATCTCCCTCTTCAGTAACTGTTGTATTGTCTTTCTTTCTTTCCTTACTCCCTTCAGAACATACTATCACTGTTCTCTTTTTTACAGTGACGGTGTTAGCTTTCTACACTTTCCGGAAAACTTGTATGAAGCTTCAAATATGTCTCACTCTTCACCAATCCCACTATTTGATTTTTAATCTCCACGCCTACTTTAAGCTGGTGTAGATAATTCCAACAAACTGGATGGGAATTGTGTAGCCTTCCACGTGTTGTTGGACCTCAACTGCCAACAGTCTTTGCAACACACATTATTATAAAGAATGCTGCCTGTTATAGTATAATAGTGTTGAACTAAGATTCTGGATGGCTAGGGGTTTTCTTTTATTATTTTTAAAAAACACTTTTGGATTCTATACTGGGCACTCAACAGAATATAAAAAGAATATACTTCTGAATTTTTAAAAGAAAGTATATCCCTTAACTAATAAAATGCTAAACAGCACATCAAAGCATGCTTTTAAATGTTGTTTCTTGATTTCTGAATCTACTTCTGTTACATACCAGTAGCTTTAGGCAGGATATATTTTCTTTGTCCAAATGTATGTATGTAAAGATGAATCAAGGTCTGGCCATCCTTGCAAGAATAGAAATGGTTGGTGTGTGAGTTCTTAGGAAATGTACCTTGAAAGTTCCAAAGCCTGATTGAAAAGGTAGTATTTGTCTTAGCCAGCAGGGGGAAGAGCTGTGTTGCACAAGAACTACCATTTGTAAAGTGCCATAAACTTCTGCTGGAAGCAGAGGAAGGGAGTATGTGTGTCACCTGTCAACTCAAGGCATCATCTCCAGCATGTATTCCTGCTTTGTTTGCTCTACAACAACAGAAGGAAGAATGATTTCAGTTGCGGAACCTGATGAATCTCTAGGTCCTTCAATGCGAATCTGTAGTGGATGGGACTGGAAATAAGCTAATTTAAAGTTGTTCAGTCATTTCTGCAATTTCAGGTGACCACTGTCCAACTGGGAATGTATCCATTATTGTGTTTCATCCTAGCCCTGGAAGATTTAAAGAGCAGGGAACAGAGCAAATTTCCATCAGCTCCAAGTAGTGTTTCAGCTGGTTAGCACATCCGTTACATACCACTTTCTCCAATGGAAATCAACTACTGGTCAAATTACACCTAGTTTCAATATTTTGCTATGTATCACTGTAATATTCTTCGTATGAAGGAAGCTCAACAGCCAGCAGAGTCTTGTAGGAAAGAGTTTATTCCAAACATTAGGAAGGCTACTGAGGCTTTGGGTGCACAAAAGCTATATATCCCAGCAATCAGTAGTTCTTACATTACAGCTGTAACAACCAGAGAGTGTGGCTTAAAGGCACAGTATACCACATCTCCCCTTCATACATAATAACTACACATCTGACAAGACAAAACAAAATACATTTTATAAAAGTGTTAAAAAAATCATACATCAAAATTACAAAAGTCTCTCATTAAAACTTGGCAGCTTCATTACATCACTAGACAGGTAAGAAAATATGTTTTCTATGGGGCCAGAGGTCACTAGTACTTAGCCCACCGTTGAGGATGGTCTTCAGCACCATCCTTCTAAGGAGTGTACCTTACAGGTTCAAACACAGGCCTGCCATGCGATGTCACATACGTTGGCTTTCTATCTGCTATCACATGTGTGTCACTTTTGTTCACAAACATCCCTTTAGAACCATTATATGTTGTATTTCCTTGAATTGTAGTTTCGGGTGTTTGGTTCCGTTGTTTTAATTGACGCCTATTACGCCGATATACGCGACCGTCCTGATTCTTTATTAGATATGACCGAGGCTGTTTACATTTTTCTATCACAACGGCAGGAAGCCATCTTTCTTTGCAATTATTGGATTGCATCCATACCAAATCTCCCTCTCTTAGTGGTTTGAGGGGTCTTGCTGTTCGATCATAAAAATGTTTCTGTCTTTCCTGAGCTCTTTGTAGATCTTGACGCACGTTAATAGGAATCCTAGGACATAATAAGTCAGTTGTTATGGGAAGTTTACTTCTCAGCATTCTGCCCATCAATATTTGTGCAGGTGAATATGATAGTCCTGTCACAGGTGTATTCCGGTACTCCAACAATGCTGCATACAGATCACCCCTTGCCTTCCCTACTTTATGTGTAAGTTGTTTTATAGACTGGATGGCTCGTTCTACCATACCATTAGATTGTGGATACCCCGGACTACTAAAGCATTGTTCAAATCCCCATTCTTTCGCAAATACTTTGAATTCTTGACTCGCAAATGGCATATTATCACTCACCACAATTAATGGAGTTCCATTTCTTGCAAACACAGATTTCATCTTGACAATTACTGTTCTTGCAGTTTTATCAGGTAAACTTACTACTTCTGGGTATTTTGAGAAATAGTCAATTACCAACAGAAAAGAGCGATTGTCCTGTTCAAATATATCCACTCCCACCTTCTGCCATGGCCCTTCTGGGATCTCATGGGGTTTAAGTGGTTCCTTTTGATTATTTGGGGCAAAACAAGCACACACAAAACAACTGCCAACAGCTGACTCAATATCTTTGGACATACCAGGCCAGTACATCAACTGTCTTGCTCTTTCTTTGGTTCTTTGAATCCCTTGATGGGACTCATGCAGCTGTGCAAGAACATTTTGTCTTTGGCTTGCCGGAATGATTATTCTTTCTCCCATGAAAAGAACCCCATCCCTATACCTTAGGTGATCTTTAACCGGCCAAAAAGATTTTGCTATTGGAGCCACCTTTCTCATGTACTTTGGCCATCCTTGGTTTAGGTATGTTTGAATCATCCTAAGCTGGGGATTACGTTTTGTTGCTTCTTGTATTAAACCCATTTTATCTGGGTGCATGGCTAATGTATTCACTTCGTATATCACTTTCTCATCTCCTATTGGATTTTCCTGACTTCCAGGGGGATCAACAGTAGCTCTTGACAAGGTATCAGCCAGATACATAAGTTTACCTGGAGTATATACAAAGTTAAGTTGATACTTCTGAAGCTGCAACAACATTCTTTGCAGACGAGCCGGGGCACTGCCTATTGGTTTTTTATAAATTGATTCTAAGGGCTTGTGATCAGTTTGAACTAGAACCATTTTACCAAACACATACTGATGGAACTTTTGTACTGCATATACAACAGCAAGCAATTCTTTCTCTATTTGAGCATAATTTTTCTCTGCAGAACTGAGTGCCCTTGAAGCATAAGACACTGGCTTATTATCCTGTAGGAGACATGCTCCTAAGCCATCTTTTGAAGCATCTGCTTGGATAACAACTGGTTTTGTCACATCAAAATACTGCAGTACAGGTGCATCGCACAACTTTTGCTTGATCGCATCAAAAGCTTTCTGATGTTCTGGCATCCATTGAAAACTCTTATTTTTCTTTAACAGACTTCTCAATGGCGCTGTCAACTCTGCCTCTTTTGGGATGTATTTTGCCAAATACTGTACTGACCCTAGAAATCTAAGCACTCCCTGCCTGTCATTGGGAGGTTTCATTTCTTGAATTGCCTTTACTTTCTCAGTGTCTGGCCTGACTCCCTCTGCAGTCACAATATGGCCCATATATCTAACAGAGTTTACCCTGAACTGGATCTTTTCTTTGTTAAACTTGATGTTTTTGACACGTGCTGTTTCCATTACCTGATGTAAAATCTCATCATGTTGTTTACTTGTCTCCGCTGCTATAATCATATCATCAGCAATCATATATACACCTTTTATATGCCCAAATGTTTCTTGATTTTTCTGTTGAAAAACCTCACTTGAGGATTTAAGCCCAAATGGTAAACGATTAAAACAATACCTTCCCCACGGCGTATTGAATGTACATAATCTGGATGATGCTTTATCTAGTTTTACCTGCCAATAGCCATCTTTCTCATCTATTATTGTGAAGATTTTCTTTCCAGCTAGGTGACTTAAAACTTCCTCAACTGTTGGGATGGTATAATGTTGTCTCCGCACTGCCTTATTTAGATCTCGCGGATCAAGACATATACGCAGAGACCCATTCTTTTTTTCAGTGATAACAAGACTGCTCACCCAATCTGTGGGTCCTACAACTTTTGTTATAACTCCCATATTTTCCATCTGATCAAGGGTATCCTTTAGCCTATCATGTATGGCAAAGGGCACTCTCCTACATCCTTGGATCACGGGAACCACTGTTGGATCAGTGTGAATGTGGTGATGTCCTTGAAACTCACCGAGACCCTGGAATACTTCTGGATATAAGCTGAGCAATTTTTCTTGTGTTAATAACCCCTCTGCCTGTATCAGATCTACCCTATAAATTAAACCCAAATTCTCACAAGCTGGTCTGCCTAATAATGGGGTTGTCGAGCAATCTGTCACATAAAACAACAGATTATACACTCCTTTTGCTGTTATACAATCAAACTCAACTGCTCCCATTGGTTGTATTTTTGTTCCCCCATATGCAACCAGCACTACTTTACTCTTAGACATTTGTTTTGCACCAGGTATTCTAGAAAATATACTAAATGGTAACACATTTGCTTCAGCTCCAGTATCTAATTTAAACTTAATTATACAGTCTCTTATGGAAATATCAGCATACCATCCTGCCTTGTTTGTTATCTGTGTATCCTTCATTTCTTCATCCAGCTTTCCTATCATTAAATTACTTACATTCAACTCATGAATGTGTTGTCTGGCTTGTATATTCACAGGATTGGTCACCCTTGACCTGCATAACCTGGCATAATGATTTTTCTTGCCACACTTGTTGCAGGTCTTTCCAAATGCTGGACATCTCCGAGGTTCATGAGCTGTACCACAATAACCACACTTATTCTGATTTTTCCAATTGTCTCTGTGTCTTGACTCCCTGGTTCCCAGAGCTTGAGTTATAATCTCTTTGTTTTCTCCATGGCTGTCTTGTAATTCAAACACTCCTTCTTCCAATGTTATTGCCATGGTTCTCAGCTGAGCTCTCGTTGTCTCATCAACCCGGCATATCTCCACGGCCTTCTCAAGTGTAAGATCGGCTTCTTGTAACAACTTTTGTTTCAGTTTCTCTTGCTGTAAATTAAAAACAACTTTATCTCTTATCATCTCATTAACTGCCATTCCAAATTCACAGCTGGCTGCTTTCAGTTTTAGCTCAGCAATAAATTGCACATTTGTAACTCCAGGACTCTGCATATGGTTCCAGAAACAAAACCTTTCAAACACAATGTTCTTCCGAGGTAAAAAATAAGTCCTAAACTGTTCCAGAACCTCTGCAATATCTTTCGGGTTCTCCTCGGCAAAAACAAATGTATTATATAAAGAAACTCCTTCCTCTCCCACACAATGTAGCAGGATAGCTATCTGCCGCTTCTTTGACACATTCTCAAGTCCCGCTGCAGCAAGATACAACTGAAAGGCCTGTTCCCACCGTCTCCAGTTCTCAGCCAAATTACCTTGCATAGCAAGGGGAGGAGGAGGACGAAATGACTCCATGTCTAAACACTCCTTTTTCGGGGGACGCTAGCTTCCAGATTGTAGCACAGGAGAGGTTTGTATCCCACTTCTGACACCATGTAATATTCTTCGTATGAAGGAAGCTCAACAGCCAGCAGAGTCTTGTAGGAAAGAGTTTATTCCAAACATTAGGAAGGCTACTGAGGCTTTGGGTGCACAAAAGCTATATATCCCAGCAATCAGTAGTTCTTACATTACAGCTGTAACAACCAGAGAGTGTGGCTTAAAGGCACAGTATACCACAATCACAGAGAGACTAGAGCTCCCTATCACTGACTCAGTATTGAATGGTTGTGGGCTGAGTAATAGTACAATAACTAGGAACACTGCTGTAAAACAGCCCTGTAGGGAAATCCAAGAGAAGAATTCCTGCAAAACAATTATACAGTATAACAAAATACATTGAGCAAGTTACTTGCATTGAAGTAGAACAACAAAAACATGAATGCCTCATCTCATCTATGCTACCTGCCTGGTCCTGTTTTGATTTTTGAGAGCTGCAGTGAACTTTTTTATGCTGTGTGATCCAACAATTGGAATTCACCCAACTTGTTAGCAGAGATGCAAAAGTCTGAATCTTATGCACAGATGTTTATAATATATTAGGTTAAGAAAAAAGACAAGAGGAGAGATATTAAAGGCTTATGAAATTATGCATGTTATGTTCTAAAAGAATTCAAGGACATCCAATGAATAAGAATAAAAGGACTTGTATCTGTCCTTATCTGTGTTACCATCTTTATCAATGCATTATTTGTATCCTATGGAGCAGTGTTTGTCAAAGTACAGGCAGGAAAAATGTGAAGTATAAATGAAATTAATAAATTATATGAAGCGATGATCCCTCAACTGTCTGCTCAACCCTAGTGAATTTCCAGGAAAAGAAAAACATTTGTTCTCAATGGGAACAAATAGGGTGTTTGTCCCTACCATTGGGAAAAACAATTGCCAGGTGCCTATATCAGCCTGAGAAACACTCCTTTTTAGCACATATTCAGAGAGAATATTACATCACAAATACAAGCTTAGCTTTAGGCTGTGTTTGTTTTCCATAGTTTACATAAAGTTTTGATTTTTACATAGGTAAGAGCAATGCAAATGACCTTGGTTGACGGGTTAGACAAACATGATCAATGTAGACTAAGGTGGATCATAATTTAGTAACTGATTCTGGGCTTTGTAACAGTAAAGGTGCTTAAAAGAGCTGGTGTTGTATAGCTGTTCAAGTGTTGGCCCCTGGAGATAAGTGTTTGAATCCCTGTTCGGGTATGGAAATTCACCGGCTGACGTTGGGCTAGTGACACTCAGCCTCAAAGAAAGGCAAACTTACTCTGAACAAATCTTGTCAAAAAAAAAAAACTTAGCTAGGGTTTCTGTAAGTCAGAAAGTGCTTGAAGGTACATAGCAATAAAAATTTATTTGGAGATGTTGACTCAAGTAGATGAGCACTTATAGGTTCCAATTTAGCCACTAAGAGCAACGCTGTACTGGATATATTCATGCAACAAGAATGCTGGACCAGATAGTCAAGAGTGAAAAACCTGGGATACACAAGATGCTGCTCTACAACACATCATCTTTGACTATATGCCATTACCACTGTGGGGTAGAAATGATGGAATCTCCCAGTCTAACAACATCCAGTGGCCAAATAATTCTAACCCCTGACATAGGCCCTTGGTATGATCCAAAATGGTAATTCTGACATTCTTCAGAGAATGGGTTGATGATTAGAGAACTAGTGAGAGGCAATAGAAACCAAAGAACATCCTTGATGCCCAAATGGGAATTGATGGTATGGGTTAATTACATAGGGTGAATAGTACACATTGGCACCATGTTGAAGGTCTTTACAGTTTCTTCACAGTATGTCCTGTTTGGGCATTTTGACAAAGTGTGTCACTTTGTCATGAAAATGCGTTAAACTGCAGGTAAGAATGATGACCTCCAGGGACATTGTTGGGTTCTTAAAGGATTTTGGAACTAGGTTCACAGGACTAAAATGTGCATAAAATGTGCATGTGCTAATACATAGTACATCTTAAACAAGGGATCAAGGGGTCCCATAGTAACCATACTAGACTGAACTATGTCAACACCACTTGTGACTTCAGTATATTGCATTATGAAACAACACAACTATTGACCTCTGATCAGCATTTACATGAGTTGTGGCTCCTACCGTGTCAATCAACAGCAAACCCTCAATCCTACCAATTCCAGTGAGAGCAATTTTTAAAATAAATATAGAAAGATGACAGCTTAGTCTCTGTGTGTGGGATCCTATCATTTTCAAAAAGTATCAGTGGTCCTACCCAGGGTTACAAAAGGTTGTGCAACTATGTAAAATGTTCACCAAAACACCAACACCCTTGAGTTGCTCAATGCTGCTCAAAGATAACAATTAGGTTTAAAAAAAAGATATATGTGGGGATATGATGTATGTCTTGCAAACTAATCTTTAGAGTTTATCCATTTGTCATGAAGTTAACCCCCAGGGACTTTCTGCAGAAGAAGTAGGATGTGGGAGTTGCCATTCTCACACCCAATTTGTCATGCATAAGAACAGCTAGATACCCATTTCTCCCATCTGGCCTTCCATATTTGCTGTTATCCACCTCTGCTCTGTAATCTTTCTAGGTAGAATATAGTGTTGAAAGAAAACTGCTCCTCAGCCTCAGTCCTTGCCCAGAATGGTGACTGACCAGCCCAGCTCTTCCTTGCTTAGAATATATTGCTTCCTGAAACACAAACAGTCTAGGAATTCCTTCCTCATACCCTTTCTTCTCAGGGAGTAACAAGTTTATCAAAAATAGGATTGAAATGTAGTCCCTCCCATCAACATTGTTGCTGCTGTATTATTATAAATGCTGTACAACCTCCATATCTATGAGATATACATTTTAAGTCCTGTCTTGGATATCTGAAATGATGGATAATAGATAGCCCATGATTTAGACTATATTTAGGCCAAAAGCACATGATAGAATTGCACTAGAGGACCCAGGGAGGCTTGCAAATGCCTCTGTGCAGGGATTTTTTTAGCATGGGTAAGCCTCCAGTGGCACAGCAGGTTAAACAGCTGAGCTGCTGAACTTGCTGACTGAAAAGTTGGTGGTTCAAATTCAGGGACAGGGTGAGCTCCCACTGTTAGCCTCAGCTCTGTCAACCAAGCAGTTTGAAAATATGCAAATGTAAATAGATCAATAGGTATCTTTTGGGTGGGAAGGTAACAGTGCTCCATGCAGTCTTGCTGGCCACATGACCTTGGAGGTGTCTATGGACAATGCTGGCTCTTCAGCTTAGAAATGGAGATGACAGCTGGCATGACTGCATGGAATGCCGTTACTTTCCTGCCGGAGTTTTCGAACTGCTAGGTTGCCAGAAGCTGCGGCTAACAGCAGGAGCTCACACCACTCCCCGAATTCGAATCGGTGACCTTTCAGTCAGCAAGTTTAGCAGCTCAGTGCTTTAATCTGCTGTGCCACTGGGGGCTCCGAGTTCTCTCTAGTCTTGAAATTAAAAGCAGTTTTCCGAGCTTACATTTTTTTATTTCTAACTGTCTTGCATTAAGCTTGAGTTGGTGCATCTTGGGAAATTAGTTCAAAATGAAATTAAATGAAGGTCCCTTTCACATTACACATTTATTTTATTTTATTTTTATCCTGCTTTTTTCCCAGTATAGGAATTATGATTCCCTTTCCATCCTATACAATCCTTAGGTTGGTAGATGTGATGTCTCATGGGCCTTGTAGTCCCGTTCCTAGTGCTATTGTGGCAGATGAGGAGGAAAATTTGGGATTTCCACCGGTTCAGCTTGAATCGGAGCCTCGCCACCTGGAGGATGTTTGTCCTCAGGAAGTTAACCAAACAAGCCTTGGGCAGAATTCTCCCCCGTTTTCCCGAAAGGACAATTATAATAGAGATAGAGGGGCGAGGGAGGCTAATCGCCGGAGCCTCAGAATCGCTGCCAGACAATTAGCTGATTAGGTCTGCTTCCCTTGGGAAATTCTAAGGAGTCAAGCATCTGGACACAGTTTGGGTTTCACTTCTTGTTCTCCAGGGAAAGTGTTCTATTGGCGGGAAAACAAGACCCTATATAGGGGTTTTGCCGCAAGGGGAACCTTGCGGAGTCAATTTGTTCAGCTTGAGGAGAGAGATCGTGTGTAGACTTCGTACCCCAGTTCCCTGTTTCACGGATCAAGTTTTCAACCTAGCCTTGTTTCACGGATCAAGATTCCAGCCTTGCCTTGTTTCACGGACTTCTATGGACTCAGTTCTTGTTTCATGTTTGCCTTGTTTCAAGTTTGATCTAGCCAAGATTCAAGCCTATTTTCCAGCCTTGTTGTCAAGCTACCTTGGACTTTAGAGACCCTGTCATTTCCCCACACTTTGCTTGGCAAAGTGTGTGTTTCGGTCAAGTGGATTATAACTTTGAACTCTAATATCTTATATTGGACATTATTTTCCTGGACTATATTTGACCTCATCTGAAAGGTCTGCTTCTGAACTATACTCTTCACTTGTTTTTATTGACTTTATATATTTCTTTAATAAAGATATTAGATAGATTCTGGTCTCTGCGCATGGTTATTGGTGCTCTGCAGCCTGGGTCTTGACAGTTTGACTCCGCCACCCTAAGCACCAATTAACCTAAGGCCAGAATGTCCACGGGAACCGGGGCGGATGCCCAACCGCTCAGCTACACCATTTCCCGGGAAGAATTCGACCGGATCCGTGATACTCTCCGAACGCAGGAGGGTGAAATTCTGGGCTTGAAGGAACGCGGAGCGCGTCTCCCTGCCCTAGCGCTACCAACCAAGTTTTCTGGAGAAGCCTCCAAGGTTCATGTTTTCCGTCGCCAATGCCAGGCGTACTTAGAAGCCCGCCAAGCTGAATTTCCTCAAGAAGACGTCAAGGTGGCGTGGATCTACAGCCTCCTAGATGGACCTGCGGCCAATTGGGCGATGGCGCTGTTTGATGCGGGTTCCACACACCTAAGTTCTGCGCAAAATTTCTTGAATCACCTTAGAAAGACCTGGGGGATCGAGGACGACGAGGAGGCGGCCGGCCATAAACTCCGGCGTCTCTTCCAAGAGGACAGGCCGTTGTCCCGGTACATAGCCGAGTTCCGGGTGCTGGCTCAAAACACCGGCTGGAACGATGTAGCCCTTAGAGGACAGTTTCGTAAGGGCCTCAACTTCGAGATGCAAGAAGAGATCTCTAAGGTGGATCCTCCAGGGACTCTCGAGAGACTCATCAACCAGTGTTTACGAGCCGAAGCCCTAATAGCCAACAAAAAACAGTGGCTCTGAGGCCAGAGTGGAAGAGCCGGAGTGAAACCCCCCGCTTCTGCCAGTGTTCAACCACGTCCAGTATGGAGATCCCCACCGCCAGCCCCAACCCCCATGGGAAGCGAGGAGGAACCGATGCAGTTGGGCAATGTGAGCCCCAGACTAGATGTTGCCGAAAAGGCCCACCGCCAACGTTTGAATCTGTGTTGGTACTGCGGGAACGGGGGCCACCTCGCCAGAGAATGTCCAGCCAAAAGAAACCCCGCCACCCGCCTGGCGGCGGCGTCCTCCACGGGGACGGAGACGGCCGAGGTGGCTGGAGCAAAGCCGGCGGGGGAAGACAGCGACCGGGCGTAGAGAGGCTCGCCAACCCGGTCAAAAACCCACTCAAGAGCCGCAAACCGGGGTCCTATTTCTCCTGGTGGTCACGCTGTGGTCAGTGAAAAAAGGACCCGTCATGATCCATGCCATGATAGACTCAGGGGCAACAAACAACTTCATCGATAGAGAGTATGCCGACTCTCTAGGATTACAATATCATGATTTCAAGAATGCCCGGGTGGTGCAGGCCATAGATGGCCGTCCCCTAAAGACAGGTCCAGTAAGCCAATGGACTGAACCCACCAGGATGTGGATAAGGGAACACATGGAAGAAATTTCCTTCTTTGTTACCGAGGTTCCCCACTTCCCTGTGATTTTGGGGATTCCATGGCTGACACTCCACGACCCTAACATCTCCTGGTCCAACAGAGAACTACAGTTTGCCTCAAGATATTGCCAAAACCATTGTCTAGTAGCCAAGGTCTGTCATGCCACGGACGCTGAGCCCATCATCACCTTGCCCAAGAAATATTCGGACTTTTGGGATGTTTTCAATGAAAAGGAAGCCGAGAAACTACCCCCACATAGACCCTACGACTGTGCCATTGACTTGGTGGAGGGGGCCCCGATTCCGCGAGGACACCTCTACTCCCTGACTGAACCAGAGCAAGAAGCTCTCAGGGAGTTTATAGAGTCAAACCTTCGCAAGGGGTTCATCAGACCCTCTCAATCCCCAGCCGCTTCCCCAGTGATGTTTGTGAAAAAGAAGTCAGGGGACCTACGCTTGGTTGTGGACTATAGAGCATTGAACAATATCACGAAACGGAACCGCTACCCCCTGCCTTTGATCTCAGACCTATTAGACCGGCTCCGAGGGGCCAAGGTTTACACCAAGCTGGATCTCCGGGGGGCTTACAATCTAGTTCGCATCAGAGAAGGGGACGAATGGAAAACCGCCTTCCAGACCAAATTTGGATTATTTGAGTCCCTAGTCATGAATTACGGATTATCCGGAGCTCCCGCAACGTTCCAACATTTTGTCAACGATATTGTCAGGACCCAGGCTGCAGAGCACCAATAACCATACACAGAGGCCAGAATCTATCTAATATCTTTATTGAGGAAATATATAAAGTTAATAAAAGCAAGTGTAGAAAATAGTTCAGAAGTAGACCTTTCAGGAAAGGTCAAAATTAGTCCAAGAAAACAATGTCCAATATGAAATATTAAGGTCCAAAGTTGTAATCCAATAACCGAAACACTCACTTTGCCAAGCAAAGTGAGGGGAGATGACAAGGTCCTTTAGTCCATGGAGCTTAATGCAAGGCTAGGAAGCAACTAGATTCTTGGCAAACAAGGCTTGATTCAAGGCAACAAGAAGCGAGGAGCAAGAACAGGGTCCGTGGCGAAATCCGTGGCGAGGTCCGGGGAACAAGGCAGGGCTGGAACGAGAACAAGGTCCTGGAAACTGGAGTAGCATAGTCCACACACAATCTACTCCCGAAGCTGACGAATTGACTCCGCAAGGAATCCTTTGTGGCCAAGCATCTATATAGGATCTTGTTTTCCCGCCAAAGCAGACTTTCTCTGGGGAACAAGAACCGAAACCTATACTGTCCAGATGCAGGACTCCTTAAACTTTCCCAAGGGAAACAGACTTAATCAGCTAATTGTCTGGCAGCTATCCGGGCGCTTCGGCGAGTCGCCTCCCGCGCGTGTCTATCTTGATTATAATAAAGGCGGCGAGAAAATGGGGGAGATTTCTCCTCAAGGCTTGTTTGTCTGACTTCTTGTGAGCAAACATCCTGCAGCTGCAAGGGCTCCAAATCTGGCAGAAACGGTGGGAAACCCAAGTTTTCCTCTTCATCTGTCACAACAGTACTAGGAACGGGACTACATGGCCCATAAGTCATCACAGATATCTTCCAGGATTATCTAGATCGGTTCTTGATCATATATTTGGACGATTTTTTGGTGTTTTCTAGATCACAATCGGAACACGAGCAGCACGTCAGAATGGTACTACAACAATTGCGGGATCATGGACTATATGCCAAGTTAGAAAAATGTGCCTTTGATCTACAAGAGGTAGACTTCCTGGGATACCGCGTTTCGCCACTAGGGCTCTCCATGGACCCGGCAAAGGTTTCAGCAGTATTGGAATGGCGGGCGCCAACCAACAAGAAGGAAGTGCAACGTTTCTTGGGGTTTGCAAACTACTACCGCAAATTCATCCCAGACTTCGCCCGCTGGTCTGACCCAATCACCAGCTGCATCCGTGGAAAACAGCCTTTCCGCTGGACGGAGCAAGCAGAGAAAGGGTTCCAGCAACTAAAGAAGTTATTCACGACCCAGCCAATTCTACAGCACCCTGATCCTAAAACCCCTTTTGTTGTGCAGGCTGACGCCTCTGATGTGGCAATTGGGGCTATACTCATGCAACCAGTGGGAGAACATCTTCATCCTTGTGCCTATTACTCCCGTCAACTAACAGCCCCAGAGAGAAATTACACTATTTGGGAGAAAGAACTTTTAGCCATAAAGGCAGCATTTGAAAATTGGAGACATTGGTTAGAAGGGGCCAAATTTCCGATTGAGGTTCATACTGATCATCGAAATTTGGAACACCTAAGGACCGCACAAAAGCTAAATCAAAGGCAGCAGCGCTGGGCTTTATTCTTTGAATGTTTTGACTTCCAGATCCATTATGTAACCCCGGCTCAGACCAAGCAGGCAGATGCTCTATCACGGAAACCAGAGTATGCTGCAGGGTGCAGAGAGACCTCCGAATCTCGATTGCTGCAGCCCGAAAACTTTGCCACGCTCACAGTGGGAAACACCAAATCCACTTCAATTGAATCAACTCCCTCTACTCCAGGGCCCCTTTGCGCTCAAGAAATTAGAGCCAGTCAGCAGGCAGATGCCTGGGCTCAAGAACAGATTCGCCAAGGACTACGTTTCCCTTTCTCACTTAAGGATGGGCTACTATGTTACAGGAATCATGTTTACATCCCTCCAGGTCCAGGCAGAGAAAAGGCACTTCGCCTGTGTCACGACTGCAAAACAGCAGGGCATTTTGGACTTTTCAAAACCATGCACTTGATCCTACGGGATTTCTGGTGGCCCAAGATCCGCAAGGATGTGGAGAAATATGTCAATACCTGCCCGGTATGTCAGTGTTCCAAGACAAGAAGAGAGAAGCCGTCAGGGCTACTGCATCCCCTTCCTACTCCATCTCGCCCATGGGAGATAATTTCCGCGGATTTTATCACTGACCTACCACCCTCCCTTGGATTTACCATTATCCTAGTGGTGGTGGACCTTTTTACCAAGTTGGCTCATTTCATTCCCTGCGATGGTCTCCCCACGGCCAAAGAGACTGCAGATTTATTCCTTCAGCATATTTTCCGGCTACATGGATTGCCCAAGAGTTTAGTCACTGACCGTGGATCTCAATTCACCTCTCGTTTCTGGAAAGCACTACAGAAACTATTGGGCATAGACTCTCGTTTATCTTCAGCTCACCATCCCCAAACGGATGGGCAAACTGAGCGCACCAATGCCACTTTGGAACAATACCTTCGCTGTTATGTAAACTATCAACAGGACAATTGGGCTTCCCTATTACCTCTATCGGAGTTTGCTTACAACAATGGTGTCCAGGCTTCAACTAAAGAAACCCCGTTCTTTGCGAACTACGGCTTCCATCCACGTTTCTTCCCTTCTGTCATTGAAACTTCAGAAGTCCCTGCAGCGGAGGACTGGCTGCAAGAACTCACAGCGGTGCAACAACTCTTGCACCAGCAACTGGATCAAGCCAAGGAGGACTATAAACGCCACGCTGATGGCCATCGCCAGCCAGGCCCTGAAATCAAGGTAGGAGATCGGGTTCTGTTGTCCACTCACTTTTTGCCCTCCCACCGTCCTTGCCGAAAGTTAGATGCCCGCTTCATTGGTCCCTACCCAGTGGTGGCGCAACCTAACCCCGTGACTTTCAAACTACAACTTCCGCGCTCCATGCGCATTCATCCGGTGTTTCATCGTTCCCTGCTCCTTCCGGCGGATGGGGTACGCCCCGATGTGGACCGGCCGGCCCCCGCCCCTGTTTTGGTGGACGGGGAGGAAGAATTCGAGGTTCAGGACATTTTGGAATCTCGCTTTCATCGCCGCCGCCTTCAGTATCTCATTGACTGGGTGGGTTTTGGGCCCGAAGAACGCTCTTGGGAAGACGCTTCCACGGTCCATGCCCCCGACTTAGTTCGCCGCTTCCATCAGACCTACCCCGCCAAGCCGCGGCCCCGCGACTCGAGGACAGCGGCCATGTTGGAGAGGGGCCTTGAGGAGGGGGATAGTGTGATGTCTCATGGGCCTTGTAGTCCCGTTCCTAGTGCTATTGTGGCAGATGAGGAGGAAAATTTGGGATTTCCACCGGTTCAGCTTGAATCGGAGCCTCGCCACCTGGAGGATGTTTGTCCTCAGGAAGTTAACCAAACAAGCCTTGGGCAGAATTCTCCCCCGTTTTCCCGAAAGGACAATTATAATAGAGATAGAGGGGCGAGGGAGGCTAATCGCCGGAGCCTCAGAATCGCTGCCAGACCTAGCTGATTAGGTCTGCTTCCCTTGGGAAATTCTAAGGAGTCAAGCATCTGGACACAGTTTGGGTTTCACTTCTTGTTCTCCAGGGAAAGTGTTCTATTGGCGGGAAAACAAGACCCTATATAGGGGTTTTGCCGCAAGGGGAACCTTGCGGAGTCAATTTGTTCAGCTTGAGGAGAGAGATCGTGTGTAGACTTCGTACCCCAGTTCCCTGTTTCACGGATCAAGTTTTCAACCTAGCCTTGTTTCACGGATCAAGATTCCAGCCTTACCTTGTTTCACGGATCAAGATTCCAGCCTTACCTTGTTTCACGGACTTCTATGGACTCAGTTCTTGTTTCATGTTTGCCTTGTTTAAAGTTTGATCTAGCCAAGATTCAAGCCTATTTTCCAGCCTTGTTGTCAAGCTACCTTGGACTTTAGAGACCCTGTCATTTCCCCACACTTTGCTTGGCAAAGTGTGTGTTTCGGTCAAGTGGATTATAACTTTGAACTCTAATATCTTATATTGGACATTATTTTCCTGGACTATATTTGACCTCATCTGAAAGGTCTGCTTCTGAACTATACTCTTCACTTGTTTTTATTGACTTTATATATTTCTTTAATAAAGATATTAGATAGATTCTGGTCTCTGCGCATGGTTATTGGTGCTCTGCAGCCTGGGTCTTGACAGTAGATTGGGTACGGAGATTTAGAAATCTCTGACATACACCTCTTCAAAACCTAGGATTCCATGGCAGTTAAAGGGAAATAATAGTACCACAACTGTTTAGTATGAAAGAGTCCCACACAGTTCAAAGCAAAACCGAGTACATACTGGACCATATCGGGCTGCACCATCCAATTTTGTCTGACCCAGAGTGTCACAGTAGCCCTTGCAGTTACCATTTTGGACCACTCCAAGTGTTACACCCCTGGGCAGCGAGAGCACTGAAAACCAACAGAGACCAATACAATATAATATCTTTACTGAAGCAAATAAGTTCCAAAAGAAAATAAGCAGAAAAGTTGAACAAGCAATTGACCTTTCAGGAAAGATCAAAATTAGTCCAATAAGTGAAAGTCTTATGTCCAATATTAAGGTCCAAAGTCCAGAAACCGAAACACACTCAAACTCGGCTTGAGTATTGAGTGGGGAAAAGGAGCAAGGTAGCACAGATGAGTTCTCTGGAATAAATGTCCAAAAGCAAGATATCAAGGCAAGGCACGAGCTGGATGTGTTGGAGCTGACACGCAGTCCAAACTTGGGCAAGAAGGTAGACCAGCGCCTGGTCTACTCAAGAGTAAGCGCACCATTAGACCGCTTGGAATTCAGGAGCTAGAGATGATGATGCCTCTCAGTAAGAAGTAACGTTGACACTGCAAAGGAAGGTTTCCAGCACAATCCTTTTATTGAAGTCCATAAGCTCCCCCAAGCCAGGTGCCTGACTCCCTAATTCTTCCTAAGAGAACTGAGCTTAGCCATAGTCACCATGCTCCCCTAATCTGGCGCTTCTCCTCAAGCTTTGTCTCTGCAATCTCTCTGTTTTCAAAAAAAAGCCCTGTGATCAAACACTAACCCATCAGGAGAATCTGGGAGAGCCGGCACTGTTTCAAGGGCATCCTTAATTGGCGCTGGCTTGGAAATGTCAATAAAAGGCATCTGGAAAGGAGTTGAATCTTGCTGACGTGGGAGAAAACCAAAGTCTTCTTCATCCTGGTCAGCAATGGCCACAGGGTCAGGGGCCAAAGGTGCCTGAGGTATCACACCAAGTGACATTTTGAGCTGTAGGGGTTTTGGTGAGCCTATAGGTGTCTAAAGGGATGTCTTGGATCCCCTTCCCAGATTGTATATGGCCTACAGGCCACATCTTTCCCAATCCTGGACTGGGATTTACTTGCTAGTGTCCTAGAAATTATGTGTTGTTATGGGTCTGATTCTTCCCACAAATCAAGTCTACCAGAATCTTTAGAAAACTCTCCATATTGCTGCTGTTCTTTGCCATGAATGCAAGCAACACAAAATCTGCAGGAAATAATACTCTTTTGTTCTTTCAATCTGCAACAGTGCAAAAATAGTCCACTCTCTATTTCATTTATTTTAACTACAACTACTAAATCTCAAATGCTTGGTGAGGGTTTTCCCCCTTCTCCCCAATCCTTTAACAGCAGAATTTCTAAATTATTAGATCAAGATGATACATCTCCTGCCCCAAGCAGGATATGCCCTGGTATGGAGGAGGAAGTGGCTTCTAGCTGCTCCTTTGTTAACAGTGGCTTCTCAGGAATTAGAATGGAAAAGACTGAAAAGGCCATGTGGGACAATAGAGCATTGTTGTCTCTGGGGATGGCCATTGTTTGGTTTTGTTCTGGACACAGTCTATGGAGTTTTCCTGTTGCCTCATGCTTTTTGAGGGTGGGAATGTTGATAATCACAGAGATTTCTCTCCTGGCTCTGGGCCACAAAGGGAATGCAAATAATGGGTTAGTGTGAAAGGAATAAAATTGGAGAGGGAAAAGAACATAGTCTGTAGCAATACAAACGTGTGCAAGCTAAGGTAAGAATTACTCTTTGGCAAATTTTCCAGCAATTAATATTTCCTCATACATAAATGAAACCTTTTCTTTCATCCAGCACTACAGTAGATTTATTTCGATGCTGCCCTAAGCAGCATACTGTTATATGTCGAGATTTGGGGAAGGATTTTTTTTTTTTACTTCTACAGGTAACCAGCACTACAAGTCTACAGGAATCCATTCTCTATAAAAAGGCATAAGGAACTCAAATGTTATGAAGCTCCAGCTCCGATCAGCCTCAGCCAGCATGGCCTACCATCATGGATGATGGAAATTTTGGTTCAAAAGTATGAGGGACGTAAGGTATAAATCACAGGAGACTGATTGCAAACAGAAATGAGTATTGTCATAATAATGGTAGGGAAAAAGGCAATCAAATCCTTTCAATTCCCTACCAGCTGTATTCATAATTCAGTGGCTCATGGATATCTATGAAGATATAGAAAAACATGTGACCATGGATAGATGGAAATTGTGTGCAAAGTCAGTGTGTGACAGTTTTTTGTCTTCCATGACACAATTTTGCTTGGACAACATTCTGTACCAATGAGAATGAAGCTGTTTTCCTAGCAATGTGTAGAGTTCACTATTGCACAATAGCCTATAGACTCTTGAGACCAGGAGATAAGGATATTGACTTTTTGGTATGAGTCTCTATATACTTCAGAAATCAAGGGTTACTTTTATTCCCCCTATCTATCAGTATTATGCCAATGTACCCTGAAAAACATACTGCGTTTATTTGGATGTATAAGCCATCCTATCAACTTTGTAGAAAATATGTGATATTAATAATAGTCACAATATTAATATTAACAATGACAACATGACCTCACAACATCTGTGCAATACTAGCACATTAGAAAGAGCCCCTGTGCAACCTCTCCCCAACCCTCCAGATGTGGCTTTTTCCATCCCATCAGGCCTGTTAAAAGCTCCAGGTTGACTGGGATGGATTTGCATGTGCAAATACACAGAGGAGATTGCTGTTGTTTAGGTCCCTATGAAAATTCAGAAGAAGTAAAAGGGAAAATATGTGTTTAAGATAAACAAAACAAACAAACCTGATTTCTCTATACAAAATTATATTGGGTGTGTGTTAATGTCTCTGTTGTCTGCCGGCCTTCCTAGACAACAGGACACCAATAAATAGTTTTAGTATTAATTCTGGAAATCTTTGTTCTAAATCCTGCTTAGAATATTACCCACACATATTGTGTGCTAATATGGTTGTTGTTGGGTAGTTCAGAATACTGGGGGTTTAGCAAGTGTGATAATAATAGAATTATAGTGTCGGAATGGGTCCTATAGGCCATCAGGTCCTATCCCCTGCTCAGTGCAGAATCCCCAGAAGTTAGCTGTCCCGTCTCTTTTTGGACATGTCCAGAGCAGGAAACCTGCTACCCCTCTAAGCAATTGGTTCCATAGCTGAATTGTTTTTACTGTCAAGAAGTCTCGTCTAATATTCAATTGAAATACACTCTCCTGTAATTTAAAACCATTAGACCTAATTCGCCTTCTCGAGCAGCAAAGAACATACCTGCATCCTCAGTCTTCTTTTCACCAATCTAAAAATGCTCACCACCTTAAAACCCTTCTTATAAGTATTGTCAGTACCTTTTATTGTTATCATTGACCTTCTTTGAACTTGTTCCAACTTGTCTATTTCAAATGAACACAGGACTCCATATAAGGCTTGACCAAATATAGGGAGAAACAGAATATACTTTCCTATGTTTGGAAACTAAGTGGCTATTAATGTAGCCTAAGATAGCTTTGTTTGTTGCAGCATCACACTGCCGGCTCATGTTCAAAAATAATCCCACTTTCCTTTTCACATGAATGAGCTAAGTATTCCCCATTCTATACCTGTGCATTTAAGTTTTGGTATGTACTTGCAGAATTTTACATTTGTCTTTGTTGAATTTAATTTTATTAATTTCAGCCCACTTTTCTAGTTTTTCACAGTCCTTTGAATGTTGTTCACATCTTCCAATGTGTTAATTGCCCCTCCCAGATTGGTATAATCTGAAATTTGATTTAAATTTCCTCTGCCCCCTCATCTAAATAATTGATAAAAAATATTGAAGAGTGGCAACCCCAGGATAGAACATTGTGACATTCCACTTGAGATCACTTTCCAATTTGAAACACAGCAAGTGATGGCAACTCTTTAAGCACAGTTTTCCAACAAATTATGGATTCATCTGAAGATGTTAATACTATTACATACTTACTTTGCTAACTAAAATATCATGGGGGACATTATTAAATGATTTGCTGAAATCTAGATAAATGGCATCCACAATATTCCAACCCTTTACTAAGCTAGTGCCCTGATTTTTTTAAGAGTGGGGCTTGTAAGGTTAATTTGGCAAGATTTGTTCTTTACAAACTCATGCTGGCTCCTACTAATCATATTCAATCCTTCTTTCTATACTTTATACTTTTTTGACTTTTAACTTCCTCCTATGGGTTAAATAAAAGTAGAGGTTTTCCCCTAACATTAAGTCTAGTTGTATCCAACTCTGAGGGTTGGTGCTCATTACTATTGCTGAGCTGAAGAGCCGGCACTGTCCGTAAACACCCCCAAGTTCATGTGGCCAGCATGACTGCATGGAAAGCTATTACTTTCCTTCCAGAGCAGTACCTATTGACCTACTCACATATGCATGTTTTTGAACCACTAGGTTGGCAGAAGCTGGGGCTAACAGCAGAAACTCAACCCCCTCCCTGAATTCGAACCACTGACCTTTTGGTCAGCAAGTTCAGCAGCTCAGTGGTTTAATCCGCTGTGCCACCAGGGGCTCCCTCCTAAGTGTAGCTCAAGTCTTTTTCAGATATTTTCCATTTTTCTTTTTCCATTGAATTGTTTATGACTGTGCTTTCTTTATGAAATCCTATTCACACTGGTTGTCTTTTTGATTTTCCATTTCTTGCCGTGGGATTCTGACCCAGGATTTCCCCAAGCTCAATAAACTAATCTTTTCTGAAATCCTAGGTCCATATTCGACTATACTCTTTTTTGGCCAGTCCACCCTACAAAGCCAACTACTCTTATTTCAATGACCAGCTCTTCCCTATTGTTTATGATCATGTCCAAGATTGCTGGTCCAGTTGTTTCATCTTCCACCTTTTGAAAGAGTAAATTTTTTGCAAGGTATGGCAAGTACGTATGAGAGAGCTGATGCTTAGCAGAATTAGTCTTTCAGCAAATATCAGGATATGTAAAAATCATCCATAACTACTGGTTCTTGCTTCTTGGAGGTTTATGAGATTTGTTTCAGAAAACCGTCATGAACCACCTTGTCTTGGTTTGGTGGCCTATAATAAACTTCATTGATGTTATTTGTTATACATTGCTAACCCATATTTTCCTTTGTCTATTCTTTTAGAACAGAATATATCCCTCAATTGTTGTATTCTGATCATAAAAATCACTTCACCAACTCTGTTATATCTATAAAATCATATTTACATCTCTGCACCAGTACTTCAAGCTGATCTTGCTTGTTTCCCAAATGCTGTGCATTGGTGTATAAACATCTAAAGCACCACTTATTGTCATCTTTTATTCTACTATTATTCGACTCCTGTTGTTTTCCTTAGTTTCTCTCTAGAAATCATATACTTGTATTTGGAGCTTAAGTTTAGGCAGATATTTAAGCTTTCATGTCCAATCATTCAAGGCTTTAGCTTAAAATCCCTCAGATTTGTCATGCTTTTGCTAGAAGCATTCTTCTTGTTTTTGAGAGGTATGGCTCATCTCTAGCCAGTAGTTCTTCGTCTAGGACAGTGGTTCTCAACCTGGGGATGTTTCTGGCCTTCAACTCCCAGAAATCCTAACAGCTGGTAAACTGGCTGGGATTTCTGGGAGTTGTATGCCAAAAACATCTGGGGACCCCAGGTTGAGAACCACTGATCTGTGAAAGTCATGGTCCCTGAAGCCAAACTTCTCACATTGACATCATCTGCACAGTTGGTCATCCAACAGCAATATCTTCCAGTCCTTATGTGACCCTCTCTCTTTCAGTTGTAGAATTGGCAAGATTACCACATGTGCCCCTAAATTCTTCACTTACCTGCCCAGGGCATCATCGTCCCAAGTGACCTGCTCAGAATTGCTCTTTGCAGTGTTGCTAGTGTCCACATGAACCAAAAGAAGAAATAGGTACTTCTCTTTGTTTTTTGTGAGCATTGGCAACTTGTCAGTGACATCTTGAATGCATACAGCAATAAGTCAGCACACTTCCCAATTCATCTTACCTGTCTGGCACACAGTTCCATCTATATCCCTGAGCTGTGGGTCTCCTGCTTGCACATTTTCAGCAGAACAATCTTCATCTTTCTGGGATTTAGCTTTAGCTTTTTCAGTTTTATTGCTAATAACCTTGTACCAGGTAGATGTGAGGGGGAGAAGCTTTGTCTGTCCTACTACTCACTCCCCCCCTCCCATGCATGAAAGGAAAATTTAAATATCCTCATTGCTGGTTGTGGGAAAATGTGTATATACTCATATATGCTCCTGCATGCTCCTGATCTGCCACTTGGCATCAATTGCATTTCACCTGCATGAAAATATTGCTCATCCCTCTGTTCAAATAAATAGCAAGCTTTCTTTTATCAAGAAAGGATAAGCATCCAAAAACTTTCTAAGTGCTTTCTTTCGAGATTACCTAGAAATTCTCTTTCTGGTTATTAACAAATCAACCAGGCCAGAGGGGAGAGTGGAAAGTGTATTGGGTTGGCTAGATTTCAAAACTCAGGTTTTTCTGACACAGGATTTCCTGTTGTTTTGAAAAGCCAACCCAAATGAAAATGAGTAGGTCTTTCACTCCTTAAGCTCTGGGACCGCCCCTTACTCCTTCTCCCCCTCTTCCAAAAAAGTCCTACCTGAATAGGTAAAGAATTGCAGGAGGACAGAACCTTTAGATGCATTGTTTCCTGCCCCCGCCCCCCATGGGCCTGGAACAATTGCTAAATACAAATCTCACAGAGAAAGGAAAGAGAGAGGAGGAGACAAAAGAGGGAACCTGAGCACAAAAGAGAGGAATGAAATGGTAAGTAAAGTCAAACAAAAAGAAGCCAGGCTGAGACAAAAGACATGAACAATATCCCCGAGGCTATAGGCTCCTGAACAATAGGGACAGTGACAGCAACACAAAGGCACCAGTGTTTGCAAGTAGACGTTATCTCACACAGCCACTGGCAGGCTCGGCCGGTGCTGCTATTTTGAGAGATGCTTTTTTGTGCAACAGTGAACAATATTCCTTGAATGGTTGTGGACAGTAAAGATGGAAGAAGAGAGGAAATGGCTAGGGGGTCCTCATTCTTCTTTGGGCTCAATTCTGAAATGCCTTTTAAAGATGGACAATCATGACTGAAGAGGCAGGTTTCTCCCCTTTGGTTTCAAAATACAACCAGGTCTATTTCACAATATCATTGACAAATAGGTATCATTCCCTATAAATGCACAGTACCATGTGAACCCTCCAACATATAATAAGTGTAAGGAGGTATGTGTGTGGCCAAGCAATATCAGAGTATGCTCAAGAAAGCAATAGCTATTAATAGGAAAAGCTATGAAGGGAAAAGAACATGCATTTCAGGAAGGGTATAGAGGTTTGCTTTTGCCTGAGCCTTCTGGGAATGGCAAGATTCTGCCCTCTCTTCTCTTTTTCTGGGTTGAATACTAACTACTTTGACATTTTGAAATGAAGGAAATAAGCAGAGGACAAAGGAGGAAAGTGTGGTAGAAAGAGAGCAAAACTGGGATATTTTTAAAGCTGAGAGAACAGAGGCTTAATCAGGTTTGTCTCTGCCAAATTGGGGTTGCTGGAGGTTACAGGCTTTGTGGCTCTCACTCAGAGCTTGGGGAAAGTACTTTTTGTACAAATTCATCAAATCCCTCAACCAGAATAGACAATAGCCATATTGGCTGGAAGATTCTGGGAGATGTAGCCCACTGAAGTGTTTTTCCCAGATTCTCAGCTCTTTGGCACAGTCCATTAGTCAATATAAATTTGCAATACAATTTCAAGTACATCTTCCTTTGATGAGTCCAGCTTGGGCAATTGACTTTTCTTCCTTCACATATGATAAAATGCTTTATTGAAGAATATCAACTATTAACTTCTATTATTTCTATTATACTACCTATATTGTACTTACTTTATTTAAAATGCATATGCAACGATCCTATAGCAGACACATAGCCTTGATGTTGCAGCTATGCTCTATCTCCTGATCTGCCACCTAAAGTGCACCTTCAAATCCAACCAACTGCACAGAAGTCAGTGTTTTGTGATTTTGAGCAGGGTGCTGAAGGATAATGTATCCAGTACCCTCTTCATAATGAGTAGAAGCAGGGGCTAATGTGCAGTCCTGTCAAAACTCACTGACACATTACTGTTGGCTAGTGGTGAGAGGCTGGATGTGTCAACCTCCAGCAACCCACTTACTCAAAGAACTCTGACCGTTAGTGCAGCTGGTTGGATTTTAAAGGTTTCAGGGCACTGACAATCATGGCAGCAGTACCAGAACTGTAATTGTAAACAGGAAATATGTATAACATCATAAACCTAATTTATGACATCATAACTGACTAACAGGATGGCAGCCTTACTTTGCCGGCCTTCTCAAATCAAGTTGCATTGGTTGCCCATCATAACAGGCTACCATCACCCAAGCATAATTTCTGAGAAACCATTACAAATTTGTATAATAGGGTCCCTTTCCACACCACAACCATCCGATCATATGCCTAACCTCATAAGAAATTTTATCTCTGACCTCAGAAGAGCTGCCCTTAAACAAAAATATGGGAAAGATAAACACCATAATTGGAATATATACACAAACTGTAGTTCACTGCTAGTGAGTTGAACTAAGAAATTGGTTTTCTGCCACACTACACATATTGTAACACTAGTCAACAGCACCCCAGGCTCACAAGAGCTCTCTTAGGACCTCTTCACATGACCCAAGAGGGCCATGTCCTTGAGCTGGCAAAAGGGAAGATGTGCAAGGTGCTTTATGCCCCCCCCCCCGTGCACTCCCTCCTTTCCCCATCACATGGTGGGGATGGATCCCTGATGTGGCACCCTGTCCACATCATATGGGATAAAGGGGAAGAAAGTGCAGATAACTCAATCGGAGCTACCCAAAACACACTTTCCTACCCATGGTGAAGGAAGCACCTTCCCACGCTTCCCTTTCACTTCAAGAGGAATGTGGGCAGGATCGGCCGAGCGTCATCTGATAGTGCTTGGCAGTCCCTGTCCAGGCTATGAAGAAAAGCAGCAAAATGGGACTATTTATCCCTTTGTGAAGAGGTCTCTAGCCAGTTTATCTCAACTCCTTTCTCATTCCCAGACAGCATTAAACTACATTCCAATAACTCTCTTCACTCTTCATATGATTATTTACTCATCTTGCCTTTAAGCATCATCTTTAGTTGTTGTTAGGCAACATCAAACTCACAGCAACCCAACATCTTTAGTCTTAGGTTGCCCAATGACCTTCCATAACATTGAACTTCACAGCTCATCTCCATACCCACAAGCTTTGCATTTCCATGCCTATTCACAATCACTCTGCGTGTAATGATGTGTTCCTAGACATTTCATGTATCTGAACAAGTAGGCTTGTTTGTGCTTCCAACTTCATTCCCTCAACTTGACTTTAAAGTACTATGAATAAACCAGATCAATCTATTGAACCTTTTCTGAGAATAAGCTGTTAAAATCACCTGTCACACCCCCATTTTTTATTATTCTGGCAGAATATGATTCATTCAAACCAGGCTTGACTTTGGCCCTGTAATATTTGCAGGGGTGCGCAAAAGAAAAGAGGGTGTCAGGACCATGGAAGACATCTCCCTGTAAAAAAAGAGAAGGATATGAGATTAACCGAAGAAAGAAGAAAGCAGAGTTGAAAAGAGGTCTCTTTTAACAAAGATTGCTAAATCAGAGGCAACACAACTAGACATATTTTAAAAATGTTTATGAAAGATAAAATAGACACTCTGATAAAAATGACAAGATGGAAGAAGTTGTGCAACTCTTTATCCAAACAACAATTGATAGCTTTAACAGAAATTGTGGTCAAGTTGATACCTGTTTTGCAAGACTTTAATTATCATAGAAAATGCTCTGTAAATGAAAGACAAATTGCATCAGAGTACATTGTTGGGTGCAGATAGTACAAGTTATTAACTGCATGTAGTAGAACCCATTACCAGATGGTTGGCCAGTCTAGCATATTCTATCTCATTTTGATCTATAGTACATAGTTTCTAGATTGTCTCCAAATTACAGAACTATCCACATGATTCAGTACATCATGATTTATTGAATTATCACAGGATGGTTGCAAAATATCTCAGTTAATTCTTCCCCCATTAACCTATAAGTTGGCAGATGAAGTAAGCCAATGAAGCAAGCATTGTCTGAAATAATCACCTATTGTACACTTTGTGTAGATCAAAGTAACAACTCAGTGCAAAAATCTCCCATTGACAAATGGACTGAGCATTCTCACTCATCTGCACTAGACAAGTTGGGGACTTGATCAAGCAATGTACACATTATTTCTAAAGGAAGTGTGGAAAAGGAGAAGTGAGGCTGTTAACAGATTCTGGTCTAGGCGTCCCACATTGATGCCAATCTGATAGACCAAACCAGTTTGTACAAAGACGTTTAAACTTTCAGGTTTAAATCGTTCTTTTCTCATCTTGATTGTCTTATCGAGAAGATACATCCTGTTGCTAAACCCATTCCTTTCTCCGCATCTAACACCAATTGCTGAAATGAACTTTACAAGAGTCAGATGTATAGATTTTGCATAGAAATTTTAGATTGGTCTCATTTATTAAGGAATGTAAAATAATATTTGTTGAGACTGAATATGTGCTAGCTACTAGACACTGTACAGATGTGAAAGATACCACTAAGCTTATAAGCAGATGCTGCACTGGATAATATGGACTTTCCAAAACAAGAAGATCTAGAAAATGCAAATTTAAAAAGACAGTAAAAGTCACTAGCAGATTCCCAAGTGACTCTGGATGCAGAGTTCATTTTATCTGCATTGCTTAGAAGCAAATTTGTACAGGAATCATCCAGATTTCTACATGTTTCTTGAACTAGTGTTGTATTAAAGCCAATACCTGAAGTTCCCATTATCCATTACTACTGGCTGCTGTGTGTGTGTGTGTGTGTGTGTGTGTGTGTGTGTGTGTGTGTGTGTGTGAGAGAGAGAGAGAGAGAGAGAGAGAGAGAGAGGAACAACTTGAGAAACTGCAAGTCACTTCTGGTGTGAGAGAATTGGCCGTCTGCAAGGATGTTGCCCAGGGGATGCCCGGATGTTTTGATGTTTTTACCATCCTTGGGGGAGGCTTCTCTCATGTCCCCACATGGAGCTGGAGCTAAAAGAGGGAGCTCATCCGTGCTCTCCCCGGGTGGGATTCGAACCTGGCAGCCTTCAGGTCAGCAACCCAACCTTCAAGTCACAAGGCTTTAACCGACTACACCACCGGGGGCTCCAACTATTGGTTGATGATGGGACTTTCAGTCCAATTTCTAGAGGGCCACAGGTTATCTAACATTGTTTCAAAGAAATGCTCAAATGCATACAACAGCAATAACATTGTAAAACCACACAAAATACACTGGAAATGAATAATACAACTTACAAATGGGAAGAAGAATATTTTTTCCCATTATTTAGCTCAGTATGAGAATCCTGGAAAGCATGTATGAGTGAATTTAAAAGCCTTCAACCTGTCAGCAAAGTAATTGCAAAGAAGTGAGAAGATGGATATGTCTGAAGAGAAACTCCTGGAAAGGAACTGTCATGGTGAAGGGGCAACTCTGAACTCCAGTCAATTTCTCATCTATGAAAGGAGAACAGAAAACAAGGAGGGATGTAATTACCATACATACTCAAACATAAGCCAACCCAAATATAAGCCAAAGCACCTAATTTTACCACAAAAAACTGAGAAAACTTATTGACTTGAATATAAAATGAGGGTGGGAAATTCAGCAGCTACTGGTAAATTTCAAAAATAAAAATAAAAATAATACCAATAAAATTACACTAACTGAGGCATCAGTAGGTTAAATGTTTTTGAATATTTACATAAAACTGTAATTTAAGACTGTCCAACTCTGATTACTATATACTCGAGTATAAGCCAACCCAACTATAAGCCAACCAGGACCCTCACTTGTCCTCACCTGTCCCTAAAAAGAACTGAAAAACTCAGCTTATACTTGAGTATATACAGTAGTCATGATGTATATGTGTGTATTAACCAGCAATGAGGAATGTCTAATAGACTCTCTTCTTCCATTCCACTCACTATGGTATCTTGGTTTACTGGGGAGCTGGCGGAGATGAAACGTGCAAGAAGGAGACTAGAGTGCCGCTGGCGGACAACTCGTGACGTATCTGACCGAGCACGGTCTAGAGCCGCGGCATTGCGGGCAGCCAGGAAAGTTTTCTCGACTGCCCGCATCGTGTCTGCAACAAATAGATCTTCAGAGTTGTTTCGAGTTGTTGGGGAGCTCCTCCACCCTCCTCAGGTCGGGGGAGCACCCGACATCTCGTCAACTCGGTGTAGCGAGTTCGCTCACCATTTTGCAGACAAAGTCGCTCAGATTCGTTCCGACTTAGACGCCGGCCTTGATGCATTGCCAGGTGAGGTAACCAAGGCATCTGTCTGTTCGATCTTGTGGGATTCGTTTCGGCTTGTGCAGCCTGATGATGTGGACAAGATTCTTGGAGCGGTGAGGGCGACCACCTGTGCCCTTGACCCTTGCCCATCTTGGCTCTTAAAACAAGCCAGTGGAGGGCTAGTTGATTGGTTTGTGAGAATAATCAATGCCTCTTTGGAGCAGGGCATATTTCCATCTGGCCTAAAACAAGCTGTGGTGAGGCCTGTTTTGAAGAAAGCCTCCTTGGATCCGGCTAACCTCAGTAACTACAGACCAATCTCTAACCTTCCATTCTTGGGCAAGGTCTTGGAGCGGGTGGTTGCTTCCCAGCTCCAGGGATTCTTGGAAGATACGGATTTTCTGGACCAATCGCAGTCTGGTTTCAGACCTGGCTACAGTACCGAGACGGCTTTGGTCGCCTTGGTGGATGACCTCCGCAGAGAGCTGGACAGGGGGGGGGGGTGTGACCCTGCTGGTTCTCTTGGACATCTCAGCGGCTTTCGATACCATCGACCATGGTATCCTTCTGGGATGTCTCTCCGGGATGGGCCTTGGGGGTACTGTTCTGCAGTGGTTCCAGTCCTTCCTAGAGGGCCGTTCCCAGTTGGTGAAGCTGGGGGACACCTGCTCGGACCCCTGGCCATTGACCTGTGGGGTCCCGCAAGGTTCCATTTTGTCCCCCATGCTTTTTAATATCTACATGAAACCGCTGGGTGAGGTCATCCGGAGTTTTGGAGTGCGGTGCCATCTCTACGCGGATGACACCCAACTCTACTACTCCTTTCCACCTAATTCCAAGGAAGCCCCTCGGATACTGGACCAGTGTCTGGCCGCTGTATTGGCCTGGATGAGGGCGAACAAGCTGAAGCTCAATCCTGACAAGACAGAGGTCCTCCAGGTCAGTCGTACGTCTGATCGGGGTATTGGGTGGCAACCTGTGCTTGACGGGGTTGCACTCCCCCTGAAGGCGCAGGTCCGCATCTTGGGGGTCCTCCTGGACTCTGCGCTGACACTTGAGGCCCAGGTGTCGGCCGTGGCTGGGAGGGCCTTTGCACAACTAAAACTTGTGCGCCAGCTGCGACCATACCTCGAGAAGTCAGATCTGACCATGGTGGTCCATGCCTTAGTTACCTCTAGACTGGATTACTGCAATGCGCTCTACGTGGGGCTGCCTTTGAAGACAGCTCGGAAACTACAACTAGTACAACGATCGGCAGCCAGGTTTCTAACTGGGGCAGATTACAGGGCGCGCTCAACGCTGCTGTTTAAAGAGCTCCACTGGCTGCCATTTATTTTCCGAGCCCAATTCAAGGTGCAGGTTATCACCTACAAAGCCCTTAACGGTTTGGGACCCACCTACCTTCGAGACCGCATTTCCCCCTATGAACCCGCACAACCTCTTCGCTCGTCGGGGGAGGCCCTCCTCTCGCTTCCACCAACTTCGCAGTTGCGGTTGGTGGGGACGAGGGAGAGGGCCTTCTCCGCCGTGGCCCCCTGGCTGTGGAACTCGCTCCCCAGGGAGATTAGGCAGGCCCCTACCCTACTCTCTTTCAGGAAGAGCCTGAAAACTTGGCTATTCCAGAAGGCCTTCGTTGACTGATCCTTGTGGGATCATGTTATTTACCTATTAAGCAGTAGACCCTCTGGATTGTTTTTAGGATTCATTCAGCACTTTAAGTATTACACCTGCTGTATAATTATCCCTCCCTGATAAC
This sequence comes from Anolis carolinensis, assembly GCF_035594765.1. NCBI lineage: Eukaryota > Metazoa > Chordata > Lepidosauria > Squamata > Anolidae > Anolis > Anolis carolinensis. The sequence goes on from NC_085844.1 coordinate 197,384,903, forward strand.
TTGATATTCCTTTGCACCTTGGCCTGGATCTTTTGACCCAAATCGGGATTTTAATATTATTGTGTATATTGACTTTTATGACTGTTTTTAATCATGTTGAAGTTTTACTGCTCGGTTTAATGTTTTATCTGATTTGTGCTGTCGTGTCTGGGCATGGCCCCATGTAAGCCGCCCCGAGTCCCTCCGGGGAGATGGGGCGGGATATAAGAATAAAATTATTATTATTATTATTATTATTATTATTATTATTATTATTATTATTATTATCTTCACTCTTCTCACTGCCAGTATTTATGCTGTACTCCAGATCTTAAGCTATCTGATATGGTGACTTGGAAATTGCGCCCTCTGATGTGCCAGAGACTGGTACCATACTCACTCGATTGGCTAAAATTACTTCCTGGAAGTATTTCATAGACCAGCAGTCGATAGCTTGTGGACCAGCACCAGTCCCATATCCCCTAACTGTCCTGATTTGGTAGGAACAGTCCCAATGAATCCTTTGTTGTTTCATTTGTCTCATTTCCTTCTCCTCTTCCTAAGATCGCCTCTTGTCCTTGGCTTACTTCCATTGGTTTGAACTGAGTTCAAAGTACAAAAGTAGTTTTGGATGAAATAGAAGCTTTATCATCAATCCTTGCTTTCTCCACAGAAGCTTTATCATCAATCCTTGTTTTCACAGCAAGCCACATTTTTCAAAATCCAATTGATGACAGGAGGGCAGGCAACAGTGCACATGCCATGAGACAGGGCGCTGCGTGCCCCTTCTGGCATGCTTCCATAGGTTCACCACCACTGATTTAGAGTGAACCTATTCTAGGATTGCCTTGGCAAGATTTCTTTAGAGGAGGTTTGCTACTGCTTTCCTTGAAGGCCTGTCCAGGGTCTAACCAAAGTAGAAATCAGAACAGTGTAGGACTTTCCATGTCTTGGCTTAGTCATTAGTCAGTATGAACACTGTAGTCAAGACATCAAAGGAAGAATAGGACACAGAAGGGCAGCTATGAAGGAATTAGACAATATCCTCAAATATAAAGATATGCCATTGAACAGCCAAGATGACTAAATTGAGACTATTGTACTTTGGACATATCATGAGAAGACACGAGTCACTATAAAAATATTACTCTCACTACTACTAATGCTTTGGAAGGTAGAAGGCAGTAGGAAAAACAGTAGACAGCATTGAGTGATTGTACTTTAAAAATTTCCACAACATTCCTGGTGCCAACAATTGCTGCTTGTCCACAGTTGCTCAAAGAAATGGGTTTCAGATTAGTTAGTTAATCCTACACTTTTGCTTCTTGCTCACTCTTGGACACCACAAACTCCTCCACATAATAGGTTGGATCCAGACTTAGATATAGAGTAGAGCCATTGAAGTCAATGGCAAAAGTTAATCACACTCTTTATTTCACTGGGACTCCTCTGGATCCAACTGAAAAATACACCAGTTTAGACTACTCCCACCCCCACCAAACAATATTGCACCTCTTTTTTCTTTTTGTTTTTAGAAGAACCCTAATCTCTGGAGGTGGGGTGGGTGGGGTTTGTCTCATCACTTTGTTTTCCAAGTACTACCTTTGTTCTGCTGGCTTTGTTCTCTCTCTCCCTTTTGGTCTTTTGTTCCAGCTTGGTCTTTGTCAAGCCTTTTAGCTATTCCTCTCTTTGATGCTTTGTTGGTCTCTTCATCACCAGGCTTTTCTTTCCAAGGGTTTTAAAGCTTGCACTGGCTTCTCTTTTGGCATTGCTTTGGTCCTGGTTTTATCTTTCCTTCTGCATTGTTCATTCGTTGGTGCCAAATTCAAATAACATGTTCCTGGTCTTGTTTGTCTTTAAATCCCCATTTGTTTTGCTTTGGAGGCAGCTTTGCTTTGTCTCAGTGTCCTTTCGTAAAGTTTTTCTTTGCCATGATTATGATTCCCCGCACCCTCAAAAGCTGGTAACAGTGATTGTTTGCAAGCAGAAGGGGGAAACGATTCTTCCTAAGAATAATAGTTGCTACAAAAGTAGCTCTGTCCGCTTTTGTGTTCTTAAGGAGGCACTATGATATCAGAAACATTCAGGTGTTTCTCCTATAGTGTTTGGATGTTCCAAGATGGAAAATGCAGAAACAAGTTCTGCCATAAATGTGTCAGACCATTCAAGCTTTATTAAATAGCTGTTTATAGGTATTTTAACACAATAAAAGCAGCCTCTTTAAAAACAGAAGAGAGAAATGGGTTTCCCTTCCTCCACTCTTTATTAACACTTCATTTTACACTCTCTGTAAGATGAGTAAGGATAGTGGATATCGTTTCCTGATACTGAAATTCAGGATTTCCAGTAAGAAGTACATTTATTCCAAAGGAATTAAGTCAGAAGAATTATGTTTCTTTATCCAGTATACAGGCAGTACAGTTAAACACCTATATTACAGCTCTGTTTCTCACCCTTTTCTGTGACATATATCCACTACCCTACTGATTTTTATTTTATTTTTTAATAAATGTACTGCCTTCATGACTGAACAGAAAAAAAGTGAAACATATATTTTGAAGGCATCTGAATCTAAAGCTTTCTTTGAGAGTGGTTTTGAATGATCAGTACTGGTAAGTAGTGTCCTCTAGGCTGCTTTGCCTTTGGGAAACTTCAGTATCTATACAACTCATCCCAACAACTTCCCTCCTCTAAACAAGCCAAAGGATTCAATGAGGAGAAACTTGTTAACATTTTAAAATATTTCTTGATTTAAAATCCCTAATTTTCTAAATTCGCAACAATTTACAGAAGAAGGAAATTGGGGATGAGTTGTCACCATACAAGCTTAGAATGTTTAAGTCCAACATTTTGATATCTACTGCAAAAATTCAACCTGGAAATAAACCCTATTTTAACTTTGCAAAGAACCCCAACAATTTTACAATGTAAGTCAAGGGAAGTCCACAGGCTTCATGTCGGCCCATTTTGGTGGACCTTGAAACCTTCCACCAGACCCAAAAGCCCACAAAATCTATTTTGAAACAAAAATCAACACAATATTCAGAAATATGTGTTTCAAATCTGCTTGAGGGCCTTGATGAGCAACGCGTAGCTCATAGACCACACAATTCCCATTCCTGGTGTAAAAATATGGCTAGGAAAGACAATGGTCTGAAACCGAAGAGAGCTACAGCCAGCCAGTAAGGCAATATTGAACTAAATGGACCAATTGTCTCACTATTTATGGGCACATCTACACAAGACACCTAACTGCAAAGGCATTAAATCAGCTCTATGGCAGCTACAGGATGCACATATCTTATTCATGTTAAAGTGGGCTAAGACCACCTAATGCAGCCTTGAACCATGTTAACAAAAGTTAAAAGTTGCTCCAGAGTTTCTCTGAGAATCTAAAGCAAATTACAACTTTGGGCCCATGTAAACAGTTGGACTGGTTCTAAAATGGAACCAGAGACACTACTGTTCACATGGCTTTCCAGTGTTCCCAGATTCAGGTGGTCTGGGTATGTGAGATTTCTCTTACCTTCCCCCAAACGGCTGGTGGTCCTCCCTTGGCAATAGATGTGGTGTAGTCCAAGGCACTGGAGTGACAGAGGAGAAGGAAGAAGGAACAAAAACCAGGCAACAGTTTTGGAACCACTATATGATCAGGAACCACTATATGATCGGCAGAAAAAATGGAAATCAAAGATACAGAATGGGGGACGCCTGGCTTGACAGCAGTGTGTGCGAAAAAGACCTTGGAGTCCTCGTGGACAACAAGTTAAACATGAGCCTACAATGTGATGCGGCAGCTAAAAAAGCCAATGGGATTTTGGCCTGCATCAATAGGGGAATAGCGTCTAGATCCAGGGAAGTCATGCTCCCCCTCTATTCTGTCTTGGTCAGACCACACCTGGAATACTGTGTCCAATTTTGGGCACCACAGATGAAGGGAGATGTTGACAAGCTGGAAAGCGTCCAGAGGAGGGTGACTAAAATGATTAAGGGTCTGGAGAACAAGCCCTATGAGGAGAGGCTTAAAGAGCTGGGCATGTTTAGCCTGCAGAAGAGAAGGCTGAGAGGAGACATGATAGCCGTGTACAAATATGTGAGGGGAAGTCATAGGGAGGAGGGAGCAAGCTTATTTTCTGCTGCCCTGCAGACTAGGACACGGAACAATGGCTTCAAACTACAGGAAAGGAGATTCCACCTGGACATCAGGAAGAACTTCCTCACTGTGAGGGCTGATCGGCAGTGGAACTCTCTCCCCCAGACTGTGGTGGAGGCTCCTTCTTTGGAAGCTTTTAAGCAGAGGCTGGATGGCCATCTGTCGGGGGTGCTTTGAATGCGATTTCCTGCTTCTTAGCGGGGGGTTGGACTGGATGGCCCATGAGGTCTCTTCCAACTCTACTATTCTATGATTCTATGATTCTGTGATTCTGTGATTCTATGATTCTTTTCTGCCTCTGCACCCAAACACCCCAGATCAGCCCTGGAATATTGTATTTGTAGAAATGCCCTATCTTATGTCCACACCAGGTAATCTCAAAACTTCGCACAATCCTACTATTTATAGTAATTACGCCTCTCAATTTTCCTTTACAAAATGAACAAGAAATAAAACCATGCCCTCATTCCTTACCCCGATCTTCTTTGCCCAAACCTATTAATGAACTTAACAATATCTTCAGAAGAAGCATTCAAGAAAGGCAAATGAAATGAAGGCATGCTCTCTTTTCTCTATTCATCAAAGCTTGGGATGTTCAGTTTTAAAACTAATTAGTCAAAGTTGATATTTGTAAAGGGAGAAATTACTACATTGTCACCAGAACTGGGAAAGTGGGAATTAAATTCATTGCATTCACCATTAATTTTTAAATTAAATCATCATTTTTAAAAAGGAAAACATGGCATTTGCAGGTAATGGCATGTTTGGTTGTACCTATTACTCCCATTTTGTTATGAGTGCTTTCAAAATTGCTATTTCTGTAGTTTTAATTTGTCTTACCCAAAGTCATGAATAACTTAAAGGCACAGGAGTACCAGGTCTCTTTAATATCTTTAAAGCAAAGGGATTTTGGCTGGAGAGAGAAGAGCAGAGTAGATTCATTGAATTCAGAGTACAGGAAGACAATCTTTCTCTTCTTCAGTTTCTTTCTGTCGCTCACAGCTGTCCCAAAGCTAGTCTTTGTCACAAACCTTTTGCACTCATTCTCCAAAGAGACAGGCAAGCAGAGTATTCTATATCTCTTTCTGCAAAAATGCAGTAAGTCAGCACTGATCATATGATCCTTCTCCTCTTCCTTTCAAAACTATCATTTCCAACAGTTAATGAGACAAAATGTTATGAGTCTTCAAGTTGTTTCTGACTTATGGCTACCCTAATGGAAATTTATCACAGGATTTACCTGGTAAGATTTATCAGAGTGCAACTTGTCTAAGATCACCTAATAGGTTTTCATCAACCCTGGCTTTGCCTTACTCAACTGCTGAGTACGCCTGCCCTGTTTGGCACATGTCTGTCCATATGAAGCAGGTGAATATAGCACTGAACAAAACATGCAGAATAATCAAACTGCCTTGAGTCCCCTTCAGAGTTGAGAAAGGCTGGGTAGAAGTGTCATAAATAAATAAATAAATAAATAAATAAATAAATAAATAAATAAATAAATCACAGGATGCCTACACCTGTTGTTAGTCTCTATAAACTAGCTGGCACTGCCCCCCTCCCCCCGATGTTTGATGGGAAGTTGTGGCTAACTGCGAGAGAAATAAGGTTGAACACTGTGAAAGCCATTCACTGCATGGCTATTAGCCTCCTCCCAGTAGACTTAAATCAAGGAAAAGCTTCATGAGAACCACCACTCCTCTAAATGTTCCTCCAGCAACAGCAGCTAAACCAGGCAATTCTAACTGGATGGCCCCCCATGAGGGTCTTCCTCCAGGGGCAAACCAAGAATGGGCAACTTGGAAGTCCCTGAACAGAATCAGAAGTGGAGTGGGCAGATCAAAAGACAACCTGGCAAAATGGCAATACCTAGAAGAATCCTCCACTTTGTGCAACTGTGGAGCAGAACAAACAACTCAGCATCTATATGCTTTTCTGCAGTGTCCTGTCTCGTGCACAGAGGAAGAATTGTTTAAAGCTACAGACAATACAGTCGCTGTTGCCCGTTTTTGGTCTAAAATCATTTATCCACTTTTGCTCCTTCTATTTTACCAGTTTTATACTTATTTATGCAATGCTTTTGACCCAAATAAATAAAATGATTGAGCACAAACCCTGGTCTCCAGAGTCATAGTCCAATGTTCAGACCACTATACCACGTTGGCTTATTCCTTATATTAGAGCAATGTTCTTAAACAGGGATCTGTGGAAAAGTTTCAGGAGGTTCATAAGTCTGAACTGAAAAAAACAGCTTATTATCTTTTTTTCTAAATGACTCTAAATGAAAACCAGCATTTTTCATTTATGAATGTACACAATAAATAACAATAGTATTCATTTCATATCACATTACAGTTATTGCATACTTTGAAAAATCACTTTTGCTCATCCATATTTTGAAATTACAGTAGTCGTTTTACTCAATGCTAAATCACACATGATCACAAACCTGCTGTATACAAACTATTGTGCAATTATCTGGCAACACAGAATAGTAGCAAACAGAATGTATTTGCTGCTACATTTTGAGAAGGGATCTCTGGTTCTCACCTGACTGTCAAAGGAGTTTGTGGAACAAAAAAGAGGTTGTGAATCCTTGCATTAGAGCAGTGGTTCTCAATCTGTGGGTCCCCAGGTGTTTTGGCCTACAACTCCCAGAAATCCCAGCAAGTTTACCAGTTGTTAGGATTTCTGAGAGTTGAAGGCCAAAACATCTGGGGACCCACAGATTGAGAACCACTGCATTAGAGGAATAGTGAGAGCTGTTATTGATTCCTCTGGAGAACACAAAAAATAAATTTTCACACAAGAATATTTATTGAAATGTAACTAGTTATATGTACTAATTATTATCAAATTTGGACAGTGACTCCCATTACTCAACAATTTAACTCTTTGGTTGCAGTTGGGAGAAGAGGTAATTAGCATGTAATTAGAAACTTAAAACAGATTGTTCCCAAGCTCTGCTCTTTATTTTGCTTTTATTCTCAGGTTTTAGAACTAAAAATCAACAAAATCTACAGAAATGTAAATCAATCACTGCACGTAGAAGCAAATATAGTTGTTTAGATATGGTTTCCACATTGGCTGGCAAGGAAGACAGCCCATGCCCACTTTTAAACAATGGTTTGTTTCCTCAGAGGAAGTAAAAACGGGCATGTTTCCCTCCATTTCTCCCCTCCAAGCAACCATAAAAGGAGCAGGTCATTGTTTGGTTCATTCCCAGGACTCAGTTGAATGTAACCTGAAACTAGGTTGCTGGAGAATTGCAGCCAGCTCTGGCACAAAGAAGAGATCTGCGGTATTGTGATGCTTTGGAATCTTACAATGGCAAGAGGCACAGACAAAACAGTCGCTCCGAGCAATTTGGAAGAGAAAAGAATAGCGGGCATTCTGTCTTTTTTTTTTTCCATCATGGCAGTACAGCATTTTGTTTCCACAATTCTAGCATTCTGTTACTCCAGTCTTGACTGAACAACATTTCTTCATATGTGCAGGATAGTTTGATTAAAAGTAAGCCTATTCACTCACAGCACCATTACCTTTTGGGCTTTACAGTCATTGTACTTCATGAGAATCCCACAAGGATCAGACAGAATACAAAATGCCCAAAATATCTACAACATGGGGTAAGGAAGAAGAAAGGTCTCAAACTGGGACTCATGTCCATCTTAATCTGATGCCTTACCTGCTTCACCAGAAGTTTTCTGCATTCTAGCCCTATTCAGGTGTTACTTTACCTGGTTTGAATTGATACACAAAAAGGGAATGGGGAAGTGATGAGTTATGAATGGAAGATGAAGTAAGCACCAGCTGAGACCTCATGATAAAAAGCCCTCATAATAGTGGTTCTGGGTGGCAGACAATGTAATAATAGTCTTGCTGTGGACTCTGGCTCTTGGTTTGTTTTCAAGAACTCCTGGCATGTGATTTCAGGACCCTGACTTTGGCTTTGTTGCTACCTTTGTATTGAAACCCGACTCTGCTGCTTTTCTGATTACCAGCATTTCTGATTCTAGATTGTGACCTTGGCTTCCCTTTGTTTCTAACTTGACTGTGTTGCTCCATCAGATTGACTTTGTCTACTTGGACTTTGGAACTCAACATTGACTCATACCTATCTGTCTGTGGTTTGTACTTCTATTATTTAGGCCTGCTATCAGGGCACCCTGAATTTGGACTTTGCTAATATCAAACTCTTGTCTTTGGCTGATTCTCCTGGTGTTTGTTGAAACCTAAGCTCTTGATAACATCGCCATGTTCATGACACATTTATCATAGCACAGCCTGTCAGTCAAAGTTGAAATAATACAGAAAGAGTGTACCTATCCCCCTTACCATCATTGCTTTCTTCATAAGTCTGAAATAGGTGACCTCTCAATTGCTTGGGGTTTTGCTTGTGTGGAGTATCCCCTTGTGATCAAAAAATCATGTGAGCAATTACTCTTCCTTTCTTTAACCTGTCACTTTTCATATGAGGAAACTAGCGATGGAGGACAAGGCAGGGTAAACTTGCTCCAAATGCTGGAGAATGGCTGAGCTAGGCTAAGCAAACTGCTGGGAACTGCTGGCCATGACACAATGGCACCACTGGTGGTACAGTAGGATCATGATAGAGACCACAAGCGCCACCCAATCCATTCCCCTGCTATGCAGGAATCATCAGGTGGTCTCATTGGCCAATTCCAGTATATTCAGGGCAATAACACTCTGGTTTTGGGATTGATGTACATTTTTGTAGATATGCTTCTAGGGCCTCCCCAAAATTTCAAAATTTTCTGCTGGGACTTTCTACTGCCCCTGTCCCTTGTTCTATTTGTTCGAGTCTTGACTTTGCTTGTTTGGACCATGCCCTTGTCTTGAAATCTGAGCGCCAAGAGTAGTGCTGGTCCCCATCTGAAGTTTCATACATTGTATTGCAAGGATAATTAAGATAAAACATGGTAAGAGAGAGCAAGTTTTCCAAGTTCACAAGCCCTTATTTGGAATAATCCAGCTATAGACTCCATACAATGTTTGGCTTGATTCTGGTGAGAATCTTCTCAAGATATAATCCACCATATCCTGGAAACCCAAGCCCTTACTCAGTTCCTCAAATTCCTTTTCTGAAAGGCATGAATATCTGGCCTATATTTGCACTACAGATGGTCACAAATAATTTATTCAGCTGTTGTGTATTTTGCTTATGCTCCTTGAGTACTTACATGTAAATGTCTTTGCCATCCAATCAACCAATCATCATTTAAACTTATTCCCTGCTTTTGATATATTTAAATATGTTATTTGCAATATACTCCATAGATAGATGACAGATAGATAGAGAGATAGATGGATTTGTGTTCATTTTCCTTCTCATATGGGCAGTACTTCCATGGTCTCAAATAGATTGTTTCCTTATTTGATAACTTTTTTGGCAGTATTTGTTAACAATGCTGGTGACTTTTCCTGACCTGTGCTATTATTTCTAGTTGACAATCTACTGTTGTATCACATTACTAGTTTCCAAGTATTTTAAGTTTTTACCTTTTTACATTTTAAAGATGCTTTAACTCCTTCCCTTCAACCTGCTAGTTGCTTAGGAATGTATGCTTTTGACCACAAACATTTTGTCTCAGGAAAGAGAAAGGTGGAGGTTTGAAATAATTAGAGGTGATGATTTTAAAAATCTGCTATTTCAAGAGATTACCTGTTTTTTAAATTCCTGTTAAGCATTGCTGAGTTTCATGTGATACCTATATTGCAGTTGTGTGACTTTAAGTCATTTCTGACCCAAAGGCATCAGAATGTCCCTATTATAGGGCTTTCTGGAGTGGAAAGTGTGTCTTGCCTAAGTTCGCCCAGTGGGATCTTACAGGAGTCTCCGGTTAAACCCTTGTGCCCGCAGGACTGCTGGCCAACATGTCGGCGGTTCAAATCCAGGGAGAGCAGGTGAGTTCCCCTGGTCAGCTCCAGCTCCCCATGAGGGGACATGAGAGAAGCCTCCCACAAGGATGATAAAACATCAGACATCCGTCCTTGCAGATGGCCAATTCTCTCACACCAGAAGTGACTTACAGTTTCTGAAGTCGCTCCTGACACAAAAAACAAAACAGCGGGTTTCCATGGTTGAACAGGGAATCAAACTCTGGTCTTCAGAGTCATAATCCAAAGCTCAAACCTCCACACCACACTGGTTCTTGACACCTATATGCCTACCAGTGATTTATCAGTCTTGAGATGGAATTTAACTGCAGAAGTCATGACTGAAAACATTTAACCCACTTTTTGGCCTTCATGCTCTTCCTCCCCTTTATTATTTTTAAACAATCAAGTTTTACTGGGGAACCCAAAGTCTTACACACTCCTATACAGCTGTAATTAGTTCTAATAAAAACATTACACCAGATTAAAAAAAACAACAACATGGTGGAAGGCTGATAATACAAGCAAATAAGTAGTTGACATGTCTTTGTCTTCCCCTCCCTTTCCCAACAAGCCCTACATCCGCCTTCCCTGCCAATCTGTCAAAAGTGCCTTGAGTGCAGAGTGTGCATAGATGAGATTGGATAGTCTGGGTATCACTTCTATGCTTCCATTCTATATCTGCCTCCAGGACATGCAAGCTGCCGCTGCCGCCTCCGCCATCACTGTCAGGACTGGGAGGATGGGAGAAAGGATTGGAATGGCAGAAAGGAAAGTGAAAGTGTTCACTGGTGACTGCTCACTCCTCCCTTCTTCTGGGTCCCAGCTGTTGCTATAGCGACCTGAACAAAGCCTTTTCTCTTCCTTCCTTTGGGACTGTTAATTGTTTTTGTTCTCCCCTCCAGGCCTCTCCCCCCTCCCTTTTTTAATTGTCCAGTTGTCTCTGGATGAGTGTGCCCCCCCCCGCTCTGCCCCCCCCCCGCACCGATTCCTTCCTTTTATGACACACAACCAAGATAAATCAAGGGAGCTGAGCTGGGTATGGTTTTTAAGAGCCTGCAACATGGTGGAGTAATTAACAGTGTTCTCCCACAAGGAGGTTTAAGGGGGGAAATAAAAAGGCCCCAAGAACGTTTAGGGGAGGAAAACCTTTGAGATAAAGGGCTTTGATGGGTGATCTCTCAACAAAGCAATCAACCCCTTTGACCTCCTGGGGCCTGTCTCCCACGGTGAGGCCTCCTCTCCAAAACGGGCGTCTTTCAGGAAATCTCCCACATTTGCACTCCGCTTGGGGAAGCTCCACAGAGAGTAAGAGCAGCATCGATCAAAGCCACGCTTGGCTCTGCATCTGAGCAACGTTGACTCAAAATGCCAGCATACCTTCAGTCCTGGAGACATGCATTACATATACATACAAAACAGCAGTATGCTGTTGTTTCTCTCTTTTCTACTTCTACTGTGCTTCTGAGCTTGTAACAACAACAAGAACAACAACATGATATGTGTGTATGTCATGCAAAACAAAATAATTATAAGCCATCTTGATCAGAAATGTATGGGAACTTCTCGAGTGTTAAAACATATTTATTTATTTACTGCACCTTTCTTCTTGTTGTTTGTCAATTGATTATGGCAACTCTATGAATAAGAGATCTCCAAGAGTCATCAATGGTTCTGCTGAGATTTTGCAAACAAGGCAGCCAGGGCTTCCTTTGTTGTGTTAATCCATCTGCAATTGCTCTTTCTTTTTTCTTCCTTCCACTTTACCAAACACATTATTTTCCAGTGTGTTGCATGATATGTCCAAAGCATGATATCCCAATTTAAGTAATTTTGGATATTAATCATATAGTCAGATCTAGAAGAGACCACAAAGGCCATCCAGTCGAATCCCCTGCCAAGAAGCAGGAAAATCGCCTTCAAAGCACCCCTGACAGAGGGCCATCCAGCCTCTGTTTAAAAGCTTTCAAAGAAGGGGTCTCCACCACACTCCATGGCAGAGAGTTCCACTGCTGAACAGCTCTTACAGTGAGAAAGTTCTTACTAATGTTCAGGCAAAATCTCCTTTCTTGTTGTTTGAAGCCACTGAAGCGATCAAAGCACCCCCAACAGATGGCCATCCAGCCTCTGCTTACAAACCTCCAGAGAAGGAGACTTCACCATGTTCCGAGGCAGTATGTTTGACTGTAGAACAGCTCTTTCCATCAGGAAGTGCTTCCTAGCGTTTTGGTGGAATAGTTTTTTTCCCCTGCAACTTGAATCCATTGCTTCATGTCCTAGTCTCTGAAGCAGCAGAAAACAACTCCTTCAATGTGACATCCTTTCAAATATTTAAACATGGCTACTATGCTACCTCAGTCTTCTTTTCTCCAAGCTAAACATACCCAACCCCCTTAGATGTTCCTCATAAGGCTTGGTTTCAAAATCTTTGATTGTGATGAAATTCATTGTGTTAGTTTAACCCAGCTCTCTATTCTGCTAAGGTCCTTCTGGATTTTGATCCTGTCCTCTGGGGGTACTGGATATCCCTCACAATATGGTGTCATCTGAAAATCTGATAAGCATGCCTTCTATTCCTGGGCCTAGGACAGAACTCTATGGCATCCCTTAGTTAAGTACCCTTTTGGATTCAACCAGTTCCCCACAAGAATTCCTAAACCACCGAACAATAGCATTGTCTGGCCCAGGGCTTCTTAAACCTTTTCTTCAACTCATGACTTCTTCCACTTGAGATTTTTTTTACGTAACTCCAGGTAGATAAAATAGATATAAAAACCAGATATTTACTTATAAGAAATCAGCATTTGCAAGGCTTGCTAACAGGCTTATTTTCCTTTTTGTGAAATACAACTGAAGCATTTTCTGCAGAGTCCACCATAAAAACATACATTATTGCTAACAGACTTGTGTAAATTGGTGGTATTCAAAACCTTTTACTGTTACCAATTTTTTGTAATCCCAACATTGAGCTAAAGGGGGTTGGGACTCACATTTTATTAGTTTGTTTGTGAGAATATCATGGAGAACTTGTTGAAGGCCTTACTGAAATGAAGATATGCTATATCCACAGTATTCCCTTCATCTACCAAGCTTGTAACTCTTTATCAAAAAAGAGATAAGTTTCATCTGGAATGACTTGTTTTTGAGAAACCCGTGTTGACTTTTTGTGAGTATGGCATTCCTTTCTAAGTGCTTACAGATTGTCCCTTTAATGTTCTGCTCCAGAATCTTTCCTGATATTGATGTCAGGCTGACTGTGCAGTCATTGTTTGGGTCCTCTTTTTCTCCCTTTTTGAAGATGGGGACAACATTTACCTTCATCTACTCTACTGGAACCTCACTTCTCATAAGAGTTTGTTGTATCTTTCAAGGCAATGTATGAATGACTACATTTATTTATGCAGTTATTCATTCCTTCATTGGTAACATTTGGATTCTATCTTTCTTTCAGTAAGCTTGAGGTGATATATATGGCTTCCTTTCTTCTCATATCAATCCTGTGAGGGAGAACTGACTAAGACTGAGTGAATAGCCCAGGGTCAGCCCCTAAGCCTAATGATTCAGTGGAAGTCAAGAACCCACATTTTTCAAGTTAAAGTCCTATATCCAAATCATTATGCTACAATGTTAGTCCATTTGAACATACAAGAATCCTGTAGAGTGTCTACTTTAATGACAGAACATATATATTTACATACGGTCTCAATTCCCAGCATTTCCAATTAAACTGGCAGTGACAAGCAAGTGAGTGACTGTCATAAAGAGTAAAAATACTGAACTAAACCAATGGACAGATGGGGATTTTAAAATTACTAGCACATTTATTGTAGTACACATTTTGTGGATTAGAGTTCATTTTATTAAAGGTATTTTCTTGCAAAAGAATGACACAACTTCCCCTCTGGAAATTGCTAATCTAGATAATGAAGAGTTTGATCTGATGTTAGAATGTTTTATGGGTAACCACTAGAGATACAGCGCTGAGCTGCAAAACTTGCAGACCGAAAGGTCGCAATTTCAAATCCAGGGAGCAGAGTGAGCACCCACTGTTAGCTCCAGTTTCTGCCAACCTAGCAGTTCGAAACCATGCAAATGTGAGTAGATCAATAGGTACTGCTTTGGCAGGAAGGTAATGGCGCTCCATGTAGTCATGCTGGCCACATGACCTTGGAGGTGTCAATGGACAATGCTGGCTCTTCAGCTTAGAAATGGAGATGAGCACCAACTCCCAGAGTCGGACACGGCTGGACTTAATGTCAGGGGAAACCTTTACCTTTACCTTTTACTAGAGATACTGGAGCCTAAATACCTTAAAGGTACCAGATCCAATCTGATTTTGGAAATCAAGCAGGGTCAGTCCTGATTAGCACTTGGATGGGAGTTTGCCAAGAAATACCTAGTGGTGTGGGTTGTATTTCAGAGGAAGAAACTGGCAAAACCACATCTAAGTATACTTTCTCTAGAAAAACCTATTAAATTCATGGGGTCGATTTAATTTGCCAAGTGACTCGATGGCACAAACAACACACATCAGGGACTCAGACCATACCCTGGTGTCCAAACTCCTCAATCCCCTTTTCTAACTCCATTTTAAGTGGAGAGTTTCCACTTTCCACATCAATGGGATATTAAATTGAATGATTTCAAATCAAACTTAAAAGAGTTATCTAAAGTGTTGAACCTTTGGTGGGTAGAGTTCAGCACCTTGAAAAGCTTCCTTAAAATTCAGACTGAACTTCATCATCATCATCATCATCATCATCTAATTACTTATTAATCGCCCTCCATCTAAGATGCTCTAGGCGATTTACAAGATAAAATTGTAAAGGATAAAAATACATACATACAAATATTGATAAAATTAACTTCAAAAGGGAATGCACCACAACTTTCATATGGAAACCACCAGTGAACACAGCTTTCTCATTTATTTCCATTCACAAGATCAGACACCAGAAAAACCACTAGTAATGGTTATGAAGAAAGAAAGAAAAAAAGAACCTTAAGGTCACCATGCAATAGATGGAAGTCGATTTTAGTGTTATTTCTTTTGGTTTCCTTTTTTCTTTTCTTTTTCTTTTTTTATTTTTGGTTCCCCCCCCTCTCTTTCCTTTCTTTTTCACATTTTCAACCCTGCTCTCAATTTTGCATTTTACTTTATTATATGTCCATGTCTATGTCATTGTTGATTTGAAAAAGCTTGAAAAAAATTATTTTACAAAAGAAAAACCACTAGTAAAATGATTACACAGTCTCTCTATGCAGTTTATAGCTTCTTCTTTGTGTCAGAGACTGAGTTTCTGGTGAACAAGTTATTCTTTCTGCCCCTTTTTAAAATTCATTTTATTTATTTATTTAATTTACAGAATTTATATTATTCCCTTCTCACACTGAAGAGGACTCAGGGAAGATCACAGAACACATATACAGCAAACATTAAATGCAGGACAGACAACAATACAGATAGATGTATATAGGCATGTCCCACCTTCGGCGTCCTGGAGGTTGTGGTCAATTCTGGCCACTGGAGGGTGCCGTTGCTCCATCCTCCATGTCGAATAGCCCTGTTCACAGACTTCCTCCTTTTTTGATCACCGGCACTTTTCTGGTATTTCCTTATGGTGCCATTAAAATATCTCCCCACTTAAGCAGTACCTATTTATCTACTCACAGCTGTTTTTGATCTGCTAGGTGGGCAGTGAGCTGGGCTGAAGGTCGAGTGCTCACCTCGACATGGGCTTTGAACTGCCAACCTTTCGATTGGTAAGATTTATTGCAGCTGGTGGTTAACCTGCTGTGCTAAAGCCCAGTCCAATCATTTTAATATTTGCTTTAAAAATTCTATTTAATCTCTTTTCATAGGATATTTTTATAAACCTCTTGGGCCTCTGGCAGGCAGGGAAGTAATAACAAATATTTTAAATAAGCAATTATAAAACTTATGGAATTCTGGATATTATTAAACTAAAGTATGCCTCACATCATACCTCAATATTAGCCAGCTTTGATTAACAGGAGGTATCATCGTATAAACTCTAAAATACCTAACATTCCCCACCTCTGCTCTGTTGTTCTTCATGTTTACTTTAAATTCACTTCTCTAAACTGCATTTTAAATTATAAATATACAGAGAAGATCACTTAAACATTAGATATGCAGATAATGCATGAAATGTATTACCTCCGCTTTAAATCAAACTATTCTTTTATCTTCTCCTTTTATCTTTTAATTGGGAAAATACCTGGGCTTTTCTATCTCAATGGTCATTCATTAATAACATTAAAAAGGCTTTCTGAATCTTTGATCTCAAATGCAGATGAAGTGGATCTGCATTTTTGAAGTCATTAGTGATATTCCACACCTTTTTATAAGTGTCAGGATGAACAGAGGTGGAAAACGTACTGCCAGGACAATTTGATCAGTGCTCCCTCATCTTTAACTAAATCTAAATAACTGAGGCAAAAGGCATGTTTCAAATTGTTTAGAAATGCAATTTTTAAATGTGCATCACATTCAATAATGCATCTGTTTGTGTATATCATTAGTCTGTGAAGTGTTGGTGATGAAAAGAAGAGCATTTGAAGGCATACTTCTCCTATGAAGCTGTTTCACTACTGCCAATGACTAGCCAAGGTATCTGAATATTCTTTATGGCTCCCTGCCTATAATGACCATGAAGGCTAGTAATACTGTGTGTTGGTAGGGTGCTTCTGGATGAGTATCCAAGCATCCAGATAGAAAGAAAGGAATTATTCATCCTGATGGAGTCCCTGGTGGCGCAATGGATTAAACCTTTGTGCCAGCAGGACTGCTGACCTGAAGGTTGGGTTGTCTACCTTTCATAGGGACCTGAAAACCTGGTTGTTTCAGCTTGCTTTTGACAACGCCGAGTCCCTAGTCACAAATGCCCAGTACCTAGGTTCCACAGAATATGCTACTCCCTTCACTTTCTCCAATACCAAGCCCTATCTATGCTGCTTGAAATACTCCATGCCCGGCCTTGTATATCCCGATCATACCCATTGTACTACAGCAACTGGTTCACTGAGTATTGTTACACAGCTGTTTTATATTCTTATGTTTTATTGAATTTGTGTTTTGAACCATTTTGTTATTTTTGTACGATGTTGATCGATTGTTTATATTTGTGTCTATTGGCATTTTGTCCCATATGTAAGCCACCCCGAGTCCCGTTTGGGAGATGGTGGCGGGGTATACAAATAAAGTTGTTGCTATTATTATTATTGAGGAGCCTCTGGTGGCTCAGTGTGTTAAAGCACTGAGCTGCTGAACTTGCAGACCGAAAGGTCACAGGTTCAAATATGGGGGGCAGAGTGAGCACCCGCTGTTAGCTCCAGCTTCTGTCAACCTAGCAGTTTGAAAACATGCAAATGTGGGTAGATCAATAGGTACTGCTCCGGTGGGAAGGTAATGGCGTTCCATGCAGTCATGCCGGCCACATGACCTTAGAGGTGTCTACGGACAACGCTGGGTCTTCGGCTTAGAAATGGAGATGAGCACCAATCCCCAGAGTCGGACACGACTGGACTTAACGTCAGGGGAAACCTTTACCTTTACCATTATTATTAATGTTGTTGTTGTTGTTATTATTATTATTATTATTATTGCTGACCTGAAAATTGCTGGTTCAAATATGAGGATCTCCCCATGTGGGGATGTGAGAGAAGCCTCCCACAGGATGGTAAAATATCCCAGTGTCCCCTGGGCAACATCCTTGCAGATGGCCAATTTTCTCACACCAGAAGTGACTTGCAGTTTCTCCAATTCCTCCTGACATGAAAAAAATAATTCAGGATAAGCTTGGGTACAAAGTTTCTTGGGGTATTCTTTGAGAACAGCACATCAGTCTTGAGATACAAGAGAGATCTTGGCTTGTAATATTGAAATAAGCGCAGATTATTGTAGTTTGGCTTTCTATGAATCATCCATGGCAGAGAGCTAGCTTAAAATTCCTTCCCCTATCTAAGAACAACTGAGAAGAAGAAAAGTCTTCTTGAACAAGAGTCTTCTTGTATTGTATTGCATGAACCAAGATGAATCAAAACTTGAGAAGAAACTCACCAGGTGTGATTGGGTTAAATAACTCACATTAATCATTGACAGTTTTTCAAAAATAAATAATGCTAAAGAATATCTCTTCATGCACCTGTAAAATCAGCTGCCCTTTTTTAGTTCATTATGCTCTCACAGCAATCAACACAATTTTGAAAATAAAATTCAACCCAAAATCCAACTCTATATGTGCAGGATTATTATGTTTATGTTTATTTATACCCTGCTGCAAAAGAGACTCAAAAGAAGCTTACAGTAAAACCAATGCAATACAATTTAAAACCTACATATATACAAACATTAGAATTAAATGTTATTAAAAATAAACAGTTAAAACTCCTGAAACTGATTAAAAACACTATTTATAACTAAGTTGTTTTACATTCTAAGCCAGAGAAGAACATCTTGGGAAAATGGACCTCAGCTCATACTATATCTGAGTGTTATGAGATGAACTAATCTATAGTCTGAATTAGACGATTCCAAAGCTGGCAACAAATCTAACTGGGACTCTCTTATTCTTGGCAACCCTTAGCCAAAAAGAGTGGCAGGTCCTGTCCTATATGGCTAACATTCCAAGAGATGCCGATTCTGCTTCCTAATCCATCAAGAAAAAACAAACAAAGCAAACAAAGGAAAACATAACTGCTCCTGCATATAGAAAAAAATAACACATTGGAGCCATATTTTCAAGATACAAACAGCAACAATGAAATCTAGATCATAGCCCTAAGGCACAGGAGGCTTAAGCTGCTATTTGGATGTAAGGGCCATGGCACAGATGGAAAGATGGCTCCATTCCTGCCTATCTCTGCTTCAAAATCTGTGAAACTGGAACACAGAAGTGCCACTTGGTTGCATCCGGATTGGGATTCCAGGTGGAAATGGGCGTGAAGAGGCTATTCTCCTATATAAATGTTCCATTACAATTTGAAAGAGTAGGATTCAGTAGCAGACCCCAAAAGCATTAAAAATTAAAGAATACTGTGGATTTCTGAGGTCGCCAATGTATCCCGTGAAAATGGCAAATTCACTACCTAACTTACTTCAAACTTTATTAAAGACTTAAAGATCCAGACAAAGCAGAACATAAGCCATTTCCTCTAATCAACGTACATTTTCTTTAATTCCATACTTCATTCCGTTAATGAATGATGATTACGTTAATTGGAGATCCT
This sequence comes from Anolis carolinensis, assembly GCF_035594765.1. Classification (NCBI taxonomy): domain Eukaryota; kingdom Metazoa; phylum Chordata; class Lepidosauria; order Squamata; family Anolidae; genus Anolis; species Anolis carolinensis. Next base: position 197,404,188 of record NC_085844.1, read on the forward strand.
TTGCCTGAGAACGCAATGTCTCCTTCTAATTGCACCCAGAAGAGAGCATCATGATTTGACCCAAGAATGTGCACTTTGCGGGTGGAAAACTTCATTTTCAGCCCAAGAGGAAAATAATAGAGAAAATCCTCTGAGGAAATCTTGACAGGAAAACCATATTATAGTTGCCATAAGTTAAGGCTGACTTGAAGAAACATGACAAGAAATACATTTATGCTCTCCTTATGGAATCAGTACATTTCACACTCTTTCTTCTCCTCCTCAAACAGCAACAACTGTTATTCTGAAGGCTATTCCAGCCAGGTGTTTAAAGCCTTGCCAAAGCTGCCATGCTTGAACTAAATGGAATTGGGTAGCTATACATACTGCATGAACTTGCCAGTGATTTGATAGACTTTTCAATTTCTTGAAATAGTATTTTAAAATATTTAACAGCACTGTGCTAATAAAAGCTGTTCACTTTGATTTATTTACAGTATTTATTTACAGTATTTATATTCCACCCTTCTCACCCCAAAGGGGACTCGGGGCGGATCACAATGTACATATACATGGCAAACATTCAATGCCATATAGAGACAGAGACAGAGGCAATTTAACATTCTCCAGCTTCCAGCTTCCTGAGGGTATGCTCGATTCAGACCACAGGGGGAGCAGCTGCTTCATCATCCACTGTGACACCGAGTCCTTGATGGATACTTCCTCATTCCAAATGCTGCTGGATTATTTTTATGGTGTTATAAATTAGTTAAATTAGCCTCCCCACATAAGTGGTACCTAAATTTCCTACTAGGTAGATGCAATTATCTTTCAAGTTGCTTAGGTCAACAATGAACAGGGCTATTTTTTAATGGTTGGGTGCTCACTCCTACACGGGCTTGATACCTGGGGCAGGTTTTTTTTTCCAGACAAGGGATGCCTCTTACACTGTGGAATTCATGCAGTTTGACACCACTTGAACTGCCATGGCGCAATGCTTTTGAAACACAGGAATTGTGGCTTTAGAAGGTCTTTAGCCAATAGCCATCTCTAGCAAAGAGTGCTGGTGCCTAATCAAAGTACAACTCTCATGATTCCCCAATGCTGAGTCTTGGACAGTTCTAAGTGCTGTCAAACTACATGAATTCTAGAAATAGATGAATCCTCAGTCCTCCTCAGACCATCCTCCTCCAGTGCTTAATACCCCTCAAAGATGCCATGGCTAATTGCCAGTAGAAAGTGCAACATTGCTGCTACCTTGCATGACAAAGAAGAGTCCTCTCTTATTCAAAAGTTTGCACTATCTAATACAGTCTGGGAAACCTTGGCTGCCTGTTTGCAGATAAAAGAGAATAATATAAGAACTGTAGGTGTTGACAACTAGTAGGCTTGGTTTAGTATCAGGAGTGCATGATTAAAGTGTTAGCTGGAGATGTAAGATTTTTTAATCATCCTAAAGAAGTTTGAAGTCATGGTAAATTTTCTTTCTTTCTTTCTTTCTTTCTTTCTTTCTTTCTTTCTTTCTTTCTTTCTTTCTTTCTTTCTTTCTTCTCCTCCTCTTTGTTTTTGACTGTATCCCCCCCGCCCCTCTTTTTAGATACATAGGTTCGGCTGTCCATGGGTTGAAAATATTTTTAAAGAAAATTCTAAAATTTGATTTGGTCAGTTTATATAAGGTGCTCCATTTCAGGACAATTTTCTTCAAGAGTTCTTGGAGAATGGGAGAAATCCTAGCAGATTAGAGGAGGGCAAATTCCTATCTTCAAGAAGGGAAAAAGGGCGACCCAAACAATTACCATCCGGTCAGCCTCACGTCAATACCAGGCAAGATTCTGGAAAAGATTGTTAAGGAAGTGGTCTACAAACACTTAGAAACGAATGTGGACATCGTTAATAATCAACACGGATTTATCAAAAACAAGTCATGCCAGACTAATCTGATCTCTTTTTTTGACAGAGTTACAAGCTGGGTAGATGCAGGGAATGGCATGGATGTAACATATCTGGATTTCAGTAAGGCCTTCAACAAGTTTCCCCAAGACCTTCTGACAAACAAACTAGACAAATGTGGGCTAGACAAAACTACAGTTAGGTGGATCTGTAATTGGCTAAGTGAGCAAACCCAAAGACTGCTCACCTGGAAAGAAGTGACAAGTGGAGTGCCGCAGGATTCTGTCCTGGGCCCGGTTCTGTTCAACATCTTTATTAATGGCTTAGACGAAGGGTTAGAAGGCACGATCATCACATTTGCAGACAACACCAAATGGGAGGGATAGCTAATACTCCAGAAGACAGGAGCAGAATTCAAAATGATCTTAACAGATTAGAGAGATGGGCTGAAACTAACAAAATGAAGTTCAACAGGAACAAATGCAAGATACTCCACTTAGGCAGAAAAAACGAAATGCAAAGATACAGAATGGGGGACGTCTGGCTTGACAGCAGTACGTGTGAAAAAGATCTTGGAGTCTTCATGAACAACAAGTTAAACATGATCCAACAATGTCAAGTGCCAGCTAAAAAAGCCAATGTGATTTTGGTCTAGTGTCTAGATCCAGGGAAGTCATGCTACCCCTCTATTCTGTTTTGGTCTGACCACACCTGGAATACCGTGTCCAATTCTGGGCACCACAATTTAAGGGAAATGTTGACAAGCTGGAAAGTGTCCAGAGGAGGGTGAGTAAAATGATCAAGGGTTGGAGAACAAGCCCTATGAGGAGCGGCTTAAAGAGCTGGGCATGTTTAGCCTGCAGAAGAGAAGGCTGAGAGGAGACCTGATGAGGGCCATGTATAAGGGGAAATCCCAGGGGGGAGGGAGCAAGCGTGTTTTCTGCTGCCTTGGAGATTAGGATGTGGAACAATGGCTTCAAATGACAGGAAATGAGATTCTACCTGAACATTAGGAAGAGCTGTTTAGCAGTGGAACTTTCTGCCCCCGAGTGTGGTGGAGGTTTTTAAACAGAGGCTGGATGGCCATCAGTTGGTGGGCTTTGAATGTAATTTTCCTGCTTCTTATCAGAGGGTTGGACTGGATGGCCCACGAGGTGTCTTCCAACTCTCAGATTCTAGGACTCCATTGTGCATTCTGGGACTTGATCACCCACAGATCTTGATGTCCAAGGTGTGTGTGTGTGTGTCTTTGAACCAAACCAAGGTCCCTTTACAGTAGAGTCTCACTTATCCAAGCCTCGCTTATCCAAGTTTCTGGATTATCCAAGCCATTTTTTGTAGTCAATGTTTTCAATATATTGTGATATTTTGGTGCTAAATTCATAAATACAGTAATTACAACATAACATTCCTGCGTATTGAACTGCTTTTTCTGTCAAATTTGTTGTATAATATGATGTTTTGGTGCTTAATTTGTAAAATCATAACCTAAATTGATGTCTAATAGGCTTTTCCTTCATCCCTCCTTATTATCTAAGATATTTGCTTATCCAAGCTTCTGCAGGCCCGTTTAGCTTGGATAAGTGAGACTCTACTGTATTTCCTTTTGTTGTACAGTAGAGTCTCGCTTATCCAAGCCTCTGGATAATCCAAGCCATTTTTGTAGTCAATGTTTTCAATATATCGTGATATTTTGGTGCTAAATTTGTAAATACAGTAATTACAACATAACATTCCTGCGTATTGAACTACTTTTTCTGTCAAATTTGTTGTATAATATGATGTTTTGGTGCTTAATTTGTAAAATCATAACCTAAATTGATGTCTAATAGGCTTTTCCTTCATCTCTCCTTATTATCCAAGATATTTGCTTATCCAAGCTTCTGCCGGCCCGTTTAGCTTGGATAAGTGAGACGGTACTGTATTTCCTTTTGTTGTATTTACAAATTCTTAGTAACTTTTGTTTTGTTTGAAAAGAAGAAGCAGAAAGCGTGCGCCTCTCGTTGGCGGCGGCGGAGTCTTCTACAAGTCGGAGAGAAGCCTTCCTTCCACCTGTTCGGGCTGAGGAGGACCAAACTTCTCCTGAAGCAGCGCGTCCCTCCCTTATGAAGGGGCAGGAAGGGAAACTTTATGGGAAAGGAAGATAAACAACACGAGGCTGGGGAAGTGGGCTCTGTGGAGGCCAAGAGCTGGAGCCCAGCGCGACCCCTTTCGCCTGGTGTCCCTTGACCAAGGCGTGGCGGAGGGGCGGGCAGCCTTGTGCCTTCCCTTCCGCTCGGCGCCCGGTCCAAGCCCTGCATCCTCCTTGTGTTCGGGGGGAGGGAGGGAGGAGAGCGGGAGGAGGGAGGCGGCCTCCGTCCAGCCCTCGGGGCGGGGCGCCGGGGAAGACAACAGCTCGCCGTCCGGAGCCCAGAAGGAGCCGCTCGCCGCCGAAGGGAGTCGCGCCGAGGGTCAGCCCCGCAGCTTAGTAAGTCTCGCCGGCCGGTCCTGCGTGGGAAAGAAGGGAGAAAGGAAGTCCCACAGAAAGAAAGACGGGGAGAGAGAGACCCCCCCCCCGCGCATATCTAGTCCTGCGTGGCTCTCTCCCGCCTCGGTGGATTGGAACTCTTTGCGGGAATATGATATTTGCTCTTGGGTCGGGCTCTCTTGGAGTCTTCCCCCCTTTTCCTCCCTTCGGGGGGGGGGGCGGGGGGGGGGTCTCTGCTAACTTCTCTTTCGCTGGGTGGTGTGGGATTGCCGCTTCGGAATAAAGAAGGCGCGAGCTGGATCTCTAGTGGTGTGCTGTGAGTTTTCCGGGCTGTCTGTCCATGTTCCAGAAGCATTCTCTCCGGATGTTTCGCCCACATCTATGGCAGACATCCTCAGAGGTTGTGCGGTCCGTTGGAAACTAGGCAAGTGGGGTTTATATATCTCCGGGATGTCCACAGAAAGAACTCTTGTCTGCTTGAGGCACGTGTGAATGTTGCAATTGGCCACCTTGATTGGCATTTAATGGCCTTGCATTTCAAAGCCTGCCTGGTTGCTTCCTTTGTTGGGAGGTGTTAGCTGGCCCTGATCGTTTAATTCCTGGAATTTCCCTCTTTTCAGAGTGTTGTTTTCTTATTTACTGCCCTGATTTTAGAGTTGTTAATACTGCTAGCCAGATTTTGTTAGTTTTCATGGTTTTCTTCTTTCTGTAGAAATTGTTTTTTAAAAACTCTAAAATCAGGACAGTAAATAAAGAGCAACACTCAAAAAGAATTCCAGACAGGAATCAATCAGGGCCAGCTAACACTTCCCAACAAAGGATTCACCCAGGCAGGACCATAGCCAGAAAAAAATTGGGGGGAGGGGTTTAAAACTTTTTCTTAACAAATCATGAATAATACAGTAGAGTCTCACTTATCCAACATAAACAGGCCGGCAGAACGTTGGATAAGCGAATATGTTGGATAATAAGGAGGGATTAAGGAAAAGCCTATTACACATCAAATTAGGTTATAATTTTGAGTTGGAGTCCAAAACACCTGGAGGGCCCAAGCTTGCCTATGCCTGGTGTAGATGCACCCCAGTGCAGTGCTGGGGGAACTATAAATCCCCTCAGGGTTTCCCAGTGAGCATTAAAGGCAATGGGAGTCAGTGACTTCTTACTTGCTTTCAGGAGAAGCAACCTCAGGAGATGTGGTTGAGCAGTGTGTCCAGTCATTTCCTAATATGCCCCAGAAAGAAAGGGGTTAACAATCTCTCTCTCTGTCTGTCTGTCTGTCTGTCTGTCTGTCTCTCAGTCCCCTTCCTTCCTTCTCTCTCCCTCTCTTTCTTTTTCAACTCCCCTTGGGACCAAACCAGACCATCAGGTTTTCCATCTCCCACCTTTTCTGTTTGGCCTGCCCTCCCCTGTTCATGGGCAAGGGCTATTCTATCAGATCTTGCTCCTTGCCAGGCACATTCGCTGAGGGCAGATCTAACTTCATCACAGAGGTCAGGGCTGAGAGAGGAAGGGAGGGAGGGAACCAAAGAGGTGGGGGCCCTTTCCAGCCAGAGACTCCCAGCCACTTTCTCTTCTTCCCATTTCCTGCCTGCCTCCCTCGCCCCATCTCCCGGCCCAAACAAAACAGTATATTTATAACTGACTAGGGGCACTGTCTCGCCAGCCAGTCTGTGGGGTTCTGTCATACAATGATTTCATAGTCAATGGGTGATCCGGCAGGGTGACGCTCACTCGGACAGTTGTAGGCACCAGCAGAGGTCACCAAGCATGGCATAAAACCAGCCGCCAAACACCAGCAGGCTAAGGGGTTAGATCTCACTTGCAAAGAGGAGCTGGTACTACTAAAAACCTGACCAGAGATTCTCCTGGCCCATTTTTGTATTTATATTTTGCTTAAAATTTGTATCTGATTTCATGAACCAGATGCTGTTTGATGGAGAGTGCCCTGAGTTGGTGTTAATTTCTAACATGTGGATAATCATGTTGTCCAAAGCTTTCATGGCCGGAATCACTGGGTTGCTGTGAGTTTTCCAGGCTGTATGGCCATGTTCCAGAAGCATTCTCTCCTGATGTTACACCCACATCTATAGCCAGCATCCTCAGAGGTTGTAAGGTCTGTTGGAAACTAGGCAAGTGAGGTTTATATATCTGTGGAATTTCCAGGGTGGCCACCTTGATTAGCATTGAATGGCCTTTCAGCTTCAAACCCTGGCTGTTTTCTACCTGGGGGAATCTTTTGTTGGCCCTGATCGTTTCCTGTCTGGAATTCACCTGTTTTTTGAGTGTTGCTCTTTATTTGCTGCCCTGATTTTAGAGTTTTTTTAAAAATACTGGAAGCCAAATTTTGTTCATTTTCATTGTTTCCTCCTTTCTGTTGAAATTGTCCACATTCTTGGATAATTTCCTGGACACAGCATATTATTTGAGATCACAGAAATGCTGGACCACTCTAACAACCATCATGTCAGACTACACAAAGGAGCCATTGAAATCCACAAGGCAGGAAGCAGCCAGGTTTTGATGCTGCAAGGCTATTCAATGCTAATCAAGGTGGCCAATTAGAACATTCTCACTTGCCTCAAACAGACAAGAGTTCTTTATCTTTATAGAAGTATAAACCTCACTGGCTTAATTCCCAACAACCCTTCAACCTCTGAGGATGCCTGCCATAGATGTGGGTGATGTGGTCAGGAGAGAATGCTTCTGGAACATGGCCATACAGCCCTAAAAACCCAAAGCAATCCATGTGCGTAACTGTCCCCCCCCCCCCAACCCTCTCAGTGAAATGACCACATTGTGCAGATAAGGCAGCCTGTTCTTGAATCATATCTGTTCCTTCCCTTTGTGGAAGACCACTGTTTTCCATTAGAGCATAATTTCTTTGTGCGGGCGTGTTTCAAAGCTTCTTCCCAGTATTACTATATTAGGATCACAATATGTTTCCCCTCTAGTTTGTTTGTATGGGTTGGGAGTGCATTGGGGATTGTTTGGTGTGTCTGACAAACTTGATTTCTGCAAGATGTGCCTTATAAGAAGGGGGTAAGATGGGAACTGAGAGGATGACTACATCAAGAACACAAGTCTGTAAAACAGGTTGACAGCATGTGGCTTTCCAGGGGGTGTGGAATATGATCTGGATTATGTGATTTCAATTGATGTTTTAATTTTATGTTTTTAATTGTTGGTTTTAAAGCTCCTATTTATTTACTGATGTATTTTATATGCGGCGTCAAATTGTTGCCTTTGTAAGGCTGCCCTGATTCCCCTTCAGGATTGAGAAGGGTGGGATATAAGTGTGGTAAATACATAATAAATAAGTAATTGTTGAACTGCAGTTCCCATACTCCACTTGCTACACTGGCTAGGGTTCATATGAATGAAATGCAACAATATCTGGAGGAACATACTTTGACTGCCTTTGCTGTAAAGGCTTCAGCACTTGTGTAAGAGAAACCAAAACAGCCTCATTTGAATGCATGCTCTTCCCTTAGAGCAGTGGGTCGCTAAATGGTATCAGATGACAAGATAGTTGAAGTTCATCAACATCTGGGGAATGATGGGAACCCTTGACAGTATGTGAGACATGGTTTAAATTAGTAGTTCTCAGCCTGGGGTCCCCAGATATTTTTGGCCTTTAACTACAAGTAAACCTAACAGCTGGTAAACTAGCTGGGAATTCTGGGAGTTGTAGGCCAAAAACATCTGGGGACCACAGGTTAAGAACCACTGGTTTAAATGAACGAATGATATTGGTCCCAAACAGTAATTGCAAGAGCAGTTATGTCCACTGAAGTTATAGAAACTTTGTTATTCAGCTTCGTTCAACATCCTTCTTAGATTTGGTCCTCTAAAGATTAAGCCTCACTGATGTTTGTTGCCTTGGACAGGTTAGATCCATAAACACGGTGGAGTCCAGATATTGGGTGCACCTACACTGTAAAATCAATGCAGTTTGACACCACTTTGATCATCATTGTTCAATGCTATCAGTATCTATGGAATCATAAGATTTGTATTTAGTGAGGCACCAGCAATCTTCTGACAGAGAAGACTAAATTCCTTGTGAAACTCCAGCTCCCATGACTCCATAGCATTGAGCCATAGAAGTTAAAGTGGTGTCAAACTGTATTAATTCTACAGTGTAGATGCATCTTTTCACTTGTGGTCCTTTCTGCTCTCTATATTTGAGAAGGAACCTGTACAATTGGACTGTCAAGATAGTCCCAAGACAGCTGTGAGTGTTAAAGTTCAAAGAGGGGGAGGGAGATAGATTACCAGTGCAACAGGTTTTGATGTGATATTTGATCAGGGCATACATCCACTGAATTGAATAGTAAATCTACAGTAAAGGGCATTTTCATATTTTTAAAATACCTAGCTCAAGACTGAGATCTCCCTGGAGGAGTTGTTCAGACATCAGGGATTTCCAGCATTCCTTGTGGTTGAGAATGTCAGTGCTTGCTTGGGAAAAAGATGTTCCAAAAAGGATGTTTTGAAGTACTGCTCCATAAAATATTCTATAAGGTTGCCCAGGAAGAATACACCTGGAAGTGTAAAGTATTAATGGGACAAATCATTTTGTTTGTTTCTCAATGAGCTATTGTCAGTAGCATTCTGTGAAGTATATTTTATGTAATAGTTATGATTATATGCCTTCAAATCATCTCCCAACTTTTGGCAACCCAGTACTGTGATTTTTTTCTGGTAATGTTCATTCAGAGAAGGGTTGTCATTGCCTTCCTCTGAGGCTGAGAGAGTGTGACTGCCCAAAGTGATCCAGTAGACTTTCATGGCTCGCAGAATCATAGTCAAACCCCATTGCCATGCTGGATGTCCATGGGAAACTCAGGTGACAGCTTCAAATGTCTCAGGCAAATATCCTTTTTCTGATTTGATATATCATCTGGAAATATATTTACTAGTAAAAGTAATTCCTGTCTCCATGAAATCTCTACAATACAAGTAGCAAAATGGGATGCTCAAGACTGAATGTGTCTATACAATTCTTAATTTCTCTCAACATTTCTGAATGTACAGAGTTCATAGTTTGAATGCTAAAGTGGAAATAAAGATGCCAGCAGGGTCTGAAAATGAATGTGTGAGTTGGAGATGAAACTGTTATAATGTCCTTTCAGCTCTTTCGATGACAGGTTCCTATTTGCAAGTAGATGCTCACTGGATCAGTGATGAATGCACAGAATCATAATTTGTGTATGTTTTCAAGTTGTAGTTTGTTTATATTATACATGTATTGTAAATGGTTCTACTTGACATACATAATTTTTGAACCTTGTTCCTTATTTAGAATTTAGCTATAACAGGTTTCTTACTCACTATCACTGATACTATATTTGTGAGTTATTCCCCTCCCAGTTAGTATAGTTTATTTGGAAGTAGTAGGCAAATAACCTTGGTTATATGCTGGCTCCTAAATTGTAAACCTTATCTAAAATTGCAGAACAACCTTTTGCATTCTGAAATAAATATTGTAACCCAGTTTTGCTCTCCACATGAACAATGATTTTTTTTGGCTGTGGATGCCCATGTTTGTGTGCCAAGTTTGAGCACCTAGAGTCAAATAACATACTTTTGACAAGTAAAGCTTGTTCTAACCAGGAGGGACGGCAATTGCTTAACTCTTTATTCAACCTGACCTGGGAGTGATTCATGCAACAAGAAACAGTGGCTGCGTGCAGAGTGCAGACATAAAGTTGAGAAAATTAAATACTAGCCATTATGAGCAAAAATTACTTGGCAGTCTGGTCTGGTTCTGTTCTTGTTGTTCCTTAGCATTTCAGTTGCCTTAACCCTGTTGGTATTCTGCAGAGATTAGCTTTCCCCACACAACGGCTTTCTATGTTTTTAAAATGTTGTGTGGTATTCACATGTGCACACTTACATACAGGATACTGTTTTCAAAAAGAGAAGCAGATTTTATGCAGAAAACTTACACATGCTTCTTTGAGTGATGTTAAGATACTCTGTGCTTGAAGTGACAATATCACCATGCATATTATTCAACCTCCCAAATTTGAATTCTAGTAATATTTGGTTCTGCTCTTAATGAGAAGAACATAACCATTTTGGTTGTGGCAACACAACTGTAGAATTAAACTTATCCTTGTGCTCATCATACTGAAAATGTCCACTCTGAATGCCTACATGAGATGCCACACACACACACACACACTCAAATCTGGTTTCACCACCTGAGTCTAGGTAGCATCGTCATTCCTAATTATGCCTTCAGTGTGGCTTAGTAATGGGGGTATTTTGGGGAAGTAAAATTGCACTTTCTAGATGCCTGGTTTTCTCTGGAGTGCTGTGTTTTGTTCCATGCTTGCTAAGACTTACCAAGAGAGTAGGCTCCCACAAAAGATCGCTTTGTCCTGGGCAAACATGGAACAAACTCTTTGGGTCTGACTTAACCACTGCTCAGAATTAGGCTATTTGTTGTCAGGACTATATTTCAGAGGAAGTAACTAGGGAAAATGCCTGTAAGTATTCCTTGCTTAAGAAAACCCTGCAAAATCCATGGAGTTGCCAGCTAACAGGCAACCTGAAGACACATTAGACCCAAAGATCAAATGTGAGGGGAGTGTTTCTTAGGGTGCAATTCAATGCAGCATTTGCTTAGGCAGGAAAGACTAGCTCTATACTCTGCAATAGTTTTCCAGACTCCCAAACAAGAAATGTAAAATTTCTGGACATTTTTGACAATCAGGGGAGAAAAAAATTTCATCTTACTCCCTGAAGAAAATTATCGCTGTTCAGAAATTTTTGAAACGATGCAAACTTTACAGATTAAAAGTAAGTGGATTATGTTTTATACATATAATGTATTATGTCTAATTAGACTTGGCATAAAATTATCATGTCTGGAACACAAAGAGCACAGCTTATTCAGACATTAAGTACAAGTTAAATGTACTTGTTATTTTTTTTTATTTTTTTGTTTATGAGGAGCAGGCAAAACAACATCAACAGAGGAAGTTCAGTATTAGCAAAACAAAATAAATCATTTTGTCTCTTTCAATCCTCCATCGTGTCAAGCAAACATAGTACCTGTCCCCATAAAAAGAACTGGAGAAGGAAACCAGCACTAGGAATCATAGGCTTGTCATCAAATAACTAGTCTTGCACAAAAAAATCATGTTATATAGTTTTTAGAAATATTTTTGGGTGTAAATATATGAACAGAGAACCAGTATGATGTTTGAGCATTGGACTAAGACACTGGGAGGCCAGGATTCGAATCTCTTTCAGATATAGAATCTACCTAGACCAGGGGTCCCCAAACTAAAGCCTGTGGGCTGTATGTAGCTCTCCAAAGTCATTTGCCAGGCCCCCACCCTAAACTTTAGTCTAAGGGTCACCCTACGTCTGAAAGGACTTGGGCACACAACAACAACAATCCTAATTAACTTGACTATATCATCAGCCAAAAGCAGGACCACACTTCCCATTGAAATACTGGTATGTTTATCTTGGTTAAAATTGTTCTTCTTTTGAAATATTGTATTGTTCTTTCTTTTTTTTTTGCACTAGAAATAAGATAGGTACAGTGAACATAGGAATTAGTTTATTTTTTCCAAACTATAGTCCAACAGTCTGAGGGACCGTGAACCGGCTCTCTGTTTAAAATTTTGAGGACCAAGCAAATTCTGCTAAGCAAATGCTATGATAGAGTCACCATAAATGAGAAATTATTGAAAGGCACACATCTATAAAATTATATGAACATTTTGCATTAAATGCTTTATATTTCATTGTAATTTCTTTAAAAAAAACTAGAAAAAAGGTTTTAGAAAAAATGAAATCTCACGAATTTTCCCCACTCTAGCCTTCACACTTGTATCCAAAACTTCTTAGTTCCATGTAGCATCTGCCTAGACTGCACAACACAACAATTTCATGCACAGCTTTCCTGGCCGGGAAGAAATATTGCGGTTTGTGGAAGTTAAGTAGGCGTTCCCCTTCCCCATTTTGAAGGGTAAGCCAAGCATCTCTACTGTTATCTTAGAGCAGTGCTTCTTAATCTGGGGTTCCCAGATGTTTTTGGCCCACAACTTCCAGAAATCCCAGCCAGTTTACCAGCTGTTAGGATTTCTGGGAGTTGAAAATATCTGGGGACCCCAGGTTAAGAAGCACTGTCTTAGAGTCTTAATATATGACCTTTTACTCATATTTAGGTTAACAGAAAACCATATGACATGCATTTTATATGGAGTATCAATTAAGTATAAATGTATAAGTCCAAAATAATGTGCTCTATGTATGCATGTTACATCTGTATCTTGATGAGTAGCCTGTGAATAAGACCATGAACTTAAAATGTTTGCTCTGTGTTTATTTCTACTTCTTGTTTTTTGTTTGTTACACATTGTACTTCCCTGGACTAAGGCAGACTGATGGTGGTGGTTTTGTGTCTTCTGAGGGGTTCTACGAGGGCTGAATGGAAAGTAATGTCTCCACCTTCGTAACTCCTCAACAGATGGCAGCACTGGTATGCGGCAGGTACTGGCTTGTTCAGTAGACTCTCCTCTACAGTTCCATTTGGTGGGAAGCCTTAGCATTGAATGGTTGTGTTGTTAAAGTGCGAAGTATGGAACCCTGAGCAGATGGTCGGTCAATGCAACTTAAGCAACATGCAGTCATTAAATTCTTGACAGCAGAAGGTGTCACCCCAAAGGAGATTCATCAGAGAATGCAAGCTGTTTATGGTGATTGTGTTGATGTGAGTACTGTGCATCATTGGGCGAGTAAGTTTAAAGATGTTGAGGTGGGAACATCTGACTTGTATGACAAAGAGTTTGACGTCCTATGACAGCAACCACCGAGTTTCACAAGCAAAAGGTTGACAGATTGATTCAGGACGATCGTCGTATCACTCAGAGAAATTTCAAGCATAATCGGCCTTTCACAAGAATGTGTGGGTTACATTATTGCTTTGCTTGGTTATTGGAAGATCTGTGCACAATAGGTGCTGTGAAACGCTGGTTGCGGAAACAGTGTTGGCTTCTTCCGTGACGGCTTCAGTAAACTTGTTCATCGTTGACAGAAATGTATCCAATGGTGATTATGTGGAAAAGTGAATAGTGGTAGTTAAAGAGCACATTCTAAGGATTATCTCTGTGTTTGATTTATTAAAATATTCCCATCCAAACCCAAGTAACGAAGGTGGAAGCATTACTTTTCATTTAACCCCATATCATCTTGAGTTAGAATTTAATCCCTAGTCTTTCAGAGTGAATTAATATTAATCTATAGGTAGATTGTTGGTTGCAATGGCTGTTTTTGATGTTGCTTTTTTCTTGTATGGTGTTATGAGTATTTTAAATTCAATTAAATTATTCTCGAAACCTGTTTATAAGCTATCATGGGGATCTTAAGTATCAAATCATTGTCTTTTATCATCGTCATTGCCAGCATCATCATCATGCCTGTTAGCAGGTTAGCGGTTACATAGTATGAGAAACTGTTCCATAGTTTAAGGCAAGTGAACACCCAGTCCTACCTGGTTGGGAAAGATGCTGTACAGAAAATCAGAATATCAGCTGCCAGTGTCTTGAAGTGGCAGGAAGGATAAGAACTTGTCACCAGTCCTCAAGTCACCATCTCTTTTTTACAACTGCTTGTAGGACTGGATTATCATCCATCCTGTGGCCAGAATCCAAAAATCTTGAGTGTAGCAACGTTTGGAAAAGTTACTTTTTTGGAGTATGTTGGTGAGAGATTGTAGGATTTATAGTCTTAAAAAGCAGCATTCCAAGCTCTACTATACACATAGCTATGTATGCAACTGATGGGGATGTGAGATTTTTGTACAATATCCCATCATGTGATAAAGCATCCTTAGACTCCAATGTACATTTTATCCAATTTGGCAATGTTATTTGATGGAAAGATGTAACGTTCAAATGATTTAGAACAGTGGGAATCATTCTGATGGGCTCACAAATTCTTTGGAAACTCATAAATGACTGTTTAGATCTTCATCTAAATGGCTGTGGAGGTAACTGTGTAGTTATAATGACCTGTATATTAACCATATTTGCCCAGGTTTCCAAGCAATGTGTGTAATTGAAATGTTGGTTGTTTGATCATCTGCCATCTCCTACCCTCTTTGTTGTAAGTCAGAACAGGTACAATTTTAAGTGTAACTTAAGAGTATATAGGTCTTTGGATAGCATAGGGAAAGGTTAACACCCCTGTGGTGTTTGTAAAAATTGGCTTGTTTTGGAAACAAGGACTGGAGATGAAGCTTCAGTGGAGACACATTTTTCCCATGATAACTCTTTCAGGAGTAAATTTCTCTTCTAAGGGGTAGATTTCTCCCATTTCTTGTTCTTTTACCCCGTTCTTAATGATGAGTCATTTGTAAGTCGGATGTTTGTAACTCATATGCATATGAAATTTCAATTGGATGCGTTAAAACATAAAGTGATACACAACAGATCCTGCAAATTAGTGTGAGCAAATGTTTTGGAACTGGAAGAATTTGATATAATGCAATGCTTATACTGATACTCAGTGCTTTTTATCTAATATTTTGGTTTTAATTTTTCACATTTCTGTTCCATAGTTGCATTTGAATCCCAAATCTATTTGCTTGACAATATGAACCATTAGTTCTAGTGTGGCTTATTCAACAAGTTGTTAGGATTGCAACCTAAAGCCTACATCCAATTATTAGTTGCAACTAAAAGAGACTCTTGAATCAATAGGACTTTGATGCAGCAATATTTATGTAAAATTCCATAAACTCAATGGTTCACTTTATTTGGGGTGAATGATTGGATTTAAGCTTATATACATTCTGAAGTAATGCACACATCTGTGTAGAGTTCATATATAACCTTACTTTTTCTTGACAGTAAGATATAGACATTATTCTGACAATTATTATTTGGTATAGAGTCAGCTTCGACTTGTTTCCATCATATGAATGAAGTTATCCAAAAGCCCTACCATCAATAGCCATACTCAAATTCTTCAGACTCCGGTTGTGACTTTTTATTGTTTGTTTTATTGATGTATTTTAAATTGTGTTTGTATTTTAACTATATTTTAATCCTTGAAGTTATTGGGTTAGTTAATCATATTTGTTAATTCAAGCATATAATGGGCAAACTGAATCCTAATTTGGGGAGAAAAGTGGCATCACAATCCCAGAAATAAAGAAACAAGACATTATTGGGCCCCCTTGTACTGTTAAACAGTTAAAGATGAGGCTTTGGCCCCTAACCTCTTGATCTTTGGAACTATTTATAGGGGCAAAAGGTGGTAGTATCCTGTTTATCTTGTTCTTTCCATGACAGATTGTGTGTGACAGATGTAAGTTATCTAACTGCCCAACAACTGGAATATAGGTTCTTTCACACAGCAACTAATCAATAGGCCCTCCTGACCCCCTTCCCTCACTTTGAAGAGTATCGCACTATCCCCACCGAGTGAAATATGCTCCCTGCTATGCGTAGAGGAACCACACGGCTGCCGACTTAGCTGCAAGCTGTGTGCACCTCCAACCAGATTGTTTCCTTTGCACTAATGAGTTTTTAATCATTGGATTCTTGGCTGAGAAGCAGTTGAGTTCAAAGAGCTCTATTCATTTCAGGCAGGAGGAGAGTTGGCCTAGCTAGAAGCTGAAACTTTTTGGAAATGAAGTTGTGACTCAAAGGACTCAACACTTCCTCTCAGTCCGCAACCAACACTCGTGCTTACTGCACTTAATCCACCTGCTACATCACCATATGCCCAAACCTGGAACGTTTCCAGTCCTAAACAATAGCCTTTGGTCTGATTTGGGACTACTAGAAATATTTACAAAGACAGAATAATGAGGAGAATGGAATGCCTGAACTGAATACTCTGACACATTGACTGGAGCTTGGGCCAACTGGTGCTAAAATACCAAGAAAATTAGAGAAGTGTGGTCATGCATAACTTCTGGAAGGTTAACCTGATCCACATACTACAGTAGTGATGATAAGCTAAATTATGATTGCCTTCCTTTAACCAAAATGTAGTAAACAATGCTTAGTGGATGTCACTGATGCAGTCTACACTGACTGTATTATACGGCAGTCTAAATGGGGCCTCCATAACAACTTCAGCTAAAAATCTGTTTAGATGAAACCTATTCAAAGCAAAAAAAGATATATCTCCCTGTTTTCTCTCACCTTTGAGCATGACATTCAGTTCAGGCTCTGGTTTCCAGCCTGTGTGAAAAATGCAAATTGGCACAGGAATCTGAAATTTTGTCTTTCCGTAACAGAACGTTTCCTTAAGATCTATGCTTTCGATGTGCATAACAGACAACTATTTTTTCAGTCAAAACTACTCACTGCTGGTTACTATTTTCTGGACTCCTACTAAGCAATGGAACAGTATTTTGAATTGCCTTGGGTGGGTGGAAATGGGAAGAATGTTTACTGGTCCCTTTGTGTAGTCTGTTGGCCTATAACCTTTTATGATGATCAGGACTGCTTCACTTGCACAGTTGGAGGGGGATAAAAGCAATTGAGTGGGATTTTGCATGCATGGCTGAATGAAGATGATAGCAGTACTTTAGAGCCTGAAATTAGTGTCTGTTTTCATTGACTGATATTCTCACCAGGCTGTATTTGGGAGGGTTTTTTTGTTGAAAAAAATTAAGGAGACAACCCAGGCCTCTCTTCCATTCAAACACAAAGAACTGTGCTAGGTCTATTATGCTTTTATAAGTGCCCCCGTCCTGAAAAGGTCCTAATATCGAAAAAGCAAGGACCAAACAAAAATGCTTCTAGTACACAGACAGAATGTGTGTGCCTGCCGTAATTTATAAAATGAGTGTTTATTTTTCTTTGACCACCTATTGAATTCATGATCAGAATCACACTTTTGCAGTATTAAAAATACAGTGTTTGAAGAAGTCCCCGGTGTTCAGTGGGCCCATGTCATAACAATGCTGTTGTCTTGAAAAGCATAAGTCAGAACCATTACTGCTTTCAACAGATAAAAGCCTTTTTTTCACATTTCCTGATGGCAAAAACTATTGTGCTTCTTAATATATAGATACTTAGGAGTACATGTATGGTTCCTGCATATAGTGGTTTTTTTTTGGCTCTTAACAAGTCTCTTTATTCTCACATTTGACTAGTAAAGAGTGAGGGGGATGTGTTGCGTGCTTTAACTGCTTATACTGTTTATATTAAATATTTCCTGTATATAACAGTAGCAATAATATGTTGCTAACCTGGAACCAGTGTTCTTTTACTGGTCATCTGTGAATTAACAAAAAACTGTTTGCACACATGTATTTAGTGCACAAATGTGAGTAATCCAGAAGTGTGAGTCATAGCACCCATGAAGGATTGCTTCAGCTGCTGATTTTTTAAAAGAATCCTAAAGCACTGAATTGATTTATTGATTAGAGTGATGCAGTGGTTTCCAACCGTTGGTCCTACAGATGTTTGGGACCAACTCCCAGAAACTCAAGCAAGCTTGGTCAAATGTCAAATTCTGGAAGCAGAAGTCCAAAAAAATATGGAGGACCAAAGGTTGGGAACCAGTATAATAATGGATTCAAACATGATTGTTATGCCATTGATTTCAAATTACGATGATTCTGTGCATGACCGACCTCCAAGTCACCCTGTCATCAACAGCCCTGCTCAGGTCTGGCAGACTCAACATGGGCAGTTGACAAGATTCCTGCTGTACATCCTTAGGGCTCTGTATTGTTAAATTGGACCTGTATTTTGAAATAGGGAATGTTGTCATATAAAGATATGTCCCCACTAAATTAGACACATGGCTGCTTTATGGCTAAGTCAGAGGTGGGCAATGTACACCCCACATCTCCACAGGCTCTGTTATTGCTGATGATGTTGGATGACCACCATTAACACTCTTCAAATTGCCTTAGTTGGGGTTTTGACTCTCTCTATGATATGGGAGAATGTCAGTGTTGTTCACACCTCAGAATGGCTCCAGAAATGACCTTCCCTTTTGGAAAGCCAGAGGGAGTTGAAGAAAGGTAGGAAAAAGTTAGAGAGGTAACACAGTCCATCTGCTTTGTTCATGGATATCCAATAAATTTTCTATAGTTATGTAGTTATCTACATAACTACAACCAATTTATTGGATGGGAATGACCAAAGAAGATGGACTATGTTGGCTTCTTGGGATTTCAAGTATTTAAGTTAAACTTCTTATGATAAGTTATAACAATAATTAATATAGATTTTGCCAATTTCCTTGAATCTTTATTAAGCAGGAAGACAAAATGCTTTTGTGTGCATATGAGTGAAAGTTCCATTGGGAGCTGATGAAAAGAAAGCTGGCTTGTTATTTCTCAGAAATGCCATTTATACCATCCTGTAGATTTTCCCCTTATATAACATAGCTCCACAATCTATATATATAAAAGAGTGATGGAATCCCGGCGACTGACAAAACAACAAAACTACAGGCCCCCCAACCTTGAAATTTGACAACACAACCCATCATCCATGCCTCTAGGTTGATACAACAAATAGAAAAGAAAAATAAAGTCCTAATTAGAGGGAGGGGAATAATTGTTTTTATCCAATTGCTGCCAGTTAGAAGGCTAAGCTCCGGCCACTTGGTCTCCTAGCAACCCACTCAGCCCAGGGGACAGGCAGAGTTAGGCCTCACTTAGGCCTCTTCCACAGATTATCTAATTTGCACTGGATTATATGGCAGTGTAGACTCAAGGCCCTTCCACACTGCTATATAACCCATTTATAATCTTATATTATCTGCTTTGTACTGGATTATCTTGACTCCACACTGCCATATAATCCACTTCAGTGTGCATTTTATACAGCTGTGAAGAAGGGGCCTCATATAATCCAGTTCTAAGCAGATAATATAAGATTATCAATATACAGTAGAGTCTCACTTATCCAACATAAACAGGCCAGCAGAACGTTGGATAAGTGAATATGTTGGATAATAAGAAGGGATTCAGGAAAAGCCGATTAAATATCAAATTAGGTAATCGTTATACAAATTAAGCACCAAAACATGTTATACAACAAATTTCACAGAAAAAGTAGTTCCATGCACAGTAATGCTATGTAGTAATTACTGTATTTACAAATTTACCACCAAAATATCATAATGAATTTAAAACACTGACTACAAAAACGTTGATTACTAAAAGCCAGACTGCGTTGGATAATCCAGAACATTGGATAAGCGAATGTTGGATAAGTGAGATTCTACTTTAATATGAAATAATTACTGTGATAGAATAATACAGAACAATATAATCTCTAAAACCAGGACAGTAAATAAAGAGCAACACTCTGAAAGCAGGGAAATTGGAAATTCCACAAAGGAAACAATCAGGGCCAGCTAACACAGACCAAAAAAATCAAAAATATTGTATATTCACAACCTTTAGGAAATAATATCCCCTGATGGCGCAGCGTGTTATAGCACTAAGCTGCTGAACTTCTTGACTGAAAGGTTGCAGGTTTGAATTGGGGGAGCAGAGAGAGCCCCCACTGTTAGCCCTAGCTTTTGCCAACCCTAAAGTTCAAAACATGCAAATGAGAGTAGATGAATAGGTACTGCTCCGGTGGGACGGTAACGGCGCTCCATATTACCTTGGAGGAGTCTACGGACAACGCCAGCTCTTCAGCTTACAAATGGAGATGAGCACCAACCCCCAGAGTCAGACACGACTGGACTTAATGTCAGGGGGAAACCTTTACCCTTTACCTTAACTACTACCAATTCCTAGATACTTTATTTCCCATACCACCATACTTTGCCACAGCAACACATGGCTGGGTATAGATAGTGTCCTATACAATACTTCCATAAATGATCAGTTTGAAATGTCCTCCTACTTCAGCAGCTCTCATTTCTTATGCTTTCTTAGAATATTCCTTCTTTTCAGCACTACAGTAGTTCCCTTACTGTGCAATAAAAAAGCTGGCAGGCAAACAGTAAGCTCATTTGAAATGTGTTGCTGCAAATCTGTTCTATAGATGCCATGGACCACCAAAAAGACAAACAAATGGATCCAAGAGCAAATCAAGCATGGACCATCATTAGAAATCAAAATAACTAAAGAGGGATTATCATACTTTGGACGCACCATGACAGCTTAACTCACTGAAAAACATGGAAAGAACTGGAAAAGACATATTACAAGTTATTGGCTCCTTCATTGAAGCCATGGTCCTATGTTTACAAGGCCTGAGCAAGACTGTTAATCAAAGTTCTCTTGGAGATGTCTCATTCCAACGATTGCCACAAACTGAAGCTGACTTGATACCAGATAACAACATCAAAAGCACTCTTATAATGGTCTAGTATAGTTTAAATGTTCATGTTATGTTAGATTTATTTATACACATTACAGCAAAGTTATATCATCTTCCTCGTATTTTAATAATCAGAAAAGGATAATCATGATTTAAGCTAACTTTTTAAAAAATTCAACCTCTACTGGCCCATACACAGATTTAAGTCAAACAAGTAAAGAAGTACAGAGAAGAACAGCAAACTTGTGTTAAATTGAACTCCGAGCATAAAATATTTGGCTCGCGGAACCATATGGATGATACTTGATGACAATGAGCTTAAAATGGATTTGGTTAAATCAATATGTTTCAAAGTCCTCTTCATCTTCAGATTGGTTGCATCTATTTAGCACATGGAAGTATTATAAACATTAATGAATGTATTCTTAGTTATTGTAATTCAGTGTTGAAGTGTTTTATCAGTTTTTATAAACTGTTTCCCTTAATATGAGTGACTATGAAATGCAGGCAGTACCCAAATTACAAACATCTGACTTTCAAACAATTCATAGTTAAGAACTGGGGTGAGACAACATTAAATGAGATAATTCTACCCCCAGGAAGGGAAATTCACTCCTGAAAGAATTGTCATGGGGAAAAGGTGTGTCCACTGAAGCTTTATCACCAATCCTTGTTTCCACAACAAGCCAAAATTTTCAAAATCCAATAATCACAGGGACAGAAAGTGAGGTGAAATCTTCTGAACAGGGGCACAGACAGAAAAACAAGTGTTGCCGGGTTGTTAACCTTACCTATGCTATCCAAAGCTAATATGTATGTATGTGGCTGGAGTTACACTTAAAATGTACCTGTTCCAACTTAAGAACGAAGCTACAGTACTTAACTTGTTTGTAACTTGGAGACTGCCTGTACAGGGATACTGCACATTACAGTGAATGATATGGTAACTAGGGATGGCTTGAATTTTGGAGTACAACTCTGAAAGCCTCACTTTCTTACGCATAGTATATTTAATGCATGAACTTAGGATTTAAACATTGTGCATTTCTGCCACGTTAGTAATTGAATGTTAAATCACCAATTAATTTTTCACTAGAAAATGTAGACCAGTAATTATTCCAGAAACACTAGTGACAGAATAACTATACAGATGGAACGTCCTTAACAAATTACAGCCACCTGCATATTTACAACAGACAACGTGGAGGAGAGCCATTCCTGTTATCTTTCAGAAATGCTATATATGCCATCCTCTAAATTCTTGTCTTATATAACATAGAACAAGAATGTTCTACAAAATTATTATTATTGAATCAGTAATACTGAATTGAAGCAATGTTATTATTGATAGAAAGTGAGGGTCCCAACCAGTGGCATGGTTAACACGATGATGGTGGCTTCTCAATCTGTTGCAGACTTCTTCTGCCTTCAAAGCCGTTGTAACATGTACCATGTTAACTTCTGCCTGATCCGCTGTTGAGGTCTTCAGAAGACTGTGTGTTGATCGGCTGTGCACCAACCTCCACACATTAAAAAAACTCATGCACAGGCATCTTCCAAGAACTTGGAAGGCTATCATACTCGGACAATGAGGGATCACCTAAGGAAAGAAGGATTATTAATAATAGTACCATTTATTATGTCAATAAATAGAACCAGTAACAAATAGTTTTGTAAAAAAGAACAAGATGAAGCTATTTTTTAATTTTAGTTTAAAGTCTAGTTCAATAAAAATGACAAATATTTATATAAAAAGGAAGAATTTTCCACAAAACAGCAGGTCGACTGAGAGAAAGTGAGATGAACCCTTACCTAGCTATAGCTACAAAAAGGTTATTTCTTAGGCTTTGACCAAATGTAGATACATTAAATATTGGTGAAATACGCATAACCCATGCTTTTGATTTGGGTTTTGAATTAACTGGGTCCTGCAACGTAAAATCCAGGTGATTTAGGCTATATTACAGAAAAGGGAACTGGCAAAGGCATCTCAGAGAATTCCTTGTATACATAAGAAAACTCTATGATATTTATGGAGTCACCATAAATCGACTGGGGACTTGAAAGCACATACCCAAGAAGGGGGCTTGCTTCTTGATTTCATGTCACAGTGGGAAACCCATGGCAGGGCTTGGAGCCAGAACACATCGCTGCAGGGTAGGAGTCCTATAGCTACTTTTAGCCACCTTTCACACTTGTAAAAGGAGCTGTAGAGAAAGACAGGGAAATGCCATATCTTTTAAAACTGACCTGGAGCCCAGCAGGGTTGCAGACCGTAAAAAGGACACCAAGTCTACAGAAGAGAGTAATCCCAGCTGAGCACACTTAAAATGTCACCTTTAAGGAATACCACTACTTTTCATGCTGTGGCAGAAAGAGCCTTGTGTATATCCCACCCCATTTGCTGAGGGGGAGGGCAGCAAGATTGATTTGTACAGGGACAATATGGTTCCTGGTGGTGCAAAGTCATTAAAGGTTTACAGCACGGTTTGCTAGTGTCCTTGTTTATAACCAAGAAATCCATCTAGCTAGGATACAGGAGGATAGGGGCGAAGGGAGGGAAAGAGCAGGGATTCTCTTCTGTTTTTGATCTCTGACACCTTGGTGCCTGAACTACAATGCAGGAATATTCTCAGGTTAATTACTCTCAACAAAAATGGCTTAGAACAAAGAGGCTTAAAACAGAGCAATACCTTTTCAACATTAGGGTCTGGTAAAGAACTTGCCATTTTGAGATCTGCTTTTTCGTTTTCTGTTTTTGAAAGTTTTTAGCTCCATGATAGCAAAATAGGAAAGTTTGCAGATATGTGGTTATGTATCGCAAAAATACACTGTATAATTCTGGGAAGTTAAGTGCTAAGAGAATGAAAAGGAAGACTGCTGTGGTGAGGCAGAATATTATTGCATGAGATGTCTAAAAGAAGAGAATTCAAATTGTAGTGTTTAGCGTTTTAAGAAAGTCTGACAATAATGAGAATATTCTTTGGAACTACTGTTCTGAAAGAAAGTGATGTCAAACAGAGTCAGTCTTGTTCTGTATCCAGTACCAACTATAATTCTGTATCTGATTTCCTTGCAAATTTAAGTTGTGTATGTTTGCAGCTTCCTGGTAAATAAAATGGAGACTAGTATGGTGAGTAGATAAGTTTTCCTCAATTGCCCATTTTTCTAACAGTTCTAATAGATTTGTATAGTGTCACCCTTATTTAAAAAGTATCTTTTTTGACTGTGTAGTGGTACTGACTCATTTTGATACATTGGCACAACATCCTGCATCATCTCACAGTGCCACATCAGCACATATTAATCAGATTGGTCGCCACAGATTTTAACCACAGACATGAAATGATGATGTTAAATCTGTCCTATTTTGCATAGCATCACTGAATTGAGATCAAGACAGAAAAAAGTAAAAGTAACTGCTGGATAAGATCTCTTTGCTTCAGCATGAGTATGTAGAATCAGGAAGATCAGAATTGAATTCCTGCTCATTCATGTGCCAATTAGTATTGTGTGCAATGTTCTCACTGAATTCAATCAGAACTACTTCTGCAAATCAAAAGGACCCACCAACCAAAGTTGATTACAAAACGGAGGAGAAGTTACAAGTACAATGCAGCTTAAGGGGAAAGAAGCTAATTGGGAACTGTATCTTAATACAGATAAGGGATTTTAATACAGGTCTGAAATTGGCCAGTAGTTCTGTAAAAAGACTTGACTGAAGGGAAGATTCAGTGGGGTTGGAAGGCTAATGGTTGATAAAAAGCCCACCATGATACAGAATTCATTTTAGTGTGTAGTAACATTTTACTTGCTTCTGTAAAACCAGTGGGACTCAGAATCCCTTGCAAATCTACTACAAATCCCATACAGATCTACTTTCTGATCTCCTTTGTAATGTAAATTAGTATTAATATTCTGCTGTGGCAAATGGAGTACTGAGAGACCCCAATCTTACTAAAGCCTTGCCTAGTTATTTCATGCTAGAGACAAGATTCAGAGCAGAGACGTTCTGCCCCATGGCACTGTACTGTTGCAGTGTTATATTCTGTTTTAACTGCCATGGCTACATTATATGGATTTCTGGGTTTGTAGTTTAGTGGGGTCCAATAATTCCCTAAATTCTAATCTGCAAATCCTAGAATTCCATATGGTGTTCCCAAGGCAAGTGGAATAATAGCACCATGACAATGCAATGGGATAGAGCAGTCATTATTCATTGATTGATCTCTTAGCCACTATAGTGTAGACCAGTGTTTTCAAAGTTTGGAAAATGGTTTTAATGGATAATACCCACAGTCCCCTAGCATGGCCAAGTGGTTTCTTGAAGTTGTGTGTTCTCTTTCAAGTCTCTGGGCCTGTGCCATTGAGCTGTCTCTGTTTGAGAGTATGTGCGCTCTCGCCTGCAGAGCTCTTTTTGACTGCGGCAGCTGTGTATCTTTTAGGGTTTTTCAGCTAGGTGCCAATTTGCCAGGACAGCAGCGAATGTCTCCCACTTGCTCTCAGAGCTCCCTTTCAGGTTTGTATCCTGGTGCCATGTGCTCCCCATAACAAATGTGTGACATAAGCATAACTATATTGCGTGCAAAGCAACTGTGCTTTGCCCACAGTTTCTGCTTCGAAAACAATGCCAGATCAAGGCAGGTGTAGGAAGGGTTGCCAAAGCTGTTTTGCTGGAGAGAACTAGCAGCGGGGAGATAAATAAGGGTGCACTGTGAGGAATGGAGTGGTTTGTGAACAGGTGCCTCAGGAAGCCCGGAGACACAAAGAGCCCCTTGTCTGTTGTCCAGAGTTCTGGAACAAAACAAATGCCATTCTTTCCTAAACTTTAGGGTGGATCATGTGTAATTGAAAACCTGCAAACAATGCAAGAACAAAGTTTCCTCTCTTGAAACTCTCTCAGTTTATTGCTCTGTGATAAAAGGACCTTTTTCCCACAAAAAGCTTGGGGTTCTTGTAATCTCCAAGGCACTACAATAAAGAAGGGGACTTTCCCCTAGGTTGGATAGATGATTGGATATGATTGCTGTAAATTGGCATACATCTGTTGGGAAATTGGGGAGAGACAGTAGTATTGCAAATTTATTTCCAACATGACAAGAAGCAAATGGGATGGTAAATGGAAACTGTGTAGAATGTGTCTTTCTCTTGTGTCTCTTTAGAACATGTTTTGCAAGTATCTTAATAAGCCACACGGGCATATAAATGGTTAGGAATTTTATCCAGCATTGCCTTGGTTGATGTTAGTAATTTTGCTTATACAGGCAGTTCCCAAGTTATGAACAAAATTGGTTCTGTATGTTCATTTTTAAGTTGAATTTGTATGTATGTGGGAACAGGTACATTTTAAGTGTAACATATGCATGTTTTGGATAGCATAGGGAAGGATTAACATCCTGTGATGTTTGTTTTGCTGTTTGTGCTCCTGTTCAGAAGATTTCACCTCACTTTCTGTCCCTGCTAGAATTGAATATTGAAAAAAAATGGCTTGTTATGGAAACAAGGATTGGTGATAAAGCCTCACTGGAGATACCTTTTCCCCATGATAACTTTTTCCAGGAGTTAATTTTCCTTCCTAGAGTTAGATTTCTCTCATTTCCTGTTCTTAATTATGACTTATTTGTAAGTTGGATGTTTGTAACTGAGGGACTGCCTGTAGTTTGAATGATACAAATATTTCACTAATAAGGTCTGCAATTTGTTTCACACCAAGTCCTGTTCAAAGTGGGCTAAACCATCCATTTCACTAAAAAACTGAAGTTTGACAGTTGGTCACAATCTTGCATGACAATATTTGGTATATTAGCTGAAGTAAATACTACATTTGGTCAAAATACAATAAACATTCTCAGGCAAAGTTACAGAAAATCAAAGTTTTTGTTCAAGAGCTATCTGAAATAGTTGATGGAATGGATCCAAAATCAAGACTACATTTTGGTCCCATTATTTAATACACCAGGTCTGGTGGTTCTGTGTTCAATCTTCTGGATTTGTATAGTGTAACAGACAGAAAGACATATGCTTAAATTACTGCATAGATAGTTCCTTCATGAAGAGTTGTGTTGTATCCCACCTAGAGCCACAGGGAGTAGCTGGTAATAAAATTATCATCATCATCATCACTAGTGCTTTAAATGCATTGGATTTTATTACACTTATGGGCAGTATCATCACAATTGCATGGCTGTTGTTTGTATTGGTGATTGGACTCCAATTAAGCTTTCCTTACAAGGGCATGGAGGTTCAGAGGGGTGCTGTCCAGTCTTCATTTCCAATTTCCATGAGGGAAAAACTGTAGGTCCCATTGGAGATTATTTATAAAAATGTCCTTCCTTGTCTCTATCCATCTATTGTCCAGATCTGATAAAAACTGCTGGAAACAATTCACAAGTAAGTTTAAAGCAATATCCAGTTTTACTCTAATCTAATTAGGCCCCTAATCTGCCATATAAATTCCAGATTTGAAGTGGATTGTATGGCAGTGTAGACTCATATAATCCAGTTCAAAGCAGATAATGTGGATTATTTGATTTGATAATCTGGATTATATGGCAGTGTAGAAGGGGCTTTAGTCTTCTGGTTTGCCCCTAGTCTAAGATACTTCTCTGGAACAGAGAAATTATTAGGGACTTAAAAGGTCAGTGGGATAAAAAGACAGGGTGATGTGTCTTCTTCATAATGACATGATCCAAAAGTTCCTTAGATTTCAATTTCTCAGTGAGTGTCTTATTCAGTCATAGTTACAGTTTGATAAATAACTATAGAGTATATAACATTAGCATCTGAAGAACTGGAAGTAGCTTCAAAAATATCGTATACCTATCCTTCTAGCCATTCTGGGAATATTTTTTATGAAGTGGGGTGCCCAGGGAATAAAAATTATTTTTGAAAAAGAATAGGAATAACTTCATTTATAGTTTGAATTGAGATTTATAAGAAACAACTACACTGAATTTTAGAAGACACAACTGCAAGTATTTTCAATTAAGCAGGAATAGTCCTATGGATTATTTATACAGTGATAGTATTCAGAAGCTGAAGGAAGTGTTATGAGACTACCATTTATAAAAACTAGGCTTTTGGCAGTAGAATAAGAACAGATACAACATCTAAGAATATTGCCCAGTGAGTATGAACTTGAAAGAGTTGTTTTTTTGGGCGGCTAAATAATGGTTTTGCATCAAAAAGGCCAGAAAAATTAAGATTTAAAATTAATTGGCCAGTGTTTGCAACCACATTGTTCCATTACCATAAAAGATCAAGATATTGACAAGACAATCTTCTTGTTAATTACAAAAAAGTCATCTTTACATGGTGTTTTACAAGTTAAAGAGCTGCAAAACTGTTCCCTGCCTTCAACTTAGAATCTAACATAGTGGTTTGACTGTTGGAATGGATATTGGCGCCAAATTCTCACTCAGCCTTGGAAACCCACCTTGGGCAAGTCATACTTTCTCAGCCTCAGAAGAAAAACAAACACAAGCCTTCTGGGAACAGATTGTGCCCAGAAAACCCAGT
This sequence comes from Anolis carolinensis, assembly GCF_035594765.1. Taxonomy (NCBI): domain Eukaryota; kingdom Metazoa; phylum Chordata; class Lepidosauria; order Squamata; family Anolidae; genus Anolis; species Anolis carolinensis. Next base: position 197,432,328 of record NC_085844.1, read on the forward strand.
GATACGTTCACCTTATGCATCAGAATGGGACTCAAGCAGCATTCTATAGTTTTATGAATAACAAAAACTAAAAGTGAATGTGTATAAGTGCCTTCACATCACCTGTTGACTTTGGTGATCACATGAATTTCATAGTTTCTTAAGGCAAGGAATCCTCAAAGGAGGTTTTGCCAGTTCCTACCTCAGAAATATAGATTAAAATGCAATCCCGTACTAAAGAGAACTGATCCTACCTAGCTTCCAGGATCAGGTAGGGTCTGATGCCTTTAGTATATTTAGGGACTATTATATAGGTTTGCCTTAGGATCGCCATAAGTCAGAAACAACTTTGAGGGTACAAAACAATAATGTAGTATCACTAAAGCAGATTTGCTCTTTATCTTTTTTCTATGGTAGATAATAATAATAATAATAATAATTTAAAAAAACTTTATGTATACCCCGCCACCATCTCCCCGCGGGGATTCGGGGCGGCTTACATGGGGCAGAGGCCCAAACAACATAGAACAAAACATAGGCAACATAATACAAATCACACTATAAAAAGATAAAACAGTAATACAATATATCAATTAAAACAAAAATACAGGATAAAAAATTGCATTTAAAACACATAAATGGCAAAATCGTAATAAAAACGGGATAGATGATAGTTGCTTTGTTGCCAGTGGGGCAGTGATTCTATTCTTAGATTTAGTCTGAAATTTAAAGGTACTATCCAAGTTGGTAAACCCACTGGGGCTAGAATGCAGCACCTATAATATCTCCTTTAACCTCCTGACTGAATCTCATTTCAGATTCACAATTGCACTAATGTTGGAGCCACCGGACACCATGGCTCTGCAGGTCGTTTTGAGCCAGTCCCTATGCTTCTTAGAGAACAAAGAACTTAGATTTGCATTACAAAGCAACTGAGTAACATTTCATTTGGACTCTTATATGTGAAAATGCTCCTGGATTAGTGCTAATACAATTTAAGTGACACCTCAGTACCAGACAATTCCTTTCTTTAACCTTATCACAATCTGTCTTGGTGAGATGCAGTGTGAAATGGCACAATAGGGTTTTTTTGTAGCTGCAAATAACATATATTTACGTGAAAATGAGAGCAGAATATTTAACTGGAAAACTTTTAAAAATGCTTCCTCCTGTATTTATTTATTTTACAAATTCAAATTTCAAGGGTAATTAATAGTTATTTTAGCCTTTCATACTAAACAATTATAGCACTACACTTCCACTTAAATTGCTATGGTTGCAACCTGTGTAATCTAAGTATTTCTAGTCTGGTGAGGAATTGAGTCCTCTGGCAGAGAATTACTACCCCTTCACAAACAGTAAATTCCAGAATGCCATAGACTGGCACCATAACAGTTAAAATGGAATCATAGTGCTGTAATTGGATAATGTAGAAGGGCTCCAAGTCTCTGAGCAGGTATTAGGAATGGATAGAGTGCTGCGTTAGGACTTCTTCATACATTTTATGTTTAAGTGCACACAAGAGTTGGGCTTGTGTGCACTGACTCCTTGTTAATGGTATACAAGTGGCAAATCCAAGTTTGTAGTTACATATACATGAACGAATAGTAAATTAGGGGTTCCTACCATAAGTTTTAGAGGGACAAAGAGGTAAATAAAATGTGAGGAGGAGAGGCAGATAAGAAATAAAGTTATCATTATTACCATTATCATTTAAAAATCATTTAAAAAATAGCAAAAGCAAAGTTTGCATTTGAGGGAGGAAATTGGAATATTTTCAAGTTGTGGCTGGTTGAAACTAAGGATATAGAATCTGTGGATACAGAATCCATGGATATGGAGGGCCAGTTTTATGTGTGTAAGCATGTATGTGCCTGTGTGCATGCCTGTCTCTATGTCGTCTATCCATGGAAAAACTGAATCTTTAGTAATATCCTCCAAGAGGGCACAAGCCCACATAATCCAATGATATGAAGGGATGCACAGCACCTATGCTATATTGAGTGTCATTTGGGAAAGAAAACTGAAACGTTCACTTATTTCCTATTGAGAAATTGTAACATTTTGTACCAGATCCTCCTTGTTCCTTTGTAAATAACATGAACATTTCATGATAGTTTTTCCAAACTTTCTCTCACTTGTTTTGGAGCAGCCATGACTTCTTCCTTCTTGCACCTTGGTCTCCTGATAACAGTAGCAGCTGGTGATGATTTGCATGTGTGAATGAGCCATCACTGATCAAACACCACAGACAGATCTTTGTTGTCACATCACAATGCTTTGCAATCAAATCAGTTAACACATTCAGCAGAAAATTTCCAATTTCTCATTATCAACTGATGGATATGCTTATGCAGTCCAGCTTGTCTCTACTCCACTGTTAACATGAGTTTTCTACGCTATTTCTCTGAATCATTGACTGCCCTATGATGTAGCAGCCAAACACGCACAACACAGAAAAAACATAACAACTTGTCAGGAAAGCTCGTGGCTATGGCTGGTATTGATAACATGCTAGAATGGAGTTTATGTGATTTGGTGTCATGGGCCATGAGAGCAAGACAGCCAGTGAACTGTCGCTCAGCAAGTAGCAGTGACGATGTAAGGGAAGGAGTGAGTGGCAGTGTTTGCGACAATTAACTTGATGAATTTTATTGTGTTTGCATTTTTAGGTATGCATTTCTTGAAATAATTTTCCATTTCAATTAGCTCTGAGAGAAGTATTTCCACGATTGCACTTTCACAACTATAAAATATGGAATTACATTAGGGTCTTACTTATCCAACCTTTGCTCATCCAACGTTCTGTATTATCCAGTGTAGTCTGCCTCCTGCCCAGATCCACAGCTGTTTCTCTAGGCAGCAACACATAGCAGGCCTCTCCGCATGCTGGACGCCTGCCAGGAGGGGCGAGATGCAGCCGTCACAGACTTTTCCTGTCAGGCAACTTTTTTCAACTTTTTCCCTTATCCAGTGTTCTACCAGCCCGTTTATGTTGGATAAATGAGACTCTACTGTTGTTATAATATTGCATAGCTTTCTTTATATTTTGAAAACTGGTTTCTAACCCATAAGATTCCAAAATGGTAGTGCATGAATGGTTTGTTGGAATAATGCTCCTTTGGAGACTCCAGTCCCAGGGAATGTATAGCCTTAAATGTAAACAATAATTAGTGCTCAAGAAATGGGACTGTTAATCTAATGGACTGTTAATCAATGAAGCATTTAGCACATCATGATCATGAGACCCTCCTTCAAACAGGTCAAAGTCAGATGTTTTCTAGTTTCTTTTGGAAATGGCCAGAATTGGGTTTTCTTATATAAGGAATACTCAGAGGTGCTTTTGACAGTCCCCTCGTCTGAAATATAGCCTATGGTATCCATTGGTTTCCATTGGCAGCCTCCCATCCAAGTACTAATCAGAGCTAATCCTGTTTAGCTATCCAGATTAGACAGAATTTGATTTGTTTGGAGAAATCCATTTGACTTGTTTGGAGAAAGTTCTACCTGGAGAAAGCAACATTAATAGTTTGTAATATATGAACACAAACCCCAAATCTTGAAACACACACACACACACTTGAACTTATTGGTGAAATTAACAATATATCTGAATTGTGTTTATTTTCAAACAATCCGATTCATCTTCTTCCTTCATATCAAACATTTGAAAATTTTCTTTGAAAGTTTAGTATTTTTTAAAGTATTTTGATGCTTTTTTGTTTCAAAATCTTGAAAATCCTTTCTTCCTTCTTTAGAGGTTTATTTTTAATTGGTTAAATTCCTGAATTTTTAAAATATGTTCTAATAATGGGTAAAAGTGTCTTGAATTAGGAATTCTCTAGGTCTCCAGAATTTTTTTTAAAAACTCACAAAAAGGCAGAAAATACATTCTGAATGTTTGTCTGGACATGCATAAATAAATAAATATAAATAAAAAATGTTTTCATTCATATAGCAAGGGAGCTCTGGCAGTTTTGATGGCACCATGGTGTTCAGGAGATTGCTGCCCAGAGTTTTGTATTGTGAAAAAGGTGGAGTATAAATAAAATAAAGGTGTCCCGCTCAAAAATGAAGCTGTATCACATATTTTAATTCCCACATGTGTCATTGTCATTTACATGTATTAAATGTGGCATCAACAAAACGAGAAATGTTGTGAGGGTTACTGAAACATACTCCGTGATGCCCAACTGAAAACATTTATATAATTTCCCAGTATTTCTGGGGAGTCCTTCTGGGAAGCACTTATATAAAAACATAAGAATAGTTCTGGTGTATCAAACCAAAGGCCGATCTAACCCATCATTTTCCCTGATAGCTACTGGTAATGGCAATTGGAGTAGACCCATTGACTTTGGGTTCATCTACAGTGTCAAATTAATACAGCTTGACAGCACTTGAATTGTGATGGCTCAATGCTATAGAATCATAGGAATTGTAGTTTGGTGAAGCACCAGCACTTTTTGGCTTAGAAATGGAGATGAGCACCAACCGCCCAGAGTCAGACATGACTAGACTTAATGTCAGGGGAAAACCTTTACCTAACCTTTACTGAAAACGAAATGCATACCAAAATTTGCTACCAGCCATTTTAGCTATTCCCATCTGGAAACAATTTTTCTGAAGCTATTGATGATAACCGGCACCTTCTGCAATAAGCCATGTGTATATGTGTATGTACCATTTGTTTAATATGCCACATAATTTGGTTTTCCTTAGTTTCAGTTGCAAAGGATTAGAGCAGTGGTTCTCAGCCTTTGGTTCTCCAGGTGTTTTGAACTTCAGCTCCCAGAAACCCCAATCAGTTTACCAGTTGTTAGGAGTTGTGAGAGCTGAAGTCCAAAACACCTGGAGAACCAAAGGCTGAGAACCACTGGATTAGAGGAAGGTATAATTTCTGGATGATATTTATTTCATATTCCAGTGCTTCTGTTTTCTCTTGAGATAAAAGCTCGAGGTCCTGTTCTAGAGTGAAATAAATCTGTAGGCTTTGGAACCAAATCAGTAGGATGGAACCAAAAATTTTGTTTCTAACATTAACTAAGTAAGACAGATTAAACTCTGTGCAATTGAGGGGATAAAAGGAAAATGTTCCTCCCTCCTGTTATGTTTTAACTCAGACTGATACCTCATTGTTGTCAAATGCAGCCCTTGGGAATATGCGAGAGGAAGTAGACCCGGTATGGCTACTTGACCAATGCATTAGGAAGAAATGAAATGCTTTCATCTATCTGGATAAAGCTTTCATCTATCTAGATGGACAAAGGAACTTTATTTCAGAATAAGAATTCAGTCACATAGCTCCTCCTTCCCCAAGGCATTTTGAAACTATGAATGCTGTCCTTTGACTTAACATTTCTGTAGTGTTAAAGTTTACATATTTCTATTTGATGCCTTAACAGCATTTCAGACTGTCTGGAATACATAAAATCCATTATGGCCAGTATAATTCTGACAAAACATCATGCTTTAAAAGAAGAGCATAATTTGGGAAAGTTTTATTTGAAGCCTGTTGGTTTTCCATTTGAAGCTACAGAATTAGATGGCCAGTCCGACTGGATCAAAATGTTCAGTCATTGCCATACTATCTCTCATTTAAAAACACTTTTGTGGCTCTAGTTGAAGTGTTCTTAAGATCCATACCCTGTTCGAAGAAGTATCCTTTTCTGATTTGAGGTCTTTAAAGTTTTGCATGGTGCCAGTCCCATTGGAGCCACCCTTGCAGAAAAAAACAGGAGAGGTGGACCTAGGTTTTAGCCAGGAAGGGTGGCAATGCAAAGAGGGAGAATAGCAGGATGCATGCCACAAAGAAATAACAATGGAGAGAGAAAAAAGTTTCATAGGCAGTGTTGAGAGAGCCTGGCGCCTTCGCAAGATTTTAGTTTGGGAGCTTTGAGATTAGTTGACCCAGCTTTGATTATTCTCAGTGGTTATTTTAAACAGATGTGTATATCCACTTTCTGAAGACAAGGTTCTTTGAGATAAAGACCCTAGCAATGTGTTATATGTTAGATTTATGTTAGGGTTGCCAGCTCTCATGTTCTGGACCCTCTTCTTTTATTCTCAGGGTGTGAGGGAGAATCTAGGGATATGAGCATTGCCTTGAAAAGTGTCCCTGCACTTATTTTCCTCTTCCTCATTACTTAAGCTTGGTGTTTTTATTTGAACTGTATAAGCTGCATTACTGTATTTGATGCTTCCTTTATCATGTTTAATGACATCTCCAAGTACTGTGACTTTTAACATCAACTTTGAACCTTACTGGAACCCACACCCTGTCACATCATGGGGGTGTCTTGGGTTTTGGCCCTAAAATCTTAGGGCCTTCTGCGGTCCTGTCCAGGAAACCAGAGTTTAGGTCAGTGATGAAGTTATCCTTTATGGAAAGCATGAGCTGTTGGTGTTGACGCCTCTAGTACCCTGATTTGCTCCAAAATTCTGATTGAAGAAGTGGGATATATAATATTTTGAGATTTAACTCAGGGCTACTTCTGATGAGCTGTTTTTTCAAAATGCATCCTGCCAGAATGATTAGGTTTCTGATAACTTTATAGACACAGCCCCAAATTTAAATAAAATTAACAATGTGGCCATTGAATGTGCATTTAATCCATGGTGAAAAGAAGTGACCTCAGAATGTAGCTCTGAGTAAATGTATGCATTATAGATCTGTCCTCATGCAGGTTTTACTGGAATTGCTCATATTTTGTTTCTAATAATAAAGAGACAGTGTGCCTTTGTTTTCAAAGCCATTATTGTGCAGTAGATAGTGGTGCGGGACCTGGGTTTAAATCCCTTTTAGGTAAAGGTAAAGGTTTCCCCTTGACATGAAGTCTAGTCATTTCCAACTCTGGGGGTTGGTGCTCATCTCCATTTCTAAGCCGAAGAGCTGGCGTTGTCCGTAGACACCTCCAAGGTCATGTGGCCGGCATGACTGCATGAAGCGCTGTTACCTTCCCGCTGGAGCAGTACCTGTTGATCTACTCGCATTTGCATGTTTTTGAACTGCTAGGTTGGAAGAAGCTGGGGCTCACAGCGGGAGCTCACCCCACCCCCCAGATTCGAACCACCAACCTTTTGGTCAGCAAGTTCAGCAGCTTAGCGGTTTAACCTGTTGCTCCATCAGGGGCTCCAATCCCTTTTGGTAGTGACTATATTCTGCTATCCTACACTGGTTGTGGCATATTCTCCCCTTCAAGGCCTGATTAGTGCCAATACTGCTGCCATTTTAGTGTCAAGTGAAAACATGGGATGAGATGATTTTTTCCCCAAATCTTCACATATTCATGGTTTTAAATGGTTCTGTTTCAATTTGTTATATCTGTTAATAGCTTTTACTACACTTATAATTATTTTGTATTTTTTGTAATTGGTTTATATTGGTTAAATTGAATTTATTCTATGCTGCACTGAGAGCTCATGATCTAAAGTGGGATATACATATTTTACTAAATATATATATTTGGGGCAATGTATCCATAGTTTGTGTGAAGAAAACCTCAGGTTTGAATATTGGTCTCTCCAGTTCAGACGTTCTCAAGTTGCAGAGCTCGGGCAATGCCATTCTGAGGTTTGGTGTGAAAGCTGAGACCAGTTGGATCAGACTGTATTGGCTAGATCCTAGTAAGGCATCTTTGGTCCTTCGATGTTTTGAGTTATGCCTCCCATCAGGTCCATCTAGTACAGGCAATCATTTCAAGTGGGTGGAAATTCTAGTTTAAAACATCTGGAGAATCAGCAGTTCCCAACTTTTGGGTAGATAGCCAATAGTCTGATGGAACAAAGAACCTTCAAATATTCCATAGGTCATTGAATCTTAAGTAGTATTGTCTGCTCTAAGAAATGGAAATGACTATGATAAGAGGTTACTCTAGAGAATAGGGTGAAAAAGGATGCCTGTTACAGTGCATATCCTTTGCATATAGAATAATGATTTAATAATACTTCAAAACATGGTGTTTTGTAGTCTTAATTATCGTACTGGTTAACTTGTTTCATTATTCACATAAATGCCAGTTTCTCTTTGAATCTTGCTGGAATTCATAGTCTCTGCTATATTTTCTCCCTTTGTCTTGTACATGATAAGACTTCAAGCTTTGCCTAGCCCTCCCACCCGGTGGAAGAAAAGGAAACATTAAAAGAAAAACCCTGTTACAGGAAGACCGTTTCCATGTACCAGGCCAATTGTTCCTGTTCCCATTGTTTGCTGTTCAGAGCGCTCCCCTTGAGGTAACTACCTGAGACTATTAGAATGAGGAATGGGCCCATCACTAGAGCAAGCCATGTAACAAGTATAACTGAACACATTTTTTTGTTCAGCAAACCATGTAATAAAAATACAATGACTCCTTTTTCAAACAGACACCTATTAAAGCAATGGACCCATTTTGAGAGTAAACTTCCAGTGGTACCAGAAGGTTATGTACAATAGGAATCTGACCCGCCAGAGGATTGGAACTTTCCCTTTGTGTGCTCTTTTAAAATGAATACATTTTCAGCTCACCACCAACTGATTGTTCCTGATTCCCCCATTGTCCGGATGACAATACAACCCTCTTACGTGGCTGCATACCAGTGAGTGAGCGAGCGAGACCTGCAACAAGAATATGGCTTTCTTTTCCCCCTCAGCATAATGGGGTTATGCATTCAACGGGGTTTCTGAAGTAATAAGGACTGGAACGAAAGCATGTATTTCTTTATGCTCAGTTCATTTTCATCTCTGCTCATTGTATCTTTGCAGGACAGGGTGCCCGGAAGATCCTTTTTACATTTCTCCTGCTCTGACCTTCTGCGGATTCTTTGAGCTCTTCTATAAAATGAATTGTGTGATAACTTGAGAATAGTGGCCTCAGGCCCTCCACGCACAATTTACTGCAGCGTGGGCTGTTTCCCTGCCAACGTGCCTTGCATCCAGAATGGGGGGGGGGGGGGAGGGCTAACTCCTAAAGCTCAACTTTGGTTTTGAGGCCTGTACTTTATAAGCATTAGGAAGAGACAAGCATGGCATGTTTGCAAGTGTAGCCTGAGACAAGTCCAGGAATCCTATTTTGTGCAACCTTCATAATGGAGAATTTGCCCTGTCATATAACCATAGTTAAGCAACTGGTGTTGATGCTTTTGTGCCAAAAAATGTGACAAATAGCAGTTTGGATAAGGAACATACCCCAGAATGAGGGACCATAGCTGACTTTTCAGAAGTTCCAATTTAAACACTACGGTCTGTACTTTACAGAAGACAGAAGGTATCTTCTGTTTGAAGATTTCTCAAAACCCAGTCTAAATACATAACAAGGAAAACTAGGGACTTCGAAAATCGCCACCAGCTGTTGTCACCTGGACAGCAGACTGAGCTGTTTTGGCTACAGTTTTCCTTGCTATGCTGAGATATATTGTATATGTATGTATAGACAAGAGCTTATCTAAATGAGCCTATGCAAATATTCATGCCCTCTGGTAATGCGTTTCCTCCTTTTTGGAAGCTTAAGTGTCCACTCAAACTTCTTAATAAGTATTCATTGTAACATACAATTTGACCCTTTCTCATGAACTGATAACACCTTAGCAGTAGCAGTAATAATAATAATAATAATAATCAACTTTATTTTTAACCTGCCCTCTCTCCCCAAAGGGACTCAGGGCAGCTCCCATTAGACTCAATGAAATACAGAGGAAGAGAAGGGAGCCCCTGGTGGCACAATGGGTTAAACCCTTGTGCCTACAGGACTGCTGACCAACAGGTCGGTGGTTTGAATCCGAGGCGAGCAGGTGAGCTTCCTTTGTCAGCTCCAGCTCCACATGCGGGGACATGGGAGAAGACTCCCACAAAGATGGTAAAACGTCAAACATCTGGGCGCCCCCTGAGCAATGTCCTTGCAGATGGCTAATTCTCTCACACCAGAAGCAACTTGCAAATTCTCAAGTCACTTCTGACACACAAAAAATCAGAGAAGGGGTACTGCTTTCCTCTAAGACTGAGAACATGTAACATGCCTATTGTGGCATGCTCTAGAGTCCTAGTCCAACATTCAAATTTCTGCAACTCAGGTAGGCAGTTCATGATTATCTCAGGCCTTGAGCTTTCTGGGCAGAATCTAAAATCTAGGTACAGATGGATCTTAGTAATGTCATTAAGCATTAAGTACCAATTGCAGTTGTTCACACCTCATCATTCAAACACACACACTATATTTTCCTGTTTGGAAATTAAGACCAGTATCTTAGCCAAAGAGGCTAAATCAAGCCTCTGTTCCCAAATCAAGGTGAAATTAGGGGGTCATTCCTTATCACTTAATTGGTTAGGCTAAATAAGGAACATTTAGCCTATCCAACTTGCTTCTAGCCAGAAGGTGAATAGAGGAGAGTGGAGGGGGTCTTTGTGCCATAAAGACTGGAAGGGAAGGAGGAAGCTTAGTAAGTAAACATCTACCTTCCATAGAGAGTCTATGCAAGTTGCAGCAACAATCAGTGCAATTTTAACATTGTAGCAAGTTGTTGAGCTGGTAGTCTTTTCTCTTGCCTGGAGGTAAGCACAACAAAATTGGAGAATATGCACTCCTAATAAAACTGGGAGTTTAGAGCTAAGCCAATCTCTGTAATCTGACAATCATCCTAGCTCCTCATAGTTTAGCAGGCTGAAAATATTGTTCTGTTAAATGTCAAGGGTAAAATCTCCAGCTTTTGGAGTTTGTAGTGGGGTTACTCAAACCAGGGTCTTCATATTACTTGCCAGTTATACAGGCTGATTATGCTGTGCCCACGTGTTATCTTCTGCACCTGAATAGGACTTAAGAGTTCTGAGTCTGTATGGTCCAACATAGCTCCCTAAAAATACAACCCTAGCCTTCCCATTAAAATCTCGATGACTTTGGCAGGAAGACTGATCTAAAACATTTTGCTGCCTTGGAGTTTATCTATTGAAACTCTCTTGCATGCTGGTGATAGAGCAGCATCTTCTGTTTTACCAGAAGGTGCTTCCACCAGGTTTTCAGGAGTTGCCCCCTTTAAATCCCTGTTGCACAGATTACCCAATTCAGTGGGGTCCCACAATACTCTTATCTGAAGAATTTTCAGAATATAGAGTGAAGAACTAACCCAGTTGCACATGCCTAAGTTTGGATCCAGCCCATGATGTGTAAGTGGTAGCTATTATGTACTCAGTTCTTGTCATGTGTGCTGACCCTGCTGATCTTACTTTTTTGTATTTCAGCTTGAGAGGGATTCATACATTTCTTGTGGGTTTGGATGCACCGAATCAGCCCTTCTCTCTCTTCCACCCTCCTTCCCTATCAGACACGTTCACAAACACACACACTTCTCTGACAGAATGTGTTATTCTTTTGCCCCAAAAGGAATTTAAAATTACCCGGCATGATGCTCAGACACCGCAGCCAGGCCCTTTAACAGTTAGGGCAAATAGAGACCAAAGAATTTTTCCTTTGACAGTGTCGTGCCAATGGTAGAGAGACCTGCTTTGTTGCCATCTAATGTGAGAGCCAAAGACTACATAATGCAGTTGGCATCTGTTATTGGGGTGGGGGCTGAGTTCTTGTCACTTATCAGTGCTCCTCCCCAACACATGGATGGCTTTTGTTTCCAGAAGATAAATCTATTTAGTCTCTGGTGAGTTGCAGCATGGATAGGACTGTACCAGGGATGAAAATGGAAATATGCAGGTTTCTGAGCAGAATGGCTGTAGGAGCCAAAAGGCAAGTGGCAAAGGAAACCCAATAGCCTGAAAAGCACAATGATTTGTTCAGAGAAGGGCAGGGAACTGAGATAAAAAAGCCCTGCTAAGATCAGAAACTCTGGCGTGCACAGTGCCCCATTGTTCAGCTGTCACACTTCCCTTTACTTTATTGCTTTTGTCCAACACCCTATTGTTCCACTTCCTTTTGTCCCCTATTCAGTGTGCTGGCTTTTCATTACCCAGCCAGCCCTGTTGTTTTCATTTCTTTTGTCTGAAGTTCCTGAGAGGAAGGTTTTATTTTCAGCAGTTTGATTAATTCACAGCTTGAGACAGGCTTTGTTTGTTATGTAATTACTGCCCTGCGCTTTTCCAGAGCTCCGAGTGGCAGTGATGGTGGCACTTGGCCAGTTGCAATGGCTGCATTTGCCCTAAACCTGTTATGCTTCTGCTCCTGTTTTGTCTTGGTGTAGTCTGAGAGTGCTGTGTGGTTGCTTTGCATTAATTTCCATTCTGGGAGAAGTGGGAAATCCAGTGCAAGATGCTTCAAGGAGTCAATTTGCTCATTACATATTTTATATATGGATATCATTTCTGTTCAAGAAAAATAATGTGCAGTGTATCTATGCTGTTATGTACAAACAATGCATATATACAGCATACATATTTCACTCTGTCAGTACTTCTCATAGCTGATCCAAGAATTTTATCTTCTAATTCTGGTATGGGGATACCAAGTCACCTTGTTTGTCTCCTGAGGAATCTTTATAATGACCAAGTAGCAACAGTAAGAACAAACCACAGAACAACAGAATGGTTGGGAAAGAAATATGGCAATATACTGCAATGTATACTCTCACCCTACCTTTTCAACTTGTATGCAGAACACATCATGCGATGTGCAGGGTTTGATGAATCCAAGGCTGGAGTTAAAATTACTGGAAGAAACATTAACAACCTTAGATACACAGATGATACCGCTTTGAAGACCGAAAGCGAGGAGGAACTGAGGAGCCTTCTAATCAAGGTGAAAGAAGAAAGTGCAAAAGCTGGGTTGCAGTTAAACATCAAGAAAACCAAGATTATGGCAAGTAGACTGATTGATAACTGGCAAACAGAGAGAGAAAACATGGAGGCAGTGACAGACTTTGTATTTCTAGATGCAAAAATTACTGCAGATGCAGACTGCAGCCAGGAAATCAGAAGATGTTTACTTCTTGTGAAGAGAGCAATGACCAATCTCGATAAAATAGTGAAGAGTAGAGACATCACACTGACAACGATGGTCTGCATAGTTAAAGCAATGGTATTCCACATAGTAACTTATGGATGTGAGAGCTGGACCATAAAAAAGGTTGAGCAAAGAAAAATAGATACTTTTGAACTGTGGTGTTGGAGGAAAATCCTGAGAGTGCCTTGGACCACAAGAAGATCCAACTAGTCCATATTCCAGGAAATAATGCCCGACTGCTCACTGGAGGGAAGGATATTAGAGGCAGAGATGAAGTTCTTTGGCCACATAATGAGAAGACAGAAAAGCTTGGAGAAGATAATGATGCTGTGGAAAATGGAAGAAAAAAGGAAGAGGGGTCAACCAAGGGCGAGATGGATGGATGTTATCCTTGACGGGACTGGCTTGACCTTGAAGGAGCTGCGGGAGGTGATGGCCGACAGGGAGCTCTGGCGTGGGCTGGTCCATGAGGTCACAAAGAGTCAAAAGCAACTGAACAAATAAACAACAAACAAGAACATTCTGATCATGTTTCCATATACTTTTGTATTGGGGAGGGACAACATAAATATGCTATTCTTCATGAACAGGGATTCCCAACCTTTTTTAGTCTGCAAGTATATTTAGAAATTTGATAAACTGCTATAGGCATCACCACAAAATGGCTGTAAGGAGGGGTCATTAATAGTTGCGAAATGGTAGCTGTAGGATATGGGTTTTGATAGTTAGTTACTGTTGAGGTGTAGGTGGTCAGAAAGACCATGGAGTCTGCCTACAAATGACAGGATTGGCTCGAGTCCCAAATACCAAACCAGATCATTAATGGCCTTCCTCTGCACTAACACATACTGTGCAAAATTTCTGTAATTTCAGAGAAAACAAACTAGTGAGGTTTAGTGACAAATAACCTATACCCACATGAATATAAACCAAAGGGAAACCAAAATCTAATCCCTTTAAAACAGTCTTTTGAACTTAATCCTACAGGACACCCATTTCACAGAAGACAAGCCAGTTATTTTCTTCAAGTAAATTCTAAATAAATTCCATTAAAATTAATTTCTCTAAATTAATAGAAGGATTATCCCCTCCTGACCTGCCAATTACTTCTAATACTATTGATTTCCCTTAACCCAGCCAAGTCCCTTTCTTTTCTTTTTGAAAGCTGCATCGCTTTCTTGTCTACTCCATTCTTGTCAGCTAGCTACTCAGGTAGCCCATCCAGAGCTAACGCAAAGCATTTTGCTTTTTATTTATTTATTTATTTATTTACAGTATTTATATTCCGCCCTTCTCACCCCGAAGGGGACTCAGGGCGGATCACATTATGTACATATAGGGCAAACATTCAATGCCCATAAACACATTGAACCGAGACAGAGACAACAGACAGACAGACGCAGAGGCAATTTAACCTTCTCCTGAGGGGATGTTCGATTCTGGCCACAGGGGGAGCAGCTGCTTTATCATCCACTCTGATGGCACTTCCTTACTTCCTCATTCCAACGTTGTAAATTAGTTAAACTTGCCTCCCCACTTTTATAAGTGGTACCTTATTTCCTACTTGATAGATGCAACTATCTTTCGGGTTGCTAGGTCAGCAACGAGCAGGGGCTATATTTTATTTTTAATTGACGGGTGCTCACTCTGCCACAGGCTAGCCTCGAACTCATGACCTCTTGGTCAGAGTGATTTATTGCAGCAGCTGTTTACCAGCCTGCGCCACAGCCCAGCCCCTTTAGTTTTAGTCCTCTTGGGTACACAGGAACTCTTAAACACATTGTTTTTCTCCCACAATAACTGAGATACTCTCTCATTCACATAAATCTCATGTACATAAACCATACTCAGTTGTCACCAATGAGTAAAGCTGATTCAGTTCAGTAAAAGGTAAGGGTAAAGGTTTCCCCTGATGTTAAGTTCAGTCGTGTCCAACTCTGGGGGTTGGTGCTCATCTTCATTTCTAAGCCAAAGATCCGGCGTTGTCCGTAGACATCTCCAAGGTCATGTGGCCGGCATGACTGCATGGAGTGCTGTTCAGTAGGACTTCTTTTACATTACAACATGTCTCTTTTAGCTCTCAGGGTGGGGAAAATGTAAAGCACATCTTTTTAATTTGACCTCAAGTGTTTGTTTTATTCTGTATAGTGAGATCCCGTATCTTCAGTGAATACATTTACAGACTTTGCATAGATACATGATATTATCTGTCCCAAGAAAATGCCTAGAGAACACATAATTTGTTGGACAGGTATAAATTAAACCACAGAAATTGGTCCTGTGTATACCAGGGTGTGTGTGTGTGTGTGTGGGTGTGTGTGTCTGAGAGAGAGAGAGAGAGAGAGAGAGAGAGAGAGAAAGAGAAAGAGAGAGGGACTATACTTTTATTTTATTTTCAATATTCTTAATGTTGGAATTGTTAGTGGTCTGGAGCATTTGTTATGGTGAACAATTCTGTTATTTGCTGATATTTTTTGTTACATCACATACCTCATCTTTTAGTGGCAAACGGGGGTTAAGAAAAGAGCAGTTCAATATATGTGTGTATGCATAAATATATACATATACTTTTTGGGTTTGAAGAATTCTCATTTAATTAAATAGTGAGGAAATGTCCTCATTTACTAAATATTTTAGTTTTTCCTGTGTGGTAAACATGTTGTGGAAAGCAGATACTTTTCTTAAAAATGTGTGACTGATCCACCTTTCTCTTCTTTTTTTCATGCTAATTTTTTCTGTATCTCTTTTTCCCCACAGGATGTCCATGAGGAGCCCTGCCTCTCCTCAGCTGGAGCTCAATGGAGCTGGGAACATGGTGAACTGTGCCATTAAGACAGAAGAGAAGAGCGAGAATTGCTGCGAGTCTACATGGGGGGAGGCAACCAGCACCACACCTGCCTCTGACAAACTACAGAAATCACCATTGCCACTGAATGAAATTACTGACTCCCAAATTCTCTTACAGGTCAGGCAAAAGCTTTAAGATCCCTTCCCATTTTTCTTTGTATTCAGAAGATCCCTAGTGACAAGGAGGAAAAAAAAGGAAACAAAGGAGTACAGAGTGTTCCAAAAGTCACCATACATAGGAAAAAATACTCATATGTTATCATATTATATATATTTAATTCTATATATTAGGGACAGAGTGGTGCAGCAGGTTAAACCACTAAGAAGCAGAACTTGCTGACTGGAAGGTTGGTGGTTCAAATCCGTGGGATGGGGATTGTTGTTAGCCCCAACTTCTGCCAACCTAGCAGTTCAAAAACATGCGAACATGAGTAGAGCAATGGGATGAAGAGCTGGGTGTCATCTGCATGTCAATCCACATGTCAGCCCACATCTCCTTATGACCTCACCCAGTGGTTTCCTATGGAAGTTTAAAAGTACAGAATACAAAAAAAATCCCCTTGGAACAGCACAAGGTAACAATAAAAGGTAACAATAATCCTGCAATACCAACATCTGGAATTAGTCATCTAAGTAGGAACAAGCAAAGAGCTATCTTTGTACAAATACTTATCTGTAATGAAAATGCCCATTCATCTATAGTCTGCTTCCCCTCAAAAACAGGACTCCACATCCACCATATCCCAATTCTCAGAACCTACCCAGAAGAAAAGTATGGCCAATGATACTGATAGTTAGTAAAAATGAGCTGTACACTAACAGAATCCTCAATCTGTCTTGAATTCCTAAGGCAATAAATACTCAAACTGATGAATAAATACCCAATCCGATCTGGAAAGGAAGATCACATCCCAATCCCTGAGTTTATATTGCTGCTCTATTGAGTACAAAGGAGGTCACAGCTAGCAAAGACTAATATCTCCCTTGGTTATACAAACCACCTGCTACTCCTCCCCACACTCACACATACACAAACTTCCACAACTACATCATCCACAAGTGAAGCTTTATTTTGAATTAATTGGGTATTCAGCCTTAGTTCCAACAAGTTAATTGCTAGTGAGGCATGCAAGAATACTTTGGTGGGATAAGAAACAGAAGAAGCAACAGGCATTAAATGCCCACTTATTTTTTTGAATTAGCCCATTAGAATCCAATTGATATACTTCCTCCTATCTGACACTGATACTGTCTTTCTTCCCTGTCGCTCATTTAATGAGTGATCTGCAATCCGTCACAGTATTTTAATTCATTATATACTTGGTGAGTTTAAAACCATTTGAGAGGGTTGGAGCAGGACAAAATTTTTCCCATCTGTTAGATAGGGGGCGAGAGACAGGGCCTTTCCAGTAGTGGCTCCCCGCCTATGGAACGCCCTCCCCAGTGAAGTCAGGCAGGCTCCCTCCCTCCTATCTTTCTGTAGGAAAGTAAAAACTTGGTTGTGCGGCCAGGCCTTCGAATAACAATTAGCAGCGCTAATTATTATTATGCTGGAACTCAATTGACAGACCCAGTCTTTTAAACTTGAACATGCCCATCTGTATTTTATAATGTGTTTTATGAATGTCCGGTGTAAGTTAATAATTTTTAACTGTTTTATAGTGCATTGTACAATTTTTATATATGTGTTTTATTGTAAGCCGCCCTGAGTCCCCTGTTGGGTGAGAAGGGCGGGATATAAATATTGCAGTAAATAAATAAATAAATACCTTGAGTCACTAATTTAATTACTAGGTTCACTAGAGCAGAGATGGAAAGGTACTGCAGAATTGCAGTTCCCATTATCCTTAACTGAATTGCAGTCTAAAATCTGGAGGATCTCAACTTGGTCACCCTTGCTCGAGATTATGCTTGGATGCACCTTGCACAAAAGGAAGATTTTGTGAAGAGTGGTTCTTGATGGCTAATGATGGCTCACATTTTTTTAGGAACCTGCATCTCCAGCAGACAAAGCATTATTGAATTGCAGGAACTCTGCATTTGAGTCTACAGTTTCCAGCCGAGAAAAGTTGGATTTCAATAAAAACTTAAAAGAAGGTAGGAAGTTTTGGAGGGTTTTTTTGTTTACAATTCAGGCCATTTCATGTTTTTTTCAGTCCTCAGAAGTCATAACTTTGCTGCAGAAAATGCTTTGTCTTCATGGGACCCAAAATCCAGCCCTTGGCACTAATTAAAGTATCTCAGCTTGCAAGGCTGTGAAAGATCCTGCTTGAGGTCTCTTGTGAAGGTACTGGAAATGAAGATTAAAGACACTAACCTGCACAATTGAACTGCACAGGTGATAGGTATAGTGGGGGAGAGAAAAAAGACTGTTGCAGCATCTTTAAGACTTCAGTTATTTTTATTATAGCATGAGTGTTTATGGATAAGCAATACCCACTTCTTCAGATGCAGGACAGAGTGAAATGAAAGCCTCAGGCTATAAAACATGTTTAGACAGTAGTGGAAATGGGATGAAATGTAATAGGACCCAGAAAGATGCAAATTATGATCTTCATCCTAAATGTTGAAAGTGCTGAATAAAGTACACGTTGTTCAAATCTTTGCAATAATCAGTACAGTCAGTGTTGAAGTGTAAAAACAATAAGTTGTTTATCAAGAGTTAGTTTTCCTTGGGTTCAAAACCTTCTCTGAGAAGATTACTTTTGTTACCTGTGCAGTGGCAAAGACTTTTGTATTAATATATGTAGTATGTCATTAAGCTATTGCCTTTGTTCATAATGGATTGAATTTATTACTATAATTCAACTTAGCTGTTTAGAAAAGTAGTTGCTTATGTATCTTTTTAGCCCATCCTTATCCAAGGCAGTTCGTAGGGGCTACAATCCTATTTGATTATACCAAAACTTACATAATAACTTTAGTATGTTCATATTACATCAAAACAAAACATTTAGCTATGTTATGTCTTACAGAGGAAACAATATTATATTAGATCAGATGGAATTTATTTTCAGTCCTAGCTTTTTAAGATCACCTTCTGAATTTAGTAATTCATTAATTTTCATCTTGTCTTTTGAAAGATTGGCCATCTTGGCCTTTGAGAGATTGCTCCTCTATGACACAAGCTGGTTTCAATTTGTATTAGTATGTATTTTTAGTAGATTGTTTACATAAGTTTTTGAAACTCTTTATTTTTAAGCTACAGTGATTTCTGAAACTTTTTCTTTTCAAATCACGACAACTTCCACAATGTTGCCCAACAGTAATGCCGACCATTGAGAAATTATTGTCCAGTGACTGGAAGGAGAGACTTCTGGGGAAAAATCCCATTGAATCCAAAGAAGTAAAAGGTGAGCAGTTGGTATAATTTGACTGTTAGTCCTTTAGGGACCAGACCACAGCAATCAGATATCATTTGGCATATCCTATAGAGAGGCCAGTATGTCCATAGACTATCTTCATGCTGTAATTTGTATGATTGGAGCTATGACACTGGAGAGGTACAAGCTACAGACTTCTACACAGTGTCATAGAAAAGTCTTGGAAGGTGGCATATATCAACCCAACAGTGGTTCTTCATCTCCACTCTTATAGCCAAAATCTAAAAAAAAATACTACACTATCTGAGAACTTTATTGATTTTTGACTAATTTGATTTTTGACTAATATTCAGTCTTTCTCCCAGCATGGAACCCAAGGCATCTCACAATAATGGTTAAAACTATTTATGTTGCAAAATGCAGTTATTGCCATCATATTGTAGAGTTAGACTTTCTTTTCTGTCTTTGGATTATTGCATGGCCCAGGAACCCAAGAAAGCCTAGCAGAGAAAGAGTTGCAGTTGCTGGTCATGATTAACCAGCTGTCCATCCTACGGGACCAGCTTTTGACAGCCCATTCAGAGCAGAAGAACATGGCAGCTATGTTGTTTGAGAAGCAGCAGCAACAGATGGAGCTGGCCAGACAGCAGCAGGAACAGGTAGACAGCAAATTGAACTGAATTTGCCTTTCAGAACCATCTTCAGAAGCTTATTGGAAAATTGGGAACCTATATAAACCTGATAGGAATATTAACAATTTTGTCTAGTGAGTTTAGCAACACTTTTTGTTGAGTGACAGTGGAACAGGAAACTACCTAGAAATGTTGCTGCTTATCTACATTATGTTGTTAGAGGCACAATGAATTGTGGCATAGGAGCCACCCACATGATGTAACATAAACCCCATATATAAACCTTCATGCATGTTCAGCATAGGAAAATACACCTATTCAAAGTGAACACCTATTCAAAGTGAACACGTTAGCACCGTTCATGCAATATGATGTTCTTGTGATTAGAGCGGTACTGCTGGTGGAACTTTGGACTACAACTCTGGAGGACAGGTTTCAAATCCATGCTCAACCATGGAAACCGACTGAGTAATCTTGGGCAATTCGCACTCATAACAGCCACAGTAGAAGGCAAAGCTACCCCCCCCCCCCCAGACACACACACACATACAAATACATCTTGTTGCCAAAAACAGTGATAGGATTCACTTTAGGCTTGCCATAAGTTGGAAACAACTTGATGGCACCAGCAACAAGCTGGGGATGGAGAATTTGACACGAAACAATGTGAGCAAATCCTGATGTAATTTGTTGGGAGTTTAGCCATTTTCTCACAAAGTAGAGTTCAGTTTTTTGAATATTTACTCAGCAATAAGGCTGCATGCAAGAGCTTTTCTGCCTGCAAATTAGGGCTTAATTCCACATAACAACTTTTTTGCTTGTCAAGTATAGCTTTTATTTAAAGTTTAATATACAAAATGATTATTTATCTGATCACTGTTTGGAGATCACAGCGGAAGCATCTGGCTTTTATATTATAAGATCCTAATCTGTGAGATATACCACCTGATATTTCACATCTTCTCTGAAGCCATGAAATACTAGCATTTCTGGTACCAATTTTGATATTCCATTTTATAATGATCATCTTGTTTTTTCTCCTTTCTAATTTGCCTTTCTATGTTTTATTAACATAAAGATTCAAATATGTATATTCTTATTCATTTCCCATCTCTTTGCATTGTCTCTCCGCCCCCCCCCCTTCCCAGCCGCCCTTTAAAACCCATATTCTATCAAATGGCTGTAGTTCTTCCCTGAATTGCAAGGTGATTAGAAGGTTATCCATAATAATGGATATGAGCGAGTAGTTAAAAAACTTAAAGGGAAATGTGACATGACCTGAACAGAGAGCATTCGTGTTTTGTTTCTCATATAGCAGGTGTTATCAGCTATATACATTCATTGTATAGATGAACTTGCTTGTTTTACTAGTGCCAAATGATCAGAGATTATCTCTTTAGTTTGAAGAGGGAGCCATTCTTTTCAGATGGCCTCCAGCTAGACACAGCCTGATTCTTCATTGTCTTTCCCTCTTGCAGATTGCCAAGCAACAGCAACAGCTTATCCAGCAGCAACACAAGATCAACCTGCTACAGCAGCAGATCCAGGTAAAAGTGGAGCTTTTTTCCCCTCTGGGAACAGCCAGGAAGGTTGCTTTAAATGTTGTTAATGCTTCCTCCTTCAATGCAATTTCAATCCAAACCAACCCTCCTTGAAGGACATCTCAAACATCATTAAGAGTTGGAAGTGAAACTTCAGCTTTTTTATTACAATATGACTAGTACAGTACACTTTTGTGTATTGACACATAGGTTGGGTAGTTACATACATTCATTTTCTAATACTTAGATACTACACTGATAGGGTAGAAAATTGGAAGATCTATGTAGATTTCTTTGTTAGAATGGGAAGACTATTTGTTAATTTTCTCATTTTCTTAAAAATAAGCCCCAGCAGCTGTAAAATTCAGTCAATTGTGGCACTCTTTGATGAAAAAATGGCAAAAACGTCTTCATTTTTGTGAAAATTTTCAATATTTAAAAAATACTTTAAAAAAACCCTTAACTGAAGAATATGAAGAAAACTTTATAGGTATTTTTCATTTGAGTGTGAACTTTACAAAGATCCAGTGAAATCCCTCTAGGTGATCTTGGATAGCCCTGGACAGTTAGTGTTCCTGAAGGCAATTTTAATTAGGCTGTACACTTCCCTTGTTCCTTTCTCTTCAGCAGGTCAATATGCCATATGTAATGATCCCAGCCTTTCCTCCCAGTCACCAGCCTCTTCCCGTCAGCTCCGATCCTCAAATGGCACTTCCCATCCAGCCAATCCCCTGTAAGCCAGGTATGAAGAGGCCAAGGCATTTAGAATTCTTTGTAATGGATCACAGGGTTCCTGGGTGCCTTTGTATAATTGTCTTGGGATGAGTGATGATTCATTAACAAATGTTGCTGTTGACATTTGTGACAACTACATCAGTCCATACAGTTGGTGAATCACTTCCTTAGATTTCAATAACTAAAAAGACAAACAAGTCAGAGCACTTGAATTTGATTGATTGTTTTTAGAGTGAGTTTGGTCGGTGGTGTAATTGCCAGAGCTTGGTGATCCTCACAACATGATAATTCCTTGTGGTGCCGAAGGCTTTCATGGCCTGTTGTTTGTTTTCTGGGCTGTATGGCCATGTTTCAGAAGCATTTTCTCCTGACATTTCACCCACATCTATGGCAGGCATCCTCGGAGGTTGTGTATTATAATATCCCTCACAACATCTGAGGATGCCTGCCATAGATGTGGGCAAAATGTCAGTAGAGAATGCTTCTGGAACATAGCCATACATCCCAGAAAACACACAACCCCGATACTTCTTTCTTTGACTATAATAAGAACAACTTTGAAATCTGCTTAATTTGCTTACATTTTCAAGCTGATATTCAGTTTCCATTTTCTTCATACAGAAATTTTATTTCCTAGAGAATAGTTGCTGGGTGTAAAATTTGTGTTTTTGCTTAATTATATATTCCAAATCCTTCTGTTTCTGTATGATCTGTAGTGGAATACCCAATGCAACTGCTGCACAGCCCCCCTCCTTCAGCGGTGAAGAGACCCGCAAGCTCAGGCCATCTGCAGATCCAGGTGAAACTCCTGAACTGTTTTATTTTCTTGGTCTCTTATACTCTAGTAGAGATGCAATCTCCCCTCTTTTTCTTCTTTCTCCTTTTCAGGAATCATCACAGCCACTGAACTTAACAGCAAAGTCCAAAGGTTCTGAGCTCTCCAACTCTTCCAGCTCACCTAACTTAAAGATCAGCAACTGTCAGTCACTCGCTCCTAACCATGGTGCTTGTCAGGAGCTGCAGACCAACCCTCCCAGCCTTCCTTTAGGTAAGACCATGGATATTTATCTTACTTTGCTTCTGAGTTTGTACAAACATGATTCCACATTTAAATGGTTTACACTTTACATTACTCTCTGGATATTTCTCAGAAAAGTAATTTCATTCTATCCTGGATTCAGGAAAGGTCCAAACAGGGCATTTCTCAAAATTCTCTTTGGTGTTATTCTCCCATAATTATTATTTTTGCATGAGAATGAAAGGGGGAAGCGGCTGTAACTCTCTGTTGAAGCACATTCTTTGCACCAGCTTTGAAAAAAATAATGGACTATTACTCATAATTCTCCAAAATGGAGATTCTGGTTTCCAAGCTTTGTTTTGCATGTACAGAGTCACAGATCAATTGCCAACATTTCCAAGAAAAGCTGTGAAAGATTCCTACAAGCACCTCAGTCAATCAACGAGGACAGTACTAAGCTAGTATTGCACCAAGGATTTGTCACGGAATAATACAACTTAATATGTCCAAAATCAACACATTCATTTCAGATGTGTTACATTCCCATCTAAGATGCTACTGATGATTTTGAAATAGAAATAGATTTATTTTTTGTGTGAAAGCTTCTGTTCTGCTAGGGGAAGATGGCAGTGGAAAGCAGATTCCATTCTAGAGGCACACATAGTCCAAATCACTTAAGTTTTTTCTCTTTCATTGATGTACTCAGACAATGAAAAGTGGATTCTAGTCTGCAGTAATTATAGTCTAAACTGAACCAAATGGTGTAAACATGTAGAAATAAATTGATATCAAGTATATGATCTAATACGTTTTGCATCAGCAAAAGAGTAAGTCTGGAATTTTACAGTAACTGCTGAAAACTGAAAATAATAAACCAAAGAAATGCTGTGAGGGTAGAGGAAGGAAATCCATGGTGGAAAAACCAAAACCAAAACTTCCGAAGTCTTGCCAGGCTTTCACTCCTTAGAGTTGAAAGGATGGGAGGAGCAGCTCTTCCTTGGTGTTATTGAAAATTTTCCCTCCTATTGTTTCCAACAAGAGCTATTGTCAATTAAGCCTGCTTCAGGACAAGTGCATTTTTCCTCATTTCAGAGGTGTATCCAGGGAGTGAAGGATCTTTGGATGTGATGGATTAAAGCCTTCCCCAAATATCCCCAGAACATAACTTCCTTTTGCTATTAATCTCAACAAAGTAGGGCAGATGGGGTGACCAAAAGTTCTATTGTCTTCCATTGTGGACTCTAGTGGCATCTGGCCTCTGGAAAATTGTCTCAGGGAATATATGATTTCAACTACACCTTTATTTTGCACAAAACCCTTTCGATAATTCTAAGAGAAACGTAGCTGAGCATTTTGAAAAGATAGATATAGGACTGCCAGAAATAGCAAACCTTTATCTGTGTGTGACTTTTGGTATTGTTTTCAAGAACTTCAGATCTTGTTACCTGACTTCATGGCATCAACTACATTTTTTATTATTTTTAAAGGGTTCCTTGGAGAGGGCGATGCTATAACCAAAGCAATTCAGGATGCTCGGCAACTTTTGCACAACCAAAGCAGAGCAATAGATAGCTCCCCAAATCATCCTTTCAGGAAGGTATGTAGCTCTTCACTTAAGTTCCATTTCTGGTCTAGTCTTCAAAGTATGACAACATAAAAACAGTATTCTCTTTTAAAAGCCTGGGTGCGAATCAGTTTTAAGTGAAATGTGTGCAACTCTAATGTGGAATGCAGCACAATCTGTAAAAGAAGTGACTAACGTCTGAGTTTTTCAAATTAGTTTTTGTAAAGTACTGATGAAGGAAAGCTCAAGGCTTGATTCAAGAGTGGGCTCACTTAAAATAATCTAATTGGACCTCACTTTATATTGAGCTTGAATTACACAGGTTATTAAAATCATTGTATTGATTAATATCTACAGAAAATAAATATTGAATAAAAATACATACCATGAAAACATCAATGACAACACACAAAACTACTAAATAGATACAAAGCATACTACACAATCTACTAAGTAAATAAATATAAAACAAACAAACAAAATATAACAAAAAGAGAAAAAGATCATCTTTCCTGAGGTTATATTTTAAACCCTAATTTTCCCCCTTTGAAATTACATTTCATCTATTTATTTAACTAATTTACAAAACAAATAGTAACCAAATCACCATCATCCCCCTCCCCCCAGAAAAAAGCCATTTGGAGTTGCCAATTTTTTAAAAAAAAATGTTACTCAAAATAGACAGTTTATCAGTTTCCACAAAAATTTTCAGTTTTAATTACTGCTTGATAGACAATAAGTCACTTTTTCACTTCTGGGCATATAATAATCTTGCACTCGTTGCCATATATGGAAGTCTGCTTTCATGACTCCATTTCATATACCCATCTAATGAACAAAGAAGCCTCTCTTGCATGGTTTTTTTTATCTGTATCCAAGGATTCCAGGCTGAGTCAACAAATAAGAGCTGATGTTATAAATTAGATCTAGTAGCAGGTCATTAGTGGGATCCTTGGGGACTACACATTCCCAGGGCTTCACCAGTCTCATATACTTTACAGAAGACCCAGTATTTCTATGGAGCAGCATCATCCACTGTGTTATCAGTGGTGGCTTCAGTGGTAGCCTATTTTATTGGTTTCCTGCCACAGAAGTTAAATACCAGAAGGAGAGATGGTTAAATTCTCACTACCAGCTGAGGGCCACACCATCCCTCACTAAAATCCCAGCATTGCCTCTTAAAATTTAGTTGGAACTGTACAACCTGTTTATGTGACAGGAATATGCAAAATTGATTGGCAGAACACCCTCCCCTCCTCTCTTAAGTGCTACTTTTTTTGCAGCATGAAATTTCATGCATGTTCCTTTTAGTAACAGCCACAAATGTGACAGCAGCATCAAAAAAATTGCAAGGGGGCACATGTGTCCCATGAGCCACATGCTGCTCAAACATTGCAGTAAAGGGAAAGCTGGGGCCATATGAAGGCTGGTACTTGAACCAAACAAATTATACACTTAAATATGAAACCTGGGGAGGGTTCAGCTCCTAATTAGCCTAAAAGAGCTAGTACATGAACTCACCATCGCATCAAGTCCAAACTTTAGGAGCATCACTAAATGTTACAGAGCATGCTTGTTGTGCCAAGGAATGTCGTAACATTGGTCAAATGTGGTCTAACTTTTTAAAACTTTTCAGAGTAATGGAAGTAGGAGCTTTCAAGAATGCTGGTTGTTCTTTCAATCTAAAGAGCTTTCCTCTGAAGTGGAGAAATTCTGATATTTTCCCTCTCAGTTCCCAGAATCCTGCAGATTGGTCAAAATTTTCAGACCTCAATTTGGGGCTTACATTCCTAAGGATCATCTGGGAAAATTCTTTTGTGCCCTCTTGAATAACATAAGATGAAAGTAACCACTCTTTTTAGAACATGAAGCGAATGCCATAAAATGCTTCTTTGAAATATATCATTGCTAGTTTCTTTTAAACTTCCATGCTTTTATAAAATGCAGCCAATTACTTTCAGGATCATACTGGCTTGGACTCTTCACCTGTGAAAGAACAGGCAGATGAGACTTTCCAGAGACTGGATGAATCCATGTTAGCCTGCGACAGTGATGGTAATGACTGTTGCTCTTCATAAGAACTTCTCCAGGGTATAATTTGGGATTTTTCATTGTTTCATTGAATACTTTGAAGAACATCGAAGTCTTATAAGGTGAGGATGGGCACAAGTCATAAATTCCACAATTTCCTAAATTTTCTACAGTAGGAATGGGAATTGTGAAACTTCCAAAAAATGGTTGGACTGCTGTTTCTCACCATTGGCTGTGCTTTTTAAGGTTGGATTCCAATCCTGCAGTATAGTTTCACACACCTCTGGTTGTGAAACTATTTAGAATTTGGGAATTTTGCCAGGTGCAACTTGTCTCTAAATTGTATTTCACTACTGGAGGAAGCTATACCTTCAACATCTGTCTTTTGAATACCCATGTGAACACCCTCCAACTTTGTCCTGCACAGAAATGTCACAGCTCTAGAGGTTGCAAAAGCCTAATAATAACACTATGTAACAAAATTTGAAAAAAAAAACTTTTCCTGGTTTGAACATGTTATTTCCTATTTAATTATGCTGTACTTACTTTGAAAGTAGTTGTTATACTCCAGAAACTTTGTTTTTGTGGTTGCCAAAAACTATTGTTGAATTGGTTGAGACTAATGAGATATTCATTGGAAAACTATAGCAAAATGTGCTGCAAGATGTCCCATAAAAACAAAGTCTTTGCAGTTCAATACACTTTTTCCATGTTTTTCTGATAGAATAAATTAGGAAATGACATTTATAACCCAGGAACAAAAAATCATGTTACATAGTGTAATTATTGCTGTTTGGGGTTAATAGCCAGAAGAGAGCAATACAGAAGGGTACCCATTAAAGGGAAGAAGAGGTAATCCTTTAAGGAAGATGATAATGCCTGGTTTTTAAAGTATTTACAGGCCAGCAAGGAAACCACCTGAGACTGTCAGAGGGCAGTCTGTTGTTCATAAACTCTCTTAAACTTAGTTGATTATGTTGAGTTGTGCTTTGCAAATTTTTTAATCCCACCTGTTTCTTGTTTGTTTCTTCATAGGCTCACGGCATTTTCCTGAATCCAGGAACAACAACCACATAAAACGTCCCATGAATGCCTTCATGGTGTGGGCCAAGGATGAGAGGCGCAAGATCCTGCAGGCTTTCCCAGATATGCACAATTCAAGCATCAGTAAGATTCTAGGTGAGGGAGCGTGCACTGGCAAACATCCTTTTAGATCTGTTCCCCAGTGGCTTTGGGTGTTTCTGCAAAGCGCATTGTTAGCCCCACATACCCTCAGGCAAGGAACTACTGCTAATTTCTCGCAGGTTGCCAGCTGGCTGTGTGTTGCAATAAAAGCACACAAGCAAATCCACACCTTTCTCTGGTGATAGTCCATCACAACTGTCTAAGTCTTTAGATCTGACACCTGAGTATAAAAACAGATGGAAAGGCAATATTAAAAAATAACAAAAAAGTGAATTAAAAATGTACATGTGAGCAGACATAAAGCAAAGACTTTCCCTTTCTCTTTTTGTGGTTGTGGGCATTTTCTCAAGCTCATGATATGAATTGTAGCTTCAGCACTGACCTCATCAAGGAATTTCTAAATCTCCTAAAATACTTCATCCAGCATGGCTAGTAGGCATAAGGACTGGGGAATTCTGTGAATAGTATTATAACATTTCTAAACTCTCCTGAAGAGTGTGCTTGCACATTCACACACCAATCAGTGGCAAGGCTTTCCGTTTGTCCTAGACATGAGTAGTGAGATGATTTTGCATCTTGTTGTTTGAAGTTTAGTTTGTTGCTAGAGGAAAGGGAAAAGGAAGCTTCAAGCCCAGGAGGAGGATGCTAAACTTGACTCTCTTGTGATGTGAAGCAGAGTGCAGATTGGCCTCAGTCCAAAAAACTAGAGCTTAAACATCTAGAAAAAGACTTCCAATAGATTAGGTATGGGAAACACATGCTGCTGGACTGCACTTCCAAAAGCTTTGTCAGCATAAGAAATGATAGATGTTCCAGTACAGCAACATTTGGAAGGACCCAGATTTCCCACCCTGGCTTTTGGGAATATCCTCTCTTGCAGCCACTATTCCTTTATATACGTACATACATACAAACAAACTTTTAATACACTATTTTGCAGTAGCAGCAGCACTACTTAGAGCATGAAACATAGATTCTAATCCACTGATGCTATTTAGCCAGAAATACACCAAATACCTGAAATGATTCTGAAATAACTGCAGGATTTTTGCAGATTTTCTGTCAAAATGATTAGTTCATCCCAAAACCAGCCTAAATGATAAAAGCAGGGAAATATTTAGAGAAAACAAAGGAGTTAAGGTTAGTCATCTTTGGTTGTACACCCTCCCTTCCAGAAAGCTCAAGGCAGTGTACATTGCCCCCCCTCCCCGCCCACTGCCTCCACACACTTTATCTTCACAATATCCTTATGAGGTAGGTCAGGCTAAAAAAGTGACTGACTTAGACAAGGTCGCCCAAAGAGGTTCATGATTCAGTGGGAATTTGAGCCTAGATTTCTAACATCTCATTCCCACACATCACGTTCATGCTTCTTGCAGAATACATCTCCTTGTGGACATGGATCTTTTAGAGAAAACAGAGCAACCTATTCTGAATTCTCTAGGGACCTGTATATCAGACCCTTGACTATTTAGATTGATCTTTCTTTGAGACTACTGTCCCTATCAAACAGTATTATTCCAGTCTTTGTGCTGCAATAAGCCAATTCTTTTTTCTCAGCAACGCACATGGAATAGTTGCTTATTTCAAAGACATATGTGCCAAACTGAAACTCAGAGACTATTAGTAAAACAGCAGACCAGGCGACATCTTGACAAAACAGGATAAAGTCTTAAATTCACGCCATCATTCCTTTGGAGAGAAAGTTTCATGGAGATCTGACAGTTTTCCAATGCGTATGCTACGAATTGAAGCATGTAGCTGGTAGTTATCATTAAAACAAGGGTGGACAGCTTATGGTTCTTTTAACGTTTTTGGACTGCAATGCCCATCCCAACAATTAGGGTTGATGTAGCTTGTAGTTTGGCCACATTTGGTGGGTCACAACATGCCCATCCCTGTTGTTTCTGAGTTGTAATCTCAAGAAGGCTGTTGCAACAGTTGCCTCAACCAGATGCCCAGTTTTGTGCGTATTAAAAGACAGGCTAGATGTTTTTCTCTACCAGGTACAACAAGGTGTCATGTTTCCCTACCATCACCCAATTTTATATCTTAAGTGTTTTGTTTAGCTTCATATGCAGCACAGATAGATTTCAAAAACTGTAAAGGCAATAACAATCAATGATTCAAGCAAGCAATGTTGTTCTTTCAGCAAAGGTCATAATAGCTGTGCTTATTTCAAAAATAAAAACAGTAACAGCCAGAATACAGAGACATATACATACATGCAAGTGTATGTGTTTGTAACAAAATGGATTAGAAGGCAAGTCTAAGAGGCAACATCTAAATATTACAAAGTTCATCACCATGACAACACACAACGTCTGAATTGATAATATTGGATTTTAATTTTTTTTTACAGTGGTCGTAGGAAGCTGAATCACTTTGTGAGTGATTACCTTGTACTTACCATTCAGCAGAAAATCCAATGTCTGACAATTATGCGTGTTAGTGAATATAACAGCCACAGGAGGTTGCCTATAAAGGACCAAACAAAAATAATATAGCAGGACTTATGCTGCTTTTTCTCTAGAAATAGCAGGCACTGTTTTGCAAGTATTTCAGATAATCTGTAGTAAACATTATTTTCATGATCTAAAAGCAGAAGCCACTGGCACCTGATAGAGTAATTTAAGAGGAAAAGACAGTAAGCTATACTGGGGCAGAGACATCTCTACATTTCCATTGCCCAGGTAGTTAGTAATAAAAAGGTGGAGCGTGGAGAGAGAAGCACCCTTAAACTGCATGGAGTGAGCTTTTTCAAATTATATGTCCAGCTGAAAAGTGATTTAGCAATCTTATAAAATTGAGACAAGATTGGTATATATACTACAGCTACTTATACAGCAATACAGGTTTGGCTTAATTAACAAAGTATACTGGATTTTAGTTCTGTAAAATAAAGTTTGGTTTCAGAGACAGAGTAGCATGGAAAGAATAGAGATAGGTTGTTATAGTATTACAACCCCACCCCCACAAAAAAGAGCAATTCAACATGCTCCAGCAAATCTTTTATTCAAAACTAACATTAAGTACACCTGAAATAAAACAACCAAATTAGCCAGGTCTTAAATAAACAAAAATTTTTTTATCTTCAAGAGACTACTTGAAAGCCTCTTCCAAAATGCATCTTGCAATGATTTTTTTCTTTGTTACAGGCTTTCTTAGCTGAGGTATGTTCATACTTAAATCTGTCTGTTATTAGAGAGCAAACAGACAAGGTTGCCCCTTCTCACCTTTCCTATTTATTTTGGCTTTGGAGACCCTCCTGAGAGATATCGGAAAAGAGGACAGAATTTCTCGAGTAATGTTAAAAAAAAAAAGAGAGAAAGTATAAACGGAGAGCTTATGCGGATGATCTTTTGATAATGGCCCAAACCTATTGGACTCAATTATGGCTCTCCTGGAAAAAAGTAAGGCATCTGGGACATGTCCTGGATTCATAGTGAATTGTGGCAAAACACAAATGGTGACTAAAATATAACCTTGGAAGAGGACAATGGCTTGACTGCTCCT
The DNA here is from genome assembly GCF_035594765.1 of Anolis carolinensis. Classification (NCBI taxonomy): domain Eukaryota; kingdom Metazoa; phylum Chordata; class Lepidosauria; order Squamata; family Anolidae; genus Anolis; species Anolis carolinensis. Next base: position 197,463,616 of record NC_085844.1, read on the forward strand.
TCAAATTTTAAAGTGGAAATACAGCTTTTGTGTTTTGTGGATTCTGAATAAAATTAATCCTTCTCGTTGGATTATTTTGGTGGTATTCCATGGCTCAGACATCTATTTTTTTTTTAAATGATTTTTTATTGAAATTTAGTACACTCAATTGGGGACTAAAGGGAAAGAATGGGGTTGATATGGGTGGGGAGGATATTGGGTGGGAATGGGGGTCTCATCGGGGACGATGGAATGGATGGGGGGAAGGTTGTCAGGGAGGAAGGGAAGGGAAAAGAACTGGGAAAGGTTGTCTAACTAGGGAGGGGGGGGGTAGACTTCCACTCTTCTGTCTTCCTCTCAGACATCTATTTTTAACAATGAAGCCTAGTGCTGCAGTCTCTCATCATCTTGGTTAGCTTAGGTTAGTTGGCTATGTGGCTTCAGAAGAGTTCATCCAGTCTTGGAATTTATGGGTCACTCATGGCATGTTTAATTTGGGATCCTGCATTGTTGCTTAAATAAATTAGGGCACTCTTTTCCAGTTTTTTAAGGCAACCCACATTGACCTAGGTCAGTGATTCTCAAAGTATTCTCTGTGGAGCCCTTGGAACTCGTGAAGCATATTGAGGGGCTCCACTATTCCCTGCTCCTCCTCCCCCACTTCAAGCTTTCCCTCCTCTTTCCTGCTCCTCAGCCTCCCCCCTCTCTCACCGCAAAAGCCTCGGCCATAGGCAAACTTTGTGACAAATTCCTATGAAAACTTTGTGACAAATTCAAATTCCTATGTACACTGAACATTTCTCATTTGTAGTGCAAAAAGGAAAAGAAAAGAAAGAACAATACAATATTTAAAATGAAGAACAATGTTAACCAACAGAAACTTAACAGTTCAACCCCCTTCTGCTATGCAGGAAAATCACAATCAAAGCACCCCCCGCAACAGGTGGCAATCCACTAATAATTAATAATGATAATAAGGAGTGACCCCAGAAGCCATCTGTAAAGATGATGTGATAGGGAGGAATCGATGATGACTTTAATCAACTAGTTATTTATTTATATATATTTATATAACCACTGGCACCAATAGAGATGTCAGGCAGAGGATACTTATTCTTTTTAAGCTTTCTTTCTTTATTTCACTTTTGATGGTGCTGTTGCTTAGCTTAGAATATGAGTGTGACAGAGACTTAGATGGTTTTAAAGAACAAAAACAAGTTTATTTCATGTACAAAGCTTAGTGGTTACAATTTGTTTCTCAGAGTTAAACTTTCTTAATCTGTTGCAAATATAACTTATGAGGAATACACTTTCAAAATACTTGCTCCTTTCCCTTGAGCAGTCTAAACCTGATCACTTTGGATCTAACCAGAGCCGGCTCTACATAATTTTCAAGAGTAGGCGAACAGAATTTTAGCCCCCCCCCCCCCCACACACCAATTGCTCCCATATAAAATTATCAAAGCAGATAAGCCACATTATCTGCTTTGAACTGGATTATCTGAGTCCACACTGCCATATAATCCAGTTCAAAGCAGACGATCTGGATTTTATATGGCAGTGTAGAAGGGGCCTTCTACACTCCCATATAAGATTATCAAAGCAGATAATCCACATTATCTGCTTTGAACTGGATTATCTGAGTCCACACTGCCATATAATCCAGTTCAAAGCAGATGATCTGGATTTTATATGGCAGTGCAGAAGGGGCCATTGTCAAGCCTAAAACAGCAGTGTAGTGGTTTGAGCATTGAACGATGGCTCTTGAGACCTGGGTTCAAATTCTTTGCTGTGCTATGGAAGCCCATTAGGTGACCTTTGGTAAGTCACACTCTCTCAGCCTCTGAGGAAAGCAGCAGCATCCTCTCTTTGAACAAGTCTTGCCAAGCAACCCCTGTGATTGGATTGCCATAAGTTAGGAATGGCTTGAAGGTACAATGACCTAATCTCACCTAAAACTAGGAAATGAAGCACCTAAATATTGGGAATAATGTTTGTATTCTGTGTGATAGTGGAATTGATTGTATGGGACTGTTGTGGACTTTCCATCTTTGGGTAAAGATGGTCATCTTTCAGGAATGCTTTAAGTGTGTATTGCTATATGACAGACTGCGGTTGAATGTGATGGCCATTAAGGTCCCTTCTAATTTTAACATTTTATGATTCTACTAGCTAGTTGCTGTGGCATAGTCAATTGGTCGCCCTGATTAGCACTTAATGGCCTTGGAGCCTGAAAGTCTGGCTTATTCCTCCCTGGGGGAATACTTTGTTGGGTGGTGTTAGCTGGCCCTGATTGTTGCCTGTCTGCAATTCCTCTGTTTTCTGTGTGTTGCTCTTTATTCACTGTCCTGGTTTTAAAGTGTTTTAATGATGGTTGCCAGGTTTTGTCAATTTTCAATGGTTTATATAAGTATGGAATAATGTCCAGTGTGGGAGAAAGAACTCTTGTCTGTTGGAGGCATGTGTGAATGTTGCAACTGGCCACCTTGATTAGCATTGAATGGCCTTGCAGCTGCAAAGTCAATCAGGGAGGGTGGAGACAAGTGGAGCGTATATATATACCTGTGGAATGATGTCCAGGGTAGAAGAAAGAACTGTTGGAGGCAAGTGGGAATGTTGCCATTGGCCAAATTGATTAGCAATGAATAGCTTTGCAGCTTCAAAGGCTGGCTGCTTCATGCCTAGGGGAATCCTTTGTTGGGAGGTATTAGCTGGCTCTTCCTGTCATAGATGTGGGTGAAACGTCAGGAGAGGGATATAAATAAATTAATAAAAAGCAGGAAGCTGCCAGGCTATTCAATGCTAATCAAGCTGGCCAATTCCAACATTCACACTTGCCTCAAGCAGACAAGAGTTCTGTCTCTCACCTTGGACCTTCCATAGATATATAAACCCCACTTGCCTAGTTTCCAACAGACCTCACAATCCCCGAGGATGCCTGCCCCATGGGCGAAACGCCAGAAGACAATGCCTCCCGACATGGCCACACAGCCTGGAAAACTCACAGCAACCCACAAATAAAAAGCAGTTAACTGCTCTAAATTTCTAGCTTACCTCGCAGGGCGCGCGTTGCTGGCCTGGCTGCTGCTAATGGAGGAAAGCAACAGGAGGGGGCGTGGCTTCCAGGCACGGACAAGGGAGGGAGGGAGGGAGAAAAGGAAGGAGAGCTCCCATTGGCCAGTATCGGCTGAAACAGTGCCAAATAGCCAATGGGAGCCCATCCTGAGCAAGTAGGAGAGATCCACCCGGCCTTTCCCACTTTGTGTGTCCTTTCCATTTTGCATGTGCAGGCAGCCCTGTCTCTCCGGCTGTAAAGGCAAAGGGGAGGGAAGCCGAAGCAGGTCCAAGGAGGCCAACCTGGCTCTCATCTGCTGCCAAACGGGGGAAGAGAGGCACTGCTTTGTCCCAAAGGGCGCCCGCCCAGAGCTTCAGCGAGGCTCCTTTGCCCCAGCGCCCTCCAAAGCATCTCCAGGAGGCAAGCCCCAGCAGCCTGGACTTCAGCTCAGCTGGGCAGCCCTTTCCAAACTCAGGAGGAGGAGTGCACAGAGAGAGAGAGAGGCGGGGCGGGGGGCCAAAGGGGGCAGGAAGCCAGAGAGGGAGGCATGGAAGGAGGCATAGAGGGAAGGATCCTGCCGAGAGGAGGTCGGGGTGCGCGTGCACACACACATGCGCACACCCGGGAGCGCCTCAACTGCACCCCGAACAGAATTGCGCCACAGGCAAGTGCCTAGTTCACCTGGCGGTTGAACCGCCTCTGGATCTAACCAGGATTACCTTCCCTTTCTCATCAGACTCTCCAAATAAACCTAAACAAGTCACCTAACTTATTTAATTTAACACCACTAGAGATCTGAGTTCCCCTGGTTTCCTAAACTGGAACCAGTCCTTCCCCTGTGACTAAAAATCACAGACTGCCTAAAATAAGTCACCTTATTTTAGAATTGACTCAAATTCCCTCATTTGAGCCACCCTGATCCTCCACTTGAGAATCAGTCCTCACTGTAATTTCACCATTACAGACTAACCTGTTTTTAAAACGTTCCCTCCTTTTTCCTTCAAACCGGTTAGCTCTGCCCCCGTTGCTATGGCACCTGCCTCAGAATGCTAAGATGGATACCTTCCTCCTTGTATTATCAACTCTAATACTTACCCATTTTAAACATAGCCAAACCTGACTGTTTAAACAAAATCAAACAAACATGTCATCCATAAATCAAAATAAAACACACACTTCTTTACACCTCCCAACCCATAAAGATTATTTTTGACTTTTCTACAACCTAGAATGGTAAAAAATAATATGGATTGCATCCAAATTTATACAATACATGTTAACATACATTTAACATATAATCTTATCCTTTTATCATGCAACACATAAACCATAAATACAAACCTTCAATGTTGCACATACACATAACATATTCATCTCTTACCATCTTTTCTGTTAAGATTCACAACCTTAAATCAAGAGACATTTTAAAATACATTTTCCATAAATCATATTTCTAACAGTTTAATTTTTATTCTGGGTTATCCCCCAAGTCTTTATTTATACACTGGACCAAAACATCTTTTAGACACTATGTCCAACTCATAGCAATCTTCCTCTCCAGCCCAGTTGGTACAGTTCCTCGACGTTTCACTCTGCGGAGCATTCCAGAGGTTAACATGTTGTTGGGGACAATTACACTCATCCTTCCCAGCAGCACAATGAACTCTCTCTGTTCCAAAATGTCTTCCACGAAACTTCCAAGTGTCATTCAAGAAGTCTTGCGAAACATAGTCCAAGCACTTTTGTGGAACATCGAAAGCAAACCGCTGATGGTTAAAACTACCCATCTCTGCCGCATTGAAGTCCTCAGAACTCACTCCGCTGAAAAACAACCTTTGCCGGTTTCTCGGTTCGCTGCAATTGGCGATGACCCACAGGCTCAAAATGTCCGTCTTCTTCTTTCTTCTCATAGAGGTGTTGTTTGATCCCTTAGGCTCTCCTGCGCACAGCAACTTAAACTGACCAAATCTGGTGTTTTCCTGAGGTAAATTTTTTCCTGGGCACAACTGCTGACCATGCTCTGTACTTGTAGTGACTAAAGAGGTAACCACTGAGCAAATAGAGTCAGTCATTTCCCAAAATTCCCTCAGAAACTTTTCTTCTTCCTTCCCATCTTCATTGGGAACCACCTTGTTTGCTCTGTTAGCAACAAGCAACTTCATGTCACCATCTTTGTCTGATAAATCTTTTGTTATGGCACAGTCACTTTTTAAACCATTACTCTTCTTTATAACAACGGTCATTTCTCCACAATGCTCAAGTAAATCATTCTCATCAGTGACTGGCACTCCATCACCTTAGCTTGTCCTACTCCTGTGTCATTACAGCACTGAACAGGGATTTCAGCCACTGGTGACTCATTTACCTCAGCCACGCAATGAATTTCAAACTGCGACTCAGATAATTTCTTTTGGAGGTTTACGATTCCTCCATCTTTAGCAGAATCTTCTGCATGTTTAAATTGAGAGCTTACAAGATCCGTGGAGTCGTTGTTTTGACATAGCTTCAACTCTGAAGGATAAATTTCTACTTCACAGTACGTGAAATATTTGCCATGCTCCACAACCTTTCTCTCAATTGGTCTCTGTCCCTCTATACAGCCATACCAACTGACTAACTTAGTCCAGGCTGCAATAGGAATCAACTCATAATCCACTCTATTTATGCGATACTTTTTTAAAGTTTGAGTTTCTGAATCTTCAAAAAGTTTTGAGTTGTCAATGGGTCCTGGGTAGTGATCAGGCTTTCCTGCATAATACAGGTCCCAACTTTCAAAACCCACGTATCTCTACCACTTTTTGAACCACTTATAACCAATCAGGCACCAAGAATCCCCTGGTCACAATGGCATTTTCAAAAGTGGTGCGAGCTCAATCCGCTGCATCTCCACATCTGGCTTCAAATTGGCTATTATTCTGTCATTGTCAGCCTCCATTTTAGGAATCATACTGATGGGAGTGTCTAGTTGTGCCACCACAGAAGGCTGAGACAGTGTCAGCTTCTGTCTTTCCCATTCTATCTCCATCTTTTTCAACTCTGCCTGAAATTTTCTTTCTCTTTCTTGAGCCTGAAATTGTCTTTCTCTTTCTCTTTCCTCCATTACTAATTTCTTCATCTCTAGTTGATATTTCATCATCATCTCTGACATGGTGATCTTTTCCTGTCTTTTGGTGGCCATTTTCTTCAAATTTTACCTCAGTTTTTTCTATGAGCGATCTGAGGCACTAAATTAGGGATGCTATACGTATCCCACTACTTGCCGCCAAAATGTAAAGATGATGTGATAGGGAGGAATCGATGATGACTTTAATCAACTAGTTATTTATTATATATATATATTTATATAACCACTGGCACCAATAGAGGAGATGTCAGGCAGAGGATACTTATTCTTTTTAAGCTTTCTTTATTTCACTTTTGATGGTGCTGTTGCTTAGCTTAGAATATGAGTGTGACAGAGACTTAGATGGTTTTAAAGAACAAAAACAAGTTTATTTCATGTACAAAGCTTAGTGGTTACAATTTGTTTCTCAGAGTTAAACTTTCTTAATCTGTTGCAAATATAACTTATGAGGAATACACTTTCAAAATACTTGCTCCTTTCCCTTGAGCAGTCTAAACCTGATCATTTTGGATCTAACCGGGATTACTTTCCCTTTCTCCTCAGACTCTCCAAATAAACCTAAACAAGTCACCTAACTTGTTTAATTTAACACCACTAGAGATCTGAGTTCCCCTGGTTTCCTAAACTGGAACCAGTCCTTCCCCTGTGACTAAAAATCACAGACTGCCTAAAATAAGTCACCTTATTTTAGAATTGACTCAAATTCCCTCATTTGAGCCACCCTGATCCTCCACTTGAGAATCAGTCCTCACTGTAATTTCACCATTACAGACTAACCTGTTTTTAAAACGTTCCCTCCTTTTTCCTTCAAACCGGTTAGCTCCGCCCCCGTTGCTATGGCACCTGCCTCAGAATGCTAAGATGGTTACCTTCCTCCTTGTATTATCAACTCTAATACTTACCCATTTTAAACATAGCCAAACCTGACTGTTTAAACAAAATTAAACAAACATGTCATCCATAAATCAAAATAAAACACACACTTCTTTACACCATCCAGTTCACGTTCCTTCTGCCATGCAGGAAAAGCACAACCAAAGTACCCCATAAGCAGTGGGAGGGAAATAGCGTTTTGGACGCAAGGAAGAAGAGGGAGAAAGAATCTGGGCAGTAAATGGGGGGGGGGGGAGGCTTTTTGGGAGATGAATATGTATGTATGTATATAAACACACACACACACACACACTAGCTTGGGTACCCGGCAGTGCATGGGTTATTAGTAGAAGGCATTGTTTGTTTTGGGATGTTAGGTAATATCACTGAAGTTTGGTCCAGATCCATTGTTGGCTGGGTTCAGTGCTGTCTGATAAGGGTGAACTACAACTCCCAGATCTGAGGTCAATCACCCCCAAAGCAGGCCTGTATGCACAGTTGCCCGTGTTGGGTCTGTGTGCCAAGTTTGGTACAGATGTGACGTCAGCTGGGTTCAGTGCTTTCTGGATGCAGGTGAACTATAACTCCTAAAATCAAGGCCCATTCCCACTAACGTCTGCAGTATGTTCAGTTGGTTATGGGACTTCTCTGTGCCAACTGTAGTCCTAGTCCATTGTTGGTGGGGGCACAATATCAGTGAAGGTACGGCAAGTCCCATTATCTGTGGCAAGTTTTGTCCAGATCCATCATTGCTTGGGTTAACAGTGCTCTCTGGATGTAAGTCAAATGCAGCTTGTAAATCATGGTGAATTTTCCCCAAACCTCTTGCTCAGTTGCTGATCAATTCCTCTGTTAGCCATGTGCCATAGGAAGGGGTAGGAAAGGGTTAAGGGAGATGCAGTGGGTGGGGTCATGCAAATTAAGGAACCAGCTATTGGGAATTGTGGGAGCTGAAATCCTAAACTTCTGGAGCAGAGTTTGAGAAACACTCCTGTAGAAGAACCAGGGCCTGGCAATGTCTCTGGCTGTGCTGGTTGGAAGTTTCTAGGAGTTGTGGTAGAAAAAACAAGAGGAAGGCACCCATGTTCAGGAGTTCATAAGCATGAGAGTGACTTGAACAGTATTCAAGAGCTTAGAGCAGGGATGGCCACGTTCTACACACTTAGGATTACAGTTCCTACCAGCATCAGCCAGTGTAGCCAATGGGTATTGTTGTTCAAAGCTCCTCAAACTGACCAAATAGCCTACAGTGAATGACTTAATAGATCCAGTAGGTGTCGACTTTACAAGGTTTAATGTGAAAATACATTTGTATCACCTGTGTTGCCAAATGCTTTTACCAGCTGTAGTTGGCTGTTTCATTGGTTGAATGGAAACATTAATCCAAAAGAGATGGTCTAATGACTGAAACCACTCTTGATAGTGCTATTTTTGATTATTCCCAAAGCTTTTAAAAATCTAAGTAGGAAACCAACCCACTAGGAAGAAAAGCTCACTTACTACTGTATTATTTTCTACTTACAGGGAATTTTTTTTTAAAAAAACAGTTAGGAGAGCATTCAAAATGGCAACATTTTGCTTGAAATCACAAGTCCACTCTACTGTCCCAGGACCATACCACCTCATTCTTTTGTTCTTTTTTTGCAGTAACTTCCTTTCTAAAAGCCCTTAAATGAGCAAACATGTTCAGGCTTAGAGCTTTTAATTTTTTAAACAAACATTTTCTGTGCTTTTGAATTTCCTCAGCTTCCTCTGATTTTTGCTCCGATTTGCTCTTTAAGTGAAGCCTTCTCTATCTCTACAGCCTACATGCTTCCTGGACTTTCTTGTGGGAATCATGGTAAAGGTCATGCAGCCCAGGGAATTCAAATCAGCAGGGCAGCCTATTTTAGCCACTGCACCTGCTCACCATACCTTGTGCTGGAAAAAACCCAGAGAGCAGCACAGGAAGGTGACCAGAAAGGTCAGTTGGAGGGAGAGGTTCAAATTAGCTATTTGTAGGTAACCATTTCACCAGGGCTTGGCTGTCTCCCATTTATGCAGAGAAAGCAGCCAAGGCAAAATTATGTATCTCAAGAGTTGTAGCTACGGGCACCATATGAAGGCATTTCCCCAATAAGAAATTTAACTTCAGCCGGGAAACTTTCCTACAATCCCACTTCTAGCATTGCAGTAACTTTAGTCAAGCATTTAGAAAGACTGTTTATGCCTCTAAACAAAATGAGCAAACAAGTTTACAATGGGATGTGAACACAGCAAATACAGGAGTTCTAGGTGAGGACAAATTTCAGCATTTCAATCTCTGCAATGCTAGACATTTGTGGATTTAAACAAAAATGAATGCTATATTTTAAATGTGTGTTTTTAGATACAATAAAGCCTGCAGATTGTTTCTTTACATTTGGATATGCAATTTGTCAGTATTTGTTCTTTGGTACCCCAAATGAATCTCTTCTCACTTCATTTTATTTTATTTTAACCCCACCTTTCTTGCAGTACTGGTACCCAGATGTAGCTAAAACCACATAAAGAGGTGATATTAAAACACAGTCACACAGATTAAAACAATGCTTAAAAATTACAAGCACATGAGAGAAAAAGGTGGAAAATGTCTGTAAAAGACCGCTTCCTCATCAGATGCTCAGTTGTGAAAAATCTATTTGGATTTTTAAAACGTCTTTGCTAGTGATAAGAATTTAGAGTGCACTAACCTGGCCTCCTTTGGAAAGACTTCTACTGCCTGGAAGCAGCCATTGACAAATGTATGTGAATGCATATTGTAGTTGTTTTCTTAATTTGTTTATTTTATGGTGCTTGTATTTATTATTGATGTATTCTGATTGCTCTTTATGTGATTTTAATATGTTGTAAGCCACTTTGGGTCCCATGAGGGAGAAAAGTGGGATATAAATAAAGAATTATTATTATTATTATTATTATTATTATTATTATTATTATTATTATTATTATTATGCCCTCTTTCATAGTCTCAACTAATTTCCCTATGGGATGGTAGTACTGAAAGAAAGGGCTCTCCAAAACCTCCATAGTTTTGTCTAGGGAGATGCAGTCCTTTGCATTGTCTGGAACAAAATTTATCTGCACATTGGCGTTCACTGCTGACATGTGCAAATAATACATTAAGATCTTTTTAAATTGTTCACATGTAGCACCTGGAAAGTGTTTGTATTCTTTGCTGAAGTGAACTGAAAATCTTTTGTGAGGCGTAAAAAAAACAATTGTATATTACTTTTGAAAGAAACATGATGGATGTTATGTTTTTAAAAATGAGATGATATGCTTGATTTCTATCTGATCTATTATTTGCCCAGATGGGATATGGATGTACAGCTTGTACTCCACTACAGTCCATTAGCTGTATACAGTGGTCTGCCGGGCATTTAACAACCAATTTTGCAGTTCTAAGCAGTCAGCATGCATATGGTCTCTAGTGGACTTTTTCTTTTCTCTGTTTAGTATGTTGGGTCAGGGATTGTTCAGACCTAACTTAACCAGTGTAGAATTGTACCAAAATTGGAAAATGTTAAATTTTGTGCCCACGATCCTCTTTGCCAGATTAATTCTGAGAGTTGACATATATAAATAGGCCATCGTCTTTGGAATTTCATAGACTCTTAATATACTCCTTGAGTGATATGAGGAATAATTGTACAGTATTTTTCTATCCAGTTTAGTTTCTTAAAAAATACAGTGCCATCTTGTCATTGGATTGGATCTGGGATTGTTATTCTATAGCATAGTGATAGAAATCATGAATGCAATCCAGTAAGGCTCTTTATTATAGTAAAGAGCAGCTATTTTCCAAGGTTCCTGTTACATTGAATTTTCAATGGACTGGAAGGGCAGATGTGAGGAGGAGGAGGAGGAGGAGGGCAAAGGGATACCTGTTTCCTTCAGCCCAGTTGTGTGTATCTAAATCTGGCCTGAAAGCTGTTGCTTGTTTTAGGGAGATTCTATTCTAGTTTGGAGAATTAATGGCCAGAGCACGGAAGTAAGATCTTACAGGGAATTGTGAAACAAATTCCTTGGCTGCTAATAAGACTATAGTGTCTTTCCTTTTCTGAAATTTCACAATGATCATGCAACCATTATTTGGGGGTAAGACAAAACAATTCTTTTTAGTCATACTTCATTAGTTGTGTAGTGTGGTTTCGTAATAAAGAGGCTGCTATGTGGTCCCTCTATAGTGCTTGGAGGAAGGATTACTCTATTTTTAAAAGCATGACCTTTCTTCCTCTGTTTGATTCCATTAATTACACTTCTGTACAACTGACAAGGATAAGCAAAAATTACATTAACTAGCCAAACAAATACATTGTAACATTATAACAAATCTTTTCCCTCCCCCTACCTCTCATCTCTGTACCCACCATCCATGACCTCCGTCACTACTCACGGTGAATCCCATATATCTAATAAAATCTACCCTTATAACTACTTTAGTAAATTCCCCTGTGGCTACTTTAAAGTCAGCATTTGTCTTTCATGCCAAATACTAAAATGCCAGCCTCCATTTTTTGGCAAATTCTTCATTATTTCCTCCTTGGATAGACAGCTGGGGCATTTGAATATAGTCCATGATGACTTTTCTCTCCAATCCTTTTTAGATAGTTCTTTTTCACCTTTTCAAGATTTTCCTATTATCAATCTGGCTGCAACAAAACTATATTGATAAATTTCTTCACCCCTTTCCTAATTCTCTCTTTGAATATTCCTAGAAGGCAAATTTCTGGGTTTTTCTTAATCTTATTAGTAATAATTTGTTTGTTTCCGTAATCACATTTTTCCAAAAGTCTTGTACTATCCTACAATTCCACCAAAATGTGCCTTTCTGTACGACCTTTTTCCTCAGTTTGATTCCATTCATTACACTGATACAAGTGTCCCAGATGTGTTGCTGCCACACATCTTGCTGCGTCAAACCACATCTCATCCCTTTCCAAAATCCTTTGCATTTCATCAGTGTGCAGGTAATGCTGCTGCAGTTCTTATTGGTGTGTTACCTCAGGTCCCTCACTAGCATCATAGATGGAATCAGATCAGTAGGAATGAGTAATTATTGCCTATCATACCTTAGTGATTTAAAAAAAAACTGCTAAAAGGATGTTCAAAGACCTGCAAATTATTTAAACTGAATTTCCCATCTCAGATTAAATACATCAGTTGTCAGTTCACATCCCTTTGGTTTTGTCTTCTGTTCTCATTCCTATGGAATCCTTTTCTATTCTCCATTAAGAAGCACTGTTTTCATCTGCTCTAAGGATCATGTGGACTGTATGCCTGGAGTTCAAAGCAAAGTAAATGACAGCTAAACTTCTCTCTCACTTTTTGCTCTTCTTGGTAGGCTCCCGATGGAAGTCAATGTCGAACCAGGAAAAGCAACCCTACTATGAGGAACAAGCCCGGCTCAGCCGCCAGCACCTGGAGAAATATCCCAACTACAAATATAAGCCTCGCCCCAAACGTACTTGCATTGTGGAAGGGAAGCGGCTTCGTGTTGGCGAATACAAGGCACTGATGAGGAACCGGCGGCAAGACGCCAGGCAGGGCTACCTGATTGCGTGAGGCTCCCCAGTCCTTTCCTCCGGTCGCTCCCAAGAGCAGTCCTCAGAAGCAGGAGCTTTCTGTGGCTGAAGTCAGCTCTTGAGAAGACCATATTTGGACTACAACTCCCAGAATCCCTAGCTGGGAACCTGGGAGTTGTAGTGTACAATTTGGTCTATAGTTCTCAGAGTTGTAGACTAAAATGTTACTTTCCCAAATACTTAGAATATGAATATGCAGCTGATTTAGGAAGGCAACATACTACATCCTTTGCAAGGTTCCCATTTAGTTTAGCTGGACAATGTTCTTGATTCATGTGGTGAATTGCTGGTTTTACTGGCCCATATAAAGGCTTTTTGCTAGTTAGTATAGTGATATTTTCACCTGTATTCTTAAAAACTTTATCTCAGAGGATTTTAACTGTAAGCATATCAAAACCTCACTAACTTTGGAATAATTGCATTTGATTAAATATTTTGTCACATCACATCAACTTCCTTAGCTCTTTATAGAGGATAGGTATCTCTGAAAACCATTCTGGTGTAAGTGTGTAGTGGAGGATACTAGGTAGTGAGGGATCCAAAACATCCCACTTCCTGAAATTTTCCTTCAGTCTCTACATTTGTAGCATTGCAGTAACTTAAAACTTCAGTTTTGAAAATGTAGAAATATCATTCAGGCATATATCAAGAAAAGTGGCAAGCAAACTTACCAAGGGTATGCAGACATATAAAAAAAAAGTTCTAGGTGTGAATGAATTTCAGTGTTTCACTCTTTGCAATTCTAGAAATTTGGGAAATGAAGTAAAGTATAATTGTGGGAAGATTTCCCATTTGGAGGTACAATGTCCCCATTTTGCTGCTCCCCATAGCTGCACCCCAATGGCATATGTGATGGTAGGAGAAACATGATGAATGCAGGGAGAGATTTGCTAAAAGGAAGGTACACCTCTTATTGTATGTGTCTTTTCTTTCTAGGCCCCAGAGCAGTCAGATGCCACCTTCTGCTTCAGATCTCATGTACCAGCGGTCTGTTGGGCTTCAGCTAGCCCCACCTCTCATGGATCACTACTTGCCTCGTGGCATGGAGCCGGACATGCCTGTTATCGTCAACACACATAGTCTAAAGCCAGAGGAAGGAGATGGGATTGAGGACAGTCATTCAGTGCCTGATGGAGAAATGTACCATTATAGCGAAGATGAGGATTCAGAAGGGGAAGACAAGAGTGACAGCGAGTTAGTGGTTCTTACAGACTGAACTGATGGGTGTTGGCTGAGTGGGGAGGAATATCTCTGGGGTTGGGGGGGGGACTTCATCAGCCTCTTCCTCTCTTTCCAACTCATATAACTGGATGGACAATAATAGGATGGTTTTATTCAGGCTGTCTGGCTAAGAAAAATGAGAGGCCACAATCTTCTGTTACTGAGAAAGGCAGCAGCCCAACCAAGATGGTTGTATCAAATCTAATATTAGGATAGGGGCCGTATCTCAGTATTAGAGTACCTGTTTTGCATGCAGAAAGTCCCAGGTTCAGTTCCCAATGTCATCAGTGATCTATCCTGGAGAGCTCCTTACAGCCAGAGTAGATAACACTGGATTAGATGGACCAATGGTTGTTTTCAGTATAGGGCAGCTTTATGTATGTTAAATTTGGGAATCCTGCAGCCCTTCATATGTTGTTAATCTGCAGTTCCAAGCATTCTTATGGCTGGGTTGCCTAGATTTATTGGAAATTGTAGTGCAACAATAGCTGGAAGGTCACATAGTTCCCTCCCCTGCTTTATGTTTAACGTGGAGGTGGATTTACAAGAATTGGGTCCATACCCATGACATTTGCAGGACTTCTTGCTAATTCATCTTCTTTCTTGGAAGAGATATTGGATTTGCCCCACTATGTATACATACACCAGGTTTAGACTAGAAGAGTGATACATGAATGATTGAGAATGTTTTAATGCAGTTGGTGCTGAAATCTCTCTTTCCATGATAAGGGGCAGAGCTCTTGCCTTTTATGTTTAGGCATGGGGCTTTCAAACCTGCTTTGAAGTTAAATGAGAGGGAGGCTGGATGGCCATCTGTCGGGGGTGCTTTGAATGCAATTTTTCTGCTTCTTGGCAGGGGATTGGACTGGATAGTCCATGGGGTCTCTTCCAACTCTATGATTCCATGAGTACATGTATGGTGAAAACAAGAAGGAAGGATGAAATTCAGTTCAACAGATCCAGAAGTGATTCTCTGTGAAGCCACCATCTTTTTGAGTAATGCAAATGCCCTTTGTGTTTTCAGGAGTGAGATCAAAACTTGGCAAAGTCCATTCCTTACAGTTGAAATAGCATTTGTCTTCTTTGTAGCACTCATTTATGCTGGAGAAATCTTGCCAAGAAAATCTAGTGATAAGGTTTCTTTAGGGTTGCCATTGGTTGGAAGTGACTTGAAGGCACGTAGTAACAATTGCAAAGAAGCAGGTGTTCAGTGGTTGAGCAGTTCTTGGTTGGAACCTGTTGCTGCACTGTGCCAATTAATTCCACTGATATAGGTGGTGTCATGAAGAAAAAGGTTGTGGTTATAAAGAAGGAAGCAAGGCTTTGGAGAAACAGATTCCTTGGAACTGACAGTTTTTCTCTACCTTGCCTCACCACTGCTATGTTATTTGTATGTTAGGTGCCATCAAGGCAATTCCAACTTATGTTGATCCTATCAGTGTTTTCTTGACATTCTTTGTTCACTGGATGTTGGCCATTGCCTTCCTTTAAGCTAAGAGAGTAATGCTTGTCCAAGATCTCCCAGTGGGGTTCTATGGCTGAGTAGGGGTTTGAATCCTGCTCTGTTAGAGTCCTAAACCAAGATTTAAATCACTGCACCACTCAGACTCCAGCCATTGCTGTACAAGCTTGACAAAAATATAACCCACAAGCATAATGCACGAATAAGATGCCAGCCCTTGTGCCCATTCCTCATGTGCCTATGCTCTTTTTCTTTCCTCCTCTCAGTCTTTCCTCACTCCCAGCCACCTTTTCTTGACACTAGTGTCCATCCAGCTGAACAGATCCCTTTACCTGTTTCACATCCTGCACAGCTGTTCCAGCTTATAGTAGCTCCATACAGTTGCCACTCTCTGCTGACTTCTCTTTTTACTTTGCTTTAAAAAAACCCCGAATGTCTGGGCGGAACACTTGTTCCGGATGTCAACCAGTTCTACTTGTTCCTACTTCCCCTCCCTTTCCAACTTTACTTTGTCCTGTGTTTGTTTCTCTCTACTCCCACTGGTCCTGCCAGTAAATTCCCATGGAGCCATTTTTAGCTCTGGACTTGAATGAATAACAACGGAGGTCTCAAAGGGGCCCCTTTATATCCTTGGCAGCCTTGGCCCTGCTTGTAAATTAAGCCACTGCCTATTCTCCCTCCTGTGCTTCTTGCCTGCCAGTTCTCGGTATGCACGGCAGGAGAGGAGGCCTCCTCGGCAGCATCAATGCAGTCTAACTAGGTTCCTTAGGGACAAAACTTGAAACCTCTGGGAATTCATATGAAATGAGAAATTTCATTGGATTAATCTGATTATTAAAATAACAAATTAGGGCTTTCAATAATTGAAAATCCACACACACATCCCACTTCAAAAGATGGTGATGCTCATATCCACAACACGTTATTTGCTCTCTTATTGTACACTGGGGTTCAATTCACAATACAATTGTAACCATTGCTAAAACACACATAATCACCTAAAACATCCTGCAAATACACATATTAAAACATATTTCTACAAAATACATATTAAAATACACAGAACAAAGATTAAACATAAGACACAAGCTTAAAATTCATGATTAAAACTGGCTATGTCGATTCTACTTTATCTATTATTGATGCATTCTATGAAATTCTGGATTTTGTAGTTTTGGGAAACACTAGAGTTCTCTGGCTAAGAATTCTAAACACCTTTCTAAGTTACAAATCTCAACAGTGACATGTTGTTATTAAAGCAGAAATAAAAGTGACATAGTGCAAAATGATGTACTGCAAAAAAGTTCTGAGTCGACTGTGTAGGATACTCTTGGATTTGTTTTATCAGCTCCTGCTCCTTTTGTGGCTTTGGCTAATGTAAATTAGCTAAACCAGAGAAATAGAAGGGCATTAAGGATCTTTTAGTAAATTTATGTGTGATTTATGGTAGATTGGTGAAGGTTTCTGATACCCAATGCATAAAAATGAGAACTACTGAAATGATTAAATGATTAGGGTATCCAGGAGTGGATTTACAATGAAAAATAAAGTTCAGTCCAGTTCAGGCACTGGTAATACTTTTTAGTGCTCAGAGATTTCTTAATCTTTCATTCTGAGTGCATATCACACTTGGATTGAATAAACTTTTTTAAAAAAGGGATGTCTGAAAAATCCAACATTTGTCCTTTACCCCCATGGCCAGTAAAGAGCACTGGGGATTTAGAGGGTCTGTCTCTTTAAAATTATATATAAACAAAAGTGTGTGTGCGCGCGTGTGTTTGCAATTGCATATGATCTTTCCCTATATTTTTATTTTCTAATCATATTTGGATGAGTCTCTTCAACATTTTGTGCATTTCCATTGGCCTTTGACTATTTTCTAGTGAATACCTGTACACTGTATATGAATGTTTTAAAATCTCAAAATGGAAAGCTTTTGCTCTCTACTGGCAGAAGCTGGAATGGCATCAAGGCAGCTAAATTGGTAGAGGCCCTGGGATTACTCTCTCCTGTTCCCACAGTAAATACGTAATCTTCTCTTTGGACAGGATGGTAGTTTCCTTCCTTATGTTTTGGAGAGAGAAGTAGACCTACTAATAATTTGCAGGAAAGAAGGTTGCTTTTATATGCTACTTTAAATTTCAGACCATTCCTCTCTTATAGTATCATATTTCAGTTGAACTAAAGTGGAAATGGACGAGACAGATGTAAGTAGAAGTGTCTTTTTCTGAGATTCACCTCCATTTCCACTTTTAATAGGAAGGAAAGATATTTTCAAGAAAATTCCCTAGTCATTTCAGAAGAGTTCCTCTTTGGGTAAATTTTAAATGTTAAAGTGATAGTTTGGGGATTCTAAGAATGGAACTCCAAAAAAAGCAATGTTTCCAAGCCCTGCTCAGATGCTAATAGGAGAAACTAATCTTAGGGTTAGCTAGGAAAAGGCTGATGGTCTGTTCTCTTCTTAAGAACAATACATTTGTTGCCAGGGTTCTCAACTCCATTGTCTGCTTTTTTTGTTATCTTGTCACCATTCCTGGGAACTTTGTTAGCTGCTTTGGCTCCCCTCACTTGCTTGTGAAAGAGCCACATTTATTCCTCCCATCCCTATTATTTATTTGTCTCGTTTACATCAAAGACAACTTTGCTAAAAATATGGTGTTGCAAGAGAATCATAGATAGAATGAGTTTGTTGCTCTCTTGGGCAGAAGCATCTTGGGAATGGGTTAGGCTTTGCCCATTCCTGTTGTTACAGACTTGCTCTTTCCCTCACTACCCCACCCACCCTGGTGTGCTTCCCCAACTGGCTGCTGTTTCATTTTGTTTCTTCCCCAACTCTAAAATGCCTGTACATATAGATAGAGCTTTATTTTGTTATTAAGATTAGTAACTTAACCTGTATATTTCAACGTACATGTTTATAGTAAGTTTTTGTTTTCTTGGTACAATAAAAAGAATGTTTTGGAGCAGAGACCTGAAGCCCTTGTCCCTATTCTTTGAAGATGCTTTTCTCCCACAGCGGGCTGCTGGTGATGTTTCAAAACTCAAGAATTATGTTGGAAAAGACAAATCCGCTCTCCTTGATAAATATGATAGAATGATAGAACTGCCTAAATGCTGTAGGTTTGAGCCCTACAGCCCGATTAAAGGTATGTTCACATTTGAAACACTATATTCAGTGGGACTTACTCCGAGGTAAGTGTGTATACCATTGCAACCTGACAATTCTTGTTCAGTAGTAAGTGTGTTTATGGTTGGAGCCAGTTCAAAGCACAATGACATCCTATGAACTTCACTCCTATGAGGCATGCTCAGGGCATTAAAATGTTTGAAATCTCAAATCTATACTTTTATACAAATATGCCCACATGCAAATATTTGAATGTCTGTAGTTCAAGAAAAGGATTAAAGAAAATTTTCATTTGGGAAGAATTCTTACTGAGAAGGATGTCTCTCCCCCTTCCAAAAAACAAAAACCCTTCAACAGCAATGCCTCTGGTTAAACCATGCACATACAATGAGCAGCAGGATTCTTGAAAGTGTTTTCCGATTTGCTATTTCCAGCTTCAGCTCTTTTGTGAGGATGGCAGGTGATAGTCTCATGATTCCAGAGTCATGTAGCAGTGGGCAGGGAAGACCATAAAGGCTGCTGGTGCTGAGCAGCCTATTTCTCTAGTACCGTACTTTCTTCCCAGCCATCGTGCGTCAAGTCTTTTCCCTCTTGCTGCAATCACACTGGTGTAGCATACCACAGGATTCTCAGTTCCCATGATGCTGAAATTTCTCTATGGCTGATAGGGCCAATGCAAGCTGGTATTCTAGATGTACTACTTTATATAACCACCTTTGTTGCATAGCTATGTAGTGTCACACTTCTCCTCCTCCATCTGCAGTAAACAATAGGGATCTCTTATCCTGTTGATCTGGACGCAAAAGATTGATGATTTCTCTCCATTTCCCCCACCAATCTCTTACTCAACAGTCAGAAGCAGAATCCCTATCACAATTCCTCCTCACATGGGAGGCTGCTGCTTGCCCACAAAAAACCGTATTTAATCATCTAGAGCTGATGTGGTCTATCCAATGCACTTTTCTGAATCAGCACCCTAAAAACAAAGACACAAAGGTGCCCCTGCTTCCAGGTGCCACATGGAATGGCTCCACTCAGGGAGGGGGGAGGAAGAGAAGATGTCAGGAAGCTTGTCACACCTTTCATGGGTAGTCGGCCTTTCACCTCCTGACATTCCCATTGCCTCAGCACTATAAGTGGGTGTTGTGAGACCAGTCGCTCTCATTGCAACAGTGTAATAATGGTGAGGCCGCGAGCCATATTTTAGTTGTTGGGAACCACTGCCCTACACTATTGTGTATGTAAATATGAATATGTTCTGAATGCATAACTCTTGTGTTACTCGTTTATAACTGCAATTATAAATTCCACCCATATTTAACTCAGGGCCTGAAGTGAGTTTGCAACACTGAAGGCCAGAAGCTGCCTTTCTTTTGTCAGAAATTGCAACCAATCTTGTAAAACATAACAGTTGCTTCCAGCAAAGATAATATGCCAGAAAATGTTAGCTTTGTCCTCGTAAAGCATTAGTTCATAGCTTATGGCATATATTGTGGTGTGAGAAAGATGAAATATGATTGAAGTGACAAGTCTTGCATTCTGGTATTTTCTGGCAAACCACTGCTGGAAATAGTCACACAGAGATGGTTTGTTAATGGAGTAAGGAGTGGAGGAGAGGATTCCTGTGGTCTCTTCTTGTCAGGGGTACGGCCATTTGTGTTTGCTTCCTAGGTGTTGTGGTGACAGTTTTATCCTCTTAGCTATCCCAGAACTAGCCACTTCAGGACAACAGAGAAAAATCATAGAAAGCTGTTGGGTGGTTGTCAGAAGCTAGATTGGTTAGTGCCTACTGATGGGTTATTCCAGTGTAGATAGTTTGGGCATTGCAGAACAAACTTCCCAACACTAATCTTTTTTGCTGGCTTATGGTGCAGTTTGCAGTTCCACCAGTTCCTCAAACAACCCAGTTGGTTCTTAGTTTACCATACTTCAATCTCAAAGCTGGAGAAAAGGAACAGCCTTGAAACTAGTTTCTTTCACTGTGTAATAGGATTTTGGCCTATGTGATCTGGTGGTGCTTCATGTCCATTACCACTCATGGCTTGAAATGTTAAAAGGAAATCACTCCTATTATTTGCTAATATTTGAAAAATTCATCATTATGACTCATTACAAAAAGTGACTCAGCATTCATAGTGTTCCTCATTATTTTTTCATTACTGGAAATGATGTGTGTGTTTGTGTGTGTGTAATCCCTGAGAATTGATAAGAAAAAAAAAAACCTGAAAAATTCTGTTAAAATACAGTATCTTGGGAGAAATCCTTGAAAAAAATAACATTGAAAAAGATAACTCAACAAAATGACACTGTTATATTCAAATATGGGGCATATTTGTGTGCTCTTTTATCTAAAGTCTCTATCTCAGGAAGGATTCCTAATATATAGGAATCCACTCCTTGTTTCCACAACCAGCCACATTTCTCAAAAATCTAACAACCACAGGGACAGAAAGTGAGGTGGAATCAATGTGTTGTTGAAGGCTTTCATGGCTGGAATCACTGGGTTGTTATGCATTTTCCGGGCTGTATGGCCATGTTCCAGCTTTCTCTCCTGATGTTCCGCCCACATCTATGGCAGGCATCCTCAGAGGTTTTGAGGTATAGTTCTATATACATACATACATACATACATACATACATACATACATACATACATACACACACACACACACACACACACACATAACTCATAAGTTCTAGCTTTCTCCTTTTTTTAAAAAAAAAGGTTGGTCAGGAACTTAATTATTCCTTTTAGCCTCAATGTGTGTGCTCTTTATTCTATCCATATATCAATGAAGCACCTGTAACTGTTTTGTTGGAAAACCTACATGAATTGTTTGCCCATTATTTTGGAAATAGGAACAAATGCAACTGCAGTCAACTTTGCAGTGACATGCATGATATACAAAACTATTAGATGCTTAGAGAAAAGTCACTTATTTCACATTTTGTTTATCACATTGGCTTTATAGTGAGACATATATAGTGCTTAAAATTTCTTACTTCCCTCCACTCAGATAATAACTTCACTTAGTCTTCATTTCCTTCCTGGAACAATTAATTCACTATTGTAATACGTAGAATTTTGCATGTTTACATATACAGAACTAAGGGTGATATAGTTTCTCAAGGCATAAGACTTGTGTCACACCTGACAAGACTGCTACTAACTGCATTCTGAGAGTGAGGATGTCACGGTGAGCTAGAGAAGCCTTTGTAACCAATTAAGGAAAATATAATAGGACTTTTAGGGCTTGGATTGTAGTGGGAAAGCTTTGTTCATCTTGCGGTTGACATGCCCTCCTTTAAAGATGTAACTTTAAAGACACTTTCTGGGGAAAAACATACCAAACACAATGGTTGTGAAGACCTCCAAAACTTGAAAATAAGTCATATTTCATTACCAAATCACGTTACCAAACTACACAGTAAAGATAGTATTTGTGTATCGACAGTACAATATTAAATATGGGCACAGACATACAAGTCTTCATTTCTTTTGTGTTCAGATGCCAACGTCACATTTTTGTATGTTTGTTTATAGCTATCCTGTAGGGCAAATAATAATAATGACAATGGTGAGATGCTACCCAGTTCCTTCTTCAAGTAAAACCTGCTTCTGAGCATGTGAGATGGAAGCTTGGAAGTTACTTTTAGACCACATTTTTCTTAATTCTCCCACCATGCTGGCTGGGAGATGTAAGTCTAAAAAAAGTAATTTCTACACACTCTGGCTCATATACACATAAAAACATAAATAAGCATAGTGTATGTGCTTTAAAAATAATGCTGTGGAGTAAACTTAAGTGTCCTGTTGCCTTCACTGTTCATAGCAAGTATGTCCCGGTATCCTGAGATATTTTAATGCTTGGATCTTTTAAAACGAGTGATACAATTTGCAACCACCTGGGTGTTTGCTTTAAGCTGAAAACTGTTTTGGGGAGAATGTACCTAAATGATATTCTACATACCTAACCAAACAGTTTTCTGTACTGTGTCTTCTTGACTAATGTTTCGTTTTGACTGATCCTCAAGACCTGGCAGTTTATGTTAGAACTGTGTGGGAAGTACACACTCAATAGCCAAGAGGCCTTGTTTTTATATAGTCTAGACAGACTTTTAAACTGCTGTGACATCACTTTTGCCATCTTTGCACACTATGGCCAAATGGACCAAATGCAGTACATTAAAAAAAAAGACATGTTAAACATTTAAATATTTCAGGATGGCAAAGAAGATTTCTTTTTTAAAAAGCCATGCAATATATTTTTACATAATCCCAAATCTGGCCTCTGTACCGGGGTGGGAAGCTTTTGGCCTTTGAAATGCTTTTGTCCATAACTCCCACCATCCCTTGGCAAGCTAGCCAATGATGGAAATGGTTGAGGCTGTTTATTCAATGCTTGGACATGTACCATTTCCTCAACTTTGCATTTTTTGGCTTTTCTAACTAATGGGAAAACAAGTCTCCATCTTGGTAGAGGCAATTTCAAGGTGATGCTTAATGACACCAGGTACATCCAGTGCAGACAAACCACAGGAAATAAGATCATTGGAGAGCTGTTGGTTAGGAAGTTAATTATAATAGCACATCTAATTAAAAGACTGCAGGAGATTGTTTCTATCTTTGTTTCAGAGCATATATTCATTGAAATATGATCACTGACAATAGTTAAGACCCCAGTAAACAACAGAAACATCACCAAGAAGTGAAAGATTGTAGGTTCTTGACTAAACATAATAAAAGCTCATGACGGAAAATATACATAGGTAGTAAAATATTATTTAGTACCTTTGCACTACATTGACTCAAATCATAGCTAGACTGAAAAGTGGAACACTGCACTCTCCATTCTCACAGTGCCTCCCCTATCCTTTTTTCCTCCATACTGGGAGAAAGTAGAAGTGAAAGATGCCCAGGGTGTGCAAGAAGCCACATTCTCCACATACTGACTGGAGAACTTGTACAAGGCAGGCCTAGGTTTGGGCCTCTTGTCGAAAGAACCCAAATGGCCTTCTTGTGAGGCAAAGCACCATGTGAGATGTTAACAGTTCATATGGAATGTTTCAAGTTGGTTCCAGTTTTGTTTTGAACAATCTAGCAATAATAAGGACTATAACGTCTATTTACAAACTAAGTAAGGCGAGGTGCTGAGGGAAATTCAGGCTTTCCTCTCTGGGCTTCTCTACACTAGTTTGCCACAGGACTGACATTTTAAATGAAACCATTTACTTCTTCAGTGTGATGCTAAATTTTCAGTGAAACATTCATCCAACAAGTAGCCAACCTGGGTCAAGAACCCTGCTGTGAGACTTCCCTTGGCTTGGTATTTTCCACTAACTGCATGGCCATTCTTACAAATTATCATTTTTTAAAAAGCTGCTCCACTCTCAAGGGGAAATAACTCATGTCACATGCTCAAAATACTGAATGGCTCAAACCCATGGGGGAGATCTGGACAATGAGATAAATTGTTTTGCAGTAATGCAACCACTGTTGTGCCACATTAAAATGGCAGTGAACCAAAATTGGGGAGACCTGTGAATATATTCCACACATCTACTGTGATAATTGAATATGGAGGAAACTTGATATAGCCGCCTCTTTTCTCCCCTAAAATTACAGCTGTGTGTGTGTGTGTCTTTTCCCATCTAGTAGAGTTTTAGTTGTTACACGTTGCTCCCTTCAAAGTACTCAAGCTTGAACCAAAGGTGCCTAGAGCTTCCACTGATTCGCAGACATTTACCATTTACATGTACATGCCAAAAAATGTGACTGTAACACTTGCAGTGTAGACTACATCTTTTCCAGTTAATGGCCAAGAGTGCTCCTCCATCAGCTAATACCTTGACCAAATGACACACATTTCTTTCATGTTTGGGGCTTTCCTGCTGCCTTTATAGCTTTGAAAAATAATTTTTGGGCAAGCAAAGAATGTGTTGCCGGTTCTTTGAGTAAACTCCAAAGAAACTGAGGGTGGAGCTGTGATTTTGTCTCTCTACGTAGTCAGGGAACTCACGATGGGAAAGAGATGCAAACATTCAACATTTCAACTTAAGGTCAAAAGAGTACAACCCAATGGATTTTCCCGATCAAGGAATAGAAGATATTTCATCTGATTTTGACCTACATAAATCTCTAAACAAGCTACTTGCCATCTCTGTCACCCACTCTTTAAGCCAAGATGCACTTGAATAAGTTCTTAATACCCCAGGGGCTGTAAATGAAATCTCCCTTCAGCAGCCATGTCATAACATCACTTTCTAAAAACATGTGGCAGCAAATCCATGGATGGCACAGCCATATTCGAGGAGGCTTGTTTTAATTTTTTTTTTGGCTTCATAGAAGGTGTGCTTTCCTTTTCCATCCCTGTTTCATGATGTCTGACCACTTAGCATTGAAACAACTTCAGGAGGACAGAGTGGCCGGTGCTCTACACCAGAGAAAATAGGATTGGAATCTTGAGTACCAGAAGATATTTTAGACTTTAACTTCACTTTTCACATTCTTAGGGATGCCACCGCAGGCTTTGTTTTAAAGTACTGTTTAAATCTTATGTCCGCATACCTGCAGAACAGCAGAAACAAAAACAAACCTTTGTTATAGTTCCTTGAAAGATATTCCATACACTCAGATTTGCTATGCTTTGTGATCTTTAGAATATTGGTTAGGGGATTTCTGGGAGCTGCAGTTGTCAAATGTAACTTTCTCAAGTTCTCTGTGACCTTCCAGACATAATATTGCAGTCTCCACCATCCCTCATAGTTGCCTATGCCAGCTAGGGTAGATGAAGGCTGTATTGAACAACATCTAGTGTTATGTATTCTGTTTGAGAATATACTAACTAAAGGGTGCACTTTTTGTTCATTGTACACTGCCTATAGATTTCCTTGGGCTTCCATATCCACACCAAAAGCATCCCCAAATGTTGGGCTGCAACTCATCAACAGTATAGCCAATGGTAATGGATTAAGAGTGTTGCAGCACAACGAGACCCAGATAGAGCTGTTATACTGGAATGGGAAAGCATAGACCACAGGCTGCATATGGGTCAATTTCATTTCCCTTCCTTCCCACCCCCTTACATTTGTAGTTCTTGAGGCCTCCGATCAACTCCAAAAGCTCAGAAACCCTCCCAATTGTACATGTGTGCAATTTCTAAACAATTTTCACACAGAGATTCCACAAAGCCCTCACTAATGCTCAAAAATGTGTAAAATTTCACAGCATACCTCCATTTTGGTCTGTGTCCTTCCCACAATGGCAATCAGAAAGAACGTGATGACACTTCTGGTCACCATTATGGGAAATACACTGATGAAAATGGAAATATTTTGGCATGTTGTTAGGTTGTTGCTGCTCATGAGGATATGTGAGAAGGAGTCGGCTCCCAGATCTTGTGCAGAAGCTGACTCCAAATATTAATGTCAAGACATTTAATTGGATTATTCCCACTTTCATGTCTAAACAACTATGGTTAGCTACTTTGCCATGATCTCCATACTGTGTATCTGTATGGAGTAGTAGAGACATCTGTAGTGGCAGAATAAAATAAGAACTATCAATTTTAAACAGGCTTAGACTGCTATCCCTTTTCTACAAAGACCAAATGTAGGCTTAGATCAAAAGGCATATTTTTGAAGAACATAGAGTTGTCTGACATAGATATCTAATGCTTATAAACATGAACAGTCTAAAATAAAGGGGAGTGTGGCTCATAGACCGTAACACCTTTTTTTGTATCCCCAAGTCCATTTAAAAGTGTTCTCTGGGTGAACAATGCCCTGAATATTACATGCAACGGTTTGCTTTTATCACCCCCCCCCCATAATTCCCTATGCCCACCTAAAATCACTAAAAGATTGGCTGAAAACTGTTCATAAATTGGGAACAGGTGGAGAGTTCCATTGGCATGCACCTTGGAAGTCACTCGCACAGCTAAAATGTCTGGAACAAGACATCAAGGAAGCTCATAGAGGTTTAAGTTATTTTGAAGCAGGTATTAATTGCTGAAATAACATCTAATGAGGGTTGAGACCAATTCAAACTTCTGCCCAACAACTGGGTAGAGTACAACTACTAAGACTTAAAGCAGATTTTGATTTAAAAAAGTTTTAAACACCACAATACAATTCTAAACACATTTAACCAGAAGTAAGTCCCATTCAGCTGACTAGAACACACTCCCAAGTAAGTTGTTATAGGACTTAAAAAATCATGGACTGATATCCAGCTTCCAAATCAAATGGAGGAGAGGCCATAACAAGCAACCCAACTAGCATTGTGCTGCAGAATCTTCTTTCAGCTAAGAAAACAAATATATACCCACAAATGTATCTCCATCAGTCTTTCCAGATGGAGCAAGATACACACTTACCTGGCAAAATTAAAGTCTATGGTAGAGAATCGGGCTTGAATCAATCCCCAGCAAGCCCACAGGAAATGGGAGGCCTAGGAAAAGAATATACATGATCCAGGATATATATATATTTGCAGTGAACAAGAGAAATAACTGTGAATACTGATGTAACAACTGAAAAGCTTTGAGTGATGTGAAAATGATCTTGTTGCCATCAAGACCAAAATGTATTTCCCGGCTTATGATAGTCCAAACTCTGTAAAACTGATTCTGCAAATGTATAATACTGTTTAGAGTGAACTAGAGAAAAGCCTGCTATGGTGAGCATTTATTGCAGTGGTTCCCAGCCTTTGGGCCTCCAGATGTTTTGGGCTTCAACTCCCAGAAATCCCAGCCAGTTTACGAGCTGTTAGTAACTGAGGGAGCTGAAGTCCAAAATATCTGGAGGCCCAAAGGTTGGGAACCACTGATCTATTGCTTTATGGCTGTACTACCAGCACTGGCTCCTGATTCAGTCATTAGAGATGACACATGGAAGTATGAGGGGACCAATAGGCCGCCCATCTTAGTTCCAGTATGCCTTGAATGTAATTCCCATGAATGCCTTGTATGGAACAGTTATGAGTTTTATCTTTTAGCCAACAACACATCATATAAGACTCAATCATGTGACATTGCTTGGAAAGGAGACTACTCATGCTGTTGTTATTACACCCGGTGAGAAATACTGTGTCTCCATGGATGATGGGGAATAATGGCTTAATCACAGAAAGACTTGGGGCAGAAATACAGGGCCTTGCTTTTACAACCTTAATATGCAGCAGTGCTAGCTTCTTATATTGGCTATGAAGCGATGTAATACATGCTAGCTACAAAGAGAAAGTGAGGTGGAAAAAAAAGAGAGAAAGATGGATCTGCCAAAGATCAGCCAGGGAGAGGTAAGGTGCAGAAGAACATCTACCATGTGGAGAAGGAAAAATGCCCAGGAGCATAAAGAAGAAAGTTGATTGACAGAGAAAGCAGTTGAAATAGATGTAATGAAAATTATAACAAAAAAAAACCTTTTGTGATTAACATTCTGTTAACTGAAAACAATGTGAAAGCATTTGAATTGCATAATCTTTATCTGCAGTGTGTATTGTTTTTGCTCACTTTTCACTTGCCCTTTCTTCACAATGTGTATACTCACTAAAGCAAACTGGTTCACTTGCACATAGAGGCTCTCCAGTTCTTCTTCATGAACAGTTCCACTCCCTCCTCTGTTTTTGCTTCCTTCTTCTTGGTCCTCTTGACCTAGTCTCTTGTAGGCCTGCAAGTAGTATCTCAGCCATTGGATCTGAACCTCCTTGCTTGGATACAGGCTGTAATCTACCTCATTCAACCCTGTTGATGATGGAAGAAACATAAGATGGCATGGCCCATATGAACAACAGCTTTAGAATGAGTGAAAAACAAGCTCTTAAGCATATAATATTAAGTTCAGTAAGGATGCTGTGAGGCAACAAAAGCATTCAGATAAGGAAATGTTTACTTCTCTCATGGCTGTTAAATGCAGTGATCTGAATTCTGAAGGATTAAATTAAGTCAAGAGACTTGAAATATCAAACATTTGGGACAGGGGACAACTTTGGAAGAGGAATCTCTCTCCCTTGCTATTGATTGTTAAGAACAGATACGAAAACATGTTTAAAATCAGAGTTTTGGAAAGTTACCCTTTAAGACTGCCACTTCTAGAATTATGAAACAATCTCTATAGGGATATTAATCTTGGTCATCCAGATGGTTTGGATTTCAGTTTCCAGAAGATCCAGCAGTGCAGAGAAATTCTGTGAGCTAAAATCTCAAACATCTGGAGGAGCAAAAATTAAGAACCATTGCCTTAAACTAAAAACTGCAAGATCTCTAAAATAAACTAGCAGTTCTTGTACTCTTGCTTCAAATTCTCCTTTCTCTTTATCCTTAAGGCCTTTCTTTCTTTGGCTCAGCACAAACAATAATTGAGCACTTTTTCAAATAGACAACACCTACCAACATCAATCAAAAGACACAGTAAATCCAATTTATCTTTCTCCTCTTAATGGAAAAGTGATAGACCCAGCACAAGAAGCCAGTGTTGCTTAGATTCTGTCCCATACAACGAAACAAGGCAAGAACAGCCTTGTCTGGAAGCACATGGACTTAAAAATAAGGTGGTTGACAATGCTTAAGTTCTGGAGAAATACTACTGGTTGGCTTTTTGCACTAGATCTGACAGCCTCCTTCTAAAAAACTTCCAGATTGACCTTGTTTGGCTCTTATGATCCCTGCGGAACAGAGCACAAGCTGCGTGAATAGCAGACATAATTAGTCATACAATGATTTCCTGTATTATACAAGCTCAGCAGAGAATAAATACAGAAAACCTGGGTAATTACATGCAGGTCCTTCAAAAGGAGCTCGTTTCTAATCCATCTCTTGAGTCACAATTAGGGGAAGGGAAATAATCACACAAAAACCTAAAATGATGATTGGCTGTAAAGGTAGTACCCTTGACCATATATCAGAAAAAAAATATCCTTGTTGGTGAGCCAAATATTTGTGATGTTTTTCTTTTAAAAACGTGACTTTCTAAAAGCTATTTTGGCTAGGGGATCTGTCACCTTCCAAGTTCCCAAAGGAGTCCAACATCAGGAAGGCCTCAGTCACCATCACTACAACTTGACATAAAGGCACCAGCATTATTCTATATTTCCCTTCCATTTCCCCCCAAAAATTCTTAGCAGAGAAAATGAGAGCAGATAAAAAAGGCATAGTCGATTGTAAATAGAATATGTCACAAGAGGTTGATGTTTCATATTCAAATGGTTGGCACCTGAGGCTCCAATGAAGAGAACAGATAAGTAAGCAACAGGTATTTGAAGCTTATGGGCCCTGGCATTATATGCTGATACAGGATCAAATTTATAATTACAGAAAGCTTGAGGTCTGCCTCAAGGACCCACTCATATTAAGCATAGTTGTACAAACAATACAACATACATCAAGGATAGAGAAACTTTGGATTTCCATATTTTTTGGGCAAGAACTTCCAACAGCCATAGACAGAAAGACTAATGGGCACGGACTGTGGAAGTTGGAATAATAAACATCTGGAGAGCCAGATTACCCTCACTTTAGTAGGAGATTTAGTTTATGTCTCTTCAGACCACAGTTTGGAAATAATTAATTAAAATTAATGTTATCCTTAATTCATTTACATTTCTACATTGGATTTTAATCAGTCATTTAATTAATTGAAGAACAATCATTTTAATTTGAGGAACAGCTAAAATTTTGCATTGATTTTATTGAGTTAGTTTGGGAAAGCATTTTGAGTAATTCTGAATGTTTTATTAGCTATTAATGTAACAAATTAATTTTAGAAATAGCTAAAATTACAAATTGAAACTCTTTAAAATTTTCATATTAAAATATTAATACTAAAGCTAACATTTCTAAATTCTGTTTGAGGCTGATAATAATGGGCTATTACTTGCTTCCATAAAGAAGAGTATGAGAAAGAGGAAAAACATCATGTGAGCTCAACTCACCAGCAAATTCATTGAAATGATTCCCAATGTCATATGCTTGATAGTTGTAGCCAGTGTATTCATAATCTATGAACCGGACATGACCTGAAAAGGCAAAGAGAAGAATAGTTGGGAGCAACACATGAAGTAGGATGGCTGATTTTTAAAGAAGCAAGAAGACTTCTCTGGCATTTTTGTTTTGAATGCTTTTTGCAGGGAAAGAAGGGCCTGTGAGTTTGGCAAAGCATTATGTATTTGTGAGATTAAGGTAACAAACCTTCTTCTTTGTTGTAGATGATGTTCTTGCTCAAAAGATCATTGTGGCAAAAGACTACTGGAGATCGAAGCTGAGAGAGATGCTCTTTCATCCAGCGAATTTCTTCTTCTAACACCTCTAGACTGGGAATGTGCATTTCCTGATGGAGGCTTGGGAAGGAAGACAAAATGATGCCATGTCCACTTGAAGCTATTCAACATTTCTTAGCACAAGAGATGCATTTTGCATAAGTATCAAGATTTGCAAAGCAGAGATCCTTTATTTTGGAGAAAGACACCATCTGGAATATTCTCGGCCAAACCTGACACCCACCAGATATGTTCAATCACAACCCATATTGCAAAGACGGGTATGGTGCTGGGGTCAAACCCATCTTGCAGTACAACTTCTATCATTCCCATCACCAGCGGGGCTGGGTGAGGATGAGTTGTTGTCCAAGACATCTAGAGTGTATCAAGATGGAGAGTCATGCCCTTTGACAGACAAATCCTAGATTATTCCACGAGAATAGTTCTTCATTAATGTTCATTATAAAATGGCTTTCAAATAAATGAACCCACTTGCATTCAGATTTTTATGAAGTCTATTTTGCATTAGATGTAAATCTTCAAATCCCCAGTGCGCCACAGTGAACAAATTATCCACTCATAACATGACCTGTCTGAAGGATCAGATCATGTTCAACTGGACCCTCTGGTGCCCTAGCAGTTTGTCGGAAACTAGGGGTTAGATGGGCAAACCAAGATGGCAGAGGTGGAGAACTTTGGACTACAAATCCTGATATCTTTTACTAATGTTCATAGTATGAAATTTTCTGGGAATACTGGAAGTTCTATATCATATAGAGGATACAAGATTTTTTTTCCATTTTATGGACTTAACATGAGGCAATTCTTCAGTTTTGACTCAACAGTTACATAGTTACAACTTCCATCATCCTCATCCCTGGCTGGTCAAGAAGTTGATCATAATCTGGTACCTGTATATACCTAGAGCTTCTATGTTTTTTTTTAAAAAAAAAATGACTGTCAACATTATTCCTTGGATGCTTCTAAAAAAAGAGGTCCTAGCACAACCGGTCAAAAAACACAGAATAGCTATTCCATCTTTTACTTCACAACATATTTTTGAAGCAAGATGATGAGAAAACACAGGAGAGTAAAGGATAAGAATACATGAAATGCCAGAAAGGGTATGTGGATTTTGCAGGATGAATATACAATAAAAATTTTATCATAAGATTTGAAATTCCATATCTTAAAATGACTTTACACTGTTGGCAAAATGGCATGCTTGGAATGGCCTACATGCATTTTTCTGTTTAGACCACTCCCTAAAAATGATTTCTCAAGTTTCTATAAGCAAGGTCTGCTAGGGCAACCTGTGGCTCTACATGAGTCTCTGCCTTTTAGGACCAAATTTCAAATTTGGACGTGTCACCACAAAACAGCTTTTATTAAAGGAGCAATTCACCAAGCAGTTTGCTTGGCGGAATCCTCTGGTCTCAAAATACTTCCGGTGTGGAAGAATGGCGACAAGACGTGTCCTCTGAGACTCTGTCGGAGGACTACCCTTCCCTCACGGCTGGGTAGAGCTAACGCTCCCTCTCCCATCGCGGACTGAAGCGGGGAGACAGCATAACCCACGAGGGTACCCGATGGCCTATAGAGGGGCTCCTCCAGCAAGGAGGGGCGCCTAGAAAGGTCCGGGAAAACCCTCACAGGGTATAGCGAGCCGAGGAGAAGCGAGCTGGGGATCGGGCTGATCACCAGCACATTGTCGCCACCACATCACGTTAGACGAAAAAAGAAAAGAAAAGAAAAGAAACGAAGAAAGAAGCCTACCGATGGGTAAGAACCCTTCATTCGAACAATTGATAACAATAGCAGCCCAAACTGGATGGAAGAGAATATATTAAGCGGAGGGAGTGAATGAACCGGTCTATTCGGAAGATAGATAGCGGTTCATAGGGCAAGGTAATACAGAGACCTAAGATATATGGAGATATTTTGGATGAAACAAGGAATTGCATGAATTGATCAAACTTAATATACGGGAAGGAAAAACACTACTAGCAAATAACAAAGGCTGAGTTGGGAACATGGCGCCCGCAAGACACTAACCTTGAAAACGCCAATGTACAGGGTCAGGAAGTGACCTAAAGCCTGACGGGCCGAGGAAGAAACGGCGAGGACGCCCGCGAAACGTGGGAGGAGAGATTGGAGAAACAGACTGAGAGGAGGAGGAAAAGGGGGGGGAAGCCTCGCGGGGGATAGGATCTCGCGAGAAGACGACGAGAGGGCGAGAGGCGTAAAGGAGAAGGGGGCGAGAACAGAGAAGAAGAGAACGAAAGAGGAAAGAGGCAGAAGAGAGATAAGGGTGTGAGCGAGGGAGACGTCCCGTAAGAAGGGGAGGTGAGGAGGAACAGACAACAGAGAGACGGAACAGAGACGACGAAAGCAACAAAGACCTACCGGTGGCTAGTAAAAGACACCAGGCAGACTCAAAGACCCCCGCGAAAAGGTATAGACCGTGAGAAGGGAAAGGGAAAGAGGAAAAGGGGGGGGGGGGAAAGGGAATCAGCCACAAAAGGACACCATACAGAACGCTTTAAGAGGATTACAAAAGTCACGATAGGAAACCTCTGAAGGGAAGAAACCCAATAAAACTGGAAAAGGAGTAACTCCCTATTCTTCCGGACCAGACTTTAAAACATATTAGAGACTTGAACATACAGATTATAGAGGTTTAAAGACTATTATATTAACACGCCCGGATCCGAATTGATTCTTTAGAAAGATAGATAACAGAGTGATATTGGTTGGTTTCTTTCCTTTGATATTTGGATAACGTCAATTTTGATATTATTAATACCCTTTTTCTTTCTCAGAAGATTTTCTTTCCTGGAACTATAGAGACCCCAGAGAGGGTCTGAAATCTCATTACATAGACCTTAGGAGAAATGGAGAAATAGAGATTCACCACCACATAAAATCGAGAAGTACAAAAGAAAGCCTAGAGACTGAAGGAATAAAATAGAGGGGGAAAAAATGGCTTACAGACTGCGAAGTGAGAAAGACATAAAGGACTCAAGAACCACGCAGAAAAGAGCTTCAATTTCGGAAGAAGTTCAGGTTAAGGATATGACGGAAATGATCCTCAAAGAACTTTACAGAATGCAGGAGAAGCAAGATGCGTATCAAAAACTGGCACAGGAGCAAATGGCAGAGTTTAAAAAAGAAATTAAAAACGAATTGAAGGGAATGAAGCATGATATAGGAACTTTAAGTCAAGAGCTAAAAGAATTAAAAAATGACAAAGTGGAATTAAGAAACCTCCACGGGAAATTACAAAGAGAAGTTCAAATCTTAGAACAGAAATCTAACAAAATAGAAGCCAAACAAGAAGTATTAGAAGCAAAAGAACTTGAATACCAACTCAGACTTCGTAATGTGTGGGAAGAACCAAGAGAAAACATAAGGATGGTGGTGATAGAAATTCTAGCGAATCTACTCCAAAGCTCAAAGGAGGACATGGAAGGTAGATTAGATCGAGTATACAGAATTAATATTAACTACGCCAAAAGAAACAAAACAGCAAGGGACGTAATAGTAAACTTTACGAAGAAAATTTACAGGGATGAGATTCTAAAACTGAATAGTGAGAATTCCATCACATACAAGGAGAAAAAAGTGATAATACTGAAAGAAATCCCAATGGATACAATAAACAAGAGAAGAAAATATCTCTTCCTGGCAGATGAACTGAAGAGACACAACTTAAGGTTCCGCTGGGAGAAAGAAGGACTAATGACGACATATAGAGGAGAGAAACACTGGATAACATCAGAAGGAAATGCACAAAACTTCTACAGAAAGATTAAAAAGGAGATGGAAGAAGAAGAGGAATTTGATAACACGGACAGAACAACGGAAAAAAAATCTAGACAGAAACAACATGTAATACCTCAGGGAAGAAAGAAAGCAGACAGAGACCAACAGGCAAGAGAAGAGCACTCAATAGATGACAATAAAACAGAAGAGGAAGGCGAGTCGGAAGGAGAGGTGGAAGAGAGTTCGTTAAACCATTCAGAGGAAGAAGGGAGGGATCCCAAGGATAAAGAAGAAGACCAGATATGAGTAGAAAACTAAAAATATATAGCAACAATGTCAACGGAATAAATGAACCCCGGAAAAGGAATAAAATACTTACTAAATTTAAAAAATTGGAATATGATATAATCTCGCTACAAGAAGTTCATATTAAACAAGGCCATGCTAAACTTCTAACACAACCAAAATTAGGTCAAGAATTCCATTCGTTAGATTCCCAAAAAAAAAGAGGAGTAGTAACTTATATAAGCCCTAACATATCAGCGGAGCTAAGCTTTAAAGATAATGAAGGTAGAATATTAGGGGTAATGATAAAGCTAGAAAATTTAAAAATTTTGATCTGCAACATCTACGCACCAAATGACTCGAAATCAAAATTTGTGGAAAAACTCAAAGAATTTTGGAGGGAAAAGGAATTTGATGGGATTATCCTGATGGGCGACTTTAATGGGGTTCTAAATAATGACATAGATAAAAACCCTGGCAAAATTAGAGGGAACAGGAAAAATAAAGAAACAATCTCTAGAGAATTCAAAATATTAAAAGAGGAATACAATTTGATAGACGTATGGAGATTACAACATGAAAAAGATAGAGATTTCACCTTCTTTTCTGCCAGACACAAAAGCTGGTCCCGCATAGACATGATTTGGATATCTGGATCGCTAAGTACTAAGGTCACAAAGTCAAAGATCCTACCAATGTTAGATTCAGATCATTGCCCAACTGAGATAACACTAAATCAAAAAAGAGGTAGATGGAGATGGAGGTTAGATGAAAACTTATTAAAAAGAGAAGAGGATATAGAAAAAAACAGGAAACTAATAGAAGAATTTTTTACGATCAATAATAGTCAAGGAATTTCACCCACAATAGTATGGGAAGCAAGTAAAGCTACTATGAGGGGTTATTTTTTACAACAAAGCATTCAAAAAAAGAGGAAAAGTTCGGAACAAATAAAACAGGCAATTGAAAAAATAATAGAAACAGAAAACAAGCTAAAAAAGAATCCTAAGAATAATAAACTTTTGCAGGAATTGATAATGAGACAAAGAAACAGAGAACATTTGGAATTAGAACAGAGGGCGAAACAATTAAAGTATATAAAACAAAACCATTTCGAGAATGCGAATAAACCGGGACGCTGGTTATCAAGGAGGTTAAGGAGAAAAAGAGAAGCAACTTTTATAAACAGAATAAAAATTGGGGAGAAATATTTCTATACAGACAAAGATATATTGGATCAGTTTCATAAATTTTACAGCAAATTATATGAGAGGGACAACATAGATGAAGAAAAGATTACAAGATACTTAGGAAAAATGAAATTAGAAAGGTTAACACCAGAGGAAAGAGAACTTCTAAATAAGGAGATTTCAATAAAAGAAATAGAAGAAGCAATCAGAAAATTAGACGGATCAAAAGCCCCAGGACCGGATGGCCTAACCGCAATATATTATAAGACTTTTAAAAAAGAATTAGCCCCACAACTCCAAAAGATCATGAATATAATCAGAAACCAAAAGAAAATGCCAGATACATGGAAAGAAGCCACAATCACGGTAATACACAAAGAAAATAATGATCCAGAAGAGGTCAAAAATTATAGGCCCATCTCGTTATTAAATATTGATTATAAAATTTTCTCAAATATTATAGCAGACAGATTAAAAAAGTTTTTATCAAAATGGATAAAAGAAGACCAAGTGGGATTTCTCCCAAACAGACATATAAAGGATAATATTAGAACAGTTCTTGACCTTATAGAATATTATGAAGTTAATAATCAGAGGGAAATGATATTTTTAGCAATAGACGCCGAAAAAGCGTTTGATAGGGTGAATTGGAACTTTTTTAAATTTTTAGCGCAGGAATTAGATATGGGCTACTACTTTCAAAACATACTAGAAACTATATACCAAAATCAAACAGCTAAAATTACAATAAACGGCCAAGAAACAGCTCAAATCGAAATACAGAAAGGGACAAGACAAGGTTGCCCTCTGTCCCCATTAATATTTATAATGACTCTAGAAATTTTACTTAATAAGATTAGAGAAGATAAAGAATTACAGGGCACAGTAATCCAAGGGACACATTACAAAGTAAGAGCATACGCAGATGATTTAATTTGTTTTATCGAAGACCCGGTAACAAAAGGGGAAAAATGGATTGAGATTATCAAGGAATATGGAGATTTAGCAGGATTCAAGATGAATATAAGTAAAACCAAAGCATTAGCAAAAAACATTCAAAAGGAAAAACAAGAGAGGATAACAGAGCAGTTGGGGGTCCAAATAATATCAAAAATTAAATATTTAGGAATAAATATAACATCAAAGAATATACAGTTATTGAAAAACAATTACGATAAAACATGGAATGAAATAAAAAAAGAACTTGAGATATGGAAAAATCTAAAGCTATCATTATTAGGTAGAATGGCCACAATTAAAATGAACGTATTACCCAAAATATTATTTTTATTTCAGTGTCTCCCCATTTTAAGAAATCAGAAGAACTTTACAAATTGGAACAAGGATATAAGTAAATTTATTTGGAATGGAAGAAAACCTAGAATTAAAATAAAACATCTGACAGATGACAGGAGCAGGGGGGGATTTTCGTTGCCCAATCTGAAATTATATTACGAAGCAAGTAATATACTATGGATAAAGGACTGGATACAACTAAAAAACAAGAAGATATTAAATTTAGAAGGTTTCGACTTGCGCACAGGATGGCATTCATACCTCTGGTATGACAAAATCAAAATAGAAAAAAATTTCTGTAATCATTTAATTAGATCGGCCCTATTAAAAACGTGGGATAAATAGAAGAGAAGAATGTATAACAAAACACCAAGATGGCTGTCACCCCTAGAGGCTGCGCAAAGAAGATTATTAGGTTGGGCAAATTGGCCGAAATATGAGGACTTAATTAGGAAACAGGGAACAGATTACATATTAATTCCACAACAAGAAATAAAAACTAAATACCCAAACTTAAGCTGGTTACAATACGGTCAACTGAGGGAATCCTTTAAAAAAGATAAAACATTGGGATTTATGGAAAAGAATAATAGATGGGATAGAATCTTAGAAACCAAAGGAAAAGTAATATCGAAAGTTTATAAAGTTTTACTGGAATGGGACACAGAGACTGAAACAGTCAAAGGATGTATGACAAAATGGGCGAAAGATATAGGGAGAGTGATATACATGAATGAATGGGAGGAAGGGTGGAATAGGAAATTAAAACTAACATATGCATACGATTTAAAAGAAAATTGGATGAAGATGCTCTATAGGTGGCACATTACACCAAAAAAATTGGGTCTGATAAATAAAACCAGAAATACAAATTGTTGGAAATGTGGCGAGAAAGAGGGTACATACTTCCACATGTGGTGGAAATGTAGAAAAGCCAA
Organism: Anolis carolinensis; assembly: GCF_035594765.1. Classification (NCBI taxonomy): domain Eukaryota; kingdom Metazoa; phylum Chordata; class Lepidosauria; order Squamata; family Anolidae; genus Anolis; species Anolis carolinensis. The sequence goes on from NC_085844.1 coordinate 197,501,790, forward strand.
GGAATTTTGGTCAAATATACACCAAAGCATAACAAAGATACTAGAAAAAAGACTTAAAAAACTTCCAGATATATATTTATTAGGAATCACTGACCTCCCCCCAGGCTCAAATGAAGAAAAAATAATGACCTACTTGACAACAGCGGCTAGAATAGTCTATGGAAGATACTGGAGACAGAAGGAAATCCCAAGCGTGACAGAATGGTTAACAAAAGTAGCAGAGATAAAAAACTCGGACAGGCTAACATTTTTATTAGCAAAACAACAGGGAAAACCTAGAAGAGAGACCAACTGGCAACAAGTAGATAACTACATTAAAAGAAAGGAAAAAAGGAAAAACAAGGAAAAAATATGAGATACTGTAATAAATAAATAAATAAATAAATAAATAAACAAACTAATAAATAAAATAAAACAATAAGAAAAGCAATAATTTAATTAATAAGGTAATAGGTAAAAAGGGACAATTAAGTAAGAATTCACCAATAATTCTAAGGAGCGTAAGAAGAAAAGAATGAAGACAAAGAAAGAAGAAACAAATGAAAGAGCCCCATCGGGAAAGCTGGGAAGCCCCAGATATTTTATTTTATTGTATTTTATTTACTTTTTTTTTTCTCTTTTCTTCTTTTCTTCATCTTTCTTGCATTCCTTTATTACTTCTATCCCCCTCTTTACCTTTCTCCCTCCCCCACGTCTATCTCTTCACTCCTCCACTACACCGCCTTACCGGTTTATTTCTATATATTTTAAAGTATTGTATGAAATTTTCAATAAAGATTATTAAAAAAAAATACTCTAGAAGGAAAGAAACAGGTCGGAGTAAAAGTTGCTCAAAAAGTTAAGTACAGGTTAGCAGGTTGCTCATCATATAGTAAAATACATTTGCTGCTTTCTCTCTAAAAATATTTCTGGGTTCTTGGATTATGGAACGTGGTTGTGGCAGGAATGAAGATGGCAGGTGGCCACTTTTTAGAATCCAAGTTAAAACCATTTGGTGAGGGAAAACAGAAAGGCAGAAAATGTTGAGTGCAACTACATTCAGGAAATAATACTTCCAAGCTGTAGGAAGGTCATACACAGGTATGGCTAAGCTCAATTCAGAATGGTTTTCAAATGTGCACAGATAGTCATTTGGGCAATTATAGAGAAAAGGAGGCTTATGATGATGGAGCAACTGGTTACCATAATATATCAGTACTGGGTAGTAATTGTTGTGGTGGCCAATTAAGTGTTCAATTGTTTGATAGATAGGATGGTACTTGGAAGATACAGACTAACACAATGACTTACAGTCTTTCCCAAACATAAGATTAATTTCCACTCCCAATTTGATTCTGCCTTGATTTTTTAGAATCCTTATCATTATAATAAATTTATTTATAGCATTCTTTCTTGCAACTTGTTTCACTTCCTTTTTCAAAAGGTGGATGCTGCTGGTGGAACTTGGTAGGTTACCTATCAGCCAGTAAACCCAGCCAATTACCTATTTGTTCTTTTAATTTTTCTGTTTGAAAGTTTTTTTAAAAAAATCAATAATATTTGGCAGTTTTTAAATCAACATACTATAATTGCTAAATTGTCTTTAAAAGTTATTTTAAAAAGAATTAGAGAGTAGCAGAAATATAGGAGTGCAGGGTTATGAGGGTGTGCTAAAGTACAACTGTGGACCATGGATTGGCAAATCTGTGCAAGTGCATGAATCAAGAAAGATGCTCATGCTGCTATGTAGCCACAATTGGTGACTGTGTGACTGCCATGGAATTTCAGCTTTGTGCAATAAAGTCTTAAGATACATTTAAACTGACTATTAAAAGGTTAACATACAAACTTATTTTAAAGGGATGAGCTGATTACTTTGGAACTATTTTTGGATGTTTGCCATGTTGAATTCTGAATTTTCTTATACCTCCTTAAAATTGAGCCAAATCTGTATAACAGCCTCCAACTCACCATCTGTTTTGATCTCAAGTTTGTCATCTTAAATCATAGTATTCAGGGAAATTGTTCTGATTTTTGCCATTGGGTAGAAAGGCCTGACCCTCCACTGCTTACTTAGTTTACAATTGGAAGGACCATGGACCACGCTGAAAAGGTAGTATGCATTTGACTCCTGTTCTATGATGGGAATATTCTTTAAAAAATCACTGTACTGAGTTCTATGTCTAAGTTATTGCTTGGCCAGACATCTTCCAAGTTGTGTTTACATAATAAGAACCTTTAGGTAATTAATGACTTCAACTAGCGATAAACTTTTAATTTTACCTGGGATTTGATGTCTTTCTGGTAAATTCAGTTTTCACGAGGTTAAAGTACTTATACAGTCTGTGCCACAGGCAGGGCTTGGGGAGGCTCCCATTGTTATGGATCCGGTGCATTTTAGCCATTTCCTGGGCTATTAGCCTACAGCAAAACACAGTGACAAAGATATTGTGGTAAGATGGAAACATGGACTACAGTCAAATTACCACTAAAATGATCTAGTCTGATTCCACTTTACATATTTTGGTCCTTCATTTTAGACTGTTTTATAGTTTTGCCACTCCTAGAAACATCTTTAAAAATACTGACACTGTAGGTTTCTACTATCGTTTAATATTAGAGCACTTACTATAGTGAATTGGTCAATCAATACTATCATCAGTATCATGATCAATAGTCAGCATGACAGTAAAGATATTAAAGTCAATGCAAATCAATCTATGTTTCAATTATATATGAATACTAATTTAATATTAATGAATGGGGGAACTGTATTTGTTAACAATGAATAGCAGCATTTCCACTTATTAAGTAATGAAATTACATTTTTCAAGTACTAGTTAGTCAATTATGTGCTGAGAGGGAATCTAATTACTAATAATGAATATGGTGTTATAATAATAACATTCAGATATAAAAATAAGCCTCTTAAGCTCTTCAGTATACAGCCATGGAAAACTGGCTTCATCTGACAGTTGCCCCCTGGGAGATTAGAAGTTACCCATTCCTCATACAAACTAGACAACAAGAAAATAGATAAACAGTACAATCCCCATATCCATGGATTCAATATCAGTGGTTTCATTTATCCACACAAGTGTTTGTGGGCTTCTTTAGGACTTTCAGTGCTATTCTATGGTATGTTTCTAGCCCAAGAATATAGAGTTCACTATTGTCCACAGTTTTAAGTATCCATGGGATCATATTATATTTTAAAGAAGGTCAATCACATATGGGGACCACACTATATTTAAAAGTATTTTTAGTTTAAATAATTAGCATTGAACATTGGATATTCTTTCCAACAGCTGATTAGAGGTCACATGAAAGTATGTCTGCAGGTCAGATGAAGACCTCCCTACACACTGTATCTGGTCTCTGGTCTAGAAGTTCCACGTCCCTAAATTATGGTATCAGAAGACTTTCACTGACTGCTTATTTATTTTTTAAAAACCTACAGCTAATGCTAAGACTCAATTTAGGTCTAACAAGGCTCTGTCCTATTAGTTGATTAGTAAGCTTGGGGTGAATAAAATGGCTTTGTAGTTTCTACCACTGATCAGATTAACAAGAAAGCCTTTTTTAAACCCATGCTCTCCAGATATATGAGACTACAGCTTCCATAACTTCCATAATTTCTAGTCAGCATCTTAAAACAGTGGCTGGCCAAATCTTCATGAGATGCTCGTTCAAGCCCATGGGTTGTACATGAATATAAATAGCCCAGTGACCTGATCCATATCACTCTTCCTCTGTGTGGCGATGTTCAAACAAATAATTATTTCCTTGATCCTAGCAGTAGTGAAAAATGTGTAATGTGACTAGTGATGATGGCAGTATGACAACAAAGATACCTGAGGTAATTAAACTGTGGAGGCAATGCTGGCCACAGATTGTGTGCCCATGTCTTAGAAAAAATGTTTTCCCTGCTGTCACTTATCAAAGTGACCCATTGTTTCATTGAGTAAATACATAATCCCTCCCATTCCACACATACAACCTGAACATATTTGGCTGTCGGATATGTTCTGGCCCCAGGGCCTTTCCTGGCACAAACTCATAGCAGTAGCCATTCTCAAAGGTGCAGTAGAGATTAGGGGCACAGCCATGGTCTTGAAGCACTTGGAAATTCCGCAGCTCAGTTGCTCGGTCCACAATCAGCTCTGTCTTCCTGCCGTACACTCGTACCAAGACTGCGTCTTTCATGTTCTCATCCATGAAGCAAGCCATGAGCTTGTTGGTGATGCCTTCAGTGAAGACCTTGGTGAAGAAAGAAGAGGTAGTTGTTAAGGTAAAAGGATGATGGGGCAATAATGGTGGCTCTGGGAAGAACAGAAAACAACATTTGTTTCATAATCATGTGAGCTTGCTATGTTATAGTAAAGTGCTTGGAGGAATTCTTATAGAAACATCACATGAAGACTGCAGCAGCTGTGGCAATTGAAAACATGCTATTGTGGGAGGGGGGGGAGCGAGTATGTTGCCCTCCCGTTTTTAAAAATAGAAGCCTCTTCATCCTACATTCAACTGGATGTGAAAACTACCACCTCCTCATTTGCCATTATTACTGCACTATTGCGATCAGAGATAGGCAAATGTGGTTTCCCAGATATTGTTGGAATTCAGCTCCCCCGAACCCAAGCCACCACAACCAACAGTGAGGGCAGATGGGATCTGCAGTCCAAAACATCTGGAGGGCTACAGCTGCTCACCTCTGGTCTGTACTCTAGAACAGTAATAGGCCAGTATGGTGGATCTGGGCAGCATTGTTCTGCCCTGAGACTTTTCAGGGCTTCCATATATATTTCTCCAAAATACAGCAAAAATGTAAGTGGCTGGAAGATCAGTTAGGTTCTGGTTTGTTTTGTTTTACTGTAAAAAATACTTCAGGGAAGACTCCTAGACACTACCAGGAGAGGCAGTTCACCTGTTTTGGCTATTCAAAATGGTTCAGGCTATCTGGAGGCAGTATAAACAACATAGCAGGGGTCTGAATCTAAAGTTTCAGTCCTGCACTTTGCTCACCCTTACGGTAGAGAATGGTAACAGAAACACATGATTTTGGGAGGATTTCTAATGAGTTATTCAATTAGTTACCTTTAAAATGTAATTTTTTAAGTTCAAAATTTAACTAACACAGGATGGTTTTGCCATTACATTTGAATGGGAACTGAAATAAGAAGTGTGAGAATTTAACAAACAGACACATGTTTATCTTTATTATTGAGGGTTTGTCAAAGGAACAGCAGTGGATGGGGATGAAAAAATAAATGGGAAGCTGATTATCAGACATTTTAGTGGTGCAGTAATAATGGCTGAATGAAAGGATGGGTTATATAATATCACTGCGATTAGCTCTTGTCCTCTTGATGCTGGCAGGGATGATGCAAATCTAGTTCTAATATTAGAACTGTGTGGATCTATAAAATGAGAAAGTAGTCACAGACTTCCAAACTACCTTATTTTTTTTAGTTAATATGCACCAAGTTTTTATGGGACTAGGAAGCATTTCAGATCAACTTCAAGAACCAGGAAAAATAGATTAACAAAAAAGCTAATTTTCATAAGTAGTATGTTAGAGATTTCCCCATGTGCCCATCTTACATCATGTTGGTGTTAAATAGCCAATCCCAAAAGTCCACCATTCCTGCAAATAATATTTTTGTATAACTCTTTTCATTATGTTTCATCATGTTCAAAAATACATTTGGTGCTCATGGGAAAGGATTTTCAGGCACAATGTGCTTGATATAAATTGATATAAATTCCTATATGACTTGGAACCAGGCTATCTGAAGGGCCACATCTCCACATACAAATGTGGAGACATTCCTGACAGTACTATCTCCCTTACTTCAAGTATGCATGCACTAAATCAAGGCTAATACTCCAAAGGCACCAGTTACTGACTGATCTTGGAAGCTAAGCAGGACCAGGCCTTGTTAGTTCTCAGATGGGAGACTGCCAAGGAATATCGAGTGTTGGAGGCTTAATTTCAGGGGAAAGCAATGTGAAATTGCCTGTAAGTATTACTTGCCTAAGAAAACCCTATGAAATTTGTAGTGTTTGTGTAAGTCAACTAGCAACTGAAAGGTACATAAATACACAAACAAAACTTACATTTCTGAGCAGAGATTTGGGATAAAATTATTACCATAATCTTCAGATGACCAGAGAATGATACTGGGAGTTGTAGGCTAAAAAGTAACTTCCCCAAGCTCTGTTCCAGAGACATAAACAAGTGGTAGTTGGGTGGCATCGGAGTCCCAGATAATGGAGACATCTGTACTAAGGACGCCTATGTTCCTGCTATGACGCCTTCTCTCAGATGGACAAAGGATTTGGTTCTGTCCTCCTAACTTGGCTGGCTGCCTCAGTGTATAAAATTATCTTGTTCCTCCCAACACTCTTGTTTAAAAAGCAAGCTCAGACACATCCTTGTGCATTCTGTCTTTATGTCGCTTGTATATACTCCAACCACCACTGAGATCCATCATTTAGAGTCAGGTTTAAAAAGATGACTCAAGAATGTGGGCATTCATTAAGACTTAAGGACTAGAGTGCCTCGGAGCACACAATCTTTTCGAGATATTGTGATCTTGTTTATAAAGAATGAATTCCAGGTCCCACCAATCCTTTAGGAACCCTATTTTGGGCAACGGTGGTGGGGACTGTATTCTAGTTATTGCTCTTGGTAACTCTTGGTAGCCAATTAGGAGTCACAAACAAAGTCTAAAATGATATTTTTCCAGACTACATCTCTTAGCTTTCTCCTGCCAGCATAGGCACTGGCTATATCAACTGGTGATTTGCAATATTTTTTTTCTAAATTTGGACTTGAAAGCCTTGTTGATTGACTACAAACCATCCAGATATCTACCTGTAGATCCTTCTACACCAAGAAAGGAGAAGACTGCAGGGAGAAGTGTCCCATGAGAAGTTAGAATGATCCCAACTCTGGTACTCATCAAGCAAGTAGGCATATACCTCACAACCTCTGAGGGTGCCATTATGTGGGCGAAACGTCAAGAGAGAATGCTTCTGGAATATGGCCATGCAGCCCGGAAAACACATAACAACCAAGTAGGCAGTGACTACCACTTTAGAACAGACCAGGTGGCAGGAGAAGAATGTTGCAACTTCTTGGTGAACGACTGACTAAAACTGTTCTTTTTGCATACACTTCCACCATTGTATTCCTTTGATACCCCTAAATGCCAATGACCTGAACTCTGACTTTGCTTTGAACTGTTCTTTGCTACAAAGCTTATTGAGGGTTTTCCTTCTCTGGGCATTAATAGGATTATTGACATTTATCCCTTCCCTTGCATTCCATGACATGAATTTTAGCAGCATAGTTATCAATATTTTGTTGCTCTAGGCAGACAATCTTTGTTGTGCAACATGCACCTTCTCTCCAAGAGGTCTCTTCTGGTGTCACTAGTCTCTCAGTTGCTATTTGCCTGAAAACCCCCTTTCTGCCTTCTGCCCTAATCTGTTTGCAAGAGCCCATGGCTACACACTCAACCATTTGTAACACAGCAAAATGATAGAAGTAGCCATGGTCACAAATTATGCCACATCTATTATGAGCACAAATCCAGGAACATGTACCGAATCTTTACAGTCTGGTTTTCTGTTTTCAAAAATAACAAGAAGATCAGTCTATGTAATCAGTTTTTGTCATTATGCAGGAAATAATTAGTTAGTTTTCACATTTTCAAACACTAGCAAGGAACTCTATACAACTCCCAGTAAAAAGTAGCACTGAATTCATAATTTCATTCTTAACATAGATTCCATTTTTCCCATTTCCACATTCTTTCATTAGATGTATTTGTTCCTATGACTTCCTATAAATCAATTTGTAATGTTGTCTAAGCATATGTAATCAAAATACTCATACATCTAAAGTTGTATAGAACAGAGATTGAATCCTCTCTTCACTTTTCCCTCTTTTTCGTGGAACCACCTTAGCAAGGATGGTTCTTTTACCAACTGATGGTGTTGTTTATTTATGTATTTAAATAAATATCCAAAGCTGCTGTGGTGGTATGTAAATAATCTAACATAAAACAACAATCTCTAGTTGCCTTTCAAGTAAGAAGCAGCAGGATCCATTCTGCTAAAATGGGGATGGCAACGTATGTACATTCCACCCCTATTTCATGACACTGTGATCGCTAAAACTGCTGGGAGTTGCAATCCCACAACAGCTAGGGCTACAAGTTATTTCTCACTGTTGTAAAGGGACTTAAAGATGTGAGAGTAATCCTGTGTGTTGTTTTTTTTTCAGAATTAAGTCCCATCAGGGCTTAATGGATTGATGCCAAGGTTAAATTTGTAAAGGATTATGTACCAGTTATGTTAGGATTAAGCAACTAAGGTTGCTATGCTAACACCTAATGTTTTTCAGTAAATCGGTAAAGTTAACCAAAGTGATTGGTTCACTTTTTCTGAGCCACAAGCCCAAATTTTCCCTAAATCTGACTCGAGGTTGAATAGTTTTAAACAAAAAAGGGGAGGACAATATTTTGAAGTGTTGCTGAAGGCTTTCATGGCCAGAATCACAGGGTTGTTGTGAATTTTTGGGCTGTATGGCCATGTTCCAGAAGCATTCTCACCTGATGTTTCACCCACAGGCATCCTCAGAGGTTGTGAGGTATATTGGAAAAACTAAGCAAGGAAGGTTTATATATCTGTGGAAGGTCCAGGGTGGGAGAAAGAACTCCAACAGACAAGAGTTCTTTCTCCCACTGTGGACCTTCCACAGATATATAAACCTTTCTTGCTTAGTTTTTACAATATACCTCACAACCTCTGAGGATGCCTGCCATAGATGTGGGCAAAATGTCAGGAGAGAATGCTTCTGGAATATGGCCATACAGCCCGGAAAAGTCACAACAACCCAATGTTTTGAAGGCTTGAGAACTTATTTTGCCTGACCACAGGGGATGTTTATGTTCACCCAGTTGCAAACAAGAAAGTCATGCAAATGCAATGGAAGCTTCTACCACACTCTCAGATTGTTTCCACGCTACACACAACAATTCAATACTGTCTTGTGGAATCCTAGTTTGTTGAGGGATGGAGAATTATCCAACAGACCACTGCCACACTAGACTAGATCTCCCTGTACTGGAATTCTAAGTACCCCACCAAACTACAAATGCCTAGGTTCTATAGAATATTGTTATAACAGTTAAAGTGTTATCAAACTGCTGTAACTGTGCAGTGCAAACACACTCTTGGTTATTAAAGCGAGAAGGCTACTTAAATGTCATCAACTTGTAGGCACTGTAGCATTCACTGCAAATGTAGACATATGAAATGTCCTGGGATTTGAATAAAAGGTTTTCTTTTTCGTTTGGGGGGATTTATTTCCTGTTCTCATGCTCTCCCACCTCCCTTGCTTTATTTACTATGCCCTCATCCCAATTTCTCACCATCACAATTTCCCCATCCTGGCAAATACTGAGCATGACAGATCTGAAACTGCAGCCTGAAACACTAAGCATTATTTCCAAGACTTAACTGATGGTAATAAAGATGGTGGTCAGAGCTTGGGGGGGGGGGAGGGGGAGGGAATTACAACCCCATCCTCTAATTAGGAGGCCCCACTACCCTTCTAACACAGATTTAAAGTCACACTCACGATATATAAAGGAGAAAGACAACTATACTTCCATCCTATAATTTGAGCTTCATGGATTTATATAAAATACATACCGAATCTCTGCCCCAATGATTTTACAGCGACCATTTAGCACTTTGTTTCCTGGCTTTCTGAAGTTAACCTTTAGCATTCATTTTCATGCTGCCTATTCTGTTTGATTATACTTGACAATTTATAAATTTGTAATGATCCTTCTGCCACTGACTCCCCATGCTTGCTGGCGAGTTTGCTCGCTGAGGGAACCCAGCCAAATTGGTCATGTGGACAAACATAAAGAATCCATCTCTCTCTCTCTCTCTCTCTCTCTCTCTCTCTCTCTCTCTCTCTCTTTCAAAAGGGCACTCTCATTTCTATGTAGACTTTGGGATCTTCCCACAGGGGTTGTGTTTTCCTTTTTGGTGGGGAAGATGACTGCTAGTACAGGTGTCTTTGTGGCAGATAACTGCTAAAACTGACCAGAATTGGGAAAATGTATTTGTTTCTACTACTTTCCAATGAATTTTCCATGCTGATTTGCAGGTTATGCCTTTTCTGGGCGCTGAGGTGTGCACCAATTCTCCTTTTTCACCACCATGGGATTCATAAAAAAAAAAGATTTTAAACTAGGATTCAGTATTGCATTTCAGTGGATTTTCTTTTTATTGTTAGCTGCCATGAACAGTATTTTTCTGGTAAGGTCAAATATAAACACTCTCAAAATAAATATGGGAATTACTTTAACTTGGTATTTTATTAGAGCCATGAATTACAGCAATAGTTCAGTGCTCTTTTAATTCAGAACATTCAAGGCATTGATAGCCAAAGAGTTCTGTAATCATCTCGCCTAGGATAAGAATTTGTTTTCATGAAGGAACACTGATTCTTATAATATACCTGTTTCCAGCAGATCAGGAACTAACTTCTTGTCATTTGGGTTATGCTCCTCCCAATGAATCTAAACAGGTATGAAAAAAAAAAGACTTTCCAGTCCCTGGAAGATCAGTCGCTATCAAAGCTGAAGAGATGAATGTCCCAGAAAAAAGGAAAATAATTTGCAAACATTTTCAAAACTCACTGTACTAGTCAGAGATCCAGAATTGAGAAGGCTAGCCTGCTCTGCATAGGAGATAATTAAGTATATATATCAATAACATTTCACACCAGCACTCTGTAGGATGGATCAAGAAGTCATCCCTTATCTGCTTTAAAAAAAACCAGACATATCACAGGAAGAGTCAATTATCCTTCTCCAAGCAGATAAGGGAAGGAATCACTTGTAGCTTAGGATTTAACTGGAATCACACTGGTTTAAGATTTGACCAACTGTAGCAGACCCTCCTGCTATAGGCAGCTTGGACAGAATCAAAGATTTCCAATGTATAATGCTGAATGAAAGCCAAGGGTGACATTGACATGGCTACCCTGCAATTTTTGTGAGAGGGGCATTAATAGGAAAAATTCTTGTAGCAGCAGCCTCCTGGGTGTTCACCACCAGAGCCAGGCTGTTAAATTTGTCTTGTGTTCCTTTTGCTCTTGTTAGAGGGCCCCTCAGAAGTCACCCTTTCCTTCCATTACAAATCTGGCTTGCCTCCCGAACCCTTGCTCCATTTTGGGCTGGCTGGAGGGTTTCCCCTTCATTCTCACTCCTGTGGTTCCTTGTTTCCTCCCCTGCCCTTCGAAGATGCCAGCTGAACTTCTGCTACAGGTGAAGGGAGCAGATTTGGAGAGAAGGGCAAATTGCCAGCCTGGCCAGAAAACCTTTTCCCCATTCATGGAGCTCTTGCCCTGCCCAGCCTAGCTTTGTGCTCCCAGGTAAGAGGAATGAGAAATTGAGGCAGCCAAGGGAGAGAAGGGTCCTCAAAGAAACCTGAGTTAAAGAGGGACGATTCAAGTATGGGCAGCTTTTTCTTAGCAATTAAATTATATTAAAGCAGGAAATCAGGCAGAATAATGCACAGAGGATTGGAGATGATGTAGAGCAACAATGAACATATCCTATTGGTAGCAGTAAGGAGAAAAAAGACGGCCTTCTAGGGTTAGTTCCCCAACATGGAGATACCAGAAGGTCTTTCTTTTCCCTGTCTGTCTGGGGGCATAACCCACTCTCTTACCTGTTATGAAATACTTACATTACGTAACAGAGGTAGAAATCACAGTCCTCCAAATGTTGTTGACCTACAAATCTCACCAGCACAGCTGATGGAGAGGACTTTTGGAGTTACAATTTAACAAATCTGGAGGTCCAGATTTGGCTTGAACCTAAGGCACCTGAATCTAAGCTGGAACAACAGGAGGCCTGAGAAATGGTGTAAACTAGTAAAATGTGGGCTAGACAAAACTACGGTTAGGTGGATCTGTAATTAGCTAAGCGAACGAACCCAAAGGGTGTTCACCAATGCATCGTCTTCATCATGGAAAGAAGTGACAAGTGGAGTGCTGCAGGGCTCCGTCCTGGGTCCGGTTCTGTTCAACATCTTTATTAACAACTTAGACGAAGGGTTAGAAGGCACGATCATCAAGTTTGAAGACGACACCAAACTGGGAGGGATAGCTAACACTCCAGAAGACAGGAGCAGAATTCAAAACGATCTTGACAGACTAGAGAGATGGGCCGAAACTAACAAAATGAAGTTCAGCAGGGACAAATGCAAGATACTTCACTTCGGCAGAAAAAATGGAAATCAAAGATATAGAATGGGGGACGCCTGGCTTGACAGCAGTGTGTGTGAAAAAGACCTTGGAGTCCTCGTGGACAACAAGTTAAACATGAGCCAACAATGTGATGCGGCTGCTAAAAAAGCCAATGGGATTCTGGCCTGCATAAATAGGGGTATAGCGTCTAGATCCAGGGAAGTCATGCTCCCCCTCTATTCTGCCTTGGTCAGACCACACCTGGAATACTGTGTCCAATTCTGGGCACTGCAGTTGAAGGAAGATGTTGACAAGCTGGAAAGCATCCAGAGGAGGGTGACTAAAATGATCAAGGGTCTGGAGAACAAGCCCTATGAGGAGCAGCTTAAAGAACTAGGCATGTTTAGCCTGCAGAAGAGAAGGCTGAGAGGAGACATGATAGCCATGTACAAATATGTAAGGGGAAGTCATAGGGAGGAGGGAGCAAGCTTGTTTTCTGCTGCCCTGCAGACTAGGACGCAGAACAATGGCTTCAAACTACAGGAAAGGAGATTCCACCTGAACATCAGGAAGAACTTCCTCACTGTGAGAGCTGTTCGACAGTGGAACTCTCTCCCCCGCGCTGTGGTGGAGGCTCCTTCTTTGGAGGCTTTTAAGCAGAGGCTGGATGGCCATCTGTCGGGGTGCTTTGAATGCAATTTCCTGCTTCTTAGCAGGGGATTGGACTAGATGGTCCATGAGGTCTCTTCCAACTCTACTATTCTATGATTCTTTGTCACCCTGTACCATCTGGAAGATGGTAATCATTCAAAGAAAGAATATCCTGGACGAGATGGATCCTTAAGAATGTTCTGAGCTTTTTTAAGGCTGTATGACTTATAAAGTTCTTCCAAAGAAGGGAGGGGGCAACCAATGATTCTTTGTGCAGTAGCAATGACCCTTTGGAGCACCTTCCTATCTGCCACTATGCAGTCACCGAATCACACACAGATGCAGTAGTTTAGGACACTCTCTATAGCACAGTGGTAGAAAGTAACCAGCAGTTTTTCATTCAGTTATTGGTTCCTTAGAAGTCTCAATTACAAGCCCCACCACCGTTGTGTTATCCAAGAATTTGGTAATGATATTGCTATGATGGATGTGTGTACAGAGAACTCAACACACAGCCCTGTTACATCCCGGGGTTGAGAGTGAAAGCTGAAGAGGTATGATTATCTAAGCTAACCCTCTGGGAATGTCCAGACAAGAAGGCCATAATCCAGGAACAGGTTGAGCATGACAATCCCAGAGCCATAATTTTAGATACCTGTCTATGTGGGAGGATTGTGTTAAATGCTGAACGAGAGTCTGCAAAACGCATCCTCACATAGTTCCCTTATCGTTCCAGATGGGTCAGAGCAGTGTGGATTGTGATGGCTGTGGCGTCTTCTGTCGATCTGTTAGCTTAATATTCAAACTGATGTTTGTCCAACATATGTGGAAGGTAAGAAAGGATATACCTGCAGACCAGTTTTTCAAGGCACTTCATGATAATGGAAGTGAGAGCCACTGGTCTGTAGTCCTGAAAATTATCAGTAGGGAATTTTTTGGTAACAGAATAATGATGGAAGCCTTCAAACAAGTTGAAATAATAGAATGAGATAAAGATCAATTAAAAATGACAGAAAAAACACAGGCCAATTGATCAGCACAGTCTTTAAGCACCTGGCCAGAAATGCTATATAAATATTCCTGAATGTGAATTTTCCAGATTTGCTCCCAAATCTACATTTTTCTGGTTTGGTTGCAAGCAGGAAGGACACCTCGATTCACTGATCCCAAACATATTTGCTCATCAAAACTTGTAAGACAGTTCTGGAGTACACTTGAGTTGATGCTTTGCACTTGGGCAGAAATAGCTTGGCAGATTGTTCCATTTCAAAGGCATCAGCCTCCCAAGCCTCCCCCTCAAGAAGAGACTGCAGAGCATCTTCTCTTCTTTCCAACACAGATGCAAAACAAAAAGGGACAGCAGTTATTCATGCCTCACATCAACATCAAAGCCATTCACTTTGATAATAAGGGGAAAATCCGCTTTTATTTGAAAAATGGCAAGTATAAGTAAAGTGATGTTTTAAGGGAAGGCTAGGGAAAATGTGGCTGTCTTGTTGAAAGACAACTCACACCATCCTGGACTTCTTGTTCATGCAGTCTGGGGCTGATCTGTGATATCCACATCTGGGATGCAACATGTTCCCTACTTTTACTCAAAGGGAGTGAGTTGATAGATCAGATGAACAAAGCTATGGTGAATGTAAACCAGATAATCTGGAGCAGAACTGGGATAGGGCTTTGTATTGCTCTTTAGTAGCGTTTCCACTAAATCCAAGCACACCTTTCTCATCTTCGCCAAAGCAGAATAGTCACCATCCTAGCTTAACTCAGTGATCCAATATGCCAAATTACTCAATGCAGGCACAACAAAGTTGCACTCATTGACATAAGGCAAGAATGTCCTCTTAAATCCTTTCAGCCAGGAACTAAGTGTGCTACTCTTAACAGAGTGGTTCTTTCATCCCAAGAAACCCAGCCATAGGATAAACAGGAATGGTAAGGCAAATGTATTTTCCAGATTTTCACTGGCCATATAGTGGGGAAAAACAGCTGTACAGAACCAGAGCACAACTCTGTTTGTGTCATTTATGACAACCTACTTCTCACTGCACTGTGTGTGAACACTGGAAGATGTGAAATTGCCCTGAGTCCTTTTGAGGAGAGGCAGTCTAGAAATAAAGTCTTATTATATTATTAATTACTAAAATGGTGATCTCATAACAATTCTATAACCTATAGACTTCTCTTTTGGGGAATCTCAGAGTTGTCAAAGTGCATGGCAATGTCCTGAAATCCTGCTTTGATACTGTGGCATGAGAGTCTGCCACCAAGGCCCGCCAGGTATTTTTTGATTATAACTCTTCAAGTGCACAATAAATGTATAGGAAAGTATACTTTCCTATACATTTATTGTTCTCCCACTTTCATGTAAACAACTTTTTTCTTTCTCTCTTCTTTTCCTACTTTCCTATATCTAAGTATTGTTCCCCCACTTTTTATGTAATCCATATACTCTTTTTCTGTTTAATAAAAATTATATATTAAAAAAAAAAGTGCAGAGCCGGTATGGTACAGTCAAGGATTACCGGAACTGTGGTCCAAAATATCTGGAAGGCACTAGGTTGCCTATCGCTCCTTCTATATGTTTACAAGTACTGGAAGTACAGCATGTATGTCTTGGGGAAAACAAGCATAAGGTATGCTTACTCTCTCCGGGTGTGAATTGTCCTGGGAAGGGTCAGCTTGTAAATTTCCAGGACTGCCACACAGATATGAATTGTGCACAGAGTATATGTGCCTTGCATCAACTGTAAAAGAAGCTGCAGTGGCGCAATGGGTTAAACCACTTGTGCTGTCTGGACTGCTGACCTGAAGGTTGGGTTGCTGACCTGAAGGTTGCCGGTTCAAATCTGCGAGACAGGGTGAGCTCCCCTTTGTCAGCTCTAGCTTGCGGGGACATGAGAGAAGCCTTCCAGCAGGATGGCAAAACATCCGGGTGTCCCCTGGGCAACATTTCTGTACCACCAATTCTCACACACCAGAAGCAACTTGAAGTATGTTCTCAAGTCACTTCTGACATGATAAAAAAGTC
The DNA here is from genome assembly GCF_035594765.1 of Anolis carolinensis. Classification (NCBI taxonomy): domain Eukaryota; kingdom Metazoa; phylum Chordata; class Lepidosauria; order Squamata; family Anolidae; genus Anolis; species Anolis carolinensis. The sequence continues at coordinate 197,517,740 of NC_085844.1, forward strand.
AGCTGTAAATCCCAGATTGGAAAACCAAGTTCTCTGCCTATGACACCTTTCTCCAAGATGGGAGGAATAAGGCACCTTTGTGTCACTTCTTTTAAACAAGTGAAAATTAAACTACAGAGAAGGGGAATTACATAGTCTGGATAGAAAAGAGAAAGTTGAAAGGGGACATGATAACCATGTTTAAATATTTGTAAAGAGATCATATTGAGGAGGTGGCAATCATGTTTTCTGCTGCTCCAGAGACCAGGACATAGGGAATGAATTCAAGCTGCAGGAAAAGAGATTCCACCTAAATATGAGAAATAACCTTCTTAATGCTAACTTCTGTTCCACAGTCGAATATGCTGACCTGGAGTGTGGAGAAGTCTCCTTCTCTGGAGGGTTTCAAACAGGCTGGATGGCAATCTGTCTGGAGTGGTTTGATTGTATTTCCTGCATAGCAGTGGGTTGGACTGGGTGACCTGTGGAGTCTCTTCCAACTCTATGATTCTAGATCAGGCCTGAGCAAACTTGGGCCCTCCAGGTGTTTTGGACTTCAACTCCCATAATTCCTAACAGCCGCAGGCCCCTTCCTCTCCCCCCTCAGCTGCTTAAGTCTGTGGCTGTTAGAAATTGTGGGAGTTGAAGTCCAAAACACCTGGAGGGCCCAAGTTTGCCCAGACCTGATCACAAACAGACAGCCAAACCCTTTGTCCCAAACACTGGATACAACACCCTGGTGGATGTAGCCCCTACTCAAGCAGTTCCCATGTATGTACAATTGATAACTTACTCCGGTTTATGTATTACAGTAGTTCCTTAAAACTGCTCAGAGCTTGTGTGTGTGCGCGCGAGAGAGAGAATAAATGAGTATGTGGAGAATCAATAGGCAGAGGCGTTTCTGTGGCGTTTAAAAAAGCAGGAATAAAAAGAATGCGTGTGCCATGCGCCATCCATTCAGGAACACAGCCCTACAAGAAACCATGTGGGTTAGACACTTTTGTCCTGAACTCTAGCTTTCCACACCCAAGTGAGAAAGACCCACCCTTGAGCTCCCCCAAGCCTCCACGGATAATGTGTTGTTGAACACTTTCATGGCTGAAATCACTGGGTTGCTGTGAGTTTTCCGGGCTGTATGGCAATATTCCAGAAGCATTTTCACCTAATGTTTCACCTGCATCTGTGGCAGGCATCCTCAGAGGTTGTGTGGTCTGTTGTAAACTAGGTGAGTGGGGTTTATATATCTGTGTAATGTTCAGGATGGGAGAAAGAACTCTTGTCTGTGAATGTTTCAATTGGCCACCTTGGCTAGCACTGAATAGCCTTTCAGTCTCAACAAAGGATTCCCCCAGGCAGTAAGCAGCCAGACCTTGAAACTGAAAGGCTATTCAATGCATATCAAGGTGGCCAATTGCAACATTCACACCTGCCCCAAACAGACACGAGTTCTTTCTCCCACCTGGACCTTCCACAGATATATAAACCCCACTTGCCTAGTTTCCAACAGACCCCGCAACCACTGAGGGTGCCTGCCATACATCCAGGCGAAACGTCAGGGGAAAACGCTTCTCGAACATGGCCATACAGCCCGGAAAACTCACAGCAACCCTCCAGGGATACTATTCGCAGGCGGTGCTTGGAATCCGTGAATCGTGGAATCCTGGAATGGGAAGGGACGAGCAATCCAGGCCCCTGCCCTGCAGGAAGAGCCCCGCCAGCTTGCGGGTGGGCGAGGCAGGCACGGTTATGGGCGTGGGGTCCTCATTCTGGCACTGAAGCCCCCCCCCCCCTGGACTAGTTGAATGTCGGGGAGCAGCGAGAGAGGGACTGCACTTCCTTCCCATCTTCACTCCCAACCCCCATGCGAGAGGAAGACGGGATTGGAGACCGAGAGCGAGAGAGAGAAGGCGTGGATGTGTGTGGATGTGGATGGCTCCCCTCCTCCTTTGCAAAGTGTCTCTACCTTGGTTCTGACCCGCTGGCTCTCCCATTGCGGTCTCAGCTTTCGGATCAGCTGCAGAGCCCCCGGCAGGACGTTGCTCTCCTCCACGGCGAGGCTGACCCGCAGGATAGCCGGGGACGCGTGTGGGCTGCTGTGGCTGCTGCTGCTCTCCGCCGCCTCCTCCGCCGCCGCCTCCATGCCCCATAGGCGGACGCCGGGGCTGCTCCGGCTGCGGCTGCCTCGTCCGCGATGCTGCTCCGATTCAGGTGCGCCCGCCAAGGCGAGGCGGGGCAGGAGGGAGAGAGGGAGGGAGGCGGGGAGCTCCTCCTCCTCCTCCTCCTCAGCCCCACGCGGAGGGGGTTGAGGGGAGGGGCCGGCCCCACGCGGAATCCATGAGTCACGCCGCCCCTCCCTCCGTCCTCCTCCCTCCCCCTTTCCTCCCCCTCCCGAGCAGGAGGCCTCTCATTGGCGCATTCGGCGCTGCCCCCATTGTGACGATAGAGGGCGAAGAGGGCTCGGGTTCGCAAGCGGGCGGGTCTCCCGCTCCCCATTCATCCCCACGCGGGAAAAGGAGGCGGAGGAGGCTGCGGCGCAGAGTGCGCTCGCGTGCTGGCTCGACGTCCAGTGTTTGGTAGAAAAGGATACTGCTGGTGTTCACCAGGCCAGGAAGGATGCTGGTCCGACCTAGAATCATAGAGTTGGAAGAGGCCTCGTGGGTCACCCAATCCAACCCCCTGCCGAGAAGTAGGAAATCGCATTCAAAGCACTACGACAGATACCCATCCAGCCTCTGCTTAAAAGCCTCCAAAGAAGGAGCCTCCACCACAGTCTGGAGCAGAGAGGTTCACTGCCGAAGACCTCTCACAGTCAGCAAGTTATTTCTGATGTTCAGGTGCAGGGCCGGCCGGAGATATTTTTTGATATGAAGCGGGGGTGCTGAAAAGCGCCCCCGCCACCGGCCCCGCCTCCCGCGCCCTGGCCCCGCCCAGCGTGCCCTGGCCCCGCCTCCCACGCTGCGTGGGAGGCGGGGCCAGGGCGAATAGTGAGGGGGGCGGGGCCAGAGTTGGCCCCGCCCCCCTGCCCAGCGTGCCCTGGCCCCGCCTCCCACGCAACGTGGGAGGCGGGGCCAGGGCACGTTGGGCGGGGGGGCGGGGCCAGAGCTGGCCCCGCCTCCCACACTACTCCCGCTCGCCCGTCTGGCCTTTTCTAGCAGGCCAGACTTCAGCGGAGGTCCCTGCAGGCCGCAATCGCGGCCTGGAGGGACCTCCGCTGAAGTCTGGCCTGCTAGAAAAGGCCAGACGGGCGAGCGGGAGTAGCGTGGGAGGCGGAGCCAGCTCTGACGCCGCTCCCCCCCCCCCGCCCAGCGTGCCCTGGCCCCGCCTCCCACGCTGCGTGGGAGGCAGGGCCAAGGCACGCTGGGCGGGGGGGGCGGCGTCAGAGCTGGCTCCGCCTCCCACTCTACTCCCGCTCGCCCGTCTGGCCTTTTCTAGCAGGCCAGACTGCAGCGGAGGTCCCTGCAGGCCGCGATTGCGGCCTGCAGGGACCTCCGCTGAAGTCTAGCCTGCTAGAAAAGACCAGACGGGCCAGGGCGCACTGGGCGGGAGGCGGGGCACCGTCAGGGCGGTGCCCCGCCTCCCGCCCAGCCTGACGGCGCCCCCCCCGGGCCTGCGCCCGAGGCGGCGGCGTCAGGTGCCTCAATAGTGGGGCCGGCCCTGTTCAGGTGGAATCTCCTTTCCTGTAGTTTAAAGCCATTGTTCCATGTTCTAGTCTCCAGGGCAGCAAAGAACAAGCTTGCTCCCTCCTCCCTATGACTTCCCCTCACATATTTATACATGACTATCATGTCTCCTCTCAGCCTTCTCTTCTGCAGGCTAAACATACCCAGCTCTTTCAGCTGCTCCTGGTAGGGCTTGTTCTCCAGACCCTTAATCATTTTAGTTGCCCTCCTCTGGACACATCCAGCTTGTCAACACCTCCCTTCAATTGCGGTGCCCAGAATTGTGATTCCAGGTGTGGTCTGAGCATGACTTCCCTGGAACAATTGATGCCCTCCTATTGATGCTGACCAAAATCCCATTGGCTTATTTTGCCACTGCATCACATTGTTGCTCATGTTTAACTTGTTGTCCACAAGGACTCCAAGATCTTTTTCACACGTACTGCTGTCGAGCCAGGCATCCTCCATTCTGTATCTTTGCATTTCATTTTTTCTGCCTAAGTGGACTCTTGCATTTGTCCCTGTTGAACTTCATTTTGTTAGTTTTGGCCCATCTCTCTAATTGGTTAAGACCGTTTTGGATTCTGCTCCTGTCTTCTGGAGTGTTAGCGATCCCTCCCAATTTGGTGTTATCTGCAAACTTGATGATCATGCCTTCTAGCCCTTCATCTAAGTCCTTAATAAAGATGTTGAACAGAACCGGGCCCAGGAGAGAATCCTGTGGCACTCCACTCGTGACTTCTTTTCAGGGTGAAGAAGACACATTGGTGAGCATCCTTTGGGTTCGTTCACCTAGCCAATAACATCTCCACACAACCGTAGTTTTGCCTAGCCCACATTTGACCAATCTGTTTGCCAGAAGGTCGTGGGGGACCTTGTTGAAGGCCTTACTAAAATCCAGATACGCTACATCCACGGCATTCCCTGCATCTACCCAACTTGTGACTCTATCGAAAAAAGAGATCAGATTAGTTTGGCATGAGTTGTTTTTGATAAATCCATGTTGACTATTAGCAATGACCGCATTCCTTTAACAATCTTTTCCAGAATCTTGCCTTGTATCGACCTGAAATGGAGCTGCCGATGGTGCCTTCCTCTTGGGAGAAAAAAAAGAGAGGTTCCAACTCAGAAAAGGATGCTGATGGTTTCCATCTATCCCAGGCATGGGCAGACTTCAGCCCTCCAGATGTTTTGGACTTTAACTCCCATAATTCCCATAACAGCAAATTAGATAATGGCCCTTTGAAAACTCCTCAAAACTGCTTCCTGGGGGAGCTGCCTCACTTTGCAAAATGGTAGAGTTAGCCCTTCTCTTTTTAACAGTCCAAGGTCATCTACACTTTATGCAGTTTACACCGCTTTAACTGCCATGACTCAATGCTATGGAATTATGGGAGTTTTAGTTTTGCAAGAACTTTAGCCTTCTTTGCCAGAGAGTGTTGGTGTCTCACCAAACTACAGCTCCCATGATTCCATAGCATTGAGTCATAGCAGTTAAAGTGGTATCTACCTGCATTCATTCTAAGATGTATCCCAGGTAAATGCATTTATAAGCCAACTCTTTAACCTGTGTAGTAACCTGCATATGTAAGATTCCAAGTTATTATTTTGGAGGTGGCTACAATTTAATTATAGTGAGAACAACTTGATAAAAATAATGAGTCCTGTGACTCTTCAAAGTTCGACAAACATGATAGCTTAAGGTTTTGTGGGCTTCTTCTTTGTTCTGATGTAATTAGTTATCCTATATAACAACAATTGCTACTCTTTAAATTTGGTTTTCAAATGAACTGAATATATTTATGTTTATTTGAAAATAAACTCCACTAAACTCTGTGAGAATGACTTTCAAGTAACCACCGTACTTAGGTTTCTGCAGCTGCAATGTGTTGGGCCTCTGCCATCAGTCAGGTGGGTTTTAGAGTTCTTGTTAGCATCATCACCAAATATGAACAGCTGTCCATTGACCTAGAAAGAGTCAATTTGTGTTAGTAACTTTCTTAGTTAAATTTTGTATTAGCTTGTCAGTTTGGGGCTAGGAAAAGAGATAGTGGCTGGAGAAGTCAATTTTCCTTATTGCTAACCTCCTTGTAGAGATTTCAGAATGAACGGAGAAAAAGGAGGAGGGTCACACTTTAGGGTTTTTTGTTTTTTTGGGTTTTTTTTGCTTCTGTGCTATATAATCCTTGGGAGTCCATCTTCCATCAAGCTTGGCCCCCACTTCAAGATGTGCACTGCAATCCTAGCCAGCCATGTAACAGGCAGTTATAGTTTTACAAGGTCTTCAGTCTCCTCTATCAAAGAGTGCTGGTACCTCACCAAATCACAGCTCCTAAGATTCCATAGCACTCAGCCATGACAGTTAAAGTGGTGTTAAACTGCATTAATTCTACAGTATACATACCACCCTATCAACAACAGCCTTGCTCAGATCCTGCAGATTCAAGGCTTCCTTGATTGAGTCTATCCATCTGCAATGCAGTAGAAGAATCCAGACAAAGCTGGATATTTTGTTAACAGAGAAATACTTTTAAAGAAGTATGTGTTATGGAGGCATTTAGGCCATGTATCCTACTTTAGAGAACAGAGTTTCTCAAACTCTGCTCCTCCAGATATTTTGGACTTCAGCTCCCACAATTCCTAACAGCAGGTAAGCTGGCTGGAATTTCTGGGAGCTGAAGTCCAAAATACCTAGAGGAGCATAGTTTGAGAAACACTGTTATAGAGGATAGACCACTGTCTTTGGAAGGCATCTCCTGCTTCCAGTCTAGTTTAAAGACAAAGAATCAAATGAACCTGGAAAAACAGGGACCTTGCAGTAGCCCATCCATGCTTCTCAGCTAGACTGTATGAAGAGCAAAGACACAGGCCACCTGATCACAATCTTTCCATTACGGTGAGATGTACTGTGTTATAGATGAAAGCTGTCATAGTAATATTGCCTCAGTTTTCATTTCAAGAAATGTTATGCAAATCTTTGTAGTCGTGACTCTTGTTTTTGAGGTGTATTTCCTTTAGCAATGGCTACGTAGGCTATCTCCCAACTAGAAATCTGCTCTCAACCATTTGGTTCTCTATTTAAAAGTTTGTTGTTGTGATAGACAGGAACACTCAGGCACTTGAGCATCATCTGCACTCTGAAATGTGTACTCAACAACATTACCATTTCATCTATTCATTTAACATACCTGTATATAAGTCTAGAAGTCTGAGCCAAAAAAAAAATGATCCCAAAAGCTGCATCGGCCAATACATGGGTCAGTGAAAGTACTGTACCTTAACTTTTATCAAAAAAGGACCACCTTCTCTAAGTAGAGTAGTGAAATAACTTTGAATATTTTGGTAAGAAATGTCAGTGGCTTGTGACAGCAGGCCCCCTGAGGCAATGCTGGCACTTTCCCTTCTCATATCAAAATCCATAATTTTGCCTTCCCTTCCCCCAAGCCTGCCTTCATCTTGTACATGAGGTCAACATTAATATAAACAGCATTTAAAGGTTGCATGCCACCTGATATCTTGAAGCAGTTTACAAACACATTGCCATAATGAGAAAATGAGTCTTTAAAAAAACCAGAGATGCCAAATATTTGGTGAATAGAATATTAGAAACACTTTGATGGGAGATCCTATCTTAAATCTGATTTACTTTTCAAGATATAGCTTGCTTTGTACAAGTTGGACAGAAGCACTTCTCGCCCTCACCCATCTTACTAAATGCAGTTGCTTAGCCAAATAAGTGACATAAAACAACAGAGAGTGATTTTCTTTTCTAATGAAGCAGAATCATTTTAATTTTTGTAATCAGAATGGCTATAATTGTCCTAGCTTCTTTGTGGAGCTCAGTTTAGCATAATTGCCTTGTTGGTTACAGTCTGAAGTGCTAATACTGTCCCAGTTGCAGGTCACTAGTGGCTCTCATCCAAAACCTTTTTCATGCCCTCCACAATAGTGGACAGGAAATTGTCCTGTCACTTACCAGCTGAGGTGATAATAGGCAGGGCAAAGAGTCACTCAGATGCTTTATCTGAGAAATGAAGTGGCAGAAACAATCAGTGGTGATTTAATTCTGCAGTGCAATTAAATCGCATGTTGCTTAGGGTTGTGAAACCTACCGTGTGTAATTTGTCAGTATATTCCATCTTGGTTCTTTCCAGGCAACCAGAAAAACTGAGTCATTTCTTCATTGGAGTAATCATAAAATCATAGAGTTGGAGGACCGTGATAGCAACGGTCAGTTGCCATCACATTTTTTTATTCACCTTTCTATCTGTCTTCTCTCATTGGGAGTCAAATAACACCCGACTCCTGAAATCACAGTCTTCCCTCAGTTTCCTCATACTGCCACAACAAAGTCCCATAGCCAACCACTGGAAGTGGCCTTGCATCATGTAAAGGCCTCCATGGGACTCCATTTCTGCAGCACAGAGAAACTGAGAGAAGATTGCATGGGATGAGGTCCTTCCTAGGTAGGCCTTTGGTCTGATTTAGGTCAGGTTTTCTCAAGAAGAACTGTTGATAGATCAGCTCCAGTTCTTACTGAATTCCTCTTGCAGATGAGTGTCTTGGTTGGGTTCTGGAACAGACAACTTTGATTGTCCCAGTCAAGTGGATGATCTTTACCCAACTTCTGAGGGAATTCCTCCATACTGATTCTTCTAAAACTGTGATATTATTTCATATTTATCACAACAGAGGTGGGGAGACTGTGTTCCCACCACCATATAATTTGGACTACTAATTCCATTAAATGTTAATTGTTATGTTTTTACTTTTATTTTCTTTTGGTGTATATTTGTATTGTCCTGGTTTGTTGTATATTTTATGCTGCTCTATTATGTATTATTGCTGTCTTGTAAGCCACCCTGCATTCCACCGGGGAGATGGGGCGGAATACAAATAAAGTTGTTGTTATTATTTATATTATGATTATTAAAGCCATTAGGGACAGTTTCTTGGGTCTCATGCTCCGCTTTTTGTATTTTTTTCAACCTCAGCTTCCCCTTCTTTTTTACACAAGCGTTAACAAAATCCATGAATAATAACACAGCCCAACCAAAAAAAAAAAATCTTGGTGTCTTCATTTCTAGGCCTGTTCCTGGGGTTATTTGGGGTGCTGATTCAGAAAATGGTGTTGTATAGACCACATCAGCTCTAGATTATTAAATATGGTTTCCTGTGGGTGAGTAGATGGCCACAACTGGATAGCATATGTTCTTTATCAGAAACTAAAGCTGATATGGTCTATCCAATGCAATTTTCAGCACCCCAAAATAACCAAACTGAATCTAAAGTTGACCAAAACTGATTCATACCTTTTTGGTACTAATGTTGGAGAGTGGTCCTTGGCTAAAGTGGGTTCTGGTCAAAAAAAGGTTGGGGACCACTGCATTAGAACACTGTCTGGCCATCCTTAACTATTCATTATTTTCTTTCTTATTGAAGCAGAAGAGTGATCATTTTGGGAAGCAAATCTGGCTAGAGATAGTGCAAAGAGAGATGTATAGTTTAGTACAGAGGGTTGATATTTTGTGTTACTGTATCAAAACAACACTAATCCTTGTTTAAGTACAAGTTCATAGATTCATAAAGTGCACCTATCCCTTGGTTCAACTGTTTTGGGGGAGGGGATGATACATCTGGTGACAAGCACTTTTTATCAAATGCATGTGATGATATGCCAGTGATACTCTGTATTGGAGCATTAAAGACTTGCGTATCCCATATGTATGATTGTTATCTTCATGATTGGCTACTATAATACACTTTGTGCAGACTGTTCTTGAAGACTGTTTGACAATTTTAGTATCATTGCTCACTTCCCAAGTGGAATAGATATTTAAGAAGGCATTTCTGCTTATTTAGATCAACATGGCAGGTCCTAATCTGAATCCATGCTACTTAGAAAGACAGAGTAGATGTAGGGAAGAGCAAATTTTTTACTCTACATCTCTTTAGCTGTGAGTGAATCTTCATGAAGCTATAAAGCAATGAACATTCCTTTTAAAGATTTTTTAATGCAAAGACCAGCCACATTTTGGAGAATGTCCTGTGAATGTATCAATTTGTTTATATTGTATATTTCTATTGTGATTTAATTTATAAGGGATTGTTTGATTTCCTTGAATTTCAGCATCTTGAATGTCAGCTGGTTTAAATTACAAGAGAATTGTTCCTAACTGCCACATTTCTGCCCATCTTGTATTATAATTCCTGCTCTTCATTAAGGTGCTGTATTTTAAAATGTTTCCCACACTACAGTTGGGTTTTTTTTCATGAATTACAACTGCATTATTATTTAAAGCAAGGCAGACAAATCCTAGCATTAGACCTTGTGTGTGTGTGTGTGTGTTGAATGGTGGTTATAAGCATGTGACCCAGCATCACATGTAGTTTCTCATCAGCCACTAACACTGTTTTATGCAGTATTATATTTCTACAGAAAAGGAGTCACATGTTGCTCTCCCATTCTTGTATTGTAGTATGAAAAATGATTGTGGCACACACACTTTGCATTACAATAAAGCTGTGTTTTCTTAAATAATATGGAAAGAAATAATCCCAGTTTATACCTAATTCTATTGATGTGTAGATTGTGAGCCCACCTACCTCCTCCAAATTTCAGTGTCTCTGTCAGTAAAAAAGGAATAATACATATTTATAATTTCTTGCTTTTTGCATTGCTGATTTCTTTCAGAAGTTTAAAAAGAGAGCCAGAGAAGAAGCTCTGTACTCCATGCCCATTATGATATATGGCAATTTGACTTCAACAAATATCTTGATTTCACCCTACTGTTAATCAGATGGCCAACATTTGCAGATTAGCATAATTTTGATTGAGGACATAATCTTGAATGTTAAATTTTGGAACTGCAGCTCCTAAAATCCTTCTTTGGCCATGCTATATTTTGGGATTTTTTGGAGGAGTAATATAATAAAGTAACTTTTCAGAGTTGTGCTTGAATGTACAAGATACAATTTCCTGCTGAAGCTAAGCAGGTTTTGATCTATGCAAGTGAGAAAGAAGCAGGAAAACCTCAAAAGGTAGGTTAAAAATATGAATGAAGAAACAAATGATTTTCTAGTTCTGTTTGCTTTATGCAATCACTTGAAGGCATGCAGTATTAATGCAAAATGAAATAGATCACCATACCAGAATGAAAGTGTTATACAAGGCCTTTGCATAATCTTTTATTGCTTTGGGAGCAAGTCTCACATTCAATGGACTCTGGAAAAGGGAGTGTTGGAGCATCTGTAGACAAAAATATCAGTTAAACTCCAGGAGAGACCTGGGCCCCTTCCACACAGCTGAATAAAGTCCCACATTATCTGCTTTGAGCTGGAATATATGGCAGTGTAGACTCAGATATCCCAGGTCAAAGCAGATATTGTGGGATTTTCTGCCTTGATATTCTGGGTTATATGGCTGTGTGGAAGGACCCCTAGATGATTAGGAGAGAGGAAACTTGATTTAAAATTATTCAAGTGCCTAATGGATATAATCTTTCAATTTTTCAAAGCTGCCTTCTCTCCGTTTCTTACATCAAATCAACATCTAATGGGAGATGAGCTGTTAAGTAAGTCCTCTTGTACTGAGAGACCCCGTGTATTGCAATTGATTGAGCATTGGACTAGGACTCTGTGCACCAGAGTTTAAATCTGCACTCACGTCCACTGGGTAACCTTGGGCAATTCATGCTCTCTCAGCCTCAGAGTAAGGCAGATATAAACTTCCTATAAATAAATCTTGGCAAGAAAACCCAGTGATAGTCACCCTTTTCTTAACTGCTAACAAGTTGACTTTGATTTATGGCATCCCTATGGAAAGAGAGATCTCCAAGTTTCTCTGATATAAACAGCCCTACCCAGGTCTTGGAAACTCTGGACTGTGGCTTCCATGATTGCATATATCCACTTTTAATGGGATCTGCCTTTAAGCTTGCCAAGGTTCACTTCAGGGTTGCCATAGGTCAAAAACTACATGAAGGAACACAACAACAGAAACAACATTTTGTGCCCACATTCTAATCACTTCCCCTGAGTACAAAGGGCAAATCATCAATGAATCCTCTCTTTACAGGCCACAGTATAAAATCAAAAGATCATAGTCATCCTGTTTTTAAGAGTGAAGACACAAGATTTCACCTATCTGACTTTAGTGGACAGTGAGGACAAGAGTGAAACCCAAGGATTATATGATTCAGAATGTTATAGTTTTTGGTTGTAAAACAGAATAATAAGCATTTTGCAGACCATACTGGCACAAGTTTTTTTGTGCTTTTGAAAATAATATATTATTAAGCCATTTCTTTTTCACAGTGTAAGCAGTCTCTCATAAAAAGCAACTTTCAAAACAGTAGACTCCTGGTGTCAAAGAGATCTGGCGAAGCCAATCCGGTTGTTCTGCCGGTCAAATTCCGTGTAGTACTGCCCAATGAAGGTAGCACCCAGAATCCAGATGGGGCCCAGAGGAGGAGGAATGTCGAAAGCTGAGAACGCCACAGCACAAAGCTCTTTCCCATAATCAGAATACTGTAGGGAAAATAATCCAACAAATCAAGGGAATGAGGTAGTTCAGTGCCCTGTGAGATGCCTAGCAAATTAGTGCTGCGAGCTGCTCCCCCATTATCTGGTTGCCTGAACTTTCCTCTAACTGCCAGATATCAAAAGTCCCCACCAGAATTTGCTCATATCTCTTTGACTTTCAGCTTGTGTACAATTGATTGTCCAAAAAGGGCTTTCTTGTGCATGTGTTTAAAATAGTGCTTTTTCATTTTTTTGGAATGACTGCACATTGTGACGAAATCAAGCCAGTTCTGTCAGTCAATTTCAGTTTTTGGAATGAGTGTAAAGTCTGGATATTTAAGAATCTTCCCTGCTATTATTCCCATTCCTCTACAGATGGGCAAATACTTTTACTTTAGGATGAGTATCATCATTTAGTTTTGAACCACCTGAAACACCATATTGGGCAAAAGGAAAGATATAAATTGAAAATTTAGTTGGAGAATCAAATACATTCTAAAAGCACTTTATTTGGAGGAAACGACACTATATTTAAACTGGATGTCTAGAAAGTGGGATTTGGAATGTGGTGTACTTTTCAATATGCTAGAAAGAATAACATGCCAAATCGGCATGTTCTTTGTTGGAAATTCATGGAGAAATACGTGTCTCTCTCCCAACTACTATTTTTTTTCCTAGTTTCTTTATACCAAATTGTAGCTTCTTGTTACAAATTATTTTCAAGCATCTCACCTGGAGGACATAAGCATAGCCACTGAGTGTGTAGGATCTGTCTCCAAGATGGAAGGAAATATCAGGCAGCAAATGGATTTTCTTGCATTCAACAACATACTGCATGAGAAAAAAGAGAGGAATTACTGGAGGAGGAAAACTTTTAGAGTCTATGCACCAGCCTATAGGAAGGGAAAACTGCTTCATTCCTAATTCCAATGGGAGCCTCTTTTTCCAGGACAAGCAAATTTGTGTTCAATTATGCCCACAAAGGGTGTACTTGTATACACAGGAAGGCAACCAGACTTTTAAATTTTAGGACTGTTTGGAAAGTCATCTCCTTGTCCAGGATAAGCTGTTGGGGAGAAATGTTCAATTTTCTTACATCTCTTTCTTCGAGTAAAGTAGCTCCAATGGATTTCATCAATATGGACACAGCACTAGCTGGGCCAGTAATAAAGGAGGATCCAGTATCTACTGCTGCTGTGCAACCTTCATGACAGAAAAGCATCTCACTGCCCAGAGACACCCTGTAAAGAAATCAGATAGCCATTCAGTTTTCAGAAAGATTCTTAAATCTCCCAATTTCATGTTTCAGAGGACATGATTACTGGGGCTTAGTGACCCCTGCCTGATGGTCAGTCTGCCTTCCCCACCTCCTGGTTGTAACATGCATGCCACTTACCCTTTAAGATCAATGTGCCAATAGCCTGGTGTGCTAATGCTGACATAGTGGAAGTCCCCAGTGTAGTAAGATGGGTCGCTGCCTCCCAGGATAATCTCTCCCCCAGTATTCATCTCAGAGTTTCTAAGATAAAACAAGATCACAGAGTCAACCCCTACTCTGCCTACTCTTCTACCTTAGGCAAAAGAAGCCTAGAGGGGACAGAGAGTGATTGTTATATTTGTAACCTGTTTAATGACCTCAGGGGCGGTTCAACCGTTAGGTGAAGTATGCGGTTGCTCAAGGCGCCATCCTCTAGGGGGCGCCTGGGGCGGGGGCGCAGTTGAGGCACCTGGAAGAGAAGGCTTCTGGAAGGTGGCCATATAGCCTGCAAAACTCACAGCAACCCAGTGATTCGTGCCATGAAGGCCTTCATCAACACAGTGTCATTGTTATCCTCAAAGTAGCAGTGTCAACAGGCACTCCTTCCTCAGCATAGAGTGGCAGTATTTCTTTGCCCTCCAAATCCACTCAGTCCCGGCCATTCCCATCTCCCACCCATCAATCCCTCCTGAACTACGGTTCCCATGGTATCACGCGGGATGTCACAGGTCCAAGCTTCTGGCGCCGCTCTGGCTTCCAGCTGGGATTGGAACCTGGAGCTCAGTATTTGATCCAGGCATGAGCACATTTCCCCCACGCAAGCAGGTAACATGCAAGCAAACAACCCCCCCGCCCTGCCCCCTCCCATCCCTCCATCCCGCCACGCACACCATCCTCTCATGGGCCTGGGTCCTGGAGAGTCCTCAGTCCTCCCTCCCCTCTGTCCCACGCGTCTCCTCCATGCTGCCTGTTCTTTGTCACAGGAGCCGTGCACGGTGGAGGAAGGGGGCCAGACGGGTCTGAGGCAAAACCCACGAATCCGCTCCTGGATCGCCCCAAATGAGCGGACCTTCTCGCTCAGACCGTGCCAGGACTGGAAAGGGGAATGGCAGGCCCCGGATGGAGGGGCGGGGGCCCACGTGGGGGTCGGTCTCTGAGGGTGCAGGGCCTCAGCCTCTTCTGGGCTTTGTTCCCCTTCTCATCTCAGCCCTGCCCCCCAATAATCAAGCAGGTGCTCTTTTTGGGAAATGGCAGACTGCCCTCGCAATCTTCGCTCTCGTCGCTTAACCCACACCTATGGCAGGCATTCTGAGATGTTGTGAGGCCTGTTGGAATCGAGGCAAGTGAGGCTTACATATTTGTGGAATGATGTCCAGGGTGGGAGACTGGTGTGGGTTTTGCCATTAGCCACCTTGATTAGCATGTAATGGCCTTGCAGCTTCAAAGCCTGGCTGCTTCCTCCCTGGGGGCATCCTTGGTTGGGAGGTGTTAGCTGGCCCGTATTGTTTCCTGTCTGGATTTCCCCTGTTTTCAGAGTGTTGTTCTTTATTTACTGTCCTCCCTTTCGGTGGCCTTTTAATTCCTATGGATTCCTAAGGACCCCCAGGGCTATTCCACACAGCCATATAACCCAGAATATCAAAGCAGAGTAACCCACAATATCTGCTTTGAACTGGTTTTTCTGTCAAATTTGTCGTAAAACATGATGTTTTAGTGCTTAATTTGTAAAATCATAATGTAATTTGATGTTTAATAGGCTTTTCCTTAATCCCTCCTTCTTATCCAACATTTTTGCTTATCCAATGCTTTTATTTTTCAGTGATTGGTTTTTTTTTGGGGGGGGGGGAATTCTGTTCACTTACACTTGAAAATTACCTAGGGCCGGCCCTGAATGACCTCCAGGTAGGATGACTGAGTGCCCAGCTTCCTCATACCTCAAACACATCTGTGAGATAGTATAGGTTGCGGCTCCAGCATTTCATGGGTCAATGGGTACTAAAACCTAAATTTCCTAAGTGTTAGTCCAACATTAACCACTATAACACTATTTCTCCTTGACTCGAGACTTGGTTGGAATCTAGTTGCCATGGGTAAGGAAACTAGAAGTTATACAAGGGGATTGTTTTTTTACACTAAATAGTAAGACATGTGGTAGTTTAGTTGTAAGTAAGAGGTTGGTATACTACTGTGTCGGCTGAGGTTAGAAATCTAGATTTATATTTACTAGTACAGAGAGAGCAAAGCTTGGAAAAAAGTTATTTTGTGGACTATAGCCAGCTTGAGATTTCTTAGTAACGTTACTAAGCCATGGGACAGAACTCCTACTAAAAAAATAAATACTTCCAGTGGAGCCATCAGACATTTGCACCCTGAGATAGAATTCAAGAGTGAGAGATAGTCAGCCCTCTATATCCTTGGCTTCAACCATCCATGGCTTACCAATATTTTTTAAGGATCAATTTTATATAAGAAACACCATTTTATTACATCACTGTATATAATGGGATTTGAGCATCCATGGATTTTGGTATCCACAAAGGGAGGATGGCATCCTGGAAACAAACCCCAGCAGATAACAAGTCTCACTGTCGTGAGGGTCCCAGGAAATTTTGCTTTTCTTTTGACTGAAATGCCCTCTGCTCCACATCTTTGAAAGATACGAGCAAAGATCCTGTCCTTAGTTGTACTGACAAAGAAATCCACTATGACTATTAATCTGAGACCTTGGTTCAGATTTCACATGGATAGAAAACCTTAATGTAGTCAATCCCTTGAGCATAACATCCCTCTGTAATACGGGGACAAGCACACTGTATGCTTATAGCATACAGGAAACACTCTGGAAACAGATTGGAAACACACATATACTTGATAATTTTGGAAATGATATTTAAATACAGATTGTTGTGAATATTCATTTCTTTTTTGCTTGCTTTCTTGCTAATGTATTTTGAGATTATGAGACAAAATTGAAGTCAGACTTACTAAAAGTTAAGTTTTTAACAAGCCCATAAATTCAATATTAGAAATGAAATCTCTGTTTTGATGTCAAGGTCTCCACAATGGACTACCATTGTACCTCAACTCTTAAATGTGTTTGTTGTGGAGGCTAATTTTTGAGAAATATGCACTCTTGTACAGAGGTTCGTTTTCTGGGAGTAAATACTGGCAGTTAAAGAAACAGCCCTGGCTCAAATTAACTCATGCTCTAACTCAGGCCTGAGCAAACCCAGGTCTGGGTAAACCCAGGCGTGGGCAAACCCAGGCCTGGATGTGGCCCCTTGGGCTCTTGCTCCTGGTCTTGCCCCAGCTGCATGTCACAGCCCCAGCCCTCCCAGCCACATGCAGCTGTGTGGGGCTCTCCCAAGCACCCCGCACAGCTGTGTGTGAAACCCTTCCCCCACACACGTCAACTACCCTCTCGGCCTCCTCCCTCCCATGTCAACTGCCCCCCACCTCCCCCCTGTGCCAACCCCCCCCCCCCCCCGGCCTCCCCCTGTGCCAACCCTCAGCCTTCCGCCCTTTCCTGGCCCCACCTGCCCAGGCCCGGCATGTGGCCCGCTTTCAAAAACATTTGCCCATTCCTGCTTTAACCCCAAATCTGAAGGCTTTTTAAAGAGTATTATACTGATCTATAACATGGAAACATATCTAGATGTGAACCTTGTAGGTGTGTTAGCCTTTGTCATTTCATCCAAAGCAAAGATTATTTGACTGGGCCTGTTATATATTCTCCCCAGTTGTCTTGGTCTATGGGTTTTACGTGCCTAAAGACACTCACCTGCTATAGTAGACAGAGAAAACTTCTTCTGATAAGACTCTTTCAGATATTATCTTATCAAACACTGGGATAACTCCATCAATAGCTTGACTCGGATACCCCATACCAAGTACCCCATCAAATCTGGCATAGATGAAAGGTTTGTTGGGCAGTGCTATAGCTTCTGCAAACAACTGAACAACAGGAATATCAGCCACCTGGAGTGAATGACAGAAGGAAAACAACAGTGAAGAAGCAAAGTAATATGTTTATCATACTGATATTTCAAGTTAACAGGAAGAAAAACAAGTCTTAAAGATGCCTCTCTCACATCCAAAAACCACATAGAAACAAAGCAGATGAGAGTAAACTAGCATGAGGATTGATGACCATGTTACTCTGTAGACAGACAGACAGACTGACCTAGACCTAATATTAGGAAGGAGAAAGTCATGTAATTCAAACAAAAATGGCAGTTTAAAAGCAGCAGAGGAACTTGATGTGGCAAGAACTTCCTGTGGGAGCAGATCTTGTGTCCTCTCACTAAGGACCTTGTCAGATGGCAGGTTTTCTTCCTTTTTATACACTGCTAGAAATTAGTAGCCAGAAATTATTTTCCAATACTGGGCAGCAACCCCCCCCCCCTTCTTCTCATTTACTCTGGCCTGCAATAAGGAATTACTGGGTGCACAGTCAGGGTCTTCATCTCTTGCTTCAATAATATCCAGGATGTCTCTAAAGTGCTACATAAGGCCAAAGTTCTAGGCCCCAATCTTTCACATAATCCTAGAACAATTTATTATTGGCACAATACTGGTTTTTACTGTGGATTACTTGGAAAAGCCAGGATCAGAAAACAGAGTTAGATCTTTGGTTCTTTTCAATAAAGCATTGTTTTATCACAGAACAACAAACCATAGTTAGTTGGTCACAGAAGCATATAGTTCTTAGTGGGAATAGCAGACTTTGACTGTCTTTGAAAATGTTCACGCAGTGGCTCTCTCTTCTACCTACTTGACATTTATAAATCCAAACACAATCATTGTGAAATTGCAGCAACCTGACATCATTCTCCTTCCAGTGATGATAAAAAGAGCCGGAACAGTTTCCAGGAGAAACTGGATGGACACAAAGACTAGAAAAAGTCCCTTTTAGATTGACAGTGTCCTCCAACTATCATGGCCATGAAACAATTATTGGAGCAGTGGTACAAAAGGTATTGGTGAGCATTAATATTAGTCAGTTGATTCCAGGTGTGTTCCTTTGGCTGGCATAAAGGCACCTGAGTCAAAGAAGGAATTATTTTGTTTTTTTTGTTGCACTTACTCTGACAATGTCTTGGCTAAGAAAACCTTTAACATATCCTTGGCCATATTGTATTGCAATCTCTGTTCCATTCGGCTTATATGTACTTGATCTGGAAGAGTCATAGCGGTTGTGTGAAACTAAAAAGAAGAATTAATATTAATATTACAGGAAATTATATTGATAGTTTCTTGTTGTTGACATTTCACAATTATATTGCAATAATTGTAATATAATCCTATATTTCTTTAGTCAGAAGTAAATCCTACCTGGTCAATGAGATTTATACCTCCAAAGAATTGTAATCAAATATCATTAAAAATTAAAAAAGTTGCCTATTTCAGCTCTTATTTTAATATATAGCTGTGGGAATTATCCAATAGACACATTCATTATTTAAAGTCTGGCTTCTAACACATATATAAGTATCCTATAAGATTGCAGCCTGCAAATGCTGGTAATTGTCTAAAATTCAGAAATGCCAGTGATACTGAGGATGATATCTTGAAAATATGTATCAGACTTCAAATCATTTGATGACCTTAAGTCAGTATTCAAACTTCTCAAAGTTATCTTCTGGCAATATCTATAATTTAAGCACTGTATTACTCTGGATACACCAGCAGCACCATGGACTACATGGATAATTATATTCATATACCCAGTGGAGTCATTCCCATAGCACAAACGTTTTTATACGCCTATGCTATACCTGAACTAGGATCTATGTTAGATGAATTGTGGATCAAACAATCTTGAACTTGATACCTCTCACTCAAACGGTATTCTAGGAAGTGCAAAATTCCTCCTTGTTGTTGCTAATCCATTAAACTGAGGCAAAGATCACAGGATAGATTTAACCAACTGAATATAACATCTTATGGATGCCCTGGACACAAGAGAAACTTTACTAACTGGAGCATAACAAATGTTGAACATGTTCTAAAATGCAGGCATCCTAATCCACATGTTATTACTCTATTCTGGCATTGTTTCTTTAGGTAGGAGAAAATCTATCACCATTTTAATAGATACAGCACTGCACTGCACTGAAGGCATTTTATTCCCATAATATTAGGAGTATGTGATGCTAAATGTACGTAGGTAGACAAAGAGGCTGAAATCCTCTCAGTGACTCACAGCAGTGTAAGAGTTCATTATATTGGTTTCAGACACTCTTTGGTGCAGGGCATATCTTTAGCAAGTTAGAAAAAGTTTTCCTCTCATCAGAGGGAGAGAGATGTCAGTGAGTCTATCTCTTCTGATAGAGTTGTTGTTTTTTTTACTGCTGGCTCTCCCCCATCATTGCAATATCCATGGCAATTTGAGCCCTGCTACTGCAATACCATCTATGCAAACATATTTATGCCACTCAACAGGATCACACTAGAATCTTGATTTTATAGTGGGCTATTGCTGCTGAACTTGTTGACCAAAAGGTTGGCAGTTCGAATCTGGGGAGCAGGGTGAGCTCCTGCTTTAGCCCCAGCTTCTGTCAACCTAGCAGTTCGAAAGCATGTAAATATGAGTAGATCAATAGGTACCGCTATTGCAGGAAGATAGCAGCGCTCCATGCAGTCATGCCGGCCACATGACCTTGGAGGTGTCTACAGACAATGCCGGCTCTTCGGCTTAGAAATGGAGATGAGCACCAACCCTCAGAGTCAGACACAACTAGACTTAATGTCGGGAAAATCTTTACCTTTACCTTATGGCAGCAAAGCATATTGTCCAACAGATCTGGGCATTCTCTCTGTCCTCAGGGCATGAAAATAAAATAATGTGTCCCAGGAAAAAAGCAGGATAGGAAATAAAAACTCTGCTATTCTATTCCTGTTTACTTTCAGTTTGGTCACCTTGATATTGAAAAGAACTAGAGAATTAACATGGCCATCCATCTAATATTGGGAATGATTCAACATGAATATACATTCATCTCCATATTGTCCTGCCAATAATTTTCCATGTATGAGCCTTATATTTATCCAGACTTACCACAAGCACTGTACAATGGGGAACACTGTTGGGATGGCACCCAAAGATTGGCTGACCCTGTGTCAAAGACTACTTTGAAGATCTGCGCTGGTGTGCCAATACTGATTTCGCCATAATACTGCATCTTAAACACATCATGTAACAAAAGGAGAGATGTTAGGATGTCAGACTCCTATATTTTTAATCACAGCTCAACTCATAACTACAGTAGAGTCTCACTTATCCAACACTCGCTTATCCAACGTTCTGGATTATCCAACACATTTTTGTAGTCAATGTTTTCAATATATCCTGATATTTTGGTGCTAAATTCATAAATACAGTAATTACTACATAACATTACTGCGTATTGAACTACTTTTTCTGCCAAATTTGTTGTCTAACATGATGTTTTGGTGCTTCATTTGTAAAATCATAACCTAATTTGATGTTTAATAGGCTTTTCCTTAATGCCTCCTTATTATCCAACATATTCGCTTATCCAACATTCTGCCGGCCCATTTATGTTGGATAAGTGAGACTCCACTGTATTTCTTTAAAGATGCTGACAGCTTTGCACAGGGTCATATCATGTACTCACATCCAGGTAGTTTGTGAGGATGGTAGGAGCTGTTCCATTGTAAAAACCATCATTTAGAAAGTATATACCATGCTTCAAGGAAGGGAAGAAGTCTGCCACTTTTATGCCCATCTTCTGGAGAGTTTCTCGTATGGAGGGCATTTTCTTGAGTGGAATTCTGATGAGTACACATATAAATATATATAAAAGAGAATTTTAAAATGTGAGTATGAGGCACAGTCACATTTAGAAAATATGCAAAGGTTAGCAAATACCATTTCCAAATTGCCACTGACACTAATGGCTTGTGACCTGAGTGGGGAGGGAATCTTATCCATTGTTATTGATGAACCCATACTACTCAGACAACACTGCCCCAAAAAGTAGGCATTAGTGACCACCAGACAAAACCTCTAGCAAAATTAAAATTTGAAAAATGACTGGCAACATAAGGAGGCAAAAAACACCCATTTCAAAATAAATGGTACTAAGCTGCAGATATCCTGGGCTGTATGATAGATTTAAAAAAATATTGTTAGAGCTATATGCTCATTTTGTGGCTCCCATGTGAGCAGGGCAATGGATCTGCTTCAGGTTCAAGTCTGAACTTCAAAAAGGCTATCTTAGGCCCCTTCCACGCAGCTGAATAAATCCCACATAATAATAATAATAATAATAATAATAATAATAATAATAATAATAATAATAATAAACTTTATTTATACCCCGCCACCATCTCTCCAACGGGGACTCGGGGCAGCTTACATGGGGCCATGCCCAGAACAATACAATATAACAAAATATAATAGAACAACAAATCATAGCACATTAAACAGCACAATAAAAGAAAATATACACTACATTAAACAAGATCAAAAGAACAATAAAACCAAGGGCGGGCCACATGAACACTAGGTTAAAACTCGGGGTGAGAAAGGAAGTAGGAGTAAAAACCACAGAGGACAGGGTCATAAAGTGGCAGTGCAATCTGGAGGACAAATATTGAAGGAGAGCAGCAAAAGGGATGTATGTAGTGATTACTCTCCAAAGGCACAACGGAAGAGCCATGTTTTCAGGTCTTTCTTAAAGGCTGCTAATGTGGGGGCTTGCCTAATCTCACCGGGCAGTGAGTTCCACAGTCGGGGGGCCACAGCAGAGAAGGCCCTCTCCCTTGTTCCCACAAGGCGGGCCTGAGATATAGGCAGTGGCGACAGGAGAGCCTCCCCTGATGATCGAAGGGATCGGGCAGGTTTATGATAGGAGATACGGTCACGAAGGTAGGTGGGTCCCAAACTGTTTAGGGCTTTATAGGTGATGGTCTGCACCTTGAATTGGGACTGGAAAATAAACGACAGCCAATGGAGCTCCTTGAACAAGGGAGTGGAACATTATCTACTTTGAACTGGAATATATGGCATTGTGGATTCAGATAACCCACTTCAAAGCAGATATTGTGGAAGGGCCCTAAGATGCTGAATGTATTTTGCATTTAGTGTTTAATAGTTCATTTTAAAATCTAGACCAGTGGTTCCTAAAAAGTTGATCCTCTGTGTGTACTCTGCATTCCCTTCTCCTCTAGCGTGGTTATGATGAGGTGACTGAAAACTCCAATTTCTACATCAGATGAAAAAAAGTTTAGCATAATGTTAGAAACCTACACTATAACTGATCTGAACTATGATTAAGGAAACAATCTAGTTTGATTCCACCAGAGAGCCACAGTTTCTTTAGATTTGGATAGCATAGCATGAGAAACAGTGGCTTATAAATGTCAAAACACTGCTTTCGTGTAATAAACTATGGTTTAACCTTATATTCTAAGTAGTCACTGTGTAACAAAAAAACCTTACCTAAAACTGAAAATGAGCTAGGAATACAGGGAATTATGGCACCTCAATTTACTATGGACTGTTAGGATATGTGAAATATTGTTATTCACATGTAAATCTACAGTGGGGTTTTCTCTCTCAAAAAATCCTCATTTAGCTGAGTCCTGGAGTAAGAACAGTCTCTGGTAAAGCCAGGTTGGTGGAAAATACAGTCCAGGACCATTTCTAGTCATTGCTACATTTTACCACTTTTGCGACCAGCTGATACACACATTGAAACTGACTTAGCTTGGTACACACCAATCTATGGCACTAGGTGGCAGCAAATGCTAGCAATGATCGGGCAAGTCCTCTAAACCTCTTTTATCCCATTCATGCACTTCCTGAATGTCACAGCTCTACCTGGTTTCTGATCTTCTTCCTCAATCTCTATTTTTTTATGTTCAGTTCTGAATGTCTTCTTGCCAGATGCTATTTGGGTCCCTGTTGTTGTGCTGCCTTGAGGATAAAACCCTTCAGGAACATGCCCAGCCCAGATGCATCCAGATCTTTTTCACTCCTCGGTGGCAGAGACCCAATCTTGGCGTATGCCATTTACACCACACATCCTCGTAACCCTGCTTTCCCTTAAATTAATGTTTCTTAATTTTTAATTTTTAATTTTTAGTGCAATGGCACAATTCCAACATTCAAAAACCAAAAAAGCTATTATAAATACGAGGGTTATCCACAAAACAGGTTACGTTTTGGAATTAAAAATGACCAAAGTATAGGAGAAAACATTTACCATATGCAGTTGAAAGCCACATCTCACGTAGTCGTCATTCAAATCTAGGCACTTACCATAGTGATGAATGAGCTTTGCAAATCCTTCCCCACTAAATTCTGCAGCTTGCATTCTCAACTAGTCGGTCAGCTCTTACCGCAGCTGTGCAGCATCGCCAAAACGCTGCGTTGCCAGCCATGCCCTCATTGTTGGAAACAAGTGGTTGAGGGCGCAAGTGGCAGAATTCAGTGGAGAAGGATTTGCAAAGCTCATTCATCGCTATGGTAAGTGCCTAGATTTGAATGGCCACTACGTGAGATGTGGTATTTGGGTGTGGCTTGCAACTGCATATGGTAAATGTTTTCTCCTATACTTTGTTCATTTTTAATTCCAAAACGTAACCTTCTTTGTGGATAGCCCTTGTATATAACATAAAATAAAAAGAAAAAGCCAGCTTGGGAACACTGAAGAGGAGGATGGAGAGGTGGAGAATCTTGCCCCCTGACATCACTTTACTGCTGGCATGTTGGCACAGAAATAGAAGGGACCCATTGCAATAAGTTAGGTGGCAAGTAAGTTGTAGGACTGGAAACTACTGATGGCTTTTAACTGTTAATAGTTAGAGATGGGAAAAGAATGGGAGATAGGCAAACCGAAGCAAAATGCACATGACATCATGCAATAGGGGCTGTCATCAAAGCCAATGCTGTCACCAAATGCTGGTTTGCCTGCCTTGTATGACGAAGTCCTAACACTGCATTGCAGGGATTTATGCTATAATACTCCAATGTTATGCAATCTTGATCTTGGACATTGTTTCCTATAGCCTGGATGGAAAATATTAGCCCTCTGATTGCTACTGGACTGGAACTCCCCTCATCCTTCACCCTTCTGGCAACGAATGATGTGTGAACTGCAACCCAACAACATCTGAATGCTCACACATTTCCCATCACCATGTCCACTCTTGATTTTTTTTTTTTTTAAAAAAAGATTGTCTTACCTTTGGAAAGCATCACTGGAAAATGACAAGAAGCAGCTGGTAACTACTGCAAAGACCCAGCACAACTGCATTATATGGCTGATTTTGGTAAGAAAACTTCCCTCGTGATCTGTGTTTTCTTCTTGTATGAAACAAGTAGCCAGGTCCAGTGGGCTTTTATAGCAAAACTTTATGTGGCTGGCTTGTGTTTTGCTGTTTTGATTGGTAGAAGGAGGTAATTAATCTTGCCATGTGGATAAAAGGAAACACTTTTGAGGTAGCAACCCCCTTTGACCTTGCTTCCTGGCAAAGGGCAGATTGGTTGTGCACACTCACTATCTCACATGCACGGGATTCATTCAATGTGCGTAGCTCAATGAGGCAAACCAAGATTCCTCTTAAGCATATTGGAGAAGTTTTTTGGTTTTTTTAAAACCCTAAGTAGGTCAATCTTGCTTTTTTCATGTAATAGTAGTTCTGGTGGGGATGGGAAAGGGGAATCTTTGTGTTCATACTTGGACCATGGATTTTATTGGCTTTCTTTTGAGCTGAAGCTTTTAATCATTAAATTTATAATGAAGACCAGAGGCAATAGGATTGGACTGTTCTCAGTGTTGAGGTTTTTTGCCTGGGGGATAATTCTGGCCTTTATTAAAGAGGATGTAATACCAGACAATTCTTAATATATTTTGGAATAGTTATGAAAGTATCACATTTCCCTAAATATATGTGTTCCAGACAATTAGTGAAATAGTAATTGGACAGTGGGAGTCAGATCACTGAGCTGCTTCATGGAGCAGGGAAGGGGCAAACAGAAATATAGTTGACCCTCGATACCCATGAGTTATGCATTCACATATTCAACTGTACACAGCTTTAAAATATATTTTAAATCCAAAAAGTAAAGCTTGATTTTGCAATTTTATATAGGAGACATCATTGTATTATGTCATTGTATATAATGGGACCCGAGCATTCATGGATGTTAGTATTCATGGTGGATTTTGAAGCTAAACTGCAATGAATACCAAGGATCTGCTATATTTGCCAATCCTTCTGTCCTGTGTATCTTAAACTAGCCTGTAGCCATTGTACAAGTAAGAGCCATCATTGATCAATCCAGCTTCTAGGCATGCAGGTGTGTGAGAGAGAGCATCTTTCACTATAATACAGGAAGCAAAAGGCATTGCTTTTTATGCATACACAAATCTTACTTATTTAGCATTTTCCCTGTTTTCAAAGTACTAATCCCTCCTCCCCCTAACCATGAAAAGCTGCTACAATTACCAGAAAACATTGCTGGAACAGGAATACACCTGTTCTGTACTGCCTCTAAGGGTGCATTCACATCACATAATTATAGTACAAAATTATAGCATATAATTGTAACTCTTTGATGCCAGCTTCACTGGACTGGCTACATTGTCTGAATGTCCGATCACCATCTCGCAAAGCAGCTACTTTATTCTCAACTTAAGACTGGAAAATGGAATGTCAGTGGACAATAAAAGAGATTTAAAATGGGCTTAATGCTAACCTAAAAAAATGTGGCATGAACATCGAGAAGCCCTGACACTTGAGCATTGTCAGTGGAAATCAGCTGTTATCAATAGTGCTATGGATTTAGAAAAAGCATGAATGGAGAGCGAAAGGGAGAAATGTGCTAGGAGGAGGGCACAACAAACCCTTGTCCTGTCCACCTTCCATTTGGAAATCTATGCTCTCAATGTGAATCCAGAATAGGTTTTCAACAGTCATCTATGGATCTACCATCAAGACTCTACCCTTTATAAGACAATCATACTCAGCCATGAGTCATCACCTATGATGGTGATGCTCCACGCATATAAATGTAGCACAGAGTTATAGCATATAATTGCAGCATTTTAATGCCACTTGAATTGCCATATCCCCATACTGTTCAATTATGGGAGTTGTAGTTTGGAGAATTCAGAGTGATAGGTGAGGGTAGTGCAATAGAGATGTCTAAACTGCACATTTTAAATAGTTAACTGAATTGCAAATCCCACTGTCCATAGCATAAAAACATGCTAATGAATGCAGTACAATTGTTTAGTGTGGGCACTCTTTGAAGAATTTCATGGGCTTCTTCCTATTCTTGATATGCTTTCAGTTTGGGACAGGATCTAGGACACCAGAGTAGGGTGGGCAAATGTGGAAGGCCACATTGATCCCCCAGCAGACTCACCCTGAGCAACACATCCAACCTCTGCAAAGTAAAATAAATCAAAAAGTGTTTATTTATCCTGACACTGAACGAGCCATGCGCTAAGCCTTATGGATTTAGGGGCCTGATTGTTCATTAGATCTAGGTAAATCCTTGGGTTTCCATATAAAAAAGCAATCTCCTACTTCTATGAGCAATTGCAAGAGTGTTTCAGTACTCTCGAATGATTGACGCTGTTTATTTTCCCACAGATGGCTTTGGACATTACGTTTGTGAGGAAGGACTTTCCCAAACTTTTTTTTTTTTTTGCTAAATAGCTTAAAGTTCAGAAAGGGCCAGAACAAAGATCTTTCAACATAAAGATATTATGAGCTATGTGTGGCAATTGACTAGGGAGTTACTCCAAATGTCAGTGAAGTTGCATTTATTGCAATGGCCTTGGTGACCTTTCGTGAAACATTTTATAACAAAGAGAGCCATAGGAAGCTTGCAGTGAGTTTTTGTATACACACAACTTACATCAAGGTTTTTAACAAGGCAACGCATTTAGGAGAACAAAGAAACAAAAGCTCTGTGATAAGACTACCCTTGGCTTCTATTTCAGCAAAGGGTGATGGACAACTGTTGGAGGTGGGAGATACATTTACCATCCTGGGGACCTTAGAGAGCCACATACCCTCTGCTTTACCTTAAATAATTTTATTTTGAGTGATTACTCCAAGCCCTTCTAAACACCTATCAGGGAACATATAAAGCAATTTCTCCACATTTTCATTCCTTTCTGGACCATTTTGGTACTTCAGGAAATTATTTTAGCTAAACATGGTTTGAGGAGGACACTGTCTTGGTGTTGAACTATAGAAACAGGTTTGGACAAGAACGAGAAAGGAGAACTATTATATCAGAGGAGCTTATAGGTGCTTATTACACTATACTACAGGTTGAGTATCCCATATCTGGAATTTTGAAATCCTCTTAAATCTTCCACATGGGAGGTTTTGCTTTCTAATGGTTCATTGTACCCAACCTTCGTTTCCTACATGAAATTATTTAAAACATGGTATAAAATGACATTCATCATATGTGTACAAGATATATATGAAACAGAAATGAACTTTTTGTTAAGACTTGGTTCCCCTCTCCAAGATATTTCATTATGTACAACAATGCAAATACCATTATGGTAATGGTAATGCTCTTTGCGGATTTTGGGAGTGAGTGTCCATTTTTAGGGTTGTTTTATTTCTCCAGCGTAGAAGGTTCAGCATCTGTATGCGAGGGGCCACATTGTTCCCACCTTATGTCTAAATATTATTTATAGTGCTATCTTTTTGGGTATTTACAGTAATTTCCTAAGATTTCTAATCTTTTCTCACCTCACCTGCAGAATTCAACTGATGATTACATTACATACCACACATGCCCCTAAGCATTATGGTACTTTCTTGTTTGTTCTGAAGAAAGCATGCAGGGGCCACATCTGTACTGGGCTGATTGTGTATGGGACATAAACCCATCTCAATAGAAATCCACTCTTCCATTTCATGGTAATTAAAAGGGGGGAGAGGGAGAGAGAGAGAAGAAACTCCACTGGTGCAAATGGAGATTTTTAGTTGTGTAGTCAATGAAAGCAGTGTTGCTAGTTGTGCCCAGGCTAAATAAATTACAATATCAGACATTGCATGTTAAGCTCTTCGTGGATACATATAGCTCTTAATTTTCATGAGCATATTTTGGTTGCATAAATTGCTCTAAATCAAGAAACTGCACGTCTTTTCGAGTGCAAGGGTACGCTTAGCTCTTAGTGATACTATCAATCATTGTGCTCCCATTTTGGCTATCCATCTTTAACCAACTTATGTATACCAAAAAGGGTGGAGGATATAGTGGGAGAAATAGAACTAGCATGGTGTAGTGGATTCAGTGGGAATGAAGGAAACCACCATGAATTAAATCTCAGTTTGGCTATGGAAACCAGCTTGGTGAACCTGAGGGACCCGCCCTCTCCCAGTCTCAGAGGAAACCAATGGCAAGTCCCCTTTTAAGAAATCTTGCTAAGAAAATCCCAAGATAGGGTTGCCTTAGAGTCTTCATAAGCTGGAAATGACTTGAAAGCACACAATAACAACTGGATCCCATAAAATTCTATGTATTAGAACAGACATTGGCAAGCTTCGGCCCTCCAGGTGTTTTGGGATTCAACTCTTATAATTCCTAACAGCTGGTAGGCTGTTAGGAATTGTGGGAGTTGAAGTCAAAAACACCTGGAGGGCTGAAGTTTGCCCATGCCTTTATTAGAATAAGGTGATTATTTAATAAAGGCATAATTTTTATGCACTCCATATTTGATTTGAGTGCTTAGAATCGTCTTACAATATGCCTACAATAAACTTTCCTACTCAAACTCTTGACGCATTTAAGTTTGATTAGTTTTCCTTTCCCATCCTAGTTTTTGGTGGCTTTGCCCTGGAGCTTCATTGATGAACTACCTTGGTTGCAGAAACCAGAGGGTGGCTTCCTGTTTTTTCCCACACAGAAGACTGAGAAACTCCCACCCTTTCAGGCTCTGTACTGCGTCATACTGCCCAGTCTGCTGGCCTCCAGGCAAGCGGTTTTAGTCAGAGGGCAAGAAATCACCAATCCCTGCTTGCATTGCGTAGCTGTAAAGGGAACATGAGAAAGACCCAGGAGAGGAGATGGCAGATATAAATCCACTTCCAGGTCATCTAGTGGACTTTGTTTACATTCAGAACATGATCCCACCAAGAAAAATATCTTTCCCACCAATTCACAATTTTAAAGAAATTGTTTCTAGGTATCAGTTGCCCCATTCAAAGGGTTTTTGTACAGAAAGTACAGATAATCATGACATTCAGGCTGTGACATTTTTCCCAAAAAAGAAGTCAATACTGAGACATTTAAACACATCAATATCCTAGCATTTCTATTATCCTACAAACCATCAAAAATATCTAAATTAAAAAGAAGAAAAATCCAGACAACTTTCATCAGAGCTCAGAAAAATAGATTTTAAAAAGCACTGATATTGGAAAAGAATTATATCTGTTCATTATTTGTAATCCTAGTTTGCAGTGTTTTGCAGAAGGCATTGAAACAAGGATGGGAATCACACAGTTCAGTGATTAACTTGTATGTGCTCATTTGGGAGGGCTCAGTGTGAGTGATGTAGCCATTTGGGTGTTGCACAGGACTCTGGAGAACAAAATTCCCACTCGGCTGTAGAAACTTACTGGGTGACAAGGGGCAAGTCACATGACTGTTACCTTGTTACCAAGTTTTTATCCCATGAGAAACACTATCAAAAATGGTCTTGATTCTTTGGGTGGTGGCATGCCACGTCCATCTGTCTCTGGCTGTTCGCTGCGTCTTCCTCCGCCTCTCTTTTATTGCTGTCTACATTCTCTCTGGCTGCTTTTCTTGTTTTCTTGGCTGTGTCTATTTCTGTTTGCTCCTTAACCTCTCTCCCATACAGTCACAGCTCTGACTGCTCACAAGCTCTTGCAAGTAATGAGCAATCTGACAAAACCAGATACAGCAAAAGCTGTTTTTTGCTCAAAATAATAACAAGATGGAGAGAGAGGGGGGCTAGGGATTTCGTATGCACTGTAGTATGTTGCCAAGAGTGATATGGCAGATATGGTGATGCTGGAAATTTGGAGTTTTTCTAAGTCCCATGGTTATCAAGGGTTGCCTGGCAAGCTTTGCTAACTGCGGATGTCTCAAGTAAGGAACCAGGAATCTCACCAGGCTGAAGGCAAATGACAGAGACTTTATTCAATTAGTGCGAAAGGGACACTCATACAGCATGGATGCTCAAAAGGTACAGGTGTAAAAGCATAATCATAAGCAGACATTTTTATGCACAAGAATTCTCATGCACCAACATTGCTACATTTTGAAACTCCCTGCCTTTCTCCTGATTGGTCAGTGCCGAGAAGCCAGCCGTTGTCCCCCTGGTCTCTGATTGGTAAAGAGGTGGATCTTAGCTGGTGTATGCCATAATTGGAGGAGGTGGCGATGACGTAGCCAGGGATCTCCTCCCAGCTGTGCAGGGAGGCCCCGGGGCCTCCAATGGGCTGGCAGGGGTGGTCTTGGGGGCGGTGAGGTCTCCAGAGGTTATGTCAACCCCTGGGTATGTAGCAATGGAATGCTGGAGACAAAGAAAAGTCAAAAATATAATTTTACAGGATTATGCAGATACTGGGCCCTGCCAGAGAGGACAATTAGAGTTGTTGTGCCAGACATCTTCCCATGCTGGAAAGACAAAGAAAGAGTCCTAAAGATGTCTATTATTGATGGGATTACAATCAAAGTTTCTCTCTAGACCTTTGTTCCACTGATAGCAGAGATCCCTGAAGGGAAAGTTCTGGGCAGCAGGCAGATGGGCTCCTCCTGAGATCTAGGAAGATCCTTTGTCCCATAGATTATGAGTTCCTTGACTATTTCTCCTCTGCAATGAAATGAAATTAAACTCCCAACATTTGTGGGACTGGGCTGGGGTGGTGGTGGAAATCACACCATTATGGATATTTGTGATTGAAATGAATTTGCTTTTCTTTATGAAAACAATAAAGTTTTCCAAAATCAAATGGTGAACTTCACATGTTTATTATTTTTACACTGGGCATTTAGGAAAGGAAGAAAAATTGCCAGTTTTGTACAAAACCTTAAAGAAATAACAAAAGATTGATTTCCGCTCTGCTAAAATTGTAAGTTGAAGGCATCATCTTATGAGCTTCCGAGATTCTAGAATTCTGAACTATATGATCCAGTCTTCCTTTCTCTTAAAACAATAAAGACAGCATTCATCATATTGCTGAGCTACATGGTATGGTATTTTGTTCTGCTATGCATTTCTCCCCTCTTCTCTATGGCTGTGCCATAACATCACAGCGTCCCTGTTTGCCTCTTGCCATATTGTAAGCCAATGAGTTCCAGTTGTAAGTGTAGAGGCGTTTTTCCTGTTCCACCAGCAAAGCTCTCTGGAAAATGGTGATTATTTGTTTCCTTGATGGATGTATGCCTTGCCAAAACTGTAGCTCTTGCTCCTGTTGCTTCCACAAAAAAGGTGGGGTAGGTCCCAGGCTTCCTTTCACAGAGATGGGCCTCATTTTTGAACATGGGATGATCTTGGTTATCTGGATCACATTGGCAGGGCTTGGAAAAGAATCGCCTATAGAGAATGAGAAATTTTGTAGAGAGAGGACATTTGGAGGTTCGCTGGTGATGGGAGGGGTGAAACCTAAGGTAACTTAAAGGTGCACATACATAAAATTTCAAAAAGGAATGTGATCTCAATGCTATTTTAAAAACCTTTTTATGCAGCCGAGATAATTGTGTGTATGTGGATTGGTGGTGGAGTTACATTTCTCTAATTTATACCTTTGACAGAAATAGGACAAAAGAAATAACTGTAGTCCAAACCTATGCATTTCCTGCTTTTAGTTCAAGGAGGATTCTAGCTCCCATATACATACGAATACCTTTATATCATTTCTTTGTGCATTTAATCAAAAGTTGCTCCTATTATGTTTAGTAACTACTTTACCCAATACTGTTCAGCAAGTATACGTATGTTTGCAGCCTGAATCTTAAATATTCCTTTTCCTCTACTTACCACTATTCATTTTCAGATGTTGATTTTGTTGCCCAGAAGAGTCTTTTGTCCCTTCTCTTAGGTCTCTCCTCCTTAAGAGTTGTTTGGGTCCCTCTCCAGTACAGTATCAAGCCTCTCGGCTTTATTGTCTGACCTTTTCAGTGACATCCGTAACTCTGGAAACACCTCTGTCTTTCATCTTTTCGTCTCCCTAGTTACATGAGTTTACATCAGAAAACGATGAAGTATCTATTCCTCTTGGTGGCCTTTTGCTCTTTTTAAAATGGACCAAAATAATGCCCCCCTACCTATTGGGTGGTGTAAATCATTCTATTCACTCCACTATGGTGCTGGATAATTAGCAAGAGTG
This sequence comes from Anolis carolinensis, assembly GCF_035594765.1. NCBI lineage: Eukaryota > Metazoa > Chordata > Lepidosauria > Squamata > Anolidae > Anolis > Anolis carolinensis. Next base: position 197,550,530 of record NC_085844.1, read on the forward strand.
AAAAATTTTCTTTCTTGCTCTAAATTAAAGACTTCTCCTTTCTTCCTTGTAAAATGTGTGCTTAAACATTCCTTCTGCATTCTTCTCATCCTCTCACTCCTGGGCCTTATTTTAAGTAACTGTCAGTTGAGTGTTACCACTTTGTGTTCACAGTGATGCTCATCACAGGTTTGTATTACAGGGCTAAAATCCATTCATAAAAGGGATGAGTAACATCATATTGACATGTACACAGCATTTTCAGATATAGAAAATTATCATTAAATGGTGCTGTGCAGCTAAAGGGAAGTTTATGAATGGAAAGGAATTTAAAGAGTTTATTTCCATTCATAAAAAGTGAACAAATGATGCCATGATTAAATTTTCAGAAACTGCAGTTAGTAATTTCCCAATTCCCCTGAATTTCTTACCTGGATTTACAGTTTTCCTCTGGAGAAAAAATATGCACACATCAACAAGAAGTTTAGATAACTTGGTTTATTTTATAATTAAACAAGTGTTATTGAATACAAAAATAGGGGGAAAAACACATTTGCAAAGTGGCCAAATCATGTTCTGAGACCTTTAATTAGCCACTGTCCAAACTATAGCTTGTAGATTAAAGCAACCTCCAATCTTTTGTGACACTCCCAATTGTTTTGCTTTTTTACTTGAA